>NC_091070.1:72847500-73472500 GCF_032405125.1 Capricornis sumatraensis
ACTGTCCCAAGCTGATGTTGAAAGTGCTTAGTGTATTTTGAGTGAGTGAGTGAGTGAGTGAAGTCGCTCAGTCGTGTCCAACTCTTTGCGACCCCATGGACTGTAACCTACCAGGCTCCTCCCTCCATGGGATTCTCCAGGCAAGAATACTGGAGTGGGTTGCCATTTCCTTCTCCAGGGGATCTTCCCGACCCAGGGATCGAACCCGGGTCTCTCGCATTCCAGGCAGACGCTTTAACCTCTGAGCCCCAAACAACTACCACTTCATGCTGGAAGGCACAGGAAAGTAGCAAAGATTATCCTCCTGATTGAATAGTTGTGGCAGCAGACCAAGATGCAGGAGACTGATCAGACACACCTTGGAAGAGTTCTAGTTTCAAGAACTGACATTTTCCAATGAACTTTTATGGCCACATAAATTTTTCTGATGATACCAAACTATGATTATGAAGCCATATTTATTCTCACGATATAAACTGGGAGAGGGTTTCAAATTAACTGGGCTTCTACTGCATTCATATTCCAACAGTTTCATTCATAGAGAACTATGTTTCATGAACACAAATAATACACAGTGAGGCAGGCCTGCATTTTGGTAAAAGGACATAACTGAAGCCAGGATGGTAATTTCTTCAAGGTTACTTCTTCCTAGGCAAAGCAAAGCCCAGCGTAGAGCTTCTTTTCCCAATTACACAAATGAAACCTCTCTGTCTGCCTGAATTAAAAGGGTTCATCACTGTGGTCCTCCCTTTGTGCTGGCTGAGGTGACAAGAGTCCATGATGTCCATGAAACTCCCCAGACTGGCCAGGTGGTGGTGCGGTAAAAGGCTGGTGCTTGGAGCCACAGCTACCTGAGTGCAGGTGGGTTGTGGCTTTTCTCATTTGCAAAACGGGGACCCCCTTAATCACAAGCACAATAGCCTTTCCCTTCTCCAGGGGATCTTCCCAACCCAGGATCAAACCCAGGTCTCCCACATTGCAGGCAGATTCTTTACCAGCTGAGCCACAAGGGAAGCCCAAGAATACTGAAGTGGGGTAGCCTATTCCATTTCCAGCAGATCTTCCCAACCCAGGAATCGAACCAGGGTTTCCTGTATGACAGGCAGATTCTTTACCCACTGAGCAATCAGGGAAGCCCTACAGGCAAGATACATGAATTAAATGAGCCAATGCATGTAAAGTGGTTTGCAGAACGCCTGGCACTAGCAAGTGGCATCCAATATATTATAATCTGTCACTTTTATAACTTTGTAAAATTGGTTGGGAAACATGTCATAGGCAGAACAGCAAGAGAGTCATGGCTGGAGATTATGTCCTACAAATTCTACACACTCTATTTATGAAAATACACCTCAGTGCAAATCTCCTGATTGGAACAAAGAGATAACGATTTTTGTTTCCTTGCTGATGATCTACCACCCACTATGAGAATTCAAGGAAGAAACTACTGGGGAAAGATGAAGCAAAATGTGAAGTAAGTGTCTGGGGCCTCCGAGCCTCCTGGGTTTGAAATGAGAAACACTGAAACCAGTCCAAAGGACAGCAGCTTCCCTGCTGGGCCCTGAGGTCCTCTGTGCACCCCAACGGGCACAGCCTCCCATGTGGCCTGTTAGAATTAAACTTTTCCACACGATCAAAGCACAGGGCTGCCCTCTGACTGTCTGAGTGCAGTGCCATATTCCATGGCCAGGCAGCTGGCTGGCTCCCACTTATTAATTTGGCTTATCCAGGATGCATTCGAGCAGACCAACAGACCTGAAGACTAATTAACACTGACACTGGAGTCTGGCAGTGCATGAAGGAGAGAGGTCCCTGACAAAGCCCCAGTGTCATTAATTGTCCAACCAGGAGACACTTACACAATATTGCTAGACCACCAAGGCTGCCGCACATAGGGCTGTGCCAGGAGTTCCATTAGAAGCCAAAGTCACCCAGGATTCTTTCTCTCTCTCTTCTTTTTCTATTTAATTTGACAGAATTAAAGAATATATCAATTCCTGAAGTTAGTTACTAATAGATCATTGGGAGAGATGAAATATTGAAAGCATTCTCTAAAATACTTTATAATATCCTATCCTATCTTGTCTCTGAGCTCCATGCTCAAAGAACTACCTCAGAGAATTGCTAAAGCAATACAAAGAACTGAGACAGTATGAAAAACTATTAATATAAGCCAATAAAATGGGCAGCCAAGAAAAAAGTGGACACATTTTTAGAAATGTATAATCTCCCAAGGTTAAATATATATGTATATATTATATAATAAAATTATTGATGCTAAATTGAGATACTAACTAAAGGTTAAGTACTTGTAAAGCATTTAAAATATAAAGTATAGTCATTACTTTATAATAACTATAAATGAGGTGTAATATTTAAAAATTGTGGATCACTATGTCATATACTCAAAGCTTATATATTATTGCACATCAAATATCCCTCTATTTAAAAAAAAACTTAAAAAAATAGGTTGATTGTCAAATATTTTAGAGGAAGGAAAGATATAGCTTTGAATATTTTGAGATTTCAAATATTAGACTGTTAAGTTTCTAAGTGGTTGTCTGTTTTTTTTTGTTTGTTTGTTTTTTAACCTTTAAGAACAAGGAATAAAGCTTATTGAGTCGCTTAAATAGCATGGGTAGGTTATAAGGATACAGAGGCAAGGTTGACATACAATCATCAAAATCTGATACATGTTTAATCATTTTAACAGATCAAATGTACATGGGCATTTTTAAGGAAAATAGGGAATACACTTTTTTCTGTATGAGTGTGAAGGACCTCTGGTCTTTGTAATGGTCAGAATATAGTTTCAGAGAAAAAGAAAGATGCATCTAGGCTTTGCTTTTTAAATCTGGGATTCCCTCTTTTTCCCCCTCTCTGTTTACCTAATTCCTACTCAACCTTTCCTTGGATCTGGGCCAGTTCTACTTGTTCTTCAGTTGTATAAGATCCCTAGCCTTTCTCTGAGCCCCATGCTTAAAGAACTAACTCAAAGAATTGCTAAAGCGACACAAAAACTGAGACAGTATGAAAAATTACTAAATATGCCAATAAAGTGGACAACTGAGAAGAAATGGACAAATTTTTATAAATGTATAATCTCCCAAGATTGAACCAGGAAGACAGAAAATATGAACAGGCCAATTACCAGTAATGAAAGTAAATCAGTAATAAAAAGTAATTCCTGACAAATGAAAGTCCAGGACTAGACAGCTTCACAGATGAATTCTACCAAACACTTATTTTTTTATTTTTTTAACTTTTTATTTTTACTTTATTTTACTTTATAATACTGTATTGGTTTTGCCATACATTGACATGAATCCACCATGGGTGTACATGCAATCCCAAACATGAACCCCCCTCCCACCTCCCTCCCCACAACATCCCTCTGGGTCATCCCCGTGCACCAGCCCCAAGCATGCTGTATCCTGCATCGGACATAGACTGGTGATTCGATTCTTACATGATAGTATACATGTTTCAATGCCATTCTCCTAAATCATCCCACCCTCTCCCTCTCCCTCAGAGTCCAAAAGTCTGCTATACACATCTGTGTCTTTTTTGCTGTCTTGCATACAGGGTCATCATTGCCATCTTTCTAAATTCCATATATATGTCTTAGTATACTGTATTGGTGTTTTTCTTTCTGGCTTACTTCACTCTGTATAATCGGCTCCAGTTTCATCCATCTCATCAGAACTGATTCAAATGTATTCTTTTTAACGACTGAGTAATACTCCATTGTGTATATGTACCACAGCTTTCTTATCCATTCATCTGCTGATGGAAATCTAGGTTGTTTCCATGTCCTGGCTATTATAAACAGTGCTGCGATGAACATTGGGGTACGTGTGTCTCTTTCAATTCTGGTTTCCTTGGTGTGTATGCCCAGCAGTGGGATTGCTGGGTCAAGACAAGGGTGCCCACTTTCACCGCTACTATTCAACATAGTTCTGGAAGTTTTGGCCACAGCAATCTACCAAACATTTATAAAAGAGCTAACACCTATCCTTGTCTAACTATTCAAAAAAAAAAAAAAAAAAGGTAGGAAAAGGAATGCTTCTGAACTCATTCTATGAGGCCAGCATCATTCTGATATCAAAATCAGACAAAGACATAACACACACACACAAATTACAGGTCAAAATCACTGATGAATATAGATGACAAAATCCTCAATAAAAAACAGCAAACTGAATTCAACAATACATAAAAAAATTTCTTATACAGGCATCTAATGAATTTCTACACACTAACAATGAACTCTCAGAAAGAGAAATTTAAGGAAACAACTGCATTTATAATCACATTGGAAAAAATAAAATATTTAAGAATAAATTTAACTAAGGAGGTAAAAGAACTATACTGGGATAAACTATAAAACACTGAAAAAAGAAATTGAAGACAACACAAACAGATGGAAAGATAGACGGTTCATGAACTGGAAGAATTAGTGATGTTAAAAATTATCACACTACCAAAGGCAATATACAAATTCAATGCAATCCCTATCAAAATACCCAGGACATTTTTCACAGAACTAGAACAAATAATTTTAAAGTTTGTACAGAAACAAAAATAGACCCCAAATAGCCAAATAATCTTGAGAGAAGAACCAAGCTGCAGGAATCATGCTGTCTAACTATATACTATAGAGCTTCAGTAATCAAAATATTACAGTGCTGTCACAAAAACAGATACATAGATCAATGGAATAGAACAGGCAGCTCAGAAATAAGCCCATGAACTTATTGTCAGTTAATCCAAGACAAAAGAGGTAAGAATATGCAATGGAGAAGGGACATTGTTTTCAAAAAGTTGTGCTAGGAAAACAAGACAGCTACATGTAAAGAAATAAATTTGAATATTCTCTAACACCATATACAAAAATAAACTCAAAATGGATTAAAGACCTAAATATAAGACTGGAAACCACAAAACCCCTAAAAGAAAACAGAGGCAGAACATTTCTTGACATAAATTACAACTATATATTTTTTGGATCTGTCTCCTAAAGCAAAGGCATTAAAAGCAAAAATAAACAAATGAGATCTAATTAAACTTAAAAGCTTTTGCACAGCAAAGGAAACCATCAACAAAACCAAAGGACAGCCTAATAAATGGGAGAAAATATTTGCAAATGATATGACTGATAAAAGGTTAATATCTGTATCTATCTATCTATAGATACATATATAAACAACTCATACAACAACATCAAAAAACCCAAACAACTCAATTTTAAAAATGGGCAGAAGATCTGAACAGACACTTTTTCAAAAAGAAATACAGATGGCCAACAGGCATATGAAAAGATGCTCAAAACTGTTAATCATCAGAGAAATGCAATTAAAACCACAATGAGACATCCTCCTCACACTTGGCAGAATGGCTATCATCAAAGAGATCACAGATTATAAATGTTGGTGATGATGTGGGAAAAAGGGAACCCTCATACTGTTGGCGAGAATGTAAATCAGTGCTGCCACTATGGACAACAGTATAGAGGCCCCTCAGAAATCTAAAAATAGAACTACCATATGACCCAGCAATCCACCCCTGGGCATTTATCTAAAAAAAAAGAAAAAAAAAAAACCCAAACACTAACTCTAAAAGATACATGCACCCCAATGTTCAAAGCAGCATAATTTATAATTGCCAAGATATGGAAGCAACCTAAGTGTGCATCAACAGATGAATGAAGATGTGCTATATATACACAGTGGTATACTACCCAGCCATAAAAAGAATAAAAATTTGAAATCCTGCTATTTGCAACAATACAGACAGACTTGGTGAGGGTTATGCTAAGTGAAATAAGTTAGATGGAGAAAGATAAATACTGTATGATATCATTTACACGTGGAATCTAAAAATGTAAAACAATTTATTGACTATAACAAGAAAGAAACAGACTCACAGATATGGAGAACAAACTAGTGGTTACCAGTGTGGAGAGGGACACAAGGGCTGGCAATATAGGAGTAGGGGATTAAGATGTAGAAACTACTATGTTTAAAAAGATAAGCTACAAGGATATACATATAGTACAACATAGGGGATATAACCAATATTTTATAACAACTAGAGATGGGATATAACCTTTAAATGTTGTGAATGTTGCGTATCAACTTTGTATATCAACTATAGCTCAATAAAAAGAAAGTGATTTTAAAAAAGAACTAAGAAACTAAAACAAATGTTTATATTACACCAGTGAGGTTTATGTGAGAGATACAAGTCAGAGTTAGATTATGTAGAGCATAGACTGCTGGGTTAAGGAGTTTATTCTAAAGAAATTCATTCAATAAATACATCAATTCACCAAACAGTCACTGTATACCAACTGTCTACCACAAACTGTATTCAATACTAGGGATACATCAGTGGGGGCAGGGGGAAGACTAAAATCTCTGCCTTCAGACATTGTAGTGAATGGATCCCCAACAAAAATTTCTTAATGGGAATGGAACACAGTAACTATTGTTTCTCATAATCTGAATTGCATGTAAACATATGGGTTATTTACTTTAATGCTGCAAGGAGATCAAGCCAGTCAATCCTAAAGGATATCAATCTTGAATATTCATTGGAAGGACTGATGCTGAAACTGAAGCTCCAATACTTTGACCACCTAATGCGAAGAAATGACTCGTTAGAAAAGACCCTGATGCTGGGAAAGATTGAAGGCAGGAGATGGAGGCAACAGAAGACGGGATGGTTGAATGGCATCACTGACTCAATGGACACGTGCTGAGCAAGCTCTGGGAGATGGTGAAGGAGAGCGAAGCCTGGCATTGTGCAGTCCACGGGTCGCAGAGTCAGACACGACTGAACTACTGAACAACAACATACTGTACTTCAAGGCTTTTTTAGTAACAGCAAGACAGTATATAGTGTTCTTCCTAGTGCATTTCACATCAAGCAACATATACACACAAAGAGCTTTAAGTTATCTAGCCCCAAACATACTTTTATTAAGATAAATTTAAAAACAAATTCAGAAATCAAAATAGCGGTCTTAGCGTGATGAACCTATACAATATCTTTTCACGGTATTGGCCTTGAACTAAATGGCTGGAGGATTATATTACATCCAATGCATTAAAAAAGATATTAAAAAACACTTTGAGCTAATTCAAATCAAGGACTTCTATGGGGGAGGCAAATCATATATAAAATCAGTAAATTTAAAAAATCAGTAATTTAAAAAATTTGCTTGTTAAAGGTTTGGCACAAATGAGAATGCTATTTTGTGGCTACTTTCTGCATGTTCATTTTTTAAAGAAGGCTACATAAAGGAAAGTATCAGCTTATACTTTAAAGTCGAACGTTTTAAAATAAACAAGCTAAAAATAAACAAAAGCTGCAAACAGAAAGTGCCTATTTCATGTTCTTGGATTCTGATGCTGGAAATGGGAGCACTGAGTGAACTCCGGGAGTTGGTGATGGACAGGGAGGCCTGGCGTGCTGCGATTCATGGGGTCGCAAAGAGTTGGACATGACTGAGCGACTGAACTGAACTGAATTGAATTGATGGCTTCCCTGGTGACTCATGGAAAAACAAATAAGATGAAAACCAGAGTATGGGGTTGTCCAGGAATGGGGGGAAGGAGGGATAAAAAGATTACTGGGGTGATGGTTAAACGACACGAGGCTTCTTTTTGGGTAAGGAAGATTTTCTAAAATTGAGTGTGTTGATGGTTGCTGCTGCTGCTGCTAAGTCGCTTCAGTCATGGCCAACTCTGTGCGACCCCATAGATGGCAGCCCACCAGGCTTCTCCATCCCTGGGATTCTCCAGGCAAGAACACTGGAGTGGGTTGCCATTTCCTTCTCCAATGCAGGAAAGTGAAAAGTGAAAGTGAAGTCGCTCAGTCGTGTTGCACAACTCTGCAAATATAACAAAAATCACTGAATTGCACACCTTAAGAGGGTGAATTAGATGGTATCTACATGTATCTCAATAAACCTATTAAAGAAAAGTTAAATAGAAAGTCTGAGCCGTAAACTGAAACTATAATGAGCGTGTAAGTAAAGAATATCCAATCTGTGCTGCTTTTACAAGATAGAATCATTTTTCAAATCTCAGGTCCATTTATATCTTCATTATAACTGTTACAATAATATTTATTAAACCATGGATGTGAAGTGGAAAATGAGTTTGGAATACACACGTATTTGAGAAATCAAACATATTAGTCTTCAGAAATATCACTAAATGTTATAAAAATGAAAGACTTAGTAAACAAATAGTTGTATTTAAGAGAAATACAAGCAAGGGACTGAAAGAATTTTGTTAACTTTTAACAAATTAAAACAAGAGCTTTGGCATATTTTTTAATTGTGGTAGACTGCTGTATACATATCTGTAATATATACACATATAGATAATTAATATATTAAATTTTTTTCTCTTTGAACTAGTCTTAATCTAAAGATACATTCACTTATTCTTAGTTTTCCTCACTGTTTATTGCCTTGGAAAGTTATTTAATACCTCTCTGATTCTTGGTTTCTGATATATAAAATTCTTGAGGATTAAATGAGATGTACATGAAAAAGCATTTTGTATACTGAGCAGTAAAATGCTATTCAAATTATTCTTTATCCATTTAAACTATTCCAACAGTCCTAAGCCTAGTTAGAATACATACTGTACATGGCTTTATTCTTCTCATTTCCAGGAACAATGAAACAATAACAGGCCCACAAATTATTTAAACAAGTTGACTTTCCTAATATTTATGTGTTTAGTAAACAACAAATCACTGTTATAAATAGTTTGATTTCTTTCACAGCCAAACCATCTTTAAAATTTGCCCATACTCACTTTTTCTGTTTCTCATTTACCACTTAGTCCCAGACCCATTGAAATTTACTTCACCCCAATTGTGACAAGGGAAAGAACACCCTCAAGTTACCAGTGAATCCCCCCTACTGTCACTGTCTTAAAAAAAACTTTCACCGCCCAGCAGGATTCCACTCTGTCGCCCATGCTCCCATCTTGAAATAATCTGTCCCTTGGCTCTGGGTCCAGCATCCCTGACTTTCTTCCTACCTCAATTGCTCTGTCTCCTTTGCAGTCTCATCTTTCTATACTCAGCCATTAAATGCTCAAAGTTTTGAACATTTCTTTTCTTATGTGGTGGTCTCTTGCTAGACAATATCTGCATCGACATTTCAGTCCCATCTGTGGTACTCTAACTCCTGCATGTACCTGTCTATCCCATAGCTCCATCTCCACAGGAGCCCTGCAGCCCATCACTCTGACCAGACTGCTGAGACGCCTTCTTGGCTGTTTCTCCCACACCCTTGCTTCCTCCAGATTTGTCCTTCACACTGGAGTCACAGTGATCTTCATAAAATACACATCTGATTATGCCAATCCCCTGGTTAAACCCACCAGCTCTTAGAGACTGGCCACTGCCAGGCCCTGCATAAGCTGACTCTTGTCCCTCCCCAGCCTCACTCTGTACTCCAGCCACAGTGGCCCTCTCTCAGTTCCTCAAACTCCATCAGTTCCTTCCCGTCATCAGGGTGTATTTTTAGCCAGGGATCTTTCCTCTAGGTTTCCCAGGTGGTGCCAGTGGTAATGAACCCACCTGCCAATAGAGATGCAGATTTGGTTCCTGGGACAGGAAGATCCCTTGAGGAGGGCATGGCAACCCATGCCAGTATTCTTGCCTGGAAATACCATGGAGAGGGGATTTTTGGGGGGCTACAAAGAGTCAGACATGACTGAGGCAACCTATTATGCATGCCTATGTACACACTCTCTTCTATCCTCTGGGTAACCGGGGCCTGATTAGTGGTTAGTCATCATTTTCATCTCAGCTTTCAGGGCACATCATTGGGATTTCTTTTTGACTCTCCACTCTATATGAATGAGGTCTTCTCCATTACACAATTCACAGCATGGTGTACTTCCCCTTTGTAACTATGATTTTCACGATTATTTGGTTGTCTTCTCCATTAGGCAGAAGCAGTGTACTTTGTTATCTCCCTGGCACCTGATATAATGTCTAGTCCAAACAAGACACTCAAAGAGTAGTTGCTAAATAAATGAATAAACTACCAAGTAAACTACAAAATGAATACACTTATATGCACAGTACAGTTATTAGTGCCCTGATAGAATCTGTCTCTAGTATATACATATACAACCACACAAAAATTCATCTTTATATGTATAATAAACCTAGACAGATAGAGGCAGGGGCTAGGGAAAACACATGGAGACTGGATACCATGTCATTTTCATTACTATTCATTTATTCAGATATGAGATATATGTTTTTTAAAAAACATCTCAAAAGCTAGATTCAGAATTCTTGGAAAGGGGATAGTCATTATTAGAAACAAGTCTCTGATACATTCTTGGAGTCAAACATCTCAGGATCTCCAGATGAGGCCTCAGGAACATTCTGGCTTCAGGGAAATGGGATACTGTCTTTTTTAACAGAGGAAGAGGAGTTTGGATCTCTCTCAGGAGAGATGGATGCAGACCTTTATGGGTAGGAAAAGCATATAAGTGAATTGGAGAAGTCTGGCCTCTGGAGCATCCCCATAGCTTCAGTAGAGCCTCACTGACCTCACAGTGCTTGCAATCGTGAGAGAGTGTGGCCTGTGAATAATGAAGAAGGAGCTCAATTTTCACAAAGTTTGGACCTAGTGCAGAGCAGACATTTCACAGGAAGGCAACTCTCCAATTCCCTGGCCTTCCAATCCTATGGACATCTTTGTTTTTCAACATGTATGCTAAGTCGCTTCAGTCATGTCTGACCCTTTGCAACCCTAGGGACTGTACCCTGCCAAGCTCCTCCGTCTACAGGATTTTCCAGACAAGAATACTGGAGTGGGTTGCCATTTCCAATCCAGGGGATCTTCCCCACCCAGGGATGGAACCTGGATCTCCTGCATTGGAGGCAGATTCTTTACCACTAAGCCACCTAGGAAGCCCCTTCTTTTTCCACAGAGATGGGATTTTAGAGTGAGCTGCACATCAATCACAGGAGACAGGGTGGTCTCTAGCCCTACAAAACACCTTTAGGGGTTTTGCAAATACTCATACTTTCAAATGGAGAAGGCAATGGTACCCACTCCAGTACTCTTGCCTGGAAAATCCCATGGATGGAGGAGCCTGGTAGGCTGCAGTCCATGGGATCCCGAAGAGTTGGACACAACTGAGCGACTTCACTTTCACTTTTCACTTTCCTGCAATGGGGAAGGAAATGGCAACCCACTCCAGTGTTCTTGCCTGGAGAATCCCAGGGATGGGGGAGCCTCATGGGCTGCCATCTATGGGGTTGCACAGAGTCGGACACGACTGCAGTGACTTAGCAGCAGCAGCATACCATCAAACTATTGAGTATCTGCACTTTTGCTTCTGGTAAATGTTGGAGACAAACATTTAACCAAACATACTGGGTGAGCGGCAGCTGCTCGGCACTGGAGCAGTGAGTGGCCAAGAGGAGATACCCCATGTCCAAGGTCAGTGGTGGCAGCCGTGAGGAGATACCCCACGTCCAAGATAAGGAACAGCGGCTGCACTTTGCTGGAGCAGCTGTGAAGAGATACCACACAGCCAAGGTTAGAGAAACTCCAGTAAGAGGGTAGGCACTAAGAGATGGATTCAGAGGGCAGACAGACTGAAACCACAAGCATAGAAAACTAACCACTCTAATCACGTGGACCATAGCCTTGTCTAACTCAGTGAAACTAAGCCATGCCGTGTGGGGCCACCCAAGATGGATGGGTCTTGGTGGAGAGTTCTGACAAAATATGGTCCACTGGAGAAGGGAATGGCAAACCACTTCAGTATTCTTGCCTTGAGAACCCATGAACAGTATAAAAGACAAAAAGATAGGACACTGAAAAATGACCTCCTCAGGTCGGTAGGTGCCCAATATGCTACTGGAGATCAGTGGAGAAAAAACTCCAGAAGGAATGAAGAGATGGAGCCAAAGCAAAAACAACACTCAGTTGTCGATGTGACTAGTGATAGAAGCAAGGTCCGATGCTGTAAAGAGCAATATTGCATAGGAACCTGGAATGTTAGGTCCATGAATCAAGGCAAATTGGAAGTGGTCAAACAGGAGATGGCGAGAGTGAACATCGACATTCTAGGAATTAGCGAACTAAAATGGACTGGAATGGGTGAATTTAACTCAGATGACCACTATATCTACTACTGCAGGCAGAAAGCCCTTAGAAGAAATGGAGTAGCCACCATAATCAACGAAAGAGTCTGAAATGCAGTACTTGGATGTAATATCAAAAATGACAGAATGATCTCTGTTCATTTCCAAGGCAAACCATTCAATATCACAGTAATTTAAGTCTATGCCCTGACTAGTAATGCTGAAGAAGCTGAACAGTTCTATGAAGCCCTACAAGACCTTCTAGAACTAACACACAAAAAAGATGTCCTTTTTGTTATAGAGGGCTGGAATGCAAAAGTAGGAAGTTAAGAAACACCTGGAGTAACAGGCAAATCTGGCCTTGGAGTACAGAATGAAGCAGGGCAAAGGCTAATAGAGTTTTGCCAAGAGAACGGACTGGTCATAGCAAACACCCTCTTCCAACAACACAAGAGAAGACTCTACACATGGACATCACCAGATCGTCAACACTGAAATCAGATTGATTATATTATTTGCAGTCGAAGATGGAGAAGCTCCATACAGTCAGCAAAAACAAGACTGGGAGCTGACTGTGGCTCAGATCATGAACTCCTTATTGCCAAATTCAGCCTTAAATTGAAGAAAGTGGGGAAAACCACTAGACCATTTAGGTATGACCTAATCAAATCCCTTACGATTATACAGTGGAAGTGAGAAATAGACTCAAGGGACTAGATCTGATAGACAGAGTGCCTGATGAACTATGGACAGAGGTTCATGACATTGTTCAGGAGAAAGGGATCAAGACCATCCCCAAAGACATGCAAAAAAGCAATATCGCTGTCTAAAGAGTCCTTACAAATTGCTGTGAAAACAAGAAAAGTGAAAGGCAAAGGAGAAAAGGAAAGATATAAGCATCTGAATGCAGAGTTCCAAAGAATAGCAAGGGGAGATAAGAAAGTCTTCCCCAGTGATCAGTGCAAAGAAATAGAGGAAAACAATAGAATGGGAACGTCTAGAGATCTCTTCAAGAAATTAGAGATACCAAGGGAACATTTCATACAAAGATGGGCTTAATACAGGACAGAAATTGTATGGACCTAATAGAAGCAGAAGATATTAAGAAGAGGTGGCAAGAATACACAGAAGAACTGTACAAAAAAGATCTTCACAACCTAGATAATCACAATGGTGTGATCACTCACCTAGAGACAGACATCCTGGAATGCAAAGTCAAGTGGGCCTTAGGAAGCATCAATACAAACAAAGCTAGTGGAGGTGATGGAATTCCAGTTGAGCTACTTCAAATGCTAAAAGATGATGCTGTGAAAGTGCTGCACTCAATATGCCAGCAAAACTGGAAAACTCAGCAGTGGCCACAGGACTAGAAAATGTCAGTTTTCATTCCAATCCCAAAGAAAGGCAATGCCAAAGAATTCTCAAACTACCGCCAATTGCACTCATCTCACACGCTAGTAAAGGAATGCTCAAAATTCTCCAAGCCAGCTTCAGCAATATGTGAACCCTGAACTTCCAGATGTTCAAGCTGGTTTTAGAAAGGGCAGAGGAACGAGAGATCAAACTGCCAACATCTGCTGGATCATCAAAAAAGCAAGAAGAGTTCCAGAAAAACATCTACTTCTGCTTTATTGACTATGCCAAAGCCATTGACTGTGTGGATCACAACAAACTGGAAAATTCTGAAAGAGATGGGAATACCAGACCACCTGACCTGCCTCTTGAGAAACCTATATGCAGGTCAGGAAGCAACAGTTCGAACTGGACATGGAACAACAGACTGGTTCCAAATAAGAAAAGGAGTACGTCAAGGCTGTATATTGTCACCCTGAATATTTAACTTATATGCAGAGAACATCATGAGAAACTGGGCTGGAGGAAGCGCGAGCTGGAATCAATATTGCTGGGAGAAATGTCAATAACCTCAGATATGCAGATGACACCACCCTTATGGCAGAAAGTGAAGAGGAACTAAAAAGCCTCTTGATGAAAGTGAAAGTGGAAAGTGAAAAAGTTGGCTTAAAGCTCAACATTCAGAAAACGAAGATCATGGCATCAGGTCCCATCACTTCATGGGAAATAGATGGGGAAACAGTGGAAACAGTGGCTGACTTTATTTCTTTGGGCTCCAAAATCACTGCAGATGGTGACTGCAGCCATGAAATTAAAAGACGCTTACTCCTTGGAAGAAAAGTTATGACCAACCTAGACAGTATATTAAAAAGCAGAGACATTACTTTGCTGACTAAGGTTCGTCTAGTCAAGGCTATGGTTTTTCCAGTGGTCATGTATGGATGTGAGAGTTGGACTGTGAAGGCTGAGCGCTGAAGAATTGATGATTTTGAACTGTGGTGTTGGAGAAGACTCTTGAGAGTCCCTTGGACTGCAAGGAGATCCAACCAGTCTATTCTAAAGGAGATCAGCCCTGGGATTTCTTTGGAAGGAATGATGCTGAGGCTGAAACTCCAGTACTTTGGCCACCTCATGTGAAGAGTTGACTCATTGGAAAAAGACTCTGATGCTGGGAGGGACTGGGGGCAGGAGGAGAAGGGGACGACAGAGGATGAGATGGCTGGATGGCATCACTGACTCGATGGACTTAAGTCTGAGTGAACTCCAGGAGTTGGTAATGGACAGGGAGGCCTGGTGTGCTGCGATTCATGGAGTCACAAAGAGTCGGACATGACTGAGTGACTGAACTGAACTAAAGTGAAGTTTGAGATGTCAATTACACACCCACATTATACATAATAGTTTGCAGTCCAGGCTATGTGGTTGGGATACAAATCACACCAGTGAGTCACAGGCATAACACTAGTATTTGAAACCATGGAAATAGTTGAATTGCTAGGCAAAAAAGAGAAGAGGTTACAAGCAAGCAGAAGAGAGGTCAGTAAAGGATTGAGAATGAACCAAACAGGATGCTGTGGAGCTTCTGGGCACTGGGCAGAGAAGCCTTTCTGCCCTGCTATAGCCTCTGTGACTTTCCCTGAGTGCCAAAGGGCAGATCTGGAACAGTGCTCATCTGGGAAGGGAAAGGAAGGGAAGGGCAGCCAAGAAACAATAGTGCTACTTTGGGGCAGGATTCTGGTTCAACACCTGATACACACAGTGTTGGTGGTGGTTTAGTCATTAAGTTGTGCCCGACTCTTGAGACCCCATGGGCTGGAGCCCACCAGGCTCCTCTGTCCATGGGATTTTCCAGGCAAAAATACTGGAGTGGCTTGCCATTTCCTTCTCCAGGGCATCTTCTGACCTAGGAATCAAACCCAGGTCTCCTGCATTGCAGGCAGATTTTTCACTGACTGAGCTAAGGAGGTAAGCCCACAAGGGACACACACAATAATATCTTTAGATTCTTTAAGATGGCAGCTTAAACTCCTCATACCAGGAAGACCACCTGAGGCTAGGAACCAGAGAAGCTCATCAAGAAGAGCTGAGACCAGATTAGAAGAAGGCAGTCCCTGCACACACCCCAATCTCATTAGCAATCCCACCCTTGAACTGTTGCTATAAAACTCCTCATCAGAGCCTCCTGGGTTGGGACATAGTTTTCGGGGGCATGAGTCCACTGTGTCCCCCTTTGCCTGGCAAAGCAATAAAGCTTTTCTTTTTTATTTCACCCAAAACCCTGTTTCTGAGATTTGATTTTGCACTGGTGTACAGAGCCTGAACTTTCAGCATCAAGAATGAGCAGGAAAGGAGAAAATCAGGAGTGGGGAGTCACAAGATATAAGAGGAAACCATTACTGCAAGAAAGAACAGTTAACCCTGTGCAATACTATTGAAAATAGAGAAGGGACCACTGATTCTAGCAATAGGGAGGTCACTGGTCATCTCAAAAGCAGCTTTAGGGTATTGGGGGGCCAGGGAGTGGAGGGCAGAAGCTAAATAGGAGAGGGGTGAAATAAGGGAAGACAGATTCTATAGCCATTTGTTGAAGAAGTTAAGCTAGAGAAAAAAAAAAGAATAGCAAAATGAGGAAGATCCTTTCATCCAAGAAGATATTTTCTCAGGTCTACTCAGACCAGGAGTGGGTGTCCCTTTCCTCAGAGAAATGCTCTGTAAAAATAAACGCACCAGGAAGCTTGGGCTCAGGGGAATCCCATGATGCTGATTCACCTCACAGAGGGAGGCTGCCCAAGATCAAATTCACCTTAATGTCCCATGATCACGAGTATTCTCCATGAGAAAAATTAAGCAGAAGTGAAAAGGCCAAGTTAGGACATGCCAACATGCTTTAGGACTTTTGGAAAGACTTGCAAAGCTGCACCACCAGCTACAGCTTTTGCACGGAATTGTCTCAAGCACTATTCAAAGGTCCCTCCTATCAAACATCACAGCTGAGTCAGAATTTCCACTGCAATGATTATGTGGTTATAGACGCTGCCTTGGCCTGTGAGACATTAGCATGAAAAATATTCATTAATCACCTACCCATGACTAGGCCTAAATATAGATGGATTGGGCATGCTTTGATTTATAGAGTGTTAAGTGATCCATTTGTTTGAAAACATCCCTTCCCGTGACCTCCATGAAAATTGCCAACATGAGAAGTCTTCCCTTGAACTAAAGATGCTAACTTCAGAAGAAATGCATATATATATTAGCTGAGGCAGCAAATACAATCACACAAGAATTCATTAATATTAACAAGAAAGATTAATTTCTCAGAAGAATTTGGAAAGGGTAGATTTCAAACAAGAGACAAGGAAGGTATATTATAATGGAAGAAAAAGTCACCATCAGCAGGGTTCCATCTCTGAGTAGATGGCCTAATGGAAGTCTCAGGCAGCAAACACGAAGTTTCTGAGCATCTGAAGGGGAAGGGAACTTGAGGAGAGAGGCAATTATCTTCAACTAAGTATTATGAGGGCTTCCCTCATAGCTCAGTTGGTAAACAATCTGCCTGCAATGCAGGAAACCCTGGTTCAATTCCCGGGTTGGGAAGATTCACTGGAGAAGGGATCGGCTACCTACTCCAGTATTCTTGGGCTTCCCTTGTGGCTCAGCTGGTAAAGAATGTGCCTGAAATGTGGGAGACCTGGGTTTGATCCCTGGGTTGGGAAGATCCCTTGGAGAAGGGAAAGGCTACCCACTCCAGGATTCTGGCCTGGAGAATCCATGAGGTCCCAAAGAGTTGGACGTGACTTTCACTTTCACTTCAAGTATTATGAAGGTAAACACATATAAACAAAGGCAAAACACACTTATAAAAAATGAAGTAGGAAAAAAATCATTCGTGGTATCATGAACACAACAATCACCATTTAAAACTTTCTTACTCCTTTTGTTTTTCAGTATCTCAGTCTCGGCATCACCACCGCCCTCCCACCTCCATAAGTTTACAGAGGTTGCTTTTATATGTTATTTTTATATACTTTTACTTGATAGAGAAATTTATGTACCTTTATTATTTCTATTAAACATATCAGGCACACTTTCTCATATTATTTCACAAAATTCACAAGCACTGTGTTTAACGGCCACATAAAATTTCATCAAATGGATGTGCCCTAGTTCATGTAACAATTCCCCTACAGTTGAATACCAGAGTCCTTTCTACTTATCCTTAGAGTGAATTATTCTGGTTGTAAGTAACATCTGTGCCCAAAAAAACTTATTCTGAGTTTAAGATTACTTCTTTAAGATAGATTTTAGAAGTGAAATTATGGGTAAAATTAAAAACAAAAATTTAAGTCCATGATATAATACATAGCAGCCAAGCTGCTTTTGGTACAACATGGATTGTATCAAACTGGGAAAGATGAAGGAGAGAGATTTTGAAAGTAAAACTGTACCTTCTCTATCACTCTGCAGAGGTGGTTTTATATATAATCTAGAATTATGTCTGTCACTGTAATATAAAGACTATGGTTCTTGCATTTGAAGTGATTATACTCTCGGCTGGAAAACAGTGAGATGACGATCCACCCATTGAGGCAATTTACTCAAAGGTGAAGATAATCGGTGACATACAGAAGTTAGTAAGGAATTAATCACAGAATAAGACTGGGGTTGAGGCCTGTCCCTGTCAGCAGTTTTGAAAGGCCCTCTGTATCACATTTATTCTGAATATCAATTATACTGCTGTCAATGCCAGTGGAACTATCTGAATTTGGGGAGTGCCTACAAGCAAATTTAAAATTTACATAAAACACATTTTGGGAGAAATATACATTTATCTGGGCTTCCCAGGTGGTGCTGGTGGTAAAGAATCTGCCTGCCAATGCAGGAGACATGAGAGATGTGGGTTCGATCCTTGGGTCAGGAAGATCTCCTGGAGGAGGGCATGGCAACCCACTCCAGTATTCTCGCCTGGAGAATCCCATGGACAGAAGAGCCTGGAGGGCTATGGTCTATAGGGTCACAAAGAGTTGGACATGACTGAAGCGACTTAGCATGCATGCATACAGTTATATAATTATGAACACATAAATTTAAGATGCTCAGACCCGTAGATCCACAATTTCACATAATGATCTGGAAAACTAATTACAGTTCAAGCTATTTGTGGAGAACAGATGGAATCTATATTTTGGGGCAACTGAGTGAGTATTGCTCTAAGAAGCATCTTTAAGTGGAAATCAGTGGATGCAAATTAACAGGTTGTTGATGGGATAAGGAAAGGAAGAGCCAAGTCCTGGTGGGTAGGATGCCTAACCCTCAAAGCAGTGACACTTGAGATGGAACCATCCATTTCACTTAGTGCTCAACTCAGGAAAATGCTTTTCCATGGAACTGTTTAAATAAAAGATAACTTCCTCTGGAGGCAAAACGCTGAGTGGATGCAATTTTCATTAAAATTAAATGATGAATTCACTCACATATATAATTCTGGAAGGTAACAGCAATTCAAAGAGATTAGTATGTGGAAGAGGTAGCAATGCTTGCTGATCTTAGGATTATTTTCTTCCAGCAGTACAACAATCAGCTGGCTACAGAGACTAGTGATGATGATACACAAGCCCACTAGCCAAGAGGAACCTGTTTCCATGTCGCTCGACGAGGACAGCTGTGAGCCTTCTACAGCCTCTCTGACCTCCAGACCCACGTTCCCATTTCAGCCTTCACTGGTTAGTCACACTAACTGTAATTTTTTACTCTGCAAAGTGTTTACATCTAAATAAATCATGAAGAAATAAAAGAGAAAAGACAGAAAGGAATAAAGAGAAGGGAGAGAGAGAGGGAAAGTTATTTTAAAACATACAACCTCAACTGGTAGATGAATTCTCATATCTAATCTTGGCTACGAGAATCACTGGCAGAGCATGAAGCTGGCAACTACTGCTAATCAGTTAGCCACTGTCTTCAGATTTAATGCAATATTTGGCTCAGACATTAAAAAATTAAATTCCCTATTCCAGCTAAAATATTTACACAGTCCTATGTGTCTCACTTAATGCCGGTTAAGCAATCATCTTTTAAAACTCCGCAGACACTTGTAAATCTGTCGGGAGAATTGTGGCCTATAAACAAGGCTTCATATAAAGAAGGCTGCATCGTCAATTTGCTGGGAGTCAAGATTTCTTAGGATGTGTCTGAAAATAAAGCTGAAAATCAGAAATAGTTTAGAGTGGGTAACAAAGTGGCCAACCGTCTCGGCTGGTGGGATGCTGTTAGTGGTATTAACGGGAAGCCTCCAGACACTGACCTCAGCTATTTAAAGCCCCGCTCTCCTATAAACCTGTCATTGATCCTACCTCTCTGTTGAGTTATGGCCCAGGGAAAGTTACTAGTTCAGCAGCCCTGGTCGTCTGCAGCCCAGGGCCTGTCAAGATGGAGAAGGTGAGCTGGTGAGGCTGTCACAGGAGACTACTATATGGTTACATGTGACATGAGTGTGTGTTAAGGGGGAAGGATGGGGGACACTTAGAGGAAAGGGGGAATTCTGACCACAGCTAGCACAGGGAAGAACAAGACAGCTGAATGGTAACAAAAAAACAGTATCCTCTGGGAGAGGCTGGGTATAAAAAGTTTTAAAATGTCTATTAAACTCCCCAGCATCTTCAGTCCTGATGTTAATGAAGCCTAATAGATAAAATTCAAAGGCGAAGGAGGCCCATGTGAACGATCCCCTGCTGGCCTGGGGAGTGGCAGGATCTTATCCCTTATCCCTCCCTTCAAGATGAGTCAGGTACTTGTGATAAGAGTTTGAACAAAGTGAACAATCATTTAATTCTTCCTATCAGATTAAATACATTTTTATTCCATGTCACTGACTTGAACATGTCACTGAGTATGATTCATACTTTTATAATAGCTTTAAAGAAGAAAAATGATACATTAAAAGTACACATCAGTTTAAAAACCTAGTCTCAGGGAGAAGGTTCAAGATGGCAGTGTAGGATCTTGAACTCACCTCTTCCCATGAATATAGCAGTCTATAGCTACAAGAAAAATAATTCTCTAGGAAATGGACATGAAGAATGGAATTACCACAGTCTCCACAACAAAGGGTAAAAGGAGAGTATCAAGATAGCATCTTTTCCCCGAGGGCTGAGGGATCTGAGCTTCACGTCAGGCATTCCAACTTCTAGATCTTGCATAGGACAGACAAGCCCCCAAACATCTGGCTTTGAAAATCAGTGGGGAAACAGTCCAAAAAACTACACGACCACATGGAACAGGAAAACCTACTCTTAAGGGATTTGCATGCAGACTCATAGGACCCGAAAATCAGTGAAAACACACCAGACTCAGTAGCACACGGACCACAGGTGAAACCCATGTACTAAACTTGAAGTGTCTTCCAGAGACAGAGGAACCAGTTTAAATGTTCCCCTGGGACTGAGACACCGACAGAAGTCATTTCTGTGAACTCAGGCTACCATGCTAATGCCAGCACTGATGGCTACCATTTTTGGAATTCTCCCTCTAACCAGTAAGCACCAGTGAGCACTCCCTGGTGAGGCCTCAGACAGGCTTCACAGTTGGCTGAGTGATAACCCTGCCCACCAGCAGCTGCAGCCCCAGCACAACAGGAGGGTGCACGCAGCCCACCCACAGGATGCCCCTTGAGTATCAGACTATGCTTGCAGGGTGGGATTGTGCTTTAGAGCTCCACAGGACACCTCCTAAATAAGGCTACTTCTTCAAGACTAGGAAAGATAGCTGATACAACCAATACAAAGAAACATACACAAGTATTAGGCAAAATGAGGAGACGAAGAAATATGTTCCAATGAAAATAAGACAAAATTGCTGGGAAAAAACCCCACTAAACTAAATGAAACAAACGAGCAATCTACTCAATAAAGAATTCAAAGTAATTAAAAGGCTGACAGAACTCAGGAGAAGAATGTATGAACACAGTGAGAACTTCAACAAAGGGACAAAGAATACAAAAAAGTACCAAACAGAAGTTTTTGCTGAAATGAAAAATACACTAGATGGGTTCAATAAAAGATTGGGTAAGGCAGAAGAATGAATCAGTAATCTGTAAGACAAAATAGGAAACGCATAAAAAGAGGGCAGCAAAATGAAAACAAAGAATTTTAAAAATAAAGATACCTTAAGAGACCTTTTGGATAATATCAAGTGTAATAATATTCATATTACAGGGCTTTCAGAAGGAAAAAAGAGAGATAAAGGACCAGAAAAAATTGCTTGACAAACTAGTAGCTAAAAACTTACCTAATCAGACATTTAGGCCAAGGAAGCCCAGAGTTTCAAGTAAGATGAAAAAAGATACACATGAATACACACTGTAAGACTAGATCTGATAGACAGAGGGCCTGATGAACTACGGACGGAGGTTCATGACATTGTACAGGAGACAGGGATCAAGACCATCCCCAAGAAAAAGAAATGCAAAATGGCTGTCTGAGCAGGCCTTACAAATTGCTGTGAAAAGAAGAGAAGTGAAAAGCAAAGGGGAAAAGAAAAGATATAAGCATCTGAATGCAGAGTTCCAAAGAATAGCAAGGAGAGATAGGAAAGCCTTCCTCGGGGATCAATGCAAAGAAATAGAGGAAAACAATAGAATGGGAAAGACTAGAGATCTCTTCAAGAAAATTAGAGACACCAAGCGAACATTTCGTGCAAAGATAGGCTCAATACAGGACAGAAATGGTATGGACCTAACAGAAGCAGAAGATATTAAGAAGAGATGGCAAGAATACACAGAAGAACTGTACAAAAAGGATCTTCACAACACAGATAATCACAATGGTGTGATCACGCACACTCAGCTAGAGCCAGACATCCTGGAATATGCAGTCAAGTGGGCCTTAGGAAGCATCACTATGAACAAAGCTAGTGGAAGTGATGGAATTCCAGTTGAGCTATTTCAAATCCTAAAAGATGATGGTGTGAAAGTGCTGTACGCAATATGCCAGCAAATTTGGAAAACTCAGCAGTGGCCACAGGACTGCAAAAGGTCAGTTTTCATTCCAATACCAAAGAAAGGCAATGCCAAAGAATGCTCAAACTACTGCACAATTGCACTCATCTCACATGCTAGTAAAGGAATGCTCAAAATTCTCCAAACCAGGCTTCAGCAATATGTGAACCGTGAACTCCCAGATGTTCAAGATGGTTTTACAAAAGGCAGAGGAACCAGAGATCAAATTGCCAACATCTGCTGGATCATGGAAAAAGCAAGAGAGTTCCAGAAAAACATCTACTTCTGCTTTATTGACTATGCCAAAGTCTTTGACTGTGTGGATCACAATAAACTGTGGAAAATTCTGAAAGAGATGGGAATACCAGACCGACCACCTGACCTGCCTCTTGAGAAACCTATATGCAGGTCAGGAAGCAACAGTTAGAAATGGACATGGAACAACAGACTGGTTCCAAATAGCAAAAGGAGTACGTCAAGGCTGTATATTGTCACCCTGCATATTTAACTTATATGCGGAGTTCGTTATAAGAAATCCTGGGCTGGAAGAAGCACAAGCTGGAATCAAGATTGTCAGGAGAAATATCAATAACCTCAGATATGCAGATGACACCACCCTTATGGCAGAAAGTGAAGAAGAACTAAAGAGCCTCTTGATGAAAGTGAAAGAGGAGTGTGAAAAAGTTGGCTTAAAGCTCAACATTCAAAAAACTAAGATCATGGCATCCCATCCCATCACTTCATGACAAATAGATAGGGAAACAGTGGAAACAGTGTCAGACTTTATTTTTGGGCTCCAAAATCACTGCAGATGGTGATTGCAGCCATGAAATTAAAAGACGCTTACTCCTTGGAAGGATAGTTATGACCAACCTAGACAGTATATTAAAGAGCAGAGACATTACTTTGCCAACACAGGTCTGTCTAGTCAAGGCTATGGTTTTTCCAGTAGTCATGTATGGATATGAGTTGGACTATAAGGAAAGTTCAGCACCAAAGAACTGATGCTTTTGAGCTGTGGTGTTGGTGAAGACTCTTGAGAGTCCCTTGCACTGCAAGGAGATCCAACCAGTCCATCCTAAAGGAGATCAGTCCTGGGTGTTCACTGGAAGGACTGATGTTGAAGCTGAAGCTCCAATCCTTTGGCCACCTGTTGCGAAGAGCTGATTCATTTGAAAAGACCCTGATGCTGGGAAAGACTGAGGGCAGGAGGAGAAGGGGACAACAGAGGATGAGATGGTTGGATGGCATATTCGACTCAATGGACATGGATTTGGGTGGACTCTGGGAGTTGGTGATGGACAGGGAGGTCTGGCATGCTGTGGTTCACGGGGTCGCAAAGAGTCGGATACGATGGACCGACTGAACGGCACTGAAAGGTAAAGAAAGGATTCTATAGAGTAGCAAGAAAAAAACAGCTTTTCATATACAAGGGAAACCCATAAGACAATAAGTATATTTTTACAGCAGAAACTCCACGGACCAGAAAGGCATGACATAAGATAAAGCACTGAAAGGAAACACAAAAACAAAACCTCTAACAAAGCGTTCTTTATACCACAAAGTTATCACTCAGAAATGAGGGAAAGACTGTTTCCCAGATAAGTAAGCTAAAGGATCTTATCATTATTAAATTGGTCCTACAGGAAATATTAAAGGGACTTCTTTAAACTGGAAAGAAATGACAGTAATTGATAAGAAACACAGGAAAGTAAAAGGCTCACCAGAAAAGGCAAATACGTAACAAAGGTAGTGGGCCAATCACAAAGAAGCATGAAGGTTAAAAGACAAAAGCCATAAAAGTAACTAAAATTACCAAAATTAGCTAAGGGAAGTATTAAAAAAGGCATTAAATGTGTCATCTAAAGTATAAAATGTGTATGTGGGGCAGAGTAAAAAGTTAAACCTTTAGCAAGCGTTCAAATTTAAATTTTTATGAAATTAAAGCAGGCTACTACTTGGATATTTTAGGTGAAGCTCACTATTACCATAGGAGAAATTTTACAGAAAATACACAAAAGAAAATAAGAAAGAAATCTAAACATAACTCTAAAGAAAAACATCAAAACACAAGGGAAAAGACAAAGAGAAGAATGGAACAGAGAGGAACTGCAAAAACAACAAGAAAACTAGTAACAAAACATCAGCGTGTAACTGTCCCTATTATATGGTATTTTATAAGCATTAATAATTACTTTAAATGTAAATGGACTAAATTTACCAATAAAAATAAAAAGAGAAACTGAATTAATTAAAAAACAAGACCCATTTATATGGTGCCTATGTGAGCCTGACTTCAAAAGACAAACACAGCCCTAAAGTGAAGCATTGAAAAAATATTCCATGAAAACAGAAATGAAAAGAAACCTGGAGTAGCTATATTCATATCGGAAAAAGAGACTTTAAAACAAAAACTAATAAGAGACAATGAAGGGCATTACATAATAATCAATGGATCAATCCAACAAGATAATGTAGAATTTGTAAATATTTATGCACCCAATATACGAGCATCCACACACATAAAGCAAACATTAACAGGCATAAAGGGAGATATTGATGATAATACCATAGTAGCAGGAGACTTTTACATACCATGTACATCAATGGATAGATCACCCATAGAGAAAATTCATGAGGAAACACTGACCTTAAGTTACCATTACATCAAATAAATTTAATAGATACGAACATTCCACCCAAAAGCAGCAGGATACACAATCTTCTCAAGTATACATGAAACATTCTCCAGTATAGATCACATGTTAGGTCACAGAAAAAGTTTCAGTAAGTCAGAAACACTGAAATCATATCCAGGATCTTTTCTGACTACAACAGCATGAAACTAGAAATCAGTCACAAGGGAAAAAAAGATAGGATAAACTACAAAGAAAGTGGAGATTACACAACATGCTATTGGAGAACGGGTCATCAAAGAAATCAAAGGAGAAATTTAAAAATATCTCGAGACAAATGTAAGCAGAAATATGACATACATCTACAGAACGTAGCAAAAGAGGTTCTATCAAGGAAGTTCATAGCAATAGAGGCCTACCTCAAGGAACCAAAAAAGTCCCAAATAAAACGATCTAACCTTAAACCCAAGGGAACTAGAAAAAGAAAACAAACGAAGCTCAAGATTAATGGAAGACAGTGTATAAACAACAAAAATAATTAAGGAAACCAAGAGCTGGCTCTTTGGAAAGACAAACAAAATTGATAAACCTTTAGCCAAATTTATTAAGGAAAAGAGAGAGTGGGCTCAAATCAATAAAACAAAAATGAAAGAGGGAAATTTAAAACTGATATTGAGAAATACAAAGGATTGTAAGAGACAACACCAACAAACTAGACAAGATAGAAGAAATAGATAAATCTTAAAAACATACAATCTTCCAAGGCTAAACCATGAAGAAATAGAAAAGCTGAACAGACTGTGTACTAGTAAAGAGACTGAAATAGTAATCAAAAATTTTCCAACAAACAAAAGAATCAAATGAGATTTAATGATCATCTTTCTCAAAATATTCCAAAAAATCAAAGAGAATGGACACTTTCCAAATATATTTTATGGAACCAGCATTACCTTGATACCAAAACCAGACAAAGACACCACACAAGAAAGAGATTATAGGCCAATATCCTTTATGAATACAGATGAAAAATCCTCAACAAAATATCATCAAACTGAATACAACTATACATTAAAAGTATCATATACTGTGATCAAGTGGGATTATTCCAGGAATGCAAAATGGTTCAACATTTGTAATTCAGTCAACATGATACACCAACATGAACAAACTGAAGGATAAAAACTATATCATCTCAATAGATGCAGAAAAAGCATCTGACAAAATTCAATATCCATACATGATAAAAACTCTCAACAAAGTGGATATAAAGAAAATGTACCTTAACATAATAAAGGCCATATATGACAGTACCACAGGTAACATCATATTCAATGGTGAACAGCTGAAAGCATTTCCTCTAAGAGCAGGAACAAGACAAGGTTACCCACTTTCACCAGAGTAAACCAACACAGTACTGGAAGTCGTATCCACAGCAATCAGACAAGATAGATAAATAAAAGGAATAAAAACTGGAAAGGGAGAGGTAAAATTGTGGCTGTTTGTAGATAACATGATACTCTTCATAAAAAAAAAAAAAAAGAAAAATTTAAAGATGTTACCAGAAAACTACTAGAGCTCATCAATGAATCTGGTAAAGTTGCAGGATACAAAATTAACGTAAGAAATCTGTTGCATTTCTACACACTAACAACAAACTATGAGAAAAAGAAATTAAGGAAATTAAGAAAATAATCCCATTTATAATCATATCAAAAAGAATAAAATACCTAGGAATAAACCTACCCCCAGAGTTCAAAGACCTGTACTCAAAAAGTTATAGGATGCTGATGAAAGAAACTGCAGACAATACAAACAGATGGAAGGATATACTGGTTTCATAGATGGGAAGAATTAATGTTGTCAAAAATAACCCTACTGCCCTAGGCAATGTACATATTCAGTGCAGTCTGTATCAAAATACCAATGGCACCTTTCCTAGAACTGAAACAAAAAATTCTAAAATTTACATAGAACTATAAAAAAACCCCAAGTCAAAACAATCTTGAGAAAAAGAACAAAGTTGAAGGTGACATGCTTCCTGATTTTAACTGTTGCTTAAAAAAAGATACACAGTGTGAAAGCTGCAAATTTTATTTGGGGCAAATAAGGACCTGAGGTACTACCCAGGAGACAGTACCTCAGATAGCTCCAAGAAACTGCTCCAAATAAAACTTAACTCACAATTCTGTTGACTTAAAAAATATGCACAACATGAGAGTTGCAAGTTAAGTTTTATTTGGGTCAAAATGAAGACACACCCAGGAGACAGCATCTCAGATAGCTATGAGAAACTACTCCAAAGAGGTAGGAGGAGAAGGTCAATATATGTGATTCTGATGAACAGAGAGTTCATGCAATCAAGCACTTATCTTACAAAAGGCTTTCTGTTACAGTCACAAGGAGCTGATGTCACCATGAAGGGATTTAGTGCTTTTCCAGATATGAGGAGATTGGGCTCAAGGGACCAGTTCTTAAAAATATCTATCTAAAGACCTGTTCTACCAGCTTTCCTGGAGTACCTCATTCTCCACCCTGGACTCCCTTCAGGGCATGTCAAAAGTCAACAGCTACAGCAGCTCTGGATTCAATCCCTGCAGAGGCAGATGGCAAATGTGCTTGGTAAGCACCAATTTGTCCTTGACACAAACTTGTACAAAGCTACAGTAGTCAAAACAGTATGGTATTAGCAGAAAAAAAGATACATAGATCAATGAAACAGATAGGAGAACCCAGAGATAAACACACATATGAGGACAATTAGTTTACAAAAAAAGCAAATAACACACAATGGAGAAAGGATGGTCTTTAAAAAAAAATGGTGTTGGGAAAACAGAGCAGCCACATACAAAAGAATGAAACTTGACTCTTTATATCATGTACAAAAACTAATTCAAACAAAATTGAAAACTTGAAAATAAGACCTGATATCTAGAAGAAAATATAGGTGGTAAACTCATTGACATTGGTCTTAGCTATGTTTTATGGATCTGACTGCAAAGGCAAGGGGAACAAAAATAAAAACAAGCAGATGAGATTATGTCAAACTAAAACCTTTGTACAGCAAGGTAAGATCATTAAAATGAAAACACAACCTACTGAATGGGAAAAGATATTTGCAAATCACATATGTGATAGGGCTTAATAGCCAAAATATATAGAGAACTCATACTACTTAATAACAAGAACACAAACAAATAAAAATGGGCAGAGATTCTGAATAGATATTTTTCCATAGAAGAAATGCAGATAGCCAACAGGTACATGAAAAGATGTCCAACACCACTAATTACTAGAGAAATACAAATCAGAACCTCAATGAGATAAACTTTACACCTGTTAAAATGGCTATTTCGGAAAACACAAGAAATAATACATGTTGGAGAAGATGTGGAAATAAAAGAAACTTGTACACTGTTGGTGGATTATAAACTGCTATAGGCACTATGGAAAACAGTTTGGAGATTCTGCATGGATAATCAAAAGTTAAGAATAGAAATACTGTATGACCTAGGTATTCCATGCGTGGGGGTTTATCTGAAGAACACAAAAACACTGAGTCAAAAAGATAAATGTACCGAGAAATATCAATAATCTCAGATACGCAGACAACACCACCCTTATGGCAGAAAGTGAAGAGGAGCTAAAAAGCCTCTTGATGAACGTGAAAGAGGAGAGTAAAAAAGTTGGCTTAAAGCTCACCGTTCAGAAAATGAAGATCATGGCATCTGGTCCCATCACTTCATGGGAAATAGATGGGAAAACAGTGGAAACAGTGGCAGACTTTATTTTTTGGGCTCCAAAATCACTGCAGATGGTGACTGCAGCCATGAAATTAAAAAACACTTACTCCTTGGAAGAAAAGTTATGATCAACCTAGATAGCATATTCAAAAGCAGAGACATTACTTTGCCGACTAAGGTCCGTCTAGTCAAGGCTATGGTTTTTCCTGTGGTCATGTATGGATGTGAGAGTTGGATTGTGAAGAAGGCTGAGCACTGAAGAATTGATGCTTTTGAACTGTGGTATTGGAGAAGACTCTTGAGAGTCCCTTGGACTGCAAGGAGATCCAACCAGTCCACTTTGAAGGAGATCAGCCCTGGGATTTCTTTGGAAGGAATGATGCTAAAGCTGAAACTCCAGTACTTTGGCCACCTCATGCGAAGAGTTGATTCACTGGAAAAGACTCTGATGCTGGGAGGGATTTGGGGGCAGGAGGAGAAGGGGACGACAGAGCATGAGATGGCTGGATGGCATCACGGACTCGACAGGTGTGAGTCTGAGTGAACTCCGGGGGTTGGTGATGGACAGGGAGGCCTGGCATGCTGTGATTCACGGGGTGGCAAAGAGTCGGACACGACTGAGCGACTGAACTGAACTGATACTTATGGTAGCCTTATTTACAACAGCTAAGACATGGAAACTGTCTAAGTGTCCATCAGTGGATGAAAGGATAAAGAAAATGTAATACACGCGTGTGCACATAAACACACACACACAAAGAATGCAACTCAGCCATAAAAAGGAAAGAAATTCTGCCATTTGCAACAATATGGATGGACCTTGAGGATATCACACTAAGTGAAAAGAAATCAGACAAACACCATAGGATATCACCCATACGTGGAATCTTAAAAAACAAACAAACAAACAAAACTGAGCTATCAAAATAAAAAAGCAAACTCATAATACAGAGATTAGATTAATGATTATCAAAGGGGAAGGGAGCAGAAAGTAGGGGAAATAAGTGAAGGGGATCAATAGCATGGTCATGTATGGTATAATAACTAGATTTGTGATGATGCTCACTGTAGAGTGCATAATGCTGTACACCTGAAACATAATTAAAAAGCTTCATCCCCAGCTTAAAACACTCAATACTGGGGGCAGGTTTAAGGAATTCACCGGAAGTGTTTCCTGTACTGCAACAATAAATGAGGTATTTGTAATTTCAAGGTATAGTGCCTTGAACAGAAGGTATCATAGCAAATATCTGTTGATTCTTTTTATAATATCATAATCAGGAAGGGTTTCACAAATACTTTTGTGAATCTATGGGACATCAAACTCCGTTCACTTCTCACCTCTATCAGACACCAGGAAAGTTTAATCACTGTCCTTAGGAACAGATTCGTGCTCCTAGGCAGAAGAGAAATCAGAAGAATAAGCAGGAATAAATTTCTCCTCTAGAAAATGAGGGTAACACTTGTTCTTAAAATGTGTTTACCAATGAGTTGATATTTCAGTGAGTTTATTTAAAATCAGCAGCTAACTCAGTGCTTTGAATAAATATTTGCTGAACAAATGAACTGACGGAAAAGGTCAAACAAGGCCCTTCTCACATTTTAGAGAATTTTTTCTTTTTGGATACCTGGAGATTTGATGGTGTTTTTAAAGGCCATCAAAATACTCAAGAGAAACAGTTTAAAAACACAGTAAAATCAGCTGTTTTAGCATATTAGCCATTATAGATTTTCCTTAGATTTTTGTCTTTCTGTAAGTTATAGCACAAGGAAAATTACTGGTCTAACAGTGCCTGGTTATCTACACCGAGTTGGACGTAATTGTCTTTTATTTCTGCACCCAGTAATCCATGAAAACTATCAAGCTCTCAACCTACATGATGAAAAACAAATGGCCCTTAATGGTCAAGAGTGTCTTGAACTTCAGCCTGTTTCATGCCTGTTATCTCGTTTTACTCATCATAAGGGCCATGAGTTTGGCCCTGCTGTTGTTGCCATTTATTCGGGTCATGGTAGGTAAAGTCATACAAATGGTAAGTGGCTGTGCCAGAATCTGAACCCAGGGGTGTCAGATCTGCTGGCTTTGTGCTATCCTGTCTCCTACATTAACCATCTACAGGTGTGCATCAGAGATTCTACAAGCTCAGTTCCAGATCACTGCAATAAAGCTAATATCACAATAAAATGAGTCACAAAAATTTTTTGGTTTCCCGGTACAAATTTAAATTATGTTTACATAGTATACTGTAGTCTAGTAAGTGTGGAATGGCACTACGCCTGAAACAAATCCTCTGTAGCATGCAATGCTGTTTGATAGCATTTTACTCACAAAAGAATTTCTTTCAAAATCGGAGTCAATCCTCTAAGGCCATGCTGCTATTTTGTCAACTAGGCTTCTGTCATATTGCAAATCCTTTGTTGTCATTTCAATAACATTCACAGCAATTTCACTAGGAGTAGACTCCATCTCAAGAAAACACCTTCTTTGCTCATCCAGAAGAAGGAACTCATAGGTTAAAGTTTTACCATGAAAAATGAAAAAGTGAAAGTGAAAGTCACTCAGTTCTGTCTGACTTTTTGTGACCCCATGGACTATACAATGCATGGGATTCTCCAGGCCAGAATAATGGAGTGGGTAGGTGTTCCCTTCTCCAAGGGATCTTGCCAACTTCAGGATCGAATCCAGGTCTCCCGCACTGCAGGCAGATGCTTTACCAACTGAGCCACCAAGGAAGCCCAAGAATACTGGAGTGGGCAGCCTATCCCTTCTCCAGGGGATCTTCCTGACCCAGAATTGAACTGGGGTCTCCTGCGTTGCAGGCGGATTCTTTACCAAATGAGCTACCAGGCAAGCCCATGAGATTTACTATGAGATTGCAAGTTTCACCATGAGATTGCAGCAATTCAGTCAGATCTTCAGGCTTCACATCTTTAATTCTGGTTCTCTTGCTATTTCTACCACAACTGCAGTGACTTCCTCCACTGATGTCTTGAACCTCTCAAAGTCATCCATGAGGAATGGAATCATCTTTTTCCAAACTCCTGCTCATGTCAACATTTTATGCTCTAACCATGAGTCACCAATGTTCTTAACGGCATCTAGACTGATTCCCTTCCAGACGTTTTGAACTGACTATGCCCAGATCCATCAGAGGAATCACTATCTATGGCATCTATGTTATGAAATCTATTTCTTAAATGGTAACACTTGAAATTATTCCTTGATCAGAGTGGGTGTTGTGTTAGTAGGTATGGAAACCTGTATCTCATTGTACATCTCCATCAGAGCTTTTGGGCAACCAGGTACATTGTCCATGAGCAGTAGTATTTTGAATGGCATCTTTCTCTGAGCAGTAGGTCTCAACAGTGGGCTTAAAATATTCATTAAATCATGTTGTAAACAGATGTGCGATCATCAGGGTTTTATTGTTCCACTCACAGAGTAAAGGCAAAGTACAATCGGCACAATTTTTAAGGGGCCCAGGATATAGGGAATGGTAAAGGAGCACAGGCTTCAAATTAAAGTCATCACCTGCATCAGTCCCTAACAAGAGCCTTGTTCTTTGACACTTTAAAACCAGGCACTGACTTCTCTCTAGTTATGAAAGTCCTAGTTGCATCTTCAAATGGAAGCCTGTTCCATCTACTGCAAATCTGTTATTTAGTGCAGCCTCCTTCATTACTGATCTTAGCTAAGTCTTCCAGATAACTTGCTGTAGCTTCTACATCAGCACTTGCTGCTTCATGTTGTACTTCAGTGTCACAGAGACGGCTCCTTTCTTCATGAACCAACCCCTGCTGGCTTTAAACTTTTCTCTTTCCTCACCTCTTTCAGCCTTCTTAGAACTGAAAACAGTCAGGTCGTTGGTCTGGGTTAGGCTTTGGCTTAAAGGAATGCTGAGACTGATCTTCTATTCAAACCACTAAAACTCTCTCCCTATCAGTAATGAGGTTCTCACTTTGTTATTATCTGTGTGTTCACTGGAGCAGCACTTTCAATTTCCTTCAAAAAATTTTCCTTTGCATTTACAACTTGGCTAACTGTAGGGTGCAAGAGACCTAGCTTCAGGCACATCTTGGCTTTTGACATGCCTTCCTCACCAAGCTTAATTATTGCTAGCTACTGAGTTAGAGAGAGAGAGAGACTCTTCCTTCCGCTTGAACACGTAGAGGATACTGAGGGGTCACTGATTGGCCTAACTTCAGTATTGTTGTGTCTCAGGGAACAGGGAGGCCCGAGGAGAGGGAATGAGATGGGGAACGTCTGGTTGGAGCAGTGAGAACACACAGAACATTTATTAACTTCCCGTCTCATATGGGCATGGTTCATGGCACCCCAAAACAAACATCAAAAATCACTGCTCAAAGATCACCGTAAGAAATATAATAATAACGAAAAAGTTTGAACTATTGTGGGAACTACCAAAACGTGACACAGAGGCATGAAGTCGAGCAAATGCTATTGGAAAAGTGGCACAAAAATGGCCACAAAACTTCCATCTGCAAAAAGTGCAGTATCTGCAAAACACAATAAGGGGACATGTAAAATAAGAGCTGTCGGTGTGGCAGAGTTCTGGGAACAATGTGGAGCACCTATGAAAATGCTCTGTAAAAGGTAAGGGACAGGGCAAGGAAGGCTAAACGCCACCAGTGCCACTGCTTTATTCTGAATGGAGAAACAGAAGGTCAGCGGAGGTCAGATGAAGGTCAGGTTATTAAGTGGCATGAAGGGGATAGCAACCAGGGCTGCTGCTGTCCAGGGGGTTAACTGATCTTTGCATGGGTTACCTAAAAAGGAGAGTCATTAGTCCATGACCCCTGTCTGCCTATGGGCCACATCGAGGCCCAGAAATCTGGGAAGAAATCTGAAAGAGATATGGAGACTGGCAAAAATTCCAGTCCCCTTTCCTGGAGTTAGAGAGGTCTTCCTCTGACTTCACTCACTTGGTTGTCTGACACCGAAAGAATCCATTTGTGAATTGTGACTCTTCCACAAGGTCCAAAATACACAATTTACTTGGGCAGGAAAATATTTTGATATTCACAAAACCACCCACAAATCTATTTCTGTGAAGAAAATGTTTTGACCTGACATGAGTTTATGGTAACGTAGCTTGAGCGCTGGCTTGGCAATCAAAGAACTCAAGTTGCAGGCCTGGCTGGGCGATCCTGACCACTCTCTTCTTACTTGGAGACCTCTCTTCTCTACTACTTAGGCCTGCCTTACACACTCCAAAGGATGGAGTTCTGTACACATAAGGGACCACTGATACATTAATTTCATTTTTTTTTTTTGGAATGGGAAATACAAAAAACACTCCATTAATGGACTTCCCAAGTCCATGTTCTTCTCTATCCCTCCTACAGATTCCTACAGTGTGCTGGAAGTTTGCAGCTGAAAGGCTGTTCTCTGGTTTCTCTGGGCAATTCTTCCCACCACAGAGAAGAATCCCTATTAAGAAGAGTTGTGCTGTTTCCAAACCTCTTTATTCTAGTGGTTCTTTTTATTGTAATTACATAATTCAATTACTTGATGGTAAACTGTAGAAATATGACTGAGAGAAAGTACTATTTCTATAAATTTAAGTAGAAGAGGTTAAAATACTGCTGTTACATACAGGGTGGGAGACTAGTGGAGATTGGACAGATATGGTAATTCAATGCAATGTGGAAGCCAGGGATGGATTCTGTAACAGAAAGAGGACATTAATGGAAAAACTGATGAAATCCAAATAAACATTAGAGTTTATTTAACAGAAATGGTGCTAAAACTAAGAAAGTGCTTTCTTAGTTTTAATGAATATGTCACAAGAGCTTAAGATATTAATAATGGGAAAACTTAAGAAAGGCTATATGGGAACCTCCATACTATCTTGGCTGTAAATCTAAAATTATGTCAGACTCAAAAGAAAATGTTCATTCTTTAAAAGATGTGGGCAAGATAGTTTTAAAAGATTGAGAACAATTATAAATATCTAGAAAGATTCAGTGGTGATATTGTTGAGAGCCATGACTCCACTTTAAAAATATGAAAAGGAAACCACAGGTGGTCTATTTATGGATGTGGAAGATGTAGGAAGACCCACAAAACTCTATTCAACAGATCTGTAATTCAAGAAGGTCTCAGTCCTGCATCAAAAGACAAATGATGATATATTTAGCTTGTTTTAAATGAAAAGTTAACGGATGGAAGTATCATTTTCTGTGATTCCTGATTTGGGTCAATGTTTTTTTTTATATTAAGTACCCACACTGAATAAGAGTTCTACTCTTTTTAGATGATATCAATGACAGAATTTTTGAGGCATGGCTTAATTCGAGAGCTGATCTTTGAGTATCATTTAGACAGAGAATACCTGAAACCCAAACTTCATATAATTTTACAGTTGACTTTTATATCCTATAAACGGTCAGAAGCCCAAGGATTTTCAGCTGTTCTAATTAAGTCTAAGGAAGAACTTAGTAACTCTTACTAAATAAAGAGAATAGTAGAATACACAAAAATAGCACAGTATTATTATCTTAGAAACCCTGAGTTAAAATGTGCTTTCAAAATCACCTAGCATAAACCCTTTTTGGCATGGCACCTAGCCTACCCATCTACCATAACACAGTCTTCCAACTGGAAGTGTGTGGAGGACCCACGTTCTCTCAAGGCCATTGGTTCTCCTGTGAGTAGCTTTCAAATGACTTCCTAAAGGTTCTACTTATTTGATTGTTTGGCATCTTACCCAGAAAGACATAAGTGAGCTGAATATTTTCTACCACTCATTCATTTGCTCATTCATTCACTCATTCAACAATTATTGGCTGAGCAACAACCACGTGATAGCTACTGATCAACACAGTAGACAGAAACACCAAAAAGGCCATTAGATCCCTGCCTTGATAGGTGGAGGGGGAGGGGTTTACAAAGAAATAAGAAATAATAGTAATATCAAAACTGAGGGCTTGAACAGTGACTGTTCCAAGTAGCTGTTGTAGACTGGGTGGTCAGGGAAGGCTCAGGGCATGGGAATATCCAGAAGGGCACTCTAGTCAGAATGAATAGCTACTGCAAAGGTCCTAAAGCAGAAACGAGCTCCCTGGGTGGAAGACAAAGGCCCATGAGACTGGGGTTTAGTGGGAAGGCAGGGATGTGTTGCAAGCAACGAGACAGGAGAGGTAGAAGTGGTCAAATCTTGGTGACACTTGCAAGGCCCAGGGACACGTTCTGAGGTTGTATTTTATTCCGAGAGCAACATGCATGAAAAAAAAAATGGCCTGATCCATCTGCTGTTCAGAGACTGGATTAAAGGGAGGGCAGGCAGGGAAGCAGGGAAACCTGTAAGAGCGTCTGTTGCACTGGGCCAGGTGAGAGAAGGGGGTAGTCTGGGCTAACATTGTGGTGTGGAGATGAACAGCCTTACACTGATTCAAGGCATGTCTTGAAGGAAGAGTCAACAGGATTTGGTCATGGATTGGATGTTGGATTTGAGGACACAAAAGGAACCAAGAATAAGTATTATGTATCTTGCTTATACTCTGCCAAGGGATTTCCTTCATATGATCCTGATTAACCCTCTCAAGCAACCCGGGTGGAAGGCCGGGATACTCTCCTCCTTATGCAAGGACACAGAAACGGGAGGGTGAAACCTGCCAAGGCTTACACAGCTTCTGAAGCAAGGATTTGAATTCGTGACTGATGACTCAGACTTCTTTCAGTATTTCATTGCTTGTCCAAGGAAAAGGAATTTTATTAACAGTGTTGATTTATAAATAAAGGATAGAAACAAGAGTGAAAACTGAGAAGAACAAACCAGGACAACATAAGTCATCCTTCCCACCTAGAGATGTCACAATCATGGCTTCAAAGGACAACACAGACTTCTTCCATTAATTACACGGATGAATCAGGTTTCAGTTTCCGCATCCTCTCTCCTTTCTGCACAACTTGTCTTTGAAGGCATTCCATTTGGGAAATGCGTGACCTTTACCCACGGTGCTGCGCTTAATTGAATGCTTTGCATCAGAAGTCACCATGATGATCAACATCTTACACCCAGTGCCTCTCTGAAATCCTTACCCCAGTTCCTGGGTCTGTTTGGTTAAAATCATTTTACAAAAATAAATCATATCAAAGTTTTTCTTTTATTATTTCAAAGACTTTGCTTGCAAAACTAAATATTTTTAACACCATGGCAACACAGTCAGGACTCTGGCTAATGTATCCAGGCCTGTACCAGAGTTCAGACTTCGCAAACTCCTGCTGCAGACAAATGGGCTTCGAAGGAGGAAAGAGCTAATAAATTAGGCATGGTCAATAATCAGTCCAGTCGCATTTTCTGGAGCTTCCTAAAGAGTGATAAATTAGCCAGGCTTGTCCTAATGGATCAATTCCCCTCACTCTACTAGGACACACCAACACAAACTGAGCAAATTGCAAACTATTTGGCTTCTCAAAGAGTTCAAATAGTACCTCCCACACCTTCCCAAGTATTCTCCTCACCCATCTGCTCCTCTGACCCTTCCGATTTCCCTCTGAGTTGGGCAGGCTGGGTTAGCAGCTCTGCTTTTTCCAGGGGAGGCTCACAGAGGTTAAGCGATTTGTCACAGGTGCAGGACTGATCACATGGTTAGGAAGAGGCAGAAATAATATTTTCAACTGCATCTCTTTTAAACCCTGGCCAGGACTACTTTCAACACACCAGCCTTTGCTGTTGAAATTGAACTAAACTATCACCCACAAATGCTTTGGTTTATTGTTATCTTTGGTTCTGTACATTTATCAGTTATATATGCACAGAGTTAAAAGAATAAATGGATGCTATGCATTCTATGAATATCTAGCCCACCGACTTCACCCAATTCTTCCTCTCCAGAGGCAACCATTTATACCAATTTTACCTGCTTAGTTGAGCATTTAGCTGCATGTCTCTAACAAGCTGCTACTGGCACCTTTTGATTTTTCTCTTTATGCACTGTAAAGGGTGGTCCTCTTTCCTCCCCTCACATCCACCACACACACGAGCTTCCTCTCAATGTAGTACTACCATGACTTGGTTAGACTGATACTCAGTTTTGCCATTACTATAAACTTACAAAAAAACTTCCAGTGCCAGCTGAGCTATGTAAATTTTTATTTATGTATCTGTCCTAAACATCCCCCTTCCAACTCTCTCATCCTCAGAATGAATGATCTCCCTCCTAACTTATGTTCTCCATGCCTGGCTGCCATCTAGGCTTTCTGTCTATTCTGGAGTATCCCATCACTTCCCTTCTCTGCTGGGCTTTTCATTTCCTATCACCTTTGCATTCCTATTTCATTGTAAGGCACATTCTCTGGTAGCATCCTGAGGATGGATGCATGGGAGATGTGTTTTTTGATATCCAATAAGCACATAGAAAGATGCTCAATATCGCTAATTAGAAAAACTAATCAAAACTCCAAGGAGGTACCACCTCACACCAGTCAGAATGGCCATCATTAAGAAGTCAACAAATAACGAATGCTGGAGAGCATGTAGAGAAAAGGGAACCCTTCTACACTGTTGGTGGGGATGTAAACTGGTATAGCCGCTATGGAAAACAGTATGGAGGTTTCCTAGAAAACTAAAAGTAGAGTTGCCGTATGACCCAGCAACCCCATTCCTGGGCATAAATCCAGACAAAACTATAATTCAGAAAGACACATGCACCTCTATGTTCACAGCAGCACTATCCACAATAACCAAGACATGGAAGCAACCTAAATGTCCACTGATAGATAAATGGATAAAGAAGATATAGTATACATGTACAATGGAATACTGTTGGTCAGTCGCCCAGTCGTGTCTTATTCTTTGCAACCCCATGGACTGCAGCACACCAGACCTCCCTGTCCCTCACCATCTCCCAGAGTTTGTCCAAGTTCATGTCCATTGCATTGGTGATGCCATCCAGCCATCTCATCCTCTCACACCCTCTTCTCCTTCTGCCCTCAATCCTTCCCAGCATCTGGGACTTTTCCAATGAGTCAGCTGTTCTCATCAGCTGACCAAAGTATTGGGGTATCAGCTTCAGCATCAGTCCTTCCAATGAATATTCAGGGTTGATTTCCTTTAAGATTGACTGGTTTGGTCTCCTCACTATCCAAGGAACTCTCAGGAGTCTTCTCCAGCACCACAGTTCAAAGGCATCAATTCTTTGGCACACTGCCTTTTTTATGGTCCAGCTCTCACAACCATACATGACCACTGGGTAGACCACAGCCTTGACTACAGGGACCTTTGTTGGCAGAGTGATGTCTCTGCTTTTCAAAATACTGTCTAGGTTTGTCACAGATTTCCTACCAAGAAGCATGTGTCCTCTGATTTCATGGCTACAGTCACCACCTGCAGTGACTTTAGAGCCCAATAGGAAGAAATCTGTCACTGCTTCCAACTTTTCCCCTTCTACTGCCATGGAGTAATGGGGCTGGATGCCATGATCTTAGTTTTTTTAATATGTAGTTTTAAGTCAGCTTTTTCACTCTCTTCCTTCACCCTTATCAAGAGGTTCTTCAGTTCCTCTTTGCTTTCTGCCATTAGGGTGGTATCATCCCCATATCTGAGGTTGTTGATGTTTCTCCTGACTATCTTGATTCCAGCTTGGAATGGAATATTACTCAGTCACAAAAAGAGTGAACTAATGCTATCTGCAGCAACATGGATGGACCTAGAGATTACCACGCTAAGTGAAGTAAGTCAGAAAGAGAAAGACAAATACCGTATGATATCACTCATATGCGAAACCTAAAGTATGACGCAAATGAACACATACATGAAATAGAAACAGATTCAGAGACATAGAGAACAAACTTGTGATTGTTATGGGAGAGGGAGAATGGGGGAGAGAAGGATTGGGAGTTTGGGATTAGCAGATGCAACCTAATATACATAGGATGGATAAAAAAACAAGGTCCTACTTTATAGCACAGGAAACTATACTCAATATTTTGATAAGCCATAATTTTAAAAAAACATGATAAAGAATATACATTTATATAACTGAATCACTTTGCTGTACAGCAGAAATTAATACATTGTAAATCAACTATACTTCAATAAAAGGAACTAAATTTCAGTTGGTTTTATTACTGCTTTTAAATTCTCTACAGAAATGTCAGATAAAAGCTGGGTCACCAAGTTAAATGTGAATTTGAGATAATCAAGGAATAATTCTTTTAGTATAAGTATTGTGCATTATTTAAAACACACTTTTAAAAAGTCTTGTTTGTCTGAAATTCAGATTTAAATGGGCCTCCTGGATTTCATTTACTAGGTTTGGCAACACTAAGGGTACCCCCATATTATATGTATAAAGTGCAGAATGCTCCACTGAAATCCCCTCCACCACTGTTTGGTAGGCTCCCAACCTTGTCTATTGCAGATTCAAGGGAACAGCCACTTCAGATCTTCTTTAAATGGTTTTTTTTTTTGCTTCCTGAGATAATATCAATAGGCCATCACTTTTCTCAAGTTCTGTGTGGGGCTCAACAGTACTGATTGCAAAATACCACACTTTCATCCAAGAGTTGGACAGACCCCGGCTGGGGAGGTGCCAACATGGCCATGAGGGAGACAGGATCCTTCCTCCTGCCTCCAGTGGAACAAACTTGAATGTTCATTAGATTAGCAACACCGGTTATTAGCATTTCTCTTCATCTCTCAGTCAATTCTTCATTAACTATAGTAAGGAAGAGGGATGGATACCACACAAAATTCCAAGTTAAACATCTACCAAGTTAAAAAGTGGTCAAGGGCAAGATGAAGTACAAGTTCTGGTAACTCACCGTCTGCCCTCTCTTCATCTCTGGGGACACCAACTCTCCTGCAGGCAGGTTCCCTCCCTGATGCTATCAGTGTTCAGAGTTCCAAACTCATCTCACCCTCATCACCTCACTAATACTATCTCATCAATGTATTTGCCCAGACACTAATTTGTTTATGAAGTTAAGTGAGTTAAAGATGAGGACTGCTTCCACCTTGCAGGGGAAACAGTAGGTGGTCTACTGCTTACTATGTTGTTTCAAACAGGGAAGGTCTTCCAACATGTAAATAGTATAGCTGACTCATAGAGATTACAGTTAAAAATGACGCATTAATGTTTAATGGACTATCACTGATCCTCAACCTCACTAATCTAGCTACCTATAGTTGACAGTTGACTATAACTTATGTTTTTGAAACTAGTTTTAATTGTATGATTTTATATTCACATCCAAACCTACTGCCACCACACTAGTCTGTGTCCAGGGCCATAAGCAATTTACCACGTGGAAATGTTCTCATTTCCTGTTTATATGTGTGTGTGTGTGTTTCCTCCCTAATTCCTCCTCTTGTAGCTGACTATATTGGTTTTGACTGTGTGCCTCTAAATGTTTTTGTTTTGTGGGCTTTTAGAAAGGAGTGAAGCTAACTGAATGAGTTCAATCTACCAACTTCATCTGGAAGACATGCTGACTATAGTTAAAAAAAAACTACCAAAAACAAAACACATTTCCTTTTTAAGCTGTTACTTTCATGTATGTATGAATTTACATCCTTCTGTAACTTAGCTTTTAGAGGTAGAATATTCAGATACTAATTTCATACAAAACAGAGGTTCATTTGGATTCTTCTGGGCTAATCTGGTCTCTCTACTAAAATAAGGACATGGGGATTGAAAATGTCAGAAGAAGTGATGAATATATTTCAATGTCAAGTTAGAGATCTTACTACTATTCAAATTTAGAATAAAGCCTGCAGTGTTTATTGAATGCCTGGACTACACATTTCACACAGCATCTCATTTACAGAAGGCTTAAAAGAGTTAACATTTCAGGATAAACATTTGAAGGATAAACATTTATAGAGTGATAACAGATATCAAAAAAGTTAACAGAGACTCTTTGCCTCTCTGAAACTGTGTAAGTGTATTCCAAAATATTTCTAAATGATACATAAGAAAGGACATGTTCAAATATAGTCTAAAGTGTTTAGAGAAAAGAACATCATCAGAATTATCTTAAAACACACATGAACACACACATACTCACTTGCATCTCTGCCAACATTCTCAAACAAGTTAGATTATCTTATCCTGAGTGTAAGAATATTGGAGTGGGTAGCCATTTCCTTCTCCAGGGGATCTTCCTGCCCCACAGATCAAACCTGGGTCTCCCTCAATGCAGGCAAATTCCTTACCATCTGAACCACTAGGGAAGCCCTAACTACTGATTACTTTTTCCCAATTTACATATGCAGTAGCAGGGTTAATAATGCATCATTTTCAAGTCAAGATTTAGTACACAGTTAGTTGATCAAATATCCTACCCTTAATGATAGGGGGTACCAAGTAAGTTTTCTTAGCTATTAAGGGCAATTTATTTTTATCCTTAAGCTTTTCATAATAGGCTGACTTCTCAACACCTATCTGAAGAGTTCCTACCCTTTCCAACAACAACAAAAAAATTGGCTGTTCTACTTTGAAACCCAGAAATAATTTTTATAATTATTTAAATAATAATATAATTATTTAAATAATAATAATAAAATTGGATCATGTCACACAAATGTGGATTTGGGGGGCAATGACATCATACTAGAATAATTTTGAGTAACACTAAAGTTGCCCATTTTGGCTTTCAAGCATCAAGACATCAGCGAGGATGTGACTTATTCTACTATATATGTTTATGTGGATAACAAACCCATGTAGGGTAATGAAGCTAGGGAGTATGAAGCGTGCTCGAATAAGGCTCTTTATCACAGTTACACCTACGAAGATCATCCAGGAATGACCATTTAACCAACAGCTGTGTTTTTTATATTAAGAATTAACAGCAATATCAACATCCCTTCTTCTTAAACTGTATTTAACGGAAAACATATTCTATGACATATACTAAATACGTTCAGTGATAGAAAAGAAAACAATGTTTGATGTTTTGAGAAATCTTGGTTCAAGCAGGGTTAAACCTATTTGCTTTTGTTTGTTTTTTGAAAATTGCAGGATTTCAAAGAACCTTGAATAAGTTCATGTGCACTGTATCCCTGTGATTTGTTTTCAGTATACAGCATTTCCAGGTTTGTGCGGCTACAGCCTTTTTTTTTTTTTTTTTTTAAGAGAGCACCAGTTCACATTTCATGCAATACTGGTGAGAGTCACTAGCTGGGGAATCCTACATCTAGGGCCTCAGCAATGGGGTGTGTGTGTGTGTGTGTGCGTGCATGCATGCATGCGTGCATGTGTGTGTGACTGGTTTTAACTGGCACAATCAGAAAGAATGCATTTCATGGCGTGTTTGTTTCTTATTGCTATTATGACAAATTACAGAAGACTTAAATGGCTTAAAACAATACAAATATATTACCTCATAGTTTCGTATGTTAGAAGTCTGACATGGGTCTCACTGAGCTGACATCAAGGTGTTGACAGGGCTGCATTCCCTTCTGGAGGCTCTAGGGAGAATCTGTTCCTTGCCTTTTCCAGCCTTAGAGGCTTCCCACATTCCTTGGTTCACTGCCCACTTCCTCCATCTTCCAGGCCAGCAACACTGCATCTCTCTGATCATTCTACTGGAGTATCTCCCGCTGACCTCAGAGAAAGTTGTCAGCTTTTAAAGATTCATTTAAAGATCTGCGTGATTAGATTAGGCCCACTTGGCCAGTCTGGGATAATCTCCCCATCTCAAGGTCAGCAAAGTCCCCTTTAGCCATGTAAGGTAATAAAGTCACAGACTATAGGGAGCAGGGTTTGGACATCTTTGGGAGCCGTTACTCTGCCTACCAGAGATGGGTTTGTAAGAGTACCTTCAAAGTGTGAGCTAGCAAACAAGGTCAAGGGATGAGACAGAGAGCAGTTCTTCCTGTTGCTTGCTCCCAGGTATGACTTATATCACCAAAGTATCAGGGAAATAAAATTTACTATCTGATTAAGGGATGTACGACAATAAATAAGACAAAGAATACATTCACAATCACCAAGAACTTGTTCTGTAGTGCTCTGGGAATTACATTCTCCACGAATACAGTCAGCTGGCCCTCAACACTATGGGCCTGATTCCACAAAGTATGTGTTTTCCAGTAAAAGGTGTGTACTGTTAACCAGCTATATTGAAACTTTCCTTACTAACGGACTATGCATTCATTACCTCTGATGATGCAGGTGTTATAATTGCCCTTAAAAAAAATCAGGTGAAATGATACTGTTTATCTGGGCTTCCCAGGTGGCTCTAGCGATAAAGAAACTGCCTGCCAGTGCAAGAGACACAAAAGGTGTGGATTCGATCGCTGGGTCGGGAAGATCCCCTGGAAGAGAAGATGGCAACTCACTCCAGTATTCTTGCCTGCGAAAATCCCATGGACAGGAGAGCCTGGCAGGGCTACACTCCCTGGAGTTGCAAACCTGGGATTTTCCCAGGCAAGAATACTGGAGTGGATTGCCAGTAGAAAGTATATCTCTGACTCTAAAGTCTGAGTTCCTAATCCTGTGCAGTACCATTCACCTTGGTAACCCATCTCTCCTCTATCTCCTCCAACCATGTAACCCCACCCCACACACAAAGCTCTTTCCCATGTCTCTAAGTGATTTGCTGCTGCTGCTGCTAAGTCACTTCAGTCGTGTCCGACTCTGTGCGACCCCATAGACGGCAGCCCACCAGGCTCCACCGTCCCTGAGATTCTCCAGGCAAGAACACTGGAGTGGGTTGCCATTTCCTTCTCCAATGCATGAAAGTGAAAAGTGAAAGTGAAGTCGCTCAGTCGTGTCCAACTCTCAGCGACCTAAGTGATCTGAGGGTCTATCAACACATACATAGTCGGAGCAGGTTCTTGGGCTCACACACACACTCATACACTAACTCTGTCATCTGTTTCCTTATGAGGCTCTATGCATTTTCTAGGAATATGTATCTTTCTGTTGTGACCTCTGGTCAGATTATGGAGACTTCTGGGGGCTGCAGCAGGATAAGTCATGAGTAACAGGCCTTAGAGTCATATCTAGTTTCAAAATGCGACTAGGTCATCAGCTGTGAAGTAACCTGGCAGGTCACCTGAGCACCATGAACTTCCATTTCCTCCTCTTGTGAGGACTGTATAATGGTATCTGCTTCACAATATCATTGTAAAGACTTACAGAGATGCTATGGAAAGTGCCTGATAATAATCACACAATAAATTGTAGCGGATACTACTGTCCTCAATTCCCTGCTATGTCTTCCTACATAAAAGTGCTGGTCTCTAGGAAAGAGACAATCTCATTGCCAATCTCTACTGCCATCAGCAACATCTATACAACCAAAAACCATCACTTAACTTCCACTCCATTGTTAAGGTGTGGTTCTTGCAACCCAAGATGATTTTCTTTTCAAAGTCTATGGCTGCCCAGAGAACTAGGGCCTGAGCCTTCTTGAAATTTGCTAATCACATCTGGTTTAGCTTTAGACATTTTCTGGGGTTTTGCCAGCAGCCACGACATTTTAATGGCTACAATAAACCTCAAAGCCTCATCAAATCTTTGCTGTATGTGTGAAAATTATGTCCTTTTCAATTAAACATTCAATCTCGGCTCACACCCAGGCCTTATGGAAACGGAGCTGAAGCCTGAATGGGGACGGGAGATGAAACGGGCCGCCACGACTCTGGCCATCTTGCCAGATGGGATTTGGAAGAACAAGAAATTCATTAGAGAACCGATGGTCTGTATTTTCTTTAAATATTTACTAGGTACCTTTCATGTATTAAAAACACTGGCATCTCTAAAGATTAGCAGGGCATTTTTGTTTAAATATTCAATGTGTGTGGGGCAGCCCCGGTTTCCTCATTTGCCTGGGTGGTGAACTTCATGTCTTCTGATGACATGCCACGCAAAGAAGAAAAATAGCTGAGGTATTGTTCAGTTTTCCTGTATAAGGCAGCTCTTCCAGCTTCAGAAGTTCCTGTATATCCTTAAAATTGCCTGAGGAAACTATCAGTTAAGTCCTCAGAGATCTGGAATGACACCCCAGATCACCCTAGAGAAAGTACGGTTCACGTCTCTCCACTGTCCTCCGAATCCACTCCTCTTTTCCCTTTGTTACTTATCATCACACACACAGAGACATCAAAGGCAGGGGGCCGAGCCAGGCTGCCTGATAAAAGAGAGCCCATGGAGGGAAAGCAGGCGAAGAGGAAAGATCCAACACAGATCAGGTTTCTGCTCGAAGACTACACGAGAGGGGAGACCGTGGTTTCACAAGGACCAAGAGACGAGAGCGGATGGGCAGTTAGGGACAGCCCTGGTGGCTCAGATGGTAAAGAACTGGCCTGCCAATGCACGAGACACAGGAGATGGGGGTTCGATCCCCAGGTCAGGAAGATCCCTTGGAGAAGGAAATGGCAACCTACTCCAGTATCCTTGCTTGGAGAATTCCATGGACAGAGGAGCCTAAATATCTTACACATGTACTGGACAAGCACAGGTCCTCTCTGCTGCTGCATCAGCTACCTTGAAGCCTGGCCTGGCCCTAATTCTGCCATTGAAGAGGGACAGAAAAATACTGATACGTGATGGCTTACTCCACTTTCTTACAATAAGAATCAAGCTCATCTCAGTCAAGGAAAAAAACTGTTTTTGAGGAGAGGAAAAAGAACGATCATGTGTTCACAGATCACATTCCTGAACAAAACATCCAGTTGGTTGAATTCACGCTCTTGACCACATCAACAGGAGGAAAAAGAAACTCCACATGTTCCTTTAAAAATCATTTACAAGGTAAAAATATTCAGTTGTAACCACCATCCTTATTTAAGTAAGTTTTATGCCTAAAGTAAAAATAAATGGCTCGCCTTGCCACCGGGAGCAGATCTTTCCCACTTTACTTGCATTTCCAAGCTGTCCTCCATCTAAGACTTAGATTTCTGAGTACTCTTTCACAATAAACATTTTAAAAATGTTTATTTTATGTCTTAGTGTAAAAATATTCCTGGTGCAAGCTCTTCATTTCCTCAAGCTCTGCTTTTGGCGCTCTGGGCTCCATTTCCACATTAACACGCTCCCTAAATCCTCTGCAGAGCTCTTCAATAGGAGTTATACAAGCTCTGAGGCAAGTATTTATATTCTTGGACAAGGAGATGTCTCCACTGTGAAAACACAAGACTTGAGAGATGCCAAAGGAAAATTCCTGCCCAACAGAGACATATTTTCACCTTTTAAAAAAGCCAAAAAGGGCTTTCAGCATTTTGCTTTGGATAATTAAAAATGTAAATGAAAATAGACTGTTTACTATGGATCTGGCCATCACTATTAGACTTATATACATAAACAAAATATATAGGAATGTGAGTGTGCATTTTGCATGGCAGTAAGAGAAAGAGAGATAAGGCAGCATAGTAAACTAGTTTAGAAAACACTGAGATTTTCTAGTTAGATCTAATCTGCCTCTCTCTGGCTGTGTGAATATAGCTTTACTAAGCTTCATTTTTCTCATCTATAAAATGGAGTTAGTGCGGTTCCTGCTTATTTGGGTTGCCTTTACCTTCTTACCCTAGTTAGAAGAATCATATAAGACCACAGTAAGAATTAAAAAAAAAAAAAGAGTTGCACTTATATCTGTTACATGTTGGAAAATACAGGTAACAAGATACATATCTAGCAAGCACTGATTAACACTAACAAAAGAGAAAGATGAGTAAATAAAGTGACTCCAGATAGTACACAGGGATGGGAGTGTCCCGAAGACTGTAGTTACTGAACTCTCACCAATTCCATTCCATGAGCCAGAGAGATATCACCCTCTTCAACCATTTAAAAAATATCTATGCTCATAATAACAGAACAGTTCCCATTACCTTCTAGTTGCCTCTTCAGTTTTCTCAAATCTTTTGTAAGGTCTTCAAATTTGACTTGAGAAGCCAAGAAGAAATCCTGTGGTTCAGGCAAGGGGAAAACGCTCTTTTCTGTTCCTGCTTCCTAGAATATATGGTAAACAAAAGTACATTATACTTCCCAATCGTCACTTTCAGTTGAAATTCCAAAACATCTTTTTTTGGACAGTCGGATAAGAATCATAGCAAAGACCCCCTGCTATTCCTAACTTTGGACTGGTTACATTGAAGTGCTTCTGCGTCTTTTGTACTGTCATTTTGGTCTTACTGGCACTGAGGCCAAGGCTATGGCTATGGCATGGGCTGAGGTTTTAATTTTTTTAATTAATTTATTTTGTGGCTGTGCCTCATAGCATGTTGGCTCATAATTCCTGGACCAGGGATCAAACTTGTACACCCTGCAGTGGAACCTGGCAGTCCTAAACACTGCACTGCCAGGCAAGTCCCTGGGTTGGGTTTTAATTTGACTCTTGAATCAAAGAGAAAATAGTCAGATATGTCCTAATCTTAGACGCTCTATTCCCATGGAAAAAGGTATAGGAAGAACACATGAAAGTGCTTAAACTGAAAGTCCCTGTTGAGCTTCACATGGTAGCAATTAGATAACTCATCTTTGGGGTATGCCCATGGGTGGAGAAGGAAACGGCAACCCACTCCAGTGTTCTTGCCTGGAGAATCCCAGGGATGGCGGAGCCTGGTGGGCTGCCGTCTATGGGGTCGCACAGAGTCGGACATGACTGAAGTGACGCAGCAGCAGCAGCAGCAGCAGCAGCAGCAGCAGCAGCAGCAGCATGGCTGTGAATTAGAAGGTACTGGACTAGGCAGCACGGAAGTGGGAGGAGCAGCTGCACTCATTTATGCTCTTACCTACCTTCCTCTGCACTTTAAAGCTCGTGCCTGTGTTTGTGTGTGCCTGTGTGATCAAATTCCTCACATATTTGTAAAGATTCTCCTCATGTTGCTTGCCTTGGAAGTATAAAGCTAGTTGTTCAGTCATGTCCAACTCTTTGCCACCCCATGGACTGTGGCCTGTCAGGCTCCTCTGTTCACGAAATTCTCCAGGCAAGAATACTGGAGTAGGTTGCCATTTTCTTCTCCAGAGTATCTTCCCAACCCAGGCATCGAACCTGGGTCTCCTGCATTGCATGCAGATTCTTTACCGTCTGAGCCATCAGCCAAGACCTATCTTAGTAGGTATTTACAAAAGCAGGGCTGTGTAGAGTGCTGACAAACTTCACAACTACAGCTAAGAGAGGATCTCAGCAGAGAAACATCCAGAGGTGCACAGCCTGTCGGCACACAGGGAGAGCAGAGCCTCAGCTATCTTTTCCAGTCCAGCCTGCTTTCTCCCCAAGTTGTTCAACGTGAGCTTTGTGTCTTACATGTTTCAGGCTGTCTTCGCTTATGCTTCTCTCCACACAGGCTACTCTGCCAGCTCTCCTTCACATTCCATCTTCCCTACTGCCATTAGGACTAATTCCAAACTCTACAACTGCTTTACAAGGCACTTTATGATCTGGCCTCTGTCTCCATCTCTAGCCTGATTTCTCCCTTCTCCTATCTCTAACTCCCTCACTCTCAGACTTTCAGAAAATAAAAGAACAGGCCACAATCTCTTGCTTGTAGACTTTTGTCTACAAAACTGTCTCTTTCCAAATCCTTCCCCAGGCCCTCCTCACATGTCCTGGTTCATACTTCTTCAAGTCTCAAAACAGCACTTCTTTAAAGCTCTCCCCAGAACTCCAGCACCTGGATGTTTCCAAGAGCCCCTGCTTCTTCCCGTATCACAGCACTTATCAACATTAATTTAAAAATTGTCTTGTTAGCTTGGTGTCTTCCCCACTAGACGATAAACACTTTGAAGGCAGGAATTATGTCTTGTTCTCAGTTGAGTACTCACCATCAGGTCTACCAATAAACTTTGGCACTATTACAGACAGTTTATGGAACACTGTTCTGGGAAGTTTGCATCTTGGACAGGGGTCATCTACCTTATTACCCTCTTTTCTTGTGATTTCAAGAATTCCCTGGGTCCTTCCCTCTTCCTTTAAGACATCTGGCCCCATTTGTAATGCTAGAAGAAAGTAGTTTTCCTCATTTGATCAGAACATTATTTTACATGATCAGTATACTATTTTTCACTTTCCTTTACTTATGTTACTGCTCTAAAAAACAATGGAAGCAGTATTTTAGTATGAGTGCCAAGATGGAACAACATCTAAGATGCTTGCCACAAAATTCCACAGTAATCAGCATTGGAAGAACTCATGCATATCTCTTTTATAGTCTTTAAAACTTTTTATCAGATTCAGTCTCAGTTTCTTCTTTTTTTTAAGGTAGAAAAAGAGAAAATGCTGATGAGCAAATCAGCTTAGTAGTAGCTCTTATGCAGAGGAGGCAATGGCAACCCACTCCAGTACTCTTGCGTGGAAAATCCCATGGACGGAGGAGCCTGGTAGGCTGGAGTCCATGGAGTCGCGAAGGGTCGGACACGACTGAGCGACTTCACGTTCACTTTTCACTTTCATGCATTGGAGAAGGAAACGGCAACCCACTCCAGTGTTCCTGCCTGGAGAATCCCAGGGATGGCGGAGGCTGGTAGGCTGCGGTCTATGGGGTCGCACAGAATCGGAAACGACTGAAGTGACTTAGCAGCAGCAGCAGTAGCACTTATGAAAGTTGCTCAGTTAAGAGTTCAAAAGGCATGGCCCTAGAGGGGTTTCTTTAACCTTCACATAGACCTCAACTTGGACCAAAAATCATCCATGAGTAGAAGGAAGCTTGGAGCAAGAGTCACCTTTCTTCTGCTAATTGCTCTTCACCACTAACCACAAGCATCATCACTTAGGCTCCTAAGAGGGAAGGGATCATTTTATAAATCACATAATCCTACACTCTTTAGTGAAATTCATTCTGCCCAGTGAAAAACCTGGAGAACACCACACAGTTGTTGACTTATTTTTCCTAAACTGGACCATCCTATTGTTCAGTTGCCAAGTGGTGTCTGACTCTTTGTGACCCCATGGACTACAGCACACCAGGCTTCCCTGTCCTTCACTATCTCCTGGAGTTTGCTCAAACTCATGCCTGTTGAGTTGGTGATGCCATTCAGCAACCTTATCCTTTGTCACTCCCTTCTCCTGCCCTCATATTTCCCAGAATCAGAGTCTTTTCCAATGAGTTGGCCCTTCACATCAGGTGGCCAAAATGTTGGAGCTTCAGCTTCAGCATCAGTCCTTCCAATGAGTATTTAGGGTTGATTTCCTTTAGGATTTCTGAAACTAATCTTATTGTATTTTAACATTTTCCTCTGTGAAGCTGATTCCACTGGGTTCAGCTCTCTTCAACAGGAGTCAAATTCCATAGGCAAATTTTATCCTTCCTACACAGTGTGTCTGCGTAGGAAGGATGGCTGAGATAGAGACTATGCACAAATCTGCTCGTGTCAGCTTTGAATTGTCACCCCAAGATTCTTCAGGATAGTTCTTCTGCCACTCTGGTACCTATTGTCAGAACTGTGGGTACACAAACATTGCCTCAAGCTCAACACCCCTGTACTGCTCTACCAGAAAGCATCTGTCACCTCCACTCATCTAATTCTTCACAGATGCTACTGACTGCACACTTGTGGATATTTACAGTACATTCAATTCAGTAAGTATGTGTCAAGCACCTACATTACAGACAGTCAGATAAACCCACCAGGAGGGGAGGAGAGATGACGAAAGACTTGATCAGTGCTTAGCTTGTCCTCTGCATGAAACTGCAGGCTTTTTGCAAAGGACGCCCTGGAATCTTGACTTTTCTTCCCTCGGTACCGAGGAAAAACTCTGCCTTTGTGGATAGTTAAGTGGGACTCCTGACAACATTTTCCCAAGACTTTTCCCATTTATTGACTGCTAAGTTTCTCAACAACTTACAATAGTACCTCTTTCTTCTCAAAGCCAGGACTCCTTGTTCTCGATTTAATGAGAAGGAATAAAACATAGAAAATGGTGCTCAGGTGGATTCTCACAGAAATTTTTATTTCTAATGGCCAGTGTAATTTAAGCAGGGAAGATGGATTTAAATTCCACATCTTTAACTTGTTCACCAATGAACATTGCCGATAAAGTATTGAGTATTACTGCATATTAAGTTCCTAAATTTTGGTCTGCAGCCCAGAATCTAGTTTCAAATATAACCAATTACTGAACGGATATAGGTTTCACAGGAACCCTCACAATCTGGTCAGAAGGCACTGAGATGACTAGGGATCTCTCTGAAGCAGTGTTACATGGTGGATTAGCAGGCAGTAGATTTGTACCACTGAATAATGCTTCCCTTCACAAGAGTCAACTAAATTCTCTTGGCTCCAGTGTTCCCATCTGTAAACCAAGGAGGCTGGAGAGCTCTCAAATTCTATGTTGGACTTGAAATTCATCCATCCAGCCATCATCCAATTTCTGAATGCCAACAATGGGAAGGAGCTGAAACCCCATTAGGCACAGTTTTCCACACAATGCCATTTCTTACCTGATCATAGTAACGCAGGTAATATTTCACCACGTAGTCCACCAGATTAATCCCATTATCCTAGGTTTAAAAGAGAAGCTTAAATGAATATCCTTCACATGAGACTCTGCCATAGCATACAGTCAAAGAACTGAAATCTCATTTTGTAATTCTTATACTTTTGTGATACCTAGTCTGGATTCTGTTTGATACTGGTGAAATTCTCCTTGTCCCATTCATTTTTAATGGCATCTATAGAAAGAAATGACACTACACTTTTCCTCTGAGGGGGAGAAAACCCAAACAGATAATCCATAAGACCTCTGAGGTAATGGCTAAGACACGCAACCAACCAACCAAAAGACTGTCTCAATATTTTTAGGCATAAAGCCAAAAAAGGAGGAGGAAGGGGAGTGCTAGAGAACCAGGGAGCAGAACAGAAAAACCACCCCTCCCTTCCCACCTCTCAAAAAATGCGTGTTCTTAATGGCATGAAAAACAATCAAGATGGCTTAAAAGGAACACCCTGCCACTTTATGACCCTGGGACTCCAGGGGAGAGCAAGCCCTCCCACAAGGCAGCCTTTGTGTCTTGTTCACGTGGGTCTAACTCTAATTTGCCTGTGTGTTTCCCCTCCCTCCATGCCCCCTCCCTGCCCCCCGACGGGGACGCCTAGCTATGGGCTGCCTGTTTCTAAAGAAAGCTCTGCAGGGGTGTGGAGCCAAATGATAATCAGGCTCAGAGGGGTTGACAGTGGACCCCCCAGTCCAATTGTTGTGGACCAAAGGATAATTCAAACGCTCAGCTCCCTTGGTGATTCAGCATGGCTCCCTACTCAGGGGTGAGTAAATTACAAGTGGCTAAGACCAAATTCAAACAGATTCAAGTCTTGTGCTATGGCTAATACTGTACACTATCTGTTTTATCCTCTCATGGTAGTTCAACATCTAATTGTGTGCTTTCAAGCAAATGAATGTTGGGAATTTTTCATCAAAAGAAGATCAAACATGAAAAACCTGTATTCAAAAGAAAGCAAAGAAAAAAATGTACTGCTAGGAGGAAGACAGAGATGAAATGGACAACTAGGGATACTTTAAAAAAAAATTGAAGGGGTAGAAGGAGAATGATGGCAGATCACAGAAACTCATAGGAAAAATAAGTACCCGACTTTTGACGTCCTTGAGTTTGGGCAGAATTTCTAAGCTATATCCATCTGCTTGTCCCCGAGTTCTATTTCCTCCATTCATATAATTTCCAAAAGCCAGAATGAGAGCTAAAATATCTTTTACACTTTTCATGTGCAGCAAGCCCTGGAAAAAAATAATAATTATTATGAGGCTGAAATCCAAATGCACCCATGTTCATTCAACAACAAATGTTCACCAAGCGCCTGATAGTCTGTTTGCTGGCCTGTTACCAACGGGATTTACAATTGGTGAAACAGAAAATACACTTCATTAAGCCATAAGTGTCTTAAAAAACTATGTTAACAGCCATCATTTTTTATCATTTCAGTGAATTACAAACTACATGTTTTAACACTGAATATTAAATATTACATTTCTATTTGAGCCAATTTTATTTTTTAAATACTTATTTTAAAGGATTCAGAAATTGAAATGAGAGTTGTTACAGTTAGGTTTTGTATTTGATGGCTTCTAAATACAAAAGGTTTTAAGATCATTTGAGGATCTGGTTTTGGACACTGTCTCTATATAAACAGCATAGTTAAATGTCGGGTAGATACAACAGCATGCCTGTGCTTCCTTATCCCTGGAAATAACCCTCAGAGGTGAACTACAATAATGTATTTTGAGGTCACAGGCTCTGTTTATTAAGCGCTTGCTGATTTGTCTATTACCTTTTACAATTTCAAGCTTCCTGGGGTTTTCTTCAGCTTCCTCTCTCATTTGTTTCACCTCTTTCTCTCTCATTCTTTTGCTCCAAGTGCAAATTTTCAAATTGATACTTTTCTCCCTTCTCTATAATTTCAGTCGACTTTATTTTCCTTTATTTCAGGGTAAAGACAGAAAACCAAGTGCAGCTCCAAGCTGACCTCTGCTCCTGCTTTTTAGGGCATTATCAGAAGGTGCATATTATATACCTTGGTGATATTTACGCTTTATTGAAATTTTTTATGTTTTAGAAGGGAAAAAAAAATGCCTTCAAATAAGCAACTAAACACTACAGTGTTTATGAAGGATCATCATGTGGTTAAGGATGCAGGTCACTGGGAGAAAATGCCAAGCTGAAGAATTTTTAAAGAACACCAGTGGGATGAAGCCAGCAAAATTTATTGGCCCATCACTCATTGCCATAATCATTTATTTCATTTATCAAGTCTCTGGAATCTTCTTACAATATTTCACTATGTAAACACATTTCAGATGATCCAGTGCATTGGTTTAAGGCAAATCTCTTGCAATCTTGGACAGAGTAGAAAACACACTATACTATTAAGGTTGGTTTTAAGTGGCCAGTATGTATATTGGGAGGTATTTGGAATATGTGAGAAATCTGTAGAAGTGTTCTTTTTTTCTTCCTCTTTATCCTCTATCAATCTGCATCTCCTTTCTTATTCATTCACCTACATGCACACAAAGTTATGGGATAATCGTCACAGGGAAATACATAATCTTAAGGCAAAAAGTTTTCTACAAAGGGACTCAAGTTGATCTTTCCCACTCTCCACTCCCTCCTCCACCCCCAAGAAAGGCAAAGTTATCCTTGAATTAGGCAGCAAACATACCTTAGAAGCTCGTGTGATGATCTCTACCTTTCGGTGCAAGGCGGTGATACCCTCAGAAAAGACAGATCTGAAGATTATGCACTGGGCACGTTCAGCAAAATTAGGGATCTGGGCTAACTCATGCAAAAATCTGTAAAAATTAAGAATGAATCAGCTGACTTCATATACAGTCACACAGAAAATAAAAAGACAGCAGAAAAAGATTCACCATGAGAGCATTCCTTATTTGACAATGTCAATTGAACCATCATAAAAGGTATCAAATAAGCAAACTCAAGGGATGTGCTCTACTGTGGACAACAAAGCCACTTTTCAAAATGGGTTTCCATATAACACCTCCCACCCATCAGAATGGCTATCATCAAAAAGAATACTAACAAATGTCGACAAAGATGTGGAGAAAGGAGAATTCTCGTACACTGTTGGTAGGAATGCAAATTGTTGCAGCCACTGTGGAAAACAGTATGGCAGTTTCTCAAAAACCTAAATACAGAATTACCTTTTGACCTAGAAATTCCACTCCTGAGTATACATCCAAAAAAACTGAAAATACTAATTTGAAAAAATATATGCACCCCAGTGTTCATAGCGGCATTATTTATAACTGCCAAGATAGGGAAGCAATCTGTGTTCATGAATGGATACATGGATAAAGAAGATGTACACACAATGGAATGCTATACACATATACACACAATGGAATACTGCTGCTGCTGCTAAGTCGCTTCAGTCGTGTCTGACTCAGTGCGACCCCATAGACGGCAGCCCACCAGGCTCCCCCGTCCCTGGGATTCTCCAGGCAAGAACACTGGAGTGGGTTGCCATTTCCTTCTCCACAATGGAATACTACTCAGCCATAAAAAGAATAAATCTTACCATCTGCAGCAACATGGATAGACCCAGAGGGTATTATGCTATGGTAAGTGAAATAAAGACAGACAAGTACTATATGATATCACTTATATGTGGAATCTAAAAAATATAACCAAATCATGAATATAACCAAAAAGATGCAGATTCACAGATACAGACAAGAAACCAGGGGTTACCAGTGGGGGAGCAGCAATATAGGGCTAGGGGAGTGGAAGGTACAAACGACCGGGTATAAGACAGGCTCAAAGATACACTTTACAACACAGCTACTTTGTGATAGCTGTAAATGGAAAGTAATATTTAAAAACTGTATAGAATTTTTAAAAATTAAAAATATATTAATGGGTTTCTATACTGGTGAACAAACGTATGATGTATAAGTTAAGAACAGAAAAGTTAATGCAAGTATACTGAACCACGTCACGTTTAATCTATCTCCTGCTTCCCAAATAAGACTAAAACCCAAATGGGAAGCATTAATCTTTACAGTCTGAAAAAAAAGAAAAGAAAACAATGCAATCGACTCCCTTTATAATGCAGTATTTTCTAATGGCGTATTAACATAGGCTAAGTGAAGACGAGGCAAATGTCGACAGGCAAGTGATTAAAAGAAATCTCTTTCTGAAATGAGCTTACTATTATTTTCCTGTTCAATCAATTGTAATAGTCATAATGATTCTATTCTACAGGTGTTTACTTTTCCACATCGACTTACTTACACAGACAAGAGTTCATAGATCCATGCTTGGAACAAGGCAGGCACTCATTAAGCGAAAACAATCTAAAGTTTCTTAAAAATTACAGCAAGACAGATCTTAAAAGCTAAAGGTGAGTCCTGACCTACACACAGAAGCTCACTGTCTGAGCAGCTGGGCACTGAAGCCCCTTGCAAAATTAAGTTGGAAGAGTTACATATTCTCGAAGCCAACCACCCGAGGAAGGGGTATAAACTAAAATGGATGGAAAGAGTTGGAAATGAATCCAGAAGAGGAGAGAATCCACTAACAGCTATTAAATCCATTCTGGGGTTGAAATGATGATTAACTGATAGTTCTGAAAGTCTTCGTCAAATCGTAACATCAATACCTTGACATTTTGTAACCTCTTACCAAGAATACTTTTACATAGGAGCAAAGCTGGAGCCCCCTTTTTTCCATAACCCCCCAACGTTTCTTAGTTAATACTCTGTGCCTCTTTTAGGGACACTTGGGTTTTAATAATAATTCTAATAATCAACGGTTTTTCTTATTTATTCTACAACCAGGTCATAATCCTTTTTCTTTTTAACGGCACTGAGATGAAGCAAAGAATGCTCATAAAAGAAAACATACCTTTGTTTTAAGGTTTTGTAACTTTTGATTATTATGAAAACCATGTGATGGGATATAAAAATGAAAACCCAAAAGAATTCTGAATCAGAACAAGATGAAAAAATTACACACTATATGTAAATTGCTTCTTTGCTAAAATTAGTTTCAAACCACTGATTCATTTATGACTGAAATCAGGGGTATCACCAGTTTTCACAAACGTGAGCAGTAAAAAGCTTGTGGGCCGGGAGGCACCTGGTCCTGTAAGTGAATCTTGGGAAGTCTGACATATTCAAATGCTGCCGAATAGCACCCTGCATTTCTCCCTTTCCAAATACAACCATGAAACACTACTCCCAAAGTAGGACCTATATCCCAGAGAAGGTACACTTCCTTGTTTAAGTGGACACAGTGAGTGAAGAACTGATGGTAAGAATACACAGATCAACACCCCAGCTTACCAGCAAGGACTTAGAAGAGAAGAAGGAAATGCTGGCTAAACAATCATTCATAACTAGTGTCCAGAAAGGAGGTTTAGGATCCACAGAAGGAGATGAGCCCATAGGCTCAACTAATTTGTGTTACCCAGAAAAAAATGAAATAGAACTATAAGGTTCCCTGGGCTCAAAGCTTTACTGGAATTAGGGTTGGCACTAGGAAGGCTCTCAGAGAACCTTAAAGACCCAATGTGTATGGAGAAGGGGCCAAAACACATATCCAGAGTTGACTCAGGAAAGGAATTCAGAAATTTCACATTACTTTTAGATTGGACTCTAGGAAATGTGTCACCAAAAATACTATAGCATCAGTCACCAAGAATTTTACTGTTTTTAGATGAAGCGTTTACAGTGTGCCAGGCACCATGCTAAGACCTGAGAACCTAATTTAACTTATATATAATTGCTTCTTGATCACCTGAGAAATAAATCCACAATTACTATGGAGTTTCATGAGTGATCTTGGTGATGGGACCTGGAACAGGAGCTATGGATGCCACATGCAGGGCATCGCAGTCAGAGCCCTGGAAGGACCACATCAGCCCAGGTCTCTGGGAGCCTTCTGGTGCTTGCGCAGGCCGTGTGTGAGAAATTGCCAGTGAGAGCCTAGATAGGCTGCCTGACATTCATGGGCAAAGGTGAGAAGGAGCTAAAATGGAGCTTCATGTTCTAAAACACAGATTTCAAGCTTTTTCTGAATGAATGAATGATTGGAAACAGAAGAGTGACACTTCCAGCTTCTTGTTTTAGAAAACTGTCCTGGCAAGGCTTGGATGATTGACTGGAGGCTATAGTGGATCTGAGGCTGGGGATAGCTGGAATATTCTAATGGGTAGGTGATAGGGCCACCAGTGTGGATGTACAGGGGCAAATAGTTAGAAAGCAATTGAGGTGGCCAGACCCAGAGAAGCTGACCCAGCCCGTGAGATATTGAGAAGAGTCCAGAATGATTTGTGGGTTTGGGGCCTGGTCACCTAGCAGAAGGTGAAGATAAATAGTAGAGTAGCAAATATGGGAAAAATGAAAACTTGAGGAAAGCACCATTTCCCGTTTATCTGAGAAAGTACCAGAAGCATGTGCTGTGTTGTGCTTAGTCATTCAGTCATGTCCGACTCTTTGTGACCCCATGGATTTTAGCCCACCAGGCTCCTCTGTCCATGGGAATTCGCCAGGCAAGAATACTGGAGTTAGTTGCCACGCTCTCCTCCAGGGTATCTTCCCAACTAAGGGATCGAACCCAGGTTGCCTGCCTTGCAGGAGGATTCTTTACTGTCTGAGCCACCAGGGAATGTTACCTCAAGGCTATGAAATGTCTAACATCTTATCCCCTCTTCTCAACTGGGTTTTATACTCTACCCATAAGGGAAGGGATAAGCACTATTTTACCCATCCCCAAGGAGGGCGTCTTGGGCATTATTAGCTCATGGTACTCATGAATATTTATGGACTGATTTCCTTTAGGACTAGTCTACGCTAGGGCCATAGATAGGAAGGACTAAATATCCCCAAAGAGCCACAGACTAGAGACCTTCCCCTTCTGTCCTTAAGGCCAGATGGTCTTGCCAGGGTGGACTGTAACTAGAGTCTGTATACAGGAGAGATATTCTGCACCTCACAGTAACTCAGCTCATAGCAGGAATGACGCAACAGGCCCACTGTTTTCAAGGGATTAATATTTGGTTAATGATCCCTCGGAACCCTGAATGATAACATTTCTGTCTGTGCATGTTGTAACCTATGTTCCTCCACAGGAGAAGATGCTAACAGAGCCTTGTTTCAAAAAGTCAATGTGTCTTCATTTGGGGAGGCAGGAGGGCAAGGCAGCTATGGGCATAAGCAAAAAGTGAAAGTCACTCTGTCATGTCCAACTCTTTGCGATCCCATGTACTATACAGTCCACGGAATTCTCTAGGCCAGAATACTGGAGTGGGTAGCCTTTCCCTTCTCCAGGGGATCTTCCCAAGCCAGGGATCGAACCCAGGTCTCCTGCATTGCAGGCAGATTCTTTACCAGCTGAGCCACAGGAAAGCCCAAGAATACTGGAGTGGGTAGCCTATCCCTTCTCCAGGGGATCTTCCTGACTCAGGAATTGAACTGGGGTCTCCTGCATTGCAGGTGGATTCTTTACCAACTGAGCTATCAGGGAAGCCCATAAGTAGAGCATCCCAAAAGGCTATATATGGTATCCTCACTTCAGGCCAGAAAAAGCACACACCAGGCCTAATCAAATGCAATAGAAGCTCCCAATGCCTCACTACCACCCCAAGCAGAGTGTGAACAGAGTTGAGGACCATCGCTGGAGAGAGTGGTTCTCAGAGAGCCTAGTCTCAAGCAGATGACATCTCTGTGGGAAATGGCTTCCTACATCTGGCCCCATGTTCAAGAAAGCTGATGAGGTGAGTGATGAAGCCAGGCTCTCCAGACTCGAATTTATGGGACTGGGCACCACAGGAATCTTAGGAAACTGCAATGTTGAAACTATAAATGATTCATATTTTCCAGTATGTAAAACATGCTTATAGTCAACTCACTTGGAGCTAATGGCAAGTAAGTGGCCAAAAAATCAGACTCTGGCATAAATCAAACAAATGCTGTGCTGTGCAGGAGGTTGGGAGCAAAGGTGAAATTCACTTAGGGCTGGAGGCCCTACCTCTCTGGGCCTTACCCTCTAGCAACTGAGTCCAAACACATCATCAGGACAATATGACCATCTTCTCTGCTGTCAGTAAGAGCTTAGCATGATAAGGAAGCCATTAAAATGACCACTTACAAACTTTAAAAATGCCCTTCATCTATGTCTCTATTTCTGCCTTGGAAATAGGTTCATCTGTACTATTTTTCTAGATTCCACTTGTGTGTATTGATATATTTGCTTTTCTCTTTCAGACTTACTTCACTCTGGGTGATAATATTCCAATAAAAATTTTTTAATAAATTAAAATAATAAAAATGCTCTTCTATCCAGATCCTCAGTAGAGAAAGCAAGAACAAGAAGTCATTTTGTTAATTACATGCTACCATTACTTTTTGTCTTGGCAATTAATCTTGTAAAATAATACCAAAAAGGCATTAACACAGAAGGAAAAGGGGACCCCTTCCAGGAGCCACACCCACTGTTCATTTCACCAGGTTGGCTTTCCTATAGCTTAGAGCAGGGGTTGGTGAATTATAGACCCCAGGCCAAATTCAGCCCATCACTTGTTTTTGTATGGTCCATCAGCTAAGAATGGTTTTCACATTTTTAAATGGCTGGGGATAAGTGAACAGAGGATAATATTTTATGACGTGTAAAAATGATAGGAAATTCAAATTTCAGCATCCATAAATAAAATGTTATTGGCGCACAGGCACGTCCATCATCTATGGCTGCTTCTGGACTACAACGGTAGACTTGAATAGTTCCAACAGACTGTAATGGCCACCAAGCCTAAAGTACTTACTGCCAGGTCCTTTATAGGTAAAGTTTTCCAACTTTGAGCTTAGAAGATCATTGCTTAATGTGGTATAGTTAGCACTACCCAAATGCTTAATCACATGATGCAAAGAGCCAACTCCCTGGAAAAGACCCTGATGCTGGGAAAGACTGAAGGCAAAAGGAGAAGGAGGGCCAGAGGATGAGATGGCTAAATAGCATCACTGACTCAATGCACATGAATCTGAGCAAACTCTGGGAGATAATGGAGGTCACAGGAGACTGGCATGCTGCAGTCCATAGGGTCTCAGAGTCGGACATGATTTAGCAACTGAATAAGAACAACAAATGTTTGATATGTCCTACTGTCCCTATTATGGACTGAATGTTTGTGTCCCCCCAAACCCATATGTTGAAATCCTGACCCTCAATGTGATAGTATTAAGGAGTAGGGACTTTGGGCAGTAATGAGTACTTGAGGGTTAATCCCTCATGAGTGGGGTTAGTTCCCTGCAGAAAAGAGACACAACAGCTTCTTTCCTCTCTCTGCTCTCTGCCATGTGAAGATATAAAGAGACGCTGGCAGTCCACAGCATGCAAGAGCATTCTCACTAGAACCCAGCCATGGCTGCAGCTGGATCTCAAACTTCCAGCTTCAGCAACTGTGAGATAAACATTTTTGTTGTTGGCAAGTCACCCAGTTGAAGGTATCTTGTTAGAGCTGACTTAAGTCAGTCCTCAAATATTTCCATGGCTTTGTGCCTAAATATCCGTTATTAGTCTTTTCATTTTCAGTCATTAGCTCCTTAATGGAAATTAACTCATTATATTAGAAAGCATGACATGGGATTGACTGTGTGATGGGTAAGGGGTAGCGTTGGTAAGGATGGGGACTCAGGGTGATGGAACTGAAGGGCAGGGGAGCCCACTGAGTCACAAAATTCCTAGGCTTCATGAACTAACTTTGGGTGTGTTTTGGGGGGAGAGTCCTGGCATATGCTCCACATGAGAGCCAATCATTGAAGTGTCCCCAAATTACCATAAAGGTTTGTCAGTAACTGAGCAAACCTAAAAATCCCCCACCCAGTCACTGGGAGATGATTTTTGGACCTTGGAATCCAAAGGAAATGGGGCATTTTAGAGGAATCAAGGGCAAGGTATGAAGGTTTCAGGACAAGCCGTTCACCTGTCTCTGGGGCTGACTTATAACTCTGGTGGTGGTTTAATCATCAAGTCATGTCCAGCTCTTTGTGACCCCATGGACTGTAGCCCACCAGGCTCCTCTGTCCATGGGATTTCCCAGCAAGAATACTGGAGTGGGTTGCCATTTCTTTCTCCAGGGAATCTTCCCCAGCCAGAGATCGAACCTGGGTCTCGTGTATTACAGGTGGATTCTTTACCAACTGAGCCACCAGGGAAGTCCCACTTACCCTAAACTCGATCAATTTCCTCTGTTTCCTATCCCTCCCCTCATCTCCAAGCTGAGAAGGGTACCCTGCCTTGGGCAGGAAGCACTCAAAGGAGCAACAGGCAAAGGAGCCCTCTGTCCACTTAGGACCCACATTCTCAAGAGTCCTAGGTGGACCTGGGGGGCTGTAGATCCCAAGAGCCCAGCAAAGAACAAGAGTGTGTGGAACACCTCAAACTAGAGAGCAGACATCGCTAAACAGTGACTGGAAAGCAGCGTAAGCACGTGCAAATGAAGGATGAAAAGTCACAGTGAAATTGGGCAGAGCAGGTGGAGAGTGTGGGGAGAAAGCTGGCACACGCAGGCAACATTTACTGGATACGATATTTAGGAAAATCAATTTAAATCCTGTGACTCTGACATCATCTCTTTCAACTGCATCAGCAGAACCTTAAACGGAGCAGTAACTTCTTCCTTCCTCAGTTACCCTTTTGGCCAGAATGTTTAGTCTAGGAGGAATTAACGATTTGCTAGGACAAGAAAAGGGGAGTCATGAGGGGTGGGGTGAGGGCTTGAGACATGCTACCCAGCAGCACAAATCTCCCAGCTGCCTTTCCCGGCAGTCAGGTCATCCTGCTGCATGCAATAGGTCACGGGAATGACGCTGCTGTGACTGAGCTTGGCACAGCTTAGATGTGGTTATTCGGAGCTGGAGGCAGGAAGATAGGGAAGGCCCTTCTCCTTTTATTAACAGAAAAGTGTTCAAGCATCCTTACTGCTCAGGTTTATCCAGCAGCTTCAATTCTTCCTCTTTGGATGTCTCATAATACTTTCTTATTTTAACGAGTTCATCCTCTTGGGCTCTCTGTGTTGAAATAGAAGCAAAACACACACAAAAATGAGCAGTGAGAATCTGTCTAAAGCAATACGTCTCAAAGTATGGTCTCTGGACCATCAGCATCACCTGTCACTAATTAGAAATGCCAACTGCAATTGCTGGCCCTATCATGGGTATAGGGCTTCCCAGGTGGCTCAGTGGTTTAAAAAAAAAAAATTTTGCCTGCCAATGCTGGAGATCCAGGTTCAGTTCCTGGGTTAGGAAGATCCCCTGGAAGAGGAGATGGCAACCTACTCCAGTATTCTTGCCTGAAGAATTCCATGGACAGAGGAGCCTAGTGGACTACACTCCATGGGGTCTCAAAGAGTCAGACATGACTTAGTGCAACTGAGCACACCTTGGACATACTTTATGCAGGAAGCAGGGCCAACACTCTTAAGAGGGGTTCAGAGAGCCACCCAGGTGATTCTCAGGCTAACGTTTGAAAATCACTGGCTAAAACCCAATGGTCAAATAAGTAACCTGAGCTGGATATACAAGCCAGGAATTTAATTGCTACCTTAAATGCCTAGTGTCTTTCCCTGTAAGACTGGATATGGTTCAAGCTCTCCTTAGCATTTGCTTCCTCATCCTCAAAACAGCCCTCCTAACTTACATAGGATCCTGATTTTTAAATTTCTGCTCAGCAGGCTCTCTCTGATTTTTCTAAGTATTTTCTGTCTGCACCACTTACTTTGCCATTTGGTCTCATACTTTCTCAATTTATCCACCTATGTCAGTTATATGCAGCTTACTGCCACTGTAAGCTAACAAGTACCCACCACATGCACAGTCCTGAGCCTGAGGCAACAACTAAAAGCCCCTAAAAGGCATTTTGCCTTTTACGAAGTCCTCCAACATCAAGCACTGCATCCTTGTGTTATAGAGGACTCCACCAAGGCTTAGACTAACCACCTGGTAAAGAGCTTGACGTGAAACATCTTTCTTCCGTAATTCCATGCTGCCCTCCAGGTATTCCACACATGTGCCAGGATGGCCTAGGATTCGTACATCCTCTTATTTATTAATGAAAGCCTTCCTAATAGAAACACGGGACATTCCCACCCATAATATTATATTGATACTAAACAGTTTCTGATATACAAGAAGGATGTAAAAACATGAAGGGAATTGGAAATCCTGCTAGACTGGATTATCACACTATGGAAATTTTCTGTGAGAGGTTTAAAGTCCCTGGGAATCGAAGTATTGAATCATTTTTTGAGCTTGGTAACCGAAGCATGCTATAGAGCTCTGGGAAATAGCATCACTCAGTAAAGAAGAATCTGGTTCAATCTATATATTCAAATCTAAAAGGAGTCAGTGAACCAGAGCAGTTAACAATTATGGGAACTGGGACTCTCCTGTGCCATATTCTCAAGAAAGTCTGTCAATTACTCTGGTTATTTACACATACAATCCACATTTAAAGACCATATATGTATACAGTGTTGCTCATTTTCAAAATACAGTGCTACTGCTATATATATCGAGCTCTATTTTAATAGTCACAGAAATCATGTAGAGCCTATTATAATCCCCATTGTACTGAGGATCAAACAGGTTTAGGAGTTTAACTGACTCAAGGCCACTCAGTTGTCCATGACAGAGCTGGATCTCAAACCTGAGTATCTCATTCTAAATTCAACACACACACTCACCATCCGATACTATTTCCCACATTCAATGCCATCAGCTTACTTGGACTAAAAGTAATCATCCAAGCTGGAGACCACATCCCCATTCCTCAGAAGATAACACTGGTTATACACCAATATTAAGCTGGTAACTTAGCTTCATTCACTCTGATTGCAAATCACAGGACTGCGTTCTGTGGCACAGATGTGGCCTCCCCATTGAACCACCTTCTCCTGTAAAAGAAATCTACTAAGCCAGATACCACAGTGTGGGGGAGGGATGTCAAGAACCTAGTGTTTCCTCATGTTTACTCTCATTTGAGCTTGCTTTTCTGTACCTTACTCTCTTCCACGCAATGTCAAAATTCCCACCATCAAAGAATATGAAAGGATCAGTGATTTTTTGGGTGGGAAGAGTCACATACAATGATTTTTTAGACATTAACATATTTTTTTAAAGTTAGTTAAGATACAGAAATCTGGAAACTCTGATACTCACGTTTTCATATAAGGCTGCCAGGGTTTCCAGATCAACCACAGAATCGTCCACGTTAAAAATGGCTGCCGAGCACCCAAAGAGAAAGAGAAAGGATATGAGGTTAGACCGGACTCTGCTGCACTAACATTTACTCCATGTCCAGCTACCAAGCAATGTAAACGTCTGCCCTCTCTCACACAGGTTGTCTTCTGACATGCTCTTGCCCCCTTTCCTTCTGCACCAGGGGGGCCCTGTGAAAGAAACCAAAATGGTTCTGATTGCTGGCCTAAGCCTTGGCCCTGCCTGCTTTAATTCCTCAAGCTTCGCATCCTTTCTGCAGTTTAATTTAGGCTCTGCAGGAGAAGTGTTTGTGTTTTAAAACTAAATCAGTTAGTAGGTTTGAAACACAATTTTAAATCTTTCTTCCCGCCTGGTAATTGAAGAGATTTAATACCTAATGCACCAGAACTGACGCTTGCCCATTACCAGGAAGAGGGAGAGAAAAAAGACGATGTTGGCAAATTAAATGAATTCAGGCATGTGATTTCAAGCACCTTTCCATGGCTGCTGCAAACATCTTGTTTGGATTAAAAAGACAAGAAAAAGAAATAATTGCATCAATGGCAAATTAAGATTATGGAAACCTCCCATGAGCAAGTCTTAAGGCAAGTTCTCGTTCCCATGGTTTTATTTGGATTCTACTTGTTCTGTATCTTAAATAAGTCGTTTAGCTGTTAACTAATATGCCTGTGATTTCATCTAAAGAGATTCCTTCCCATATATACCAGCATACAAACATGGAGATTTTAAAGCCTTAATGGATTTGGCAATCAAAGTACTTGAAATAGGCAGCTCCACATCTTTAAATAATTATTCAAAACTAATAAGGTTTGTTCCCTCAACCCCACCACCCTTCTCTGACTTTACATTGTGAAATTAACCAGCATGCTAGTAAATTTTCTCCGTGGCAGGCTAATTAATTTTATTAAACCAACCAGTGATATTTAGAATGCCTTAAAATTCTGCTCATCAACCATTACTCTGTTGGTTGGCATTATACCATGGTTTTGGAAAAGGTAGGGATCAAGGTAAAGGGCAGGTTGCTTTCAAATTGTTTTGCTTCTTCTGTGGTTTAGAATTGTATGAACCCCTTCATACAATTTTAATAAACTTAATTAACTGAGCTAAGATCATGTAACTTCACAGAATACTGAGAAATGTACTTAAAATTCCTTCACAGGGCACCTTCTCTAATTCAGGAGTTAATCAGCAAGCTGTTCCTCAGCTACATGGAGCAGTGAGAAAAGAAGCGATTAACAGGCAAGTGACAAAGTCAGTCATCTCAGACTCCACCAAGACATAGGAAAATTACACTCCTGAAGAGGCCAATCTAAAACCACAGAAGAAGAATGTCCTTTGGGGAAAGAAAGAAAGAATTCACCCTCCCAGGACTGTTATACTATGCATGGAGATAAGATGATTTTGCTAACTTATTAGAAGGACCAGGCATTTTTAAATGTCTGATACTTGAAGGAAACAAAAAAGAGCCAGGAACAATGTCTATTTTATGTAAATTCTAATAGTTTCCTATAAAAATCAGCCAATGAAAATGCAGTAAGACAAGGCAAAATTCTAAAAATAATTTATCAGAGATGTTCATTTCTAAACTAGGTACTACATATAACTGCAAGCTTACATATAATCAAGTGATCTTAACTAATGGGAAAGAGAAAGATCTGTTGGCTTCCTTTCCTGGTGAGTAAATATTTGAGTTTCAAAAGTTAATCAGTCTGGGTACCAGGTATACAATTTGATGGGTTATATCCTCAGCCAATTCCCCTCCAGTGTGCTAGGAAATGGAGGAAAACACGTAGGGAGGACGGGACTGGAGAATGGGCGTGGGCTCTGGCAACATTCATTTATTCATTCACCCAGCCCTCGAATAAATATTTGTTGAATGCGCACCCAGTTCTAGAAACTGTTCTAAAATGCTGTGATTATATAAATCAAATGTGTCTAAGACATTGAAGGCACTTGGTCTCATGAGACTTATACTCCAGCTTAGGGGATAGAAAATAAACAAGTAAATAGTTACAGATAATGATGTAAAGAAAGAGTAGAGCAATAAGCAACCTTAGAGAGGCTGATGGATGAAGGCTTCTTTGAAGAGGCAATATTTAAGCTAAGAGCTGAGCAGGTCAAATTCTATGAGTGTCTGGGGGAACAGCCTTCCAGTGAGAGGTAAGGACAGAAAGAGGTTTCTTATTTTGATGAAGGAATAAGCTCAAGATTCAGAAAAAGACCAAGATGACTATTATGGATGGAAGCAAAACTTACTACATGATCCTGGCACATTCCGTTCTATTAGGTTCAGCGTACTGACTCCAGTATTCTTGCCTGGGAAATCCCCTGGACAGAGAACCCTGGCAGGCTGCAATCCATGAGGTCACACAGAGTCGGATATAACTGAGCACACACACACACATTCATGCTGCTGCTAAGTCGCTTCAGTCGTGTCCGACTCTGTGCGACCCCACAGATGGCAGCCCACCAGGCTCCCCCGTCCCTGGGATTCTCCAGGCAAGAACTGGAGTGGGGTGCCATTGCCTTCTCTGACACACATTCATAGGATGGGTCTAATTTCACTTACTGAAAACATTAAAACAAGACGCATGCTCAACTGAGCTCATAGAACATTATGAGAAATCAAAATAGTACCTACAAATAGTGACTACTGTGATGTTAACTATACACACTGTACATGTTTTAATGCTTGATAATGCCTTATCTGCTTTAACATCTGGAAAGAATTAGAGAAAGAAGACTACCACTTTCTAGAATACTTGAGTGTTTCTGGTAGGAGCAGTTGCTATTTAAACCCTTTTGGTCCTTTAAAACCCCACTCAAGGCCCACCTTCAGAAGTGTTAACAGAAAAGGTATATGTGTGAATAACTCTAATTATGAAAAAAAATGTATTGAATGTCTTAAGGGAAATAAAAGATAACTTCGGGTCCATTTGGCCTTCCCTGGTGGCTCAGACAGAAAAGAAATAGCCTGCAATGTGGGAGACCTTGGTTTGATCCCTGGGTTGGGAAGATACCCTGGAGAAGGGAATGGCTACCCATTCCAGTGTTCTTGTCTAGAGAATTCCATGGATAGCCTGTAGCCTGGAGGGCTACAGTCCACGGGGTTGACCAAGAGTTGGACATGACTGAGTGACTGACACTTTCACTTTTCGGGTCTATTTAGAACGCTAACCTAATCTTAATTTCTCATTTCCATCTTTCCCATCAAAGCACTTTTCTTCGTACCACCCAAGTTACTATTTTTTCAATCAAAAATTTACTTTGATGTTTGAAATACCTCAGATGTCTTTCCTTTAAATACTGGGTAAAGTCCAGCCACATAGGCCTAATTTTTAAGTCCATTCCTTTCCTGGCCCTGAGTGACACTTCCAATCTCATCCTTTACCATTTCCACTGTTCCCAGGCCCCCTGAGCTCCAGCCACACACCTCTCTACTCCTGAACATTCCACAGTTTTCTCCCTTCCTGCCCCTCACCCTCCTAGGCCTTGGTGAAAAGTTTCCTCCCCTGGAAGGATGCTCCTTGACCTTTGGATCATTAAGTACTGATTCTTTACCTCTTCCACGGCACCACTCATATTTTATATTGGGTAAAAGAGTCTATTTTAAGAAGCCGTAAGTTGCTTAACACTGGATCGTGGAAGGTCTGTAGTCAGGGATTATTTCTACACATCTTGATAATCCCAGCCTCCAGCATAGTCCTGGGGGTAGTAACAGGAATAAGATAAATGTCTATAGATAAGACAGGTGTCCCAGAAATCCCAAAGAGTGAGTCTTGCTGCTATGTGTCAGGAAAAGTTCCTCGATAAAGACAGCATGGGGTTTTGAAAAAGAAAAACATAGACTTTTAAAAGGGATAGGACTGACGAATAAAAATAATATACTATGCATATCTGAATTAAGGTTGGTTGCCCACCCTTGTTTGTTTCCATTTAAAAAATCCAAGTATGGTGAGTAAAGCTGTACAATCATGCCCCATCCATATACTCAGTACAGATACAACGCTGGCCTGAATACTCCATACCTCAAAATCACTAAATTTTACAAGCAAATCTTCTCATTTTAAAAGAAAGAATAACGAAACTATCTTTCCTCTCATTCTTAACCTTCAAAGATGTTTTAGACAGTGGTATCACCATAGGCAAAAAGCTATGAGTGGAAATCCAACTGTTATACTGCTTTAGGCAGACAGCTAAAGCACCCATTTATTAATCATCATGAATCAAGCCAAGTCCATTCCAAGCACTCATAATCTGTAAATGGACAAGTGCCAGCGAATGTCAATGGGAAAGATGTGAGACATTCCCAGGATGAAGAAGCAGACACATACAGGCTCAGAGAACACACAGGCAACGGTGGAGAGCCCAAGTCTGGCTTGAAGAAAGTATTCCTTACATACAGTTTGGAGCAAGGTCCTGTGGAATCCTGAAGGCCAAGGTCAAGAGCCTGTGGTACATCGCAGGGATGCCATGAGCACTGATGAGCAGGTGAGGCAATGGGACAGAGTTCTAGTACACAGGATAGAGCAGAATTTGGAAAGAATGGTTTAGAACTTAGCTCAGCATGGCAGAGGTAGTGAAAGCTAGAGTACTGTGGACAGAAAGAACAGAACAGGAGAGAAAGACTGCAGAGCCCTGGGGAGTGCTGCCATCAACTGAGCCCAGGGAAGCAAGTCTGGTGTCAAATCAGCCTGAGGTTTTCCATCTAGGTGTGGAGGGAGGGCTTGGGCCACCACGAAATAGGCAGAGGAGCTGACAAGGTGATTATGTCTGATGCTGTCCCCTTAGGACCCGGGGGAGCAGTTGGGGAGAGGAAGAAGTCGATGGAGAGGTTAATTTAGGCTCAATGCCAAGTATCCCGCTGAGGTTTCTCCTCTTCCACATGAGGAGCTTAAAACTGAAAAAGTAAAATAAAGTTCAGAGGTGGAAGCAGCACTGAAACGAGATCATCTGGTTGAGCCTAGGAACTTAAGAAATTAAACACTTTCTATTATTTCTATTTTACAGGGTGGCCAGGGAAGGTTAGGCTATTGGCCAAAGGGGTGAAAAGTAAAAAAAAGCCAAAGTCCCGTGACTCACAGGAGAGTCGTCTTGGATGTACATACTCCTGCCTTCTATTTACCATGAACAGTTTAAGTTCCTACAAGGGTCAGAATCTATACGTGATCCTGCTAGTCCCCAGATACGGGACAGTGTGTTACAGAATTAATTCTTGAAAGCACTCACTATCAAATTTAGAAGCAGTCTATGGACCTATTCTGTTAGTTAATTGACAAATACATCAAAGAAAGAAATCAGTAATTGATTAAAATATTTTTGGAGTTACCTAGGACCAGGTAGCCCCCTCCACTTTATACTTGCAAAAACATACTCTATTTCTCTCTCTCATACACACAAAACCCTTTATATCATATAAGTTGAATAAGCAAATACCGGCCTACACAATTCTCCAGCACATCTTCAAGCCCTTATACAGTATTTCAAGTAATTCTCTAGCTTTTGCTCCCATCTGTATCAGGCTCATTATACCAACACTTCCGCACATGGTGTCAGAAAGGTGAAGTGCCAAATTCACAAAGGGGAGACCCCAACAACTCATTGCTACTGTGATATCAATCATGGCTGGTGGTTTTTACTTTTATCTCCCTCTCTCCTTAGTTACCCCTGCTCCCACTGTCAGTTCAGTTAGAATATTTCACCTACACCTCACAATATGTCGAGAGGAAATAGACACACGCTGTGAAAAGCTGGTAATTTTATTGGGTTCCTTTACCTTTAAAAATCTGTTACTTGGTCAAGTCTGGTTTCTGGGCTCCTTTTCTGCAGGGAAATTGAGGCAAACATTTTTATGTGGTCCTCTGGTGCCTGCTCTGTACTCCGAGAATTATATACACAAGGATCATTAGAGTAGGGTTTCGCCCATTAAGATATAATAACCGTCAGCAGGGACAAAAAGCAGATCAGTATCACAAATTCAAACTAACAGGCGCACATAAAAACTATGCGCCTGCTTCAGGCGCAGGGACGGGGGTCAAGGTCTCACACAATAGGTAAATTCCCTCTCCACTTTGGAGACAGCTTTTTCACAAGAGCGGGGTAAGGAGAAAGAACAGGCAAGAATTCTCACAGCTCTCCAGCCATTTTTAACCCTGAATGCTTTTCTATCCCAAAGCGCACCTTGTCCGAATAAAGAATGGTTGTGTTTGCTGTTCTGAAGGGTTTCTAATCAGTAAAAAACATGTACTCACTCAAGAGAGCTGTTGATCAAAGTGGTATCTTTGGGCAAGAAACATATGACAGTCTGAGGCAGGAAATATTCCTTTTACTGTCGTTCAGTCGCTAAGTCGTGCCTGGCTCTTTGCGATCCCATAGACTGCAACACACCAGGCTTCCTTGTTCTTCACTATCTCCTGGAGTTTGCTCAAATTCATGTCCATTGAGTCAGTGATGCTATCTAACTATTCTTAGTTTGTTGGGTTAGACCAAGTAAATCTGGTTGTCCATGGTGTGAAACATGTCACATGGGTAGGGTTGGGTTGCTTTAGCAGGCTTTGGCTATTGCTAGTTTTAAAACTGGAGCCTATCATACAGAGTGAAGTAAGCCAGAAAGAAAAACACCAATACAGTATACTAACACATATATATGGAATTTAGAAAGATGGTAACAATGACCCTATATGCGAGACAGCAAAAGAGACACAGACGTAAAGAACAGTCTTTTGGACTCTGTGGGAGAAGGCGAGGGTGGGATGACTTGAGAGGGTAGCGTTGAAACGTGTATAGTATCATATGCGAAGCGGATCACCAGTCCAGGTTTGATGCATGAGACAGGGTGCTCACGGTTGGTGCACTGGGATGACCCTGAGGGATGGGATGGAGAGGGAGGTGGGTTCAGGATGAGGAACACATGTACACCCATGGCTGATTCATGTTGATGTATGGCAAAAACCACTACAATATTGTAAAGTAATTAGCCTCCAATTAAATGAATAAATAAAAAAAAAACAGCCTCTATGTAGCCCATTGTATGCTTCTTTGCATTACCTTCAGTAGTTGACACCTTTTACAAGTGGGTGTTTAAAGATCCTTTTCAAGTGGAATAGATTTATTCTCAGTCCAAGAAAAGCAAAGGTGAATATTTGATTATCAATAGAAATTATTTTGTTAGCAATCTTAGTTTCCAAATAGCCAACATAAAACTCAGCTCTTTCAACCAAATTATGATTTTTTAGGGCTTGACAAATAATTTGTAAGGAAAAGAGAATGGAATGGAGAAAGCAACATGGAAGGCCTTGGGGTTTTTTGTCTTGTTGGTTTATTTTGGCCATTTTGATCATGGCGTGTGGGATCTTAGTTCCCTGACCTGGGATCAAATTCATGCCCCCTGTCTTGAAAGCATGGAGTCTTAACCACTGGACCATCAGGGAAGTCCCAAGCCCTGGGGTTTTTAAACTCTCAGGTAATCTAACCCTCAAAATTCCCACAAACCAATTCCTCTGACCCAGAAAGAAGGTAGTCTTGGCAGAATCTGGAAGCTGAGGAAAGGCAAAGCAGGACTATTTCCCCACAGTCTCACCTCCCAATGAGGCCAGCACTGAGAATGAAGACCAAACTTGTAACGAAACTGGACAAGAGGTGAAAAGAAGGGGGCCAGGCAGAGAAAAGTGTCAAAGAACCACACAGAGGCCAGAACGAGAGCTGCACAGAACCTGCCCCACAGAAAGCTCAGTACCCAGGTCTCTCCACAACGGCCAGAACACTGCTATAACCTTTCCGCCATATGTCTCACTCTTTCCCTACTGACCACCATGCTTCTCCTCCGATGGCACCAGGCCCACCTGTGCCTCATTCCACACACATATCCAGAGCAAATGCTGAGGGCAGCAATTATTAAGCAGCTTAAAGGCATCTCTGTGCACTCTACCAGAGAGTGGGGAAAGCAGACGGGCAGTACTAGAGATGAATACTTAATTAGTAGCTTGCTTTTATTGGGAACTTGCTGTGTGCAAGGCATTGTTCTAACCATTTTACATTTACTCATACAAGGAAGATTCTACTGTTGCCCTGAGTTTTACAGGCAATGAAACTAAGGCATGAAGAATGGTTTCCCAAGCTCAGTTCCATAACCAAATTGACTGGACCATGACTGTACTTCTTTTAGCCTTTGTAAGTGTCAGTCTAGAAATAATCACTTCACCGAAAGGAGACCTGGGAGAAGGAAATGGCAACCCACTCCAGTGTCCTTCCCTGGAGAATCCTGCGGACAGAGGAGCCTGGTGGGCTGCTGTCCGTGGGGTCACACAGAGTCGGACACAACTGAAGCAACTTAGCAGCAAAGGAGACCTGAGTTTGACCCTTGGGTTGGGAAAATCCCTTGGAGAAGGGAATGACTACCCACTCCAGTATTTTTGCCTGAAGAATTCTTGGGACAGAGGAGCCTAGTGGGGTACAGTCCAAGGGGTCACAAAAAGTCAGACACGACCGAGCAACTAACACTTTCACTTCTCAAAATTCTCACCACACACACATACAAAAGTGCTAACCAACTACCTATTAAAAGTCTACACAGAAACCTTTGCCTCTGAATGGCATCACATGTTTTATACTTCAATCAGCAGTCTCCCAGTAGGAACTATAGATAGCCCAGGCTACAAAAATGTCATTTGTGTATTATACACATCCATAATGCCACCATTATTTAATTATTGCTAATACTTAATTCACTTCTATGGTCCTTTTTTAAAATTTGTGGCCACATCCCATGGGCATGTGGGTCCTTAGTTCCCCAACCACAGACTGAACTCGAGCCCCCTGCATTGGAAGGTGGAGAATTAACCACTGGACCACCAGAGAAACCCCTCAAATATGCTATCTTAATATACGTCATAAGACAATCAAACTTCAATCTTTGTTAATAATTCACAGTTACTGACAATAATCAGTATTGTGGTTCCCAATCATAGCAAAAAAGAATGTCTAAAAACAAAAGGAAACCCAGAACTTGAAAAGGCATTATCTTAGAAGAAAAGAAAATCTAAAAAAGAAATCAACAGTAATATAAAATCCATTTTACTTAAAAAGATATTACTAACTGCAATTTTATACTGCATGCCAGAACTGACTAAAAAGGGCAGCGAAGGCACAAAAAATGAAGACACACAAACAAAAGTTGCCTCCAGACCCATAAAGAATAGCAACTATCAAGGGAATATATTTTACGATCTTATCTGCATTGCCAAACACTTGCTGGTGCATCATGTGACTTGGTACAGACCTTTATTCAAGCTTTGTTGGAGACAGGAGGCAAGTGTAAATGAACAGTGTAAACAGGAGCCAGCTAGCAGGTCACAGAAATAACCACCCCAAAAGGGACACGTCTAGTCTGTCCCCAAAGCTCCAAATCACTCAACCTCATCAAGCAAAAATCCCAATTCTTGTCTAAGTTGAGGCGTGTACTCGCCCACAAGGTGCCTTTTATAGGTGCAATTAAAATTGTCCATGGTTCAAACCTCAAAGAGGGGCACAAGCGTAGAGTTCACAGCACTTCCGCGCCTTCACTGCCTCTCCTCTCTGCAGGGCAGTGGGCAGTGCAATGAGAAACAGTCTGGGCTAAGCTGCTTCTGTCCCTCCATTAGTTCTGGTTCTTTTAAGCCAAAATTACATTCCAGGCAGATTGGATGGTCTCAGCCAGTTGCCTGAAGGTAAAGTACAAAAGAAACGCCACCCTTGGCTTTCTGGACCCAGCTCTGAGAGGGGAGGAATGCACAGGGGTTCAGAGAGAGGTGGGTGGGACCCTGCCGCTCAGGTGTTTTAGACTCAGCAGGAAGAAACGAGAGCTGGGAAAGGACATATGGCAGCATTAGAGCTACTGTTTATATTCATCCCCAAACTGAGCTCTGCCCATGCTTAATAAGTTGATTGACCCTGATGCCTTCCTTTGGTATATCAGTAGGTCATGACTACCTGTCACCATCGGTGACAAACTCTTTCACACGTGGCTTCCTCACTTGCTCCTTTCCTTCCAATGTACTGTGATTTGGTAGCAGTGGTGGCGGTGGCGGGGGGTGGGTCGTGGGGATTAAATAACATTTTCTGATTATAAAATCTAGTTTTAACTAAACTTGACAAAATAAACCAGTTGGTTTCAAAAGATTCCTGAAGAGAAACCCCAGACTGAAGATAATCCATCAACAATAAGAAAAGCGGCACAGCACAGGCTTGACTGCTAGTATAAGTTCTTCATCAATTGTGGAATGAACTGGAAACGGGGACAGTTGAATTAGATCTGCCAAGATGCTGACCTCCATACATTATAGCAGAATTTATCAAGAGACTGTTTGAAATGTGGGTTTAAATCCACTATTTTTAATAATAAGCTTCATTTTATGTATATATTGAGCCATGAGATACTAGCTGTTGAGAATTTAAAGCTATCAAAATCAGTAACACATTTAAAAATATTAATCTCAATTTAATTTATATCTTTGTATTCATTTTATAATGTGACTATTAGTTCTGTTACACATTTACATGACGTACAAGTTCTTAAAAACATATCTTGAGAAGCATGCTCTAAAATTTTTACTGGCAGAGGTGCACAATAAAAATTTTGCCCTTTGAGTATAGGTCTTCCAGACCAGAATTAGAATGTTCCTCAGGAAGGTCCTGCAGACAGTGACTGCAGCCATGAAACTAAAAGATGCTTGCTCCTTGGAAAAGAAGCTATGAAAAACCTAGATAGTGTATTAAAAAGCAGAGACATCCCTTTGCTGACAAAGGCCCGTATAGTTAAAGCTATGGTTTTTCCAGTAGTCATGCACAGATGTGAGAGTTGGACCATAAAGAAGGCTGAGCACTGAAGAATTGATGGTTTCTAACTGTGGTGCTGGAGAAGACTCTGGAGAGCCCCTTGGAAAGCAAGGAGATCAAACCAGTCAATCCTAAAGGAAATCAACCCTGAATATTCACTGGAAGGACTGATGCTGAAGCTGAAGCTCCAATAATTTGGCTACCTGATGAGAAGAGCCAACTCATTGGAAAAGATCCTGATGATGGGAAAGACTGAAGGGAGGAGAATGGGACGACAGAAGATGAAGATGGTTGGATGGCATCACCAACTCAATGGACATGAGTTTGAGCAAACAGGTGGTGAAGGACAGGCAAGGCTGACATGGTGCTGTCCATGGGGAGTAAAGAGTTGGACACAATGAGTGACGGAACAAGAGGAAAGCCCAAGACAATTTACAGTGAATTTCAGATGCCTGGAATTTCATTATATTTTAGACAACTGGCATAAACCGTGACAGGGATTTCTATAAATTATTAGGCAAAAAGGAGCAAAGTCCAGTCAGCATTCTCAGATCTGAGTTTTAGACTCTGGGTACACAACTAACTTACATTTTGATTAGAGATTCCTAAACAGAAAGATGGTCTTTGATACAGCTGAACTCTGAGATTCTGAACTAGTTAGAACTAAAGTGAAAAATGTTTTATTTTGATGTTAGATTAAATATTATAAATATGAATTCTGAGAGTCTACGGGAAATTCCAAATGGATGCCAGGAGGTTTCTGGCACCTAATCTGTTGCAATGCATATGGAGGTTTATATCAAGAATAGTCAACAGCAATTTTCCATCTCCCCTGGGAAAAAGAATAAGAGGAAATCACTAACGTGGAATGAAAACACTAATTTGCAATCATTTAGGAAGTCACTGTAGCCAAGGATGCCAAATGTTTTTAAACATAAGTCACCCTAGTTAACTAGATGGAAAATCAGCAAGGGGTAAATCACTTGTTCAGGATATCTCCTGGACCAAATACAAGTGGTGTGGTATTATGGTCAGTGTCCTGAGCCATTCTTCCTCCACAACCAAGGTCTTGCCTTTAGTCATGCAGTGCTTTAAACTTCAGTCAGAACAGAGATTTAGGTTTCCCCTAAAAGATCCTGCACACCACCTGGGGTGGAGAGAAACACATATGGATGGCTACCTTTGCGGGGATGTTTGGTCTCTAACCTAGCCCTATTTCCTTAGTATCAAGCTGGAATTTTCAGACATTCTTGAACACTTCAGCTGAAATGTCACCAGTCACCTCCAACTCAAATCATGCAAAACAGAACTGACCTTTCAGCTTCTACCCACGCTTTCCCCCCCTCTATTTTCATTTTATGCTTTTGGCACCATTATTCCCATTCTTGCTGAAACCAGCAACCCCAAACTTCTCCATCATCATATGAATCTCATGGGGCTAACCATAAAAATCTGCTCTTCAAACATCCCTTGTACGTGGTCTCCTCTACATTTCCACAAACACAGCCTTAGTTCTGGCCTTTGTCATTTATTATGTCAACAATCACAATCCCTTTCTATCAGATCTAACCATGCATACATGCTAAGTTGCTTCCGTCATGTCTGACTGTTTGCGACCCCATGGACTGTAGCCCATCAGGCTCCTCTGTCCATGGGATTCTCCAGGCAACAGTACTGGAGTGGGTTGCTGTTTCCTCCTCCAGGGGATCTTCCCAAACCAGGGATCGAACCCACACCTTTTATGTCTTCTGCCTTGGCAGGCAGGTTCTTTACCACCAGCACCACCTGGGAGCCTAGATCTAGTCACCTACATGACGATTTCTATTTATTCATTCAACAGACCCTTGATGATCCTCACCTCATCGCCAGGTACAAGGTGTGAGGGACACATCAGTGAGCATTATCCCTCTTGCAATTTATCCTCTGATGGCGATGTAAGTGAGAGGTACATGAACAAAGAAAATATTAAGTTCTGGGTAGAAAATAAGAGAATTAACTTAGAGTGACTTAAATTAGGGGGGAGGATCTGGGAGGACCTCTTCGAGATGTTTAGCTGAACCCTACAAAATGGTAACCCACTCCAGTATTCTTGCCTGGAGAAGCCCATGGACAAAGGAGCCTGCTGGGCTACGGTCCATAGGATTGCAAAGAGTCAGACATGACTGAAGTGACTTAGGAGCAAAGAAAAAGAGTGTGCTATTGAATGGGGCTAGAAAAGCATTTCAAACAGAGGGAACATACTATGCCTTCAAAGACACGGAGGAAGGAGAGAACTTGGCCTGTTAAGGAATCAGAGGACCGCTTACACTGGAGTGAGAGAGAAATGAGCACAGTCAAGTGCAGGAGAGGATAGGGCTGCTGCCAGAGCATGAAAGGGCTTGGGGGCCAGCCTTCTGTGACTGGAGGAGTATTTCTGCACTCAAAAGAAGGTCACAGCACTGCCCCTTTAACTTCTGTCTCCATGTTACTGGTAGGATAATGTTCAAATTTCATCTGATGACAGTCAGGGTCCTTCCTGGTCTGGACAGTACTTGCCCTTCGAGTACTTTGCTCTGAAGCCACCCTCATTCACGTGCAACTTGCACACTTTACATGCGCCTCCTCTTCACACGCCTCCTTTCATCAACTGGAAAAGCTCCTTCTCTGTGTGATGACCACCATTTCATCCTCTGAGACTCATCTGAAGTTTTACAGGAGGAGCCGATACATTGATCTCTGTTATTTCACAGGTATCTTTATTCTGTGATCTTACGGTACTCTGTACTTCTCTCCCACCATCCTGTGCACTCTTGAGAATGTGAAATTCAGGATGTCATGTGTTGTGGTAGTCATGGTGTCTGAAACAGAGCTGGCATTCAGTACATGCTTATTGACGGAGAGAGGGAAAGAGGAAGGGAGGAAGTAGGCAGGCAGGAAGACGTTTTGTCCAAATGCACCAGAATGAAATTTATGACATTCTGACGTCATCTAGTCTAAGGTTTATTCTTTAAAACCAAATTAAAATTTAAAAAATTCTTTACTGAATGACTTCTAGATAGCATAAATTAGCCCAGTTCATGGTAAACAATGCTTAATTATCAGAGAAATTCTAAGCAAAGTAATGCTACACGTGATAAAGGACCACACACTGGCTCTGTTACTTGCTATCAGTTAACAGACCTTGAGGTACTGAGCCCCCAAATTCCACTTCTTCAATATACACTATAGGCAGTGACAGACAACAGAGAGGGGCCCACTTTACAAAGAAAATAAGGTTGCTTTTTAAGAGTTGAACAAGTAAAAACTGGGTTATCCATTACCTCTGTGGGAAGTAATGGTGGGCTGAAACACCCAGAACTGTTATTAAGGTGACCAAGCTGTTATCTTAGCAAGAGGAGAAATGCCATAAGCAAATATCTAATGCCAAGAGAGATAAGTGGGGTGGAAGTAACAGTGAATAGATAATATAAACATTTTGTCATGCTGAAGGAAAATTCTGTCTTCTCCTCCGAGTGAATATACTAGCTTTCTGGTTTATGCATCAGCTTCTTATGAGTCTGCATGAAGCGCAAGTTGGTGTACCTGCCTCTGCACACTGACAAAGCTGAATATACGCCCAAAAGACTGGAGAACAGTCTCTTGGCTGCGGTCACTTCACCCTGGTTAACACGCTGTGTGACCCTGCCTGCCTGCCAGCTGGTCTGTTCCCATCAGATCTCATGACAGCTACTTCTCTCACATTAAAACAAATGTTTTAGGTCAAGGTCAGCACAAGCAGTCCTTTCATCAGGATGAGAACACAAGGCCAAGTGCATTCCATTCATGACCAGATATGGATTCTGAATGAAAGTAACCGACACAGCTCAGGCTCCTAAGTGACCTTCAGATGCCAGTGTCAAATGATTCTAAAAAGAAATTAAGTGAGAGTTATACTGTTAGATTCATCTGGAATGTATTACTAAATGAAAACATGAAGTGGAGATAATTGTTTTCTAGAACTTAGGATCCAGCTCTGGTGGATAACAGAGATGTTTGAAGCAAGAGAAAGAACTAAAATAGTGCCCATGAGTCCTAAAGTCTGTGATGCTACAATCAACATTTCCAACCCTAAAATTTAAGTTCACGTCTTCTTCATGAGAGCACGTTCCTATCCAGAGTAGAATGCTGAAAAAGGTCTGGGTGAGCTAATCTCTTATTCAACTCACCATGAACATTCAACATTCATTCAACATTAAACGTTACAGTACCAAGGGAAGAAGGTTTATAGTCCTGGGTTGATAACTGGAATAGCACATTGTTGGAATGAGTCTTACCCATATGGCAATCTGAAGTACACTACAACTGGACAAGCCTAAAGAGAAATGAATCAAGTGCCGTTGACACTGTAAAGACTAACATCCATAGTGCTACTTGTTATGGTAATGAAACCAAGCATACTTGATTTTCACCAGGCTTAGAAAGAGCACTGTGGTTTAGGATAAGTCTCTGCTACTATATCTGAAAAATTCCTTTCTAATTTCAATGATTGCATCAAAAAAGGGAGTCTCCTTGACAAAAGGCTATAAACTTACCTGCCAGTATGTGTTTTATTTTTTTCATTTGCCTTAGTCTCACAGTTTTCTGTGTGAATTTCAGAAATTCCATCCTAGAGGATCTAATACCTAAAGACACTGACATATCCTTTTCTAATTTTGACAGTGGACCTTTCCAGCCACCCTCTGCTCCAATCTCAAACCAACTACTGCAACGCTGTTTGAGGTTTAATATTTCACACTTATGTATTCAGTTCTACTACTAAGCTAAAATAGTAAAGACAAGTTTATTTGAATATTCTGCGACTGCCATTTAGTATATGTTTAGTTTTATGTGGAATTTTAAATGTTTGCAATAAAGCAAAATTTTAAGCCTTTAACAAAGCTTATTTCAGAGGAAAAATAATGTACGCAAGTTTCTTAAGTGCCTTTCAGTTTAGGACCTCTGGGGGGAGGGGTGGGGTCCTTCTGCTGTGTCCTAGAGATAACTTGAAGACATAATCAACTAAAACCTGAAGACAAGTGTGACTTAAGAGTGTCTCCACTGTTACACTGAACCTAAATTTCCTGAAACCATCTATGAGAGATTGTATTACCACTTAGAAAATATTATCAGTGATATGTCAAAATGAAGATCTACATTTAATTGATGGCTGAGAAAGGAGCAGCATATCTTCACATAAGACACAGATTTAAAAAATGTCAGAAGATTTTGGGTTCACTTTCCCAAGGGCTAAAAATAGATATAAAAGTAAAATGTCCTTGCTTTAAATGTCTTTCAGACTGGGCCAAGTTGAAATAGTGCCACTCAAAAAAAAAAAAAAAAAAAACCATAACAAACAGGAGACTAAGAAACAATGACATAACTAAATGTATGAAAATGGAGAGTGTTTCTCTGTAGAGGCATTTCCGCTAAAGAAGAAATGAGGGGGCTACGAGATCATTATTTGGTAAACTTCTAATGAAGTAATGAACCTAGGCAAAGATCATCAGTGCCCACAAACATCATTAAGAGAATATTACGTACTTGAGAGAATAAAGAGAATATTACGTGATATTACAGAATATTATGTACTTCTCGAGAGAATATACAGTAACATCTATGGACTATTCTCTCTTGGCTGAGATTAACTCTCCAGATCAAAGTAAAAGTTTGCAGGAATCACAGGAGACAGAAGAACATAATAAATAAAAACATGGCAATGCAATCAGCAACACTTAAAATGTGGGAAATTTCACAGGATGAGTGATCTGGGTTCTTTGCAAAAACAATAATTGCAAAGAAAAAAAAATAGATAGAAACCTCTAAATCAAAAGAAACCTTAGAGATGGACACATTCAAGGCAACGCATGAAATCTGTATGAATCTTCGCTTGAACTAACTGTACAAGAATCGATAAATTTACAATCAGTGATATTAGAATTACATACTTGATGACATTAGGAAATTATTGTAAATGATTTTAAATGCATGATAATGGCACTAGAATTATGCTTAAAGTATCCTTATCTTTCATGGTATATTTCATGGTATATTACCATTTTTAAAGGAGGAATTGTAAAATATCTAAGATTTGCTTCATAATAATCTTGTAGATGGAGTGTTTTAGATGAAACAATCTAGTTAATGAGTTAATGATTTTGCCTCTCGGTAGTGGTTACATAGTATTCACTGTGGCCATTCTATTTTTGTATATGTTTGACATTTCTCACAATAAAAGCTGAAAAGCTTTAAAGTCGGGGGAAAAAGTATGAATAAGACTTACCCTGCTGGATATCCTTCATTTCTAAATGCAAACTAGAGATCAAGATTCCCACAGTTTGAGATCGTTTTCCATCCAATAACTTGATGATCTAGAATTAAAAAAAATATATATCAATATAAGCCTAAATAACCAGGCAGTCTTTCAGAAGCATAATGAAAACATTCATAGCTTTAGATACCCTGATTGGCTAACTGAACTGATGCTACAGTTACTGCATTTTAAAACTTTAATTTGACAAAGCAATCTATAGATTCAATGCAATCCCCATCAAGCTACCAATGGTATTTTTCAGAGAACTAGAACAAATAATTTCACAATTTGTATGGAAATATGAAAAACCTTGAATAGCCAAAGCAATCTTGAGAAAGAAGAATGGAACTGGAGGAATCAATTTGCCTGACTTCAGACTATACTACAAAGCCACAGTCATCAAAACAGTATGGTACCGGCATAAAGACAGAAATATAGATCAATGAAACAAAATAGAAGGCCCAGAGATAAATCCACGCACCTATGGACACCTTATCCTTGACAAAGGAGGCAAGAATATATAATGGAGAAAAGGCAATCTCTTTAACAAGTGGTGCTGGAAAAACTGGTCAACCACTTGTAAAAGAATGAAACTGGAACACTTTATAACACCATACACAAAAATAAACTAAAAATGGATTAAAGATCTAAATTTAAGACCAGAAACCATAAAACTCCTAGAGGAAAACATAGGCAAAATACTCTTTGACATAAATCACAACAGGATCCTCTATGACCCACCTCCCAGAATTCTGGAAATAAAAGCAAAAATAAACAAATGGGACCTAATTAAACTTAAAAGCTTTTGCACAATGAAGGAAACTATAAGCAAGATGAAGAGACAGCCTTCAGAATGGGAGAAAATAATAGCAAATGAAGCAACTGACAAAGAATTAATCTCAAAATTATACAAGCAACTCCTGCAGCTCAATTTCCAAAAAATAAATGACCCAGTCAAAAAATGGGCCAAAGAACAGACATTTCTCCAAAGAAGACATACAGATGGCTAACAAACACATGAAAAGATGCTCAACATCACTCATTATCAGAGAAATGCAAATCAAAACACGAGGTACCATCTCACACAGTCAGAATGGCTGCTATCAAAAAGTCTACAAACAATAAATGCTGGAGAGGGTGTGGAGAAAAGGGAACCCTCTTACACTGTTGGTGGGAATGCAAACTAGTACAGTCACTATGAACAGTACAGAGATTCCTTAAAAAACTGCAAATAGAACTGCCATACGACCCAGCAATCCCACTACTGGGCATACACATCGAGAAAACCAGAATGGAAAGAGACACATGTACCCCAATGTTCATCGCAGCACTGTTTATAATAGCCAGGACATGGACACAACCTAGATTTCCATCAGCACATGAATGGATAAGAAAGCTGTGGTACATATACACAATGGAACATTACTCAGCTATTAAAAAGAATGCATTTGAATCAGTTCTAATGAGGTGGATGAAACTGGAGCCGATTATACAGAGTAAAGTAAATCAGAAAGAAAAACACCAATACAGTATATTAACACATATATATGGAATTTAGAAAGATGGTAACGATGACCCTATATGTGAGACAGCAAAAGAGACACAGATGTAAAGAACAAACTTTTGGGCTCTGTGGGAGAAGGCAAGGGTGGGATGATTTGAGAGAACAGGACTGAAACATGTATTTTATCTTATGTGAAACAGATCGCCAGTCCAGGTTTGATGCATGAGACAGGATGCTCAGGGATGGTGCACTGGGATGACCCTGAGGGATGGGATGGGGAGAGAGGTGGGAGGGGGGTTCAGGATGGGGAACACATGTTCACCCATGGCTGTTCCATTTCTATGTATGGCACAAACCACTACAATATTGTAAAGTAATTAGCCTCCAATTAAAATGAATAAATTAAAAAAACTTTAACTTGAAAGATATCTAGAAAATAAAGGAAAAATACCACCCCAAATTCCACCAATCTAGTACAAGCATGTAAACCTATATAATATTTAATTTACTCTGATCTTTTTTATTCAAACACACTTTAACTAAGGTATAACTGCACCACATATGCAAGTTTTTAATCTAACTTTTCCACTTATCACTGCCCTATTTCCATGTTGGACTTTGTAAGTCACTTCATGGCCTCCAACCTCCTTGGCTGTGGACCATCCACTGAGTGGCTTAGGGGAAAGATCACTGTGATCTGGACTCCACTGCTGACCAGTCATATGACCTTGGGAAAGTGACTTAAATTCTAGGAATTCAACTTTTTATCACGAGTAGGTTTGACTGTACTGAGAGTGTGTATTTATTCTAAACATTAAATGACATAACATACATAAAGCACCTAAAATAGTTCCTGACATAGATATTATTTAAATAAAATTTCTCTATTCAAGAGGGTTAGGTTGCTCTGTGGTTGTGCTATGATTAATAATACTTTGTACATACAACTTTAGTTTGAAGTTGTTTAGAAGTACTCTTTTATATCAGTAATATTATATATGTATATAAAAACTTTTTTATAATCTTTTTAGAAGCTCTAAATACCTCACTGACAATTATTTCAACCCTCTATGAATGTTCCATAGAGAGCTCATTATAGTTTCATTTCTCTCTAAATCTAGTGAATCAAATCAGCTCCAAAGAATATATCACACAGTGACTACTAAGGGAAAAAATTTTCTTTCTTGTGGCAGGGCTACACAAATCAATATGAAATCACATAAAACATCATCAAATCATATGTCTTTAATCCATATTGTTGGGTGAAGTATAAACTAAAAAGCTATGCTTCCTCTCCCACCTATGAGCATATAAACTTATTAAAAATATAATGAAGATAAGATTAAATAGTAATACACATCTACATTTATACTGGTACTAATTAGCTGAGTTGCTTGCTGGTTGAACAATAAGGGATAACATTAGTTTGTTCCAACCAAAACTACTGTCTACCTATCTATCAATCAATGCTGAGTCAATTACTGCCAGCCCCGTAGCGTCCCCTGCTCAGCATGGCTACTCTTTCATATACTGTTAGGCCAAAAGTACTGTAAGCATTAAGCTTTCATCAAGATAAAAGTAAAAACTGATGATCAGCTTAATGTGTTTAATCATTTCAACATTAGCCTTAGAGAAAGATTCTTGGAGGATACAGAATTTCTGTTTTTAAGAAATAAAGAAGGTACTTGGTATTTTCATTTATTTTTTTATATAGAAGCAAAGGAAGAAGAGATTATATATAATCAAACATCTTCTTGTAAAATGAAATTTCTGGCTTTTTCTTAGAGGACACAAATTTAAGGTGAAACCATCATTAAAGTCCAACACAAAATTAAGAAAGTCCAAAGTTTTGTGTACATATTCAGGCATGTATTCATTTATTAACAAACATCTGCCATGCACCTGTTATGTGCCTGTGACTGCTTTGGATTCGGAGGATAGAGAGGTGACCAAGACATATCATGTCCTTGATCTGATAAATTTTGTAAAGCTTAATGATTTAATACTGTTGAGAAGAACTAAAAAGGCAAATAAAACTATCTGCAGAGCAAATTCAAAGGAAGTAAAGCTTTGAGAATGGACTGGATTTACCCTTAAAAGTCCAAGATAGTGACTGAGATACAGCCTTGGTCGTGGCATACACATCAATGTCAAGGAGACAGGCACAGGAGTCAAATGTAAGACAAGAGGACAATTTGGTTGTAAAAAAATGTCTTCAGACAAATATTCACCATGCTATCCAGTTAGGGTTCTGAAAACCCTGGATAACACGGTCTTCCTACAGCAAAAACAAGATTCAAATTCAAGGTTTTCTAATAGTTAATTAAAAGAAGACAAGAGAGAGCAACCACAAGAGAACAGAGAGGGAAGGACTGAACCTGAAATTGAGATTCTGTCACAGGATAAAAAACAAGCAACTGCCACCAAAAAGTCTACAAACAATAAATGCTGGAGAGGGCATGGAGAAAAGGGAACCCTCCTATACTGCTGATGGGAATGTAAATTGGTACTGGCATGATGGAGAATAGTGTGAAAGTTCTTAAAAAAAAAACAAAAAGCAGTTACTATATGATCCTGTAATCCCATCTCTGGACTTATATCAGGAAAAGACAAAAACTCTAACTTGAATCATGCACCCCCATGTTCATTGCACCACTATTTACAATTGCCAGATACAGAAACAATCCAAGTGCCCATAAACACATGATCAGTTTAAGAAGATATAGTGTATATATACAATGGAATATTACTCAGCCATAAAAAGTGAAATAATGCCATTTTCAGCACATGGATGGACCTAGAGATTACCATACTAAGTAAAGTAAGACAGAGAAAGAGTATCATACATCATTTATATGTGGAATCTAAACAAAAGATATAATTTACAAAACAGAATCAGACTCACAGTTGTCAGAGACAACCTTATGGTTTCCAAAGGAGAAAGATGTAGGGAAGGATAAATTAGGAGTTGGAATTAACATATGCATACTATATGTAAAACAGATAACCAACAAGGACCTACTATGTAGCACAGGGAACTCCACTTAATATTCTATAATAACCTACATGGGAGAGAGTCTGAAAAAGAATGGGTATATGTATAATGGAATCACTTTGCTGTATACCTGAAATCAACACACCACTGTAAATTAACTATATTCCAATATAAAATATAAATTTTTTAAATAAACAAAAGCAAGCAAATTCATTCTCACTTCATTGTTCAACCAGGCTGACCTGTGGAAACAATGTTACTACCCCCGCAATTCTATTAACCAGGCACAGCAGCTGTTTGGAAGAAAAGTGTCTGTTACTTTCAGCTAGCTGGACTAAAAAAATTAAATTTCTTGAAATGCGGTGCTACTTCCTAAAAAGGGGGTCAGCAGTGTGCAAGTCAGAGCATTTGTATTCTCTTCCTTATTTGTGTCAAATTATTTATCTATCTCTAACTAGACCTTTAAAAATGGACCTATATATGTTTCCATGTAGTCTCTCTTCAATTGTGGAATAACAACCATGTTTCTCAAAACCAGCTGAAATGGTAGGAACAAGGTGGACATAGAATGGATATATGCTCTAAGCCCTCTTCATTTTCATAATTGAAAGGTTTGAAAGACCTTGAAAGACCATAATTGGTCTTTGAAATTATGGTTTGAAAGACCACAATTGAAAATAAAAGGTTTTCTTTTATTACAGTAAAAAAAAAGGAGAAATAAAATCATAAAATCTTCCATATCAACACAATTTTAAATGTACAGTAAGCACTGTTAACTATATGCACGTGGCTGTACAGCAGATGGCTGGAAGTTTTTCATCCTACAGGATGGATACTCTAGACCCCTTGAGCAGCTTTACTCCATTCCCTTCTCCCCAGCCCCTACGCAGTTCTCTGCTTCTACAAGTCTGACTACTTTAGATACCTCATGTAAGCAGAATCACACAGTATTAGTCTTTATGTGACCGACTGATTTCACTTAGAATAATGTCCTCAAGGTTCATATACGTTGGTAGTGTGTGATAGAATTTCCTTAAGGCTGGATAATATTCCATTGTGTTTGGGTGTGTATACACGTGCATATATGGGAGAAGGAGGTGGCAGCCCATTCCACTATTCTTGCCTGGGAAATCCCATGGACAGAGGAGCCTGGCAGGCTACAGTGCGTGGGTCACAGAGGAGCCGAACGTAACTGAGTGACTAAACAAAAACAACACACACATAGGTGGAGATATATATATATATATATCCTATTGCATATGTGTATGTGCATATATATAAATACATAGGTCAATGAACATGTAACTTATTTCTATTTCTTGGCTATTTTGAATAATACTGCAATGAAAAGAGGAGTGCAATATCGCTTTGAGATCTTGCTTTTAATTCTTTTGGATAAATACCCAGAAATAGGACTGCTGGATAATGTCATACTTCTATTTTCCTAATTTTTGGACGTCTTTTCCAATACTTACTATGTTTTTGTTTTTGACAATAGCCATCCTACTAGATGTGAGGAGATACATCATTGTGGTTTTGATTTGCATTTCCCTGATGTTAGTGATGTTGAATATCTTTTCACGTACCTGTTGGCCATCTGTATGCTTTCTTTGGAAAAACATCTATACAAGATTTTGCCCATTTTTAAATCAGGTTTTTATTCAACTGAGTTGTGGGAGTGCCTCACCTATTTTGGGATACTATACCCCTTATCAGATATATGTTTTGCAAATATTAATATCCCATTTCACGTAATGCCTTTTCACTCTTTTCTTTTGCTGTGTAGAAGCTTCTTAATTTGATATCATCCCACTTGTTTTTTTTTCTTTTGTTGTCTGTTCTTTGGTGTCATATACAGGAAATGACTTCCAAGGCCAATATTATGAAGCTTTCCTCACATTTTCTTGTAGGAATTTTATAGTTTCGTATCTTGCATTTAAGTCTTAAATCCATTTTGAACTGATATTTTGTTTATGCTCAAAGATCCTGGTGCAAGTCCATTCTTTTGCATTTGGATGTCCAGTTTGCCCTGCACCATTTGTTGAAGAGATTATCCTTTCCCCATTAGTCTTGGCACTCCTGCTGAAGATCGTTTGACCATGTATGGGTGGGTTCATTTCTGAGCTCTCTATTCTGTTCTATTGGTCTCTGTCTGTCTTTATATCAGTACCATCCTGTTTTAAACACTGTACAGGCACACCTCAGAAATTCTACAGGTTTGGTTCCATACCACTGCAATAAAGTGAGTCATGCAAATTTTTTGCTTCTCAGTGCATACAAAAATTATATTTACCCTGTAGCCTATTAAATGTACAAGTGTATTATGCCTAGAAAAGCAGTATGCAGTGAAAGTTGCTCAGTCATGTCCTACTCTTGGCAACCCCACGGACTATACAGTCCATGGAATTCTCCAGGCCAGAATACTGGAGTGGGTAGCCTTTCCCTTCTCCAGGGGTTCTTCCCAACCCAGGGTCTGAACCCAGGTTTCCCACATTGCAGGCAGATTCTTTACCAGCTGAGCCACAAGGGAAGCCCTAGAAAAGCAATATATATATATATACATATATATACATATATATGTATATATATATATACATATATATATATACACACACACACATATACACACACACACACACACACACCTTAATTGAAAATAACTTATTACTAAAAATGCTATCATCTGAGCCCTTTAGCAAGTGATAATATTTTTGTTGGTGGAGGGTCTTGCCTCAACACTGATGGCTTCTGACTGATGATGGTGGTGGTTGCTGAAGGTTGGGTGGCTGCGGCAACTTCTTAAAATAAGCCAACAATAAAGTCTGCCATGTCAATTGACTCTTTCTTTCACAAACAATTTCTCTGTAGCATACAACGCTATTTCATAGCATTTTACCCAGAGTAGAACTTCTGTCAAAACTGAGTCAATCCTCTAAAACTATGCTGCTATTTTATCAACTAAGTTTCTGTCATATTCTAAATCCTCTGTTGCCATTTCAACAATTTTCACAGCATTTTCACCAGGAGTAATTCCATATCAAGAAACCATTTTCTTTGCTCATTTAGAAGAAGCAACTGCTCATCTGTTAAGTTTTATCATAAAGTTGCACCAATTCAATCAGATCTTTAGGCTCCATCTCTAATTCTAGCTCTCCCGCAATTTTCACCACATCTTCAGTGATTTCCTCCACTGAAGTCCAAACTGAATCCTTCAAAGTCATCCATGAGGGTTGAAATCACCTTCTCACAAACTCCTGCTCATGTTGGTATCTTAGTCTTTTACCATGAGTCACCAGTATTCGTAATGGCATCTAGAATGATGAATTCTTTGCAGAAGGTTTTCAATTGACTATGACATGATCCATCAGAGGAATCACTATCTATGGCAGCTATAGCCTCATAAAATGTATTCCTTAAAGAATAAAACTTGAAATGAGAGAAATGACTCCTTGATGTATAGGTTGCAAAATGGATATTGTGTTAGCAGGCATGAAAACAAACTGAATCTCACTGTACATCTCCATCAGAGCTCGCGGGTGACCAGGTACATTGTTTACGAGCAGTAATATTTTGAAAGGAACCTTCTTCTTGAGTAGTAAGTCCAAACAACGGGCTTAAAATATTCAGTTAACCATGTTGTAAACAGATGTGCTGTGATCCAGGCTTTGTTGTTCCATTTATAGAGCACAGGAAGAAAAGAATTAGCACAATTCTTAAGGGCCCTAGGAGTTTTGGAATGGTGAATGAGCACTGGCTTCAACTTCAAGTCACCAGATGAATTAGCCCCTAACAAAAGAGTCAGGCTGTCCTTTGAAGCTTTGAAGTCAGGCTATGACTTCTCCTTCTCAAGCTATGAACGTCCTAGATGGCATCTTCTTCCAACAGAAGGCTGTTTCAGCTACAACAGAAATCTGTCCTTTAGAATAGCCACCTTTATAAATTATCTTAGCTAGGTTTTCCAGATAGCTTGCTGCTTCACCTTGCACTTCTGTGTCATGGAGATGGCTTCTCTCCTTAAACCTCATGAACCAACCCCTGCTAGCTTGAAACTTTTCTTCTGCAGCTTCCTCTCTTCTCTCAGCCTTCACAGAATTGATGAGAGTTAGGTCCCTGCTCTGGATTAGGCTTTGGCTTAAGGGAATGTTGCAGCTGATCTGATCTATCTAGACCACTGAAACTTTCACTGTTTCACTTTCTTATCATCTGTGTGTTCACTGGAGTAGCACTTTTAATTTCCTTCAAGAATTTTTCCTTTGCGTTCGTAACTTGGCTAACTGGCGCAAAAGGTCTTAGCTTTGGGCATATCTAAGCTTTCAGCATGCCTTCGTCACTACACTTAATCATTTCCAGCTCCTGATTTAAAATGAGAGATGTATGACTCCTCCTTTCACTTGAACACTTAGAGGACATGGTGGGGTTCTTAGCAGACCCACTTTCAATACTGTGTCTTAAGGAATAGAGAGGCCTAAGGAGGTGAGGAGAGATGGTGGAAGTGGCTGGCTGGTGGAGCAGTTTCAGAGCACACATAACACTGATTCAGCTCTCCACCTTCAAGGGGTATGGCTCACGGTGCCCCAAAACAACGACAAGAGTTATGTCAAAGATCATCGGTCTCAGGTCACCATAACAGATAATAATAATAAAGTTCGAAACATTGTGAGAATTACCAAAATTTGACAGAGACATGAAATGAGCAACGCCATGGGGAAAAATGGCACTGATAGACTTGCTAAATGCAGGGTTGCTACGATTCTGCAATTTGTAAATAATGCCGTATCTGCAAAGCACAATAAATCAAGGGTGCCTGTGGTTTGTAATGCTCTCAATTTAGGAAGCAGAGGACACTACCAAACAAATTATAAGGAAAAAAAAAAAAAACACAAGTAAAAAGGAGATTAAAAAACCCCACAGAGAGTAGAATAGATCAATATTTTAAAATACCTTTAACTGCAATATGCAAAAAGACTTAAAAAATAAAACACATGGAGGAAAACGACACATTAGATTTAATAAACAGACTCACTGAGAGTTCAGTCCGCTAAAACGTCTGGACTGAGAGTTCAGTCCACTAAAAACGTCTGGTCTGAGTTCAGTATCTATTTAGATTATTCCTGAGGTCACTTGAGGTTGTATTTCTATAGGACAGACTTACAGAAATTGTTCAACCATGTCCATTTTACATTTTGATAAATATTCTCACATTGTTTCCAACAAGAACTATCAATTTACACCGCTGCCAAGTATTTGAGAGTGACATCGCTGCCTACACTGGTTTTAAAAATGTTGGCCCATAGGATAGGTAGGATTTTTTTTCACTATTTTGCATTTTTAATGATTTAATAGTAAGGTTAAACACTTTGTTATTGGTCATATGTTCTTGTGAATTGTCTCTGTGTCCTTTTTGCTATGTTTTCCAATGACTATCTATTGGACTGGTTCAATGCAAAGAAATTTAAATAACAACATGGCTGAATAGCAGGAAGTAAGACTTACACAGAGATGGTGGTGGTAAGAGGCACTGTCTAAGGGAAGAAGACGGAAAGGACTCACCTTTTACTGCACCCCTACTAAGGTTTTATGTGCCTCTGCCCACGAGCCAATCTAAATGGACAGTTGTGAATTGGGGGTGGTGAGCACCACGATATTGTAAACTTTTATTCCTTTAGTGGCCCCCCGTGGATTTCCAGAAAAGTAACAATACTTCATGCTCAACAGCCCTGTAAAGTCAGTGCGGTCACCTCACTGCTAGGGCATTAAAGCAAGGGGCAAAGAAAGAGAAGGACACTTTGTTCTGCTACCCAGCTCTCCTTTCTGGTTAATCTCTGATTTGTGGTCAAATCTCATTAACTTCTTACTCAAGATTTTTGCGTCTTACCTGACGCATTTACCTTCACAGCAGAGTAGGTAAGAAGAAAACATGGAATAAAAGACAAGATTGAGAAAACTGATGGAAAGAACAAAGGAGGGAAAGAGAACAGAGATTTTTTTAAAAAAGAGGTTCAGTTAGTTATCAACCAACGATTATTACATTGCTCTTAAAATATTTTTTATAATCATGGTCAAGTTTCCAATAACCAGATCCATTGTATGTAGAACCTTTCACCAACTGAAAACGCCTCGTTTTTCTTTTATTATATGTTGTCTTGATAAGCTAGCTTCTACACAGGTTAAAGCCAACTTCAAAGTTCCTCTTTGAAGAGAAAGATGATATGACAGGAAGATAAACTAATCTTGTGTATCCTTCCCCATTCACTAGCTTCTCTAATATATCTTGGGCTTGAAAGAAACCACAATCACCTACCTACACTTTCCGTATCTGCCTTACTGAATAGTATGAACTGACGATAATAATGGTTATCTGGAAAACTTTTACAATCCTAAATTGCCTGAGGCTGTCAGATATTCAACAGTCTTTTATTCAGTCTTATATACTTTACTATTTAATACATTTAAAAAATTACCACATGACTTTAAATACAAAAAAATCCATAACACGTCAAATCATTTATTAACTCCAAAATTTAACCCATTATTAAGCATTCGTCTTTAAGCATCCTGGCTGCTATTATCCTGTTAAAACTTTAAAGTTGTCTGGCCCAAGTCAAAGGTTCCCAGCAGTTCCACAATCTAAGCAGAAATGCAAAGAAAACTAAGAACCTGAGCCATAAATACAACGGTCCTTCCCTCTAGCTTTTAGCTTTAGCCTTCCAAGCTGTCATAGTCCCTTGGCTAGCTATAGAAAGTGACAGGCATCATCACCAATGACTAGTTGTTGAGAGAAAAATCAGGAGACCAGCCTTCTATTTCTAGGCCTGCCTTCACACGCCTACCCTGAGACACAGTCCAATTCAGCAGCACTCACAAAATGCAAACTCCTATGTTGGTGCACTGCAGGGGTACAAAATTAAAAATAACAGATATACATTATGTATATAACACACCCAAATACATATATACACACATACTTGTCCAATGGGAGTTCAAAGATGAGTTTAAAAGAGAAACTCACGTAAATAACTCCGACATAAGGGAGCTATTTATAAGAATCAGTTAACATGAAGAATTTCTAATTGTTCTTATGTGTATGATCCCTTAAAAAATGCCAGAGCTCTTTGAAAGTGGAGGTTTTAAGTGAAACGGCTGTTTGGCGCATAGTCTTCCTCCAGGTAAACTGAAAAGCATTTCTGCTACCTTCTTCCTGAAACAAAAGTCCAGGTCTCACCTGTGGAAAACCTCTCCATGAGGGAGAGTTGAGAAATGAAAAGTTCTGCGGAAATGACACTGTAACTTAAACTTCATCTACCTATACAGAAAGGATTCCTTCCGTTCTATGTGGCCACTAGGAGAAAGCTCTGCATTAGGCATGAGCACCATCCACAGAGGGGCTTTCAAGCTCAAGACCTTTAGGTCAGTCTTCCACATTTGGCTCTTGGATACTGGTAGGAATCCTGACTTTACTAGTCCATAGTTTCATAACGTGAATGTCAGATTAATAGTTTTCTATGTGGATATGGAGCCAGTAGGCAGAATTACGCCTTGAAGCTCTCATTGTGACTTCCTTCCAAGTGGGTCCCTGGAATAAAATGCCCATTTCAGGGTGTTTGAGAAAGACATTTTAGAAAACATTTATAAGAGAGTATGAGTACTTATAAAAGTTTGCTCACCTAATGAATATTCTGCTTTAAGTGGATTCTGGAATCACTCAGCTGTTGGCATTGAAGAAAACTGCAAATGATTTATCCTCTTTCTTTGGAATGGCCCAGATATTTAAGGATGGACCTTACTTTCCCAGGATTCCCTGGTGATTCAAACAGTAAAGAACTGGCTTGCAATGCAGGAAAGCCAGGTTCAATCTCTGGGTTGGGAAGACCCCTTGGAAAAGGGAATGGCAGCCCACTCCAGTACTCTTGCCTTAAGCATTCCATGGAAAGAGGAGCCTGGTGGGCTCCAGCCATGGGGTCACATGAGTCAGACACAACTGAGAAACTAATACTTTTACTTCTCTGGTGGCTCAGATGGTAAAGCATCTGCCTGTAATGCAGGAGATGTGGGTTCAATCCCTGGATCAGGAAGAGCCCCTGGAGAAAGAAATGGCAACCACTCCAGTATTCTTGCCTGGAGAATTCCATGGACAAAAGAATCTGGTGGGCCACAGCCCATGGGGTTGCAAAGAGTCAGACACAACTGAGTGACTAACACTTACTTTAGAGGAAAGTTCATACTTTAAGAAATTATTGTTAAAGGCTTGTAACACATACATATTTATAGCCATTTTCCATCAAACAAATAAAATACAATCCTTCCTCAGCTAACTGTCAACACAATCTAAAATTTTCATCCTATTCCTATTCTATGACTGTTCCCAATACCCGTTCTTTATTCTTCTTTGTCCTCAGGTGCATATTACTTGATTTGTTATAAATCCTCAAAATCATTTTCTAGGATGAAGTAACTTTTGGCACCAAAGCATTTCACTTTGTGTCTGACTTGAATTCTTCATGCTTCCATTTCAAACAACCTTTTTCTGCTCTCAGGGAAGGCAGACAATGGCTGGTCTCACCATCCCCTACACAAAGCTCCTTCATAAACTTCAAGACCATCATTTTTTTTTTTTTCAAACAAGAGATGCTTTATGCCAAAGCCTTAAAAATCACTTTTTGAGAAGCATTAGCAAGCTCTGAGTTTATCTTGGTCCTATCTGAAGTCAGCTGAACTTGGCAGCCCCTGGCCTTCTCCGAGGTGTAATTACAGTCTGGAGGAGAATGCAATTTGTGCAGCATTCCGCTGACCGACAAGCTGACCTCGCGCAGGGGCAAACTCACAGGTTGCATTAAACCCTATTAGACATGCCTAGTTTAAGGCAAAGCCTTTCCAGACCCCCGCCGCATGCTAGGATTAAGGCCTGTCACACATGCGCGCTATCACCTCACCTAAGGAACTCTCGCCATGCCTTCCAGAGAGGGGAAGGCAGGCCCATATCCCACCCTGTCTAAGCCCGCACCTTGAGCCTGTGCCTCCAAATGATCATTATTTCTTACATATGTGGATTTTAAGAAAAACCTGCCTCTCTGAATAAGAATGAAGACAGGAATGGGAAGACAGATCTGCTCCAGTGGAAAAACCACACCCTGGCTGCTCGGCTAGAAAAGTCTTGCCAGACTGACCGAGAAAGAATTCCTGCCAGGTCCACTGGGATTTTCACATCTACATAAAATCCATATATATCTTCAGCTTTCTGCCTGGGCTTGGCAGATGTGGCCAGAAATAAAAATAAAAATAAATGGTCTGGATAGGCCATGAATGTTGGAAGCACGCTTGGCTGCGTGAGCTCGGCTCAGCTACAAAATAAAGAGAATCACAGAAGCCTTCTTCCAGGGAGCCCTCTCTCCCTGTCTGAAAAAGATTCATTTTCATGCTTACACCTTAGCTAAACACCAAACATGCCGAAACCTAAGGCAGAGGAAGGTGGGTATTCTCTTCTTTGGCTTAGTCCTCACATGTGAACTCTCCATTTCAGTCACAAGATCTCCATCTTCAGTGAACTCGGTTTTATCACAGAGGCCAGAGGACAGGCCCCATGTCTAGTTAAATAGAGCCTCATGTGTTATCACCCATGAACATCAAAATTTGGTCATTTCCCATAAATTAAGTACGTGTGAAATTTGCTGCCTTTTCCTTCCTCCATCAAAAATGAACAGATAAATGAAGGATCCATATACATAGGTAATAGTTACTTTCAAGATAATGAAATATATCAAATCTCCACATCCACGGGGATGACATTTCAACTGTAGAGCACAAATGAGTACGTGGCTGCCTCTCTCAGGGAGATCAAACAACACAATGGAGAATACACAGAAAGGAGACAAGCTGACTCTCCAAAGCAAAATTCTGGAAAAACATTATTTCTATTTTTGCGTCTTCAGACTGGCCATATCTTTTGCTTATGCTTCATATCAACACTCACCAAATTCCACTGCTTGGCAAAACTACAGATATTAGGAGGCTGGCATGTAGCACACGCGTTACTGATGACGAGTCAGCTTGTCTCATTAACAGTGATCCTTCGAATCTCTAAGTCACCATCTTCCAAAGGGACCAAGGTGCTTTCATAATGACTGTTGCATTTACCCTGAAGACTAGGTTGAAAAGCAGGCAGAGCCCTACACTGGAGATGCAGAAATTGATGTACCTATCCTAGGGGCTTTAAGCTCAGATGATTGAGCTGATCATTTCTTCCAGATTCCTCCAAACCATAAATATAAATAGTATGAAATCTGAACTTTGGCTGGATTGAGGAACCTCTAGGCTTAATTTTTATTCTCATTTAATTCTCACCCATTCACATACCTCCTACATTGGAAATCCTTATTTTTACAAGAAACGGAAATCTAATTTGGAAAAGAGTATTTCCCAATGGAAATTCTAGAATATTCACTGGAAGAAGTGATGTTGAAGCTGAAGCGCCAATATTTTGGTTACCTGATGTAAAGAGCAGATGCATTGGAAAAGACTCATGCTGGGAGAGATTGAGGGCAGGAGGAGAAGGGGGCAACAGAGGATGAGATGGCTCGATGGCATCACCAACTCAATGGACATGAACCTGGGCAAATGTGGGAGACAGTGAAGGACAGGGAACCCTGGAGTGCTGCAGTCCATGGGGTCATAAAGAGTCAGATACAACTAAGCAACTGAACATCACAAGATGATGGGCCTCCTAGGTGGCTTAGATGGTAAAGAATCTACCGGCAATGCAGGAAACATGAGTTCGATCCCTAGACTGCGAAGATTTCCTAGAGAAGGAAATGGCAACCCTCTCCTGCATTCTTGCCTGGATAATCCCATGAACAGAGGAGCCTGGTGGGCTACAGTCCACGGGGTTGCAAAGAATTGGACATGACTGAGCATGCAACACTCACTCACAAGACAAGACAAAACAGGGCCATGGGGCGTGGTAGCCCATGGATGCAGGCCTTATATGCCACCTCCTCCCCACCCCAAATCACAGAAATCAGCAACTGACTCAACCCCACTTCATAACTGTGGCCATCCTTGTTCTCTCCTACACATTGCTAGTGTGACAAAGACTGGAGATGGGACAGGTAAGCAATTACTTTCCCATCCAGTACCAAGAGCCAGGGCCAGCTGGAGGGGAAGAGCAAGGCCACAGTTGGCAGCCGTCTTGCTCTCTCCTCAGGGAGAATGAGCATGCATTTGTTTATTGGCAGGTGCCTGGGAAAAATGAATGCTGACTCAGGCTCCTTGTCCCTTCTTTCCCACCCCTGCCACTCTCTGGCATCACACCCACAGGAGCTGGCTGGCTGGCTCCATGGTGCCATATTATGAAATGTCACCTGACTTGGTATAAACAAGCCCTTGCTGCTGATGGCCAGCATGGCCAGGTACACTGCTGGGTAGTAGCCTCTGTCAACTGGCCTGATAAATGGCATTAAAGTAAGCTTTCCACATGCAGCCTGATTATCTGTCCCACCAAATGTTTCAACGAAAACTAAGCTTCACTGTTCTGTCAGACTGTTAGGTCTGAACCTCTTCCATGGCCTCATTTCTGGGGACATGTAAAATTGCTCAGATGAAGTTTACTTTAAGGATTTAGGCTCTTCACCAAGAAATGTGAAAAGGCAAATTGTCATCCTGTCCTGCGTCTGAGAACATATTTGGCATCCTGTTCCCTTACTGATGAGACAGAAAAACCCTTTTACTGCTTTTCAGACCAGTGAATTCTGTTCAGAAAGCAAATGGAGAGAAGGCCACAGCAGGTGAAGGCTGAGGCTGGGCTGGGAGAGGAGGCACATGGGATCAGGGGTGGGTGCGGCAAGACATAATTCTGTTGGTTTGGGAGTTTTCGTGACCTATAGAAAACAAATTCTAAAGATAAAACCACATGCATTTTCTCTTGATCAGAGACTCTGGAGAGAAAATGACCAAGAGACATCAGTGTATTCATTGTCCAGTCTTCCAACAGGACCAAAGCTACTGTTATACCCAAGGTACAGATGAGAAACATCTGCCTAGTATTTCTTAGTGCTCAAGGTCCCTGAAAGAGTGCATGTGTATGATGAACATGAAAATTCTAAACCACTGAGAAGCATCTAGATAGAGGGCTATAGAGCAGGAAAAAAAATAAAAAAACAGAAGAGTATGAAGATAATGACTTTTGGTAAAACATAAAAACAAAACTAAATATTCAAAAGTTCGACTTTGAAACTGACAGTGTGAACACTAAGCTATGGTGGTCAGAAAGTGGGGGGAAATAAGAACTTTCTGGAATAAACAGTAACACCAGGATAATCTGGAAAAACTCAGTTCCACACTTTCACATGGTCTCCAACCATCATGACTCAACCTTCCGAAAGCCAGGAACTTATTCCATACATGTAACTCCCACTTTAACAGCAGGAGGAAGAAATTATGTACTCTCTTTTAGGAGGGATGGGAGCACAGTGGCTCATTACTCCAGATAGACCAGAGGTATGATGCTATGGGACCTGTGAGTCGTGTTTCACTTGTTTTCTATTTTACATTTCTTTATTACAATCTCACTTCAAATTCCTGGCTCAGTAATCAATCTGCGTGACTATCGAAGACTGGGAGAGGAAATGTTCTTTCTCTTCCCCTTTCCACCCTACTGAACCTACCACTGAGGAGCAAAGGGAAAGCTTTCTCTCCAGTACTCTAAGTTGCATGGGAAACATCTCTATCCTACATACCTCTACATCTTGTAGGCAAAGCCCTCAGAGAATTCTGGTGGAGACACTAAAAAAACTGTCTATGGTACATATGAACAACTCATGGGATATTCTCCTGGAAATTAAGTGTGCCTGTGAATTACTGGAGCCCTCAATAAAAATACAAAATTTCATTCACTATGTATGGATGAGATGGTATTCCCCCTTAAAAAGAGATGTTTATGTCCTGACCCCCAACACCTCACAGCGTGACTTTATTTGGAAATAGGGTCACTGCGGATGTAATGAAGACCATACTAGGGTAGAGTAGTGAAGTGTTAGTTGCTCAGTCGTGTCTGACTCTGCGACTCCATGAACTGTAGCCCTCAAGGCTCCTCTGTCAATGGAATTCTCCAGGAAAAAATACTGGAGTGGGTCGCCATTTCCTTCTCCAGGGAATCTTCCCAACCCAAGGATCAACCCGGGTCTCTCGCACTGCAGGCAGCATTCTTTACTGTCTGAGCCGCCAGGGAAGGCCCCAGCTGGAGTAGAGTATAGCTCTAATCCGGTATAATTGGCATCCCTTTAAGAGATGGCTATGTGAGGACACAGAGACCCACAAGGTGAAGATGAAGGTCATGTGTTGATGAAGGCAGCTATATGCCAGAGACTAACAAAGGTTGCCAGCAAACCACCAGTAGAAATGGAGAAAGATTCCACTGCTGGTTTCAGAAGGAGAATGACTTGGCCAACACCTTAATTTCAGACTTTCTGGAACTGTGGAGACAATAAATTTTTGTTGCTTTAAGCCACCCAGTTCGTGGTAATTTAAGCTGGGCTTAGGAAACTAATAAAAGGAGTGAGAATGTTTTATTTCTAATAAGCTTCCAGGTGATACTTCTGCTGTTGGTACATGGATCACACTTTTGAGTAGTCAGGTGACTGCAAAAAAATGAATGAAGTACTTTGTTCATTATCACTCACATTTAGAACAGTGCCTGATATATGCTTGTATGTTTATATAATCCCTAATTCCTAGAATTTTTTCTGCTAACTAACTGAAAATGTACCCTTTTTCTATCAGTATTCATGGAATCCTCTCTCAAAGCTATGTGCTCAGTCATGGAGTACAGCTTTCTCATATAAGGCCAATCACAGGTATACAGATAGCCATATTGCCCTCTGAAGGATTATAAATAACAAAACTTATCAGGCATATGGACTTCCTGCCTTATCTATGTAATTTCTCACTTGGTATTAAACCACTGAATCTAGCCTGTTACATATACTTGGTGGCTCAAATAGGGCTTCTCTCTCCAAAATTTAGAGTGTTAGGCTTTTGAAAAGAACACATGCTAATAATTACTCCAAGCTGGTTAGAGATAATGGGCAACAGAAAAGTTATTATCTTCAATGTCATCGCATGTCTTTGAAATGATAATCATTGCATTCAAGGTATCAGAAATGATGGATGGCCTTTGATTTTGCATGTACCATGATGCAAATTACCTGGCTCTTTCTCACTCCTGCTCGGAAGGTGAACAGCCAGTGACAGTGGGCACTCCTAGCTTCAGGGCCTAGAGCCACTGGATGGCATAATCTGTGACAAAACTCAAAGAGAAACATTTCCTCTTTAAAGACACCTAAGGCTACTTTCAGTTTTCCTTTTACGGGCATACTTCATCCAGAACAACCTCGCACATAGTTCTAATTGGCAGCCATTGCTGTAACATATACTATTTACAACCTAAGTCATTCTACCCTGTTAATTTTCTGAGTAACAACATTTGACTTAAGTACCACATTGTTTCAAGGAGGCTCCCTGAGCTCCTTCTATAAACATAAAATGACGATTCCAGGAAATGTTAGTAAGAAAGGAAAGATGAAAGAGCACTGTATACACAGATTTTAAAACTGCTACAAGTTTTTGTTAGGGCTTTTAGTCTATACCCCAGCACATTTCCCCTATAATTAGTCTTTATCATCCTCCTTACTCTCACAGCCCATCTATCATGGAAAGCAAATGCATATTATCTTCTTCAGTCATCCATGGGAATAGAGTAACCCTGTGATCCAAACTATTTACTCGCCATCATCTATGAAGAGTAAGCCTCTACATCCATCCTGTCTAGAATCGAGAAAATAAATATGTTCCCTGAGGTTCTCTCATACAGACAAGTCACCTTCTGAAAGTATGACAGCAACAAGCACACGGTAAGTGATTCGCCCAAAGTCCTCCAGGTGGCCTACCTCAGTCCTGTGTTCTTTCCGTAGCAATACCTCTCATCCCAGCAAGGATGTGCCTGCCTCATCAATCACGTTACAACAAGGCAACAGCCTCTCAAATATGAAGATCACAACTACTCTGAGTTTTAAAGCAGCAAAGTAAAGGCCTGTTCACTTCCTTTTCTTAAAAAAAATCCACCTCAAATGATAAGACTCAGAAACAAGAAATCTACCTGCAGTGAAACTAGCTATTGTTGTTCAGTTCCTCAGTCATGTCCAACTCTCTGTGACCCCGTGGACTGTAGCCCTCCAGGCTCCTCTGTCCATAGGGTTCTCCAGGCAAGAACACTGGAGTGGGTTGCCATTTCTCTCTCCAGGATCAGGGATCAAACCTGTGTCTTCTGCATTGGTTGGCAGATTCTTTACCACTGAGCCACCTGGGAAGCCCAGTGAAACTCGCAGACTCTTCTTAATTTCAAAATAGAAATGTGAAGGCAGAAGTCATTGGAAGAATGGTAAACTACATGGCAGAGTGACAGAAGGACAAAGGTAATAATCTGCAGGGGAAGGCACAACCTTGCACACATAAATTAGAGTCACCATGTGCTGGGCAAGGGTGAGACAAGGAGCTAAAACCTAGGGGATTATTTAAAAGTTGGTTCATGAGTGCAACTGAGTGCCAAGTGTATACTTTTAGACAAATTCAATGAGACAGATTCGGGACTCAGACATCAGACACTGTCTTGAACCAGAGTCATTTTTAGAATTCCATATCCTTTCCTGGATTGTCACTCAGGAAACTAGAAGTCAGAATGGCACCCCAGCCCCCAAAGTCAAGGGCCTAGAGAAATTCCACCTGGAAAAATAGATCAATCTAAGAGCAAAGATAAAAAGATCCTGTCATTCAAAGCCTACCCAAATGAAATGGCTGGTCTGCAACTGTTTACCCCACTGTGAGCCCCATCATTGGGCATATATCATTAATCCATGCTGAGTTTATCATGCTTCGATCCTGTATATAAAATAGCAGCTAAGGATTACCAATTCTTTGAGATAATCCTCTAACATGAAACACAGAGGTCACAACCAAGAAATATACAAAAGAAACTTGGAAAAAGGGACAGAAGGAAAGTAGTAAGCAAAACAAAATATGAAGAAACTGTAATTGATAACTTCAGAAAGGTAACTGTATTTCTTTTAAAAATGAGCTTTTATGCAATCATAGAGAATTCTGAAATACAAAAATCCTTGTCTCCCAAAATAGGAAGCACATGGTGACTGTCTAAAACTCTATTCACAACAGATAGCAGAGTATCAAAGCAACGCCCAAAGGTGTTGAAAACCGGTGTGCAGGGGGCAGGGTGAGAGTGGAATGGTGGCGGGAGGTGGACAGGAAATCTTTTTTAACACTTTTAAAAGCTGTGAAATACTTAGAGAAGTGTAGCACATGCATACAAAAATCATACAAAAAAGATCTTCATGACCCAGATAACCACGATAGTGTGATCACTCACCTAGAGCCAGACATCCTGGAATGTGAAGTCAAGTGGGCCTTAGGAAGCATCACTCCAAACAAAGCTAGTGGAGGTGATGGAATTCCAGTTGAGCTATTTCAAATCCTGGAAGATGATGCTGTGAAAGTGGTGCACTTGCTATGCCAGCAAATTTGGAAAACTCAGCAGTGGCCAAAGGACTGGAAAAGGTCAGTTTTCATTCCAATCCCAAAGAAAGGCAATGCCAAAGAATGCTCAAACTACCGCACAATTGCACTCATCTCACACGCTAGCAAAGTAATGCTAAAAATTCTCCGAGCCAGGCTTCAACAGTATGTGAACTATGAACTTAACAGATATTCAAGTTGGATTTAGAAAAGGCAGAGGAACGTGAGATCAAGCTGGATGGTAGAAAAAGCAAGCGAGTTCCAGAAAAACATCTACTTCTGCTTTATTGACTACACCAAAGCCTTTGACTGTGTGGATCACAACAAACTGTGGAAAATTCTTAAAGAGATGAGAATACCAGACCACCTGACCTGCCTGAGAAATCTGTATGCAGGTCAAGAAGGAAGAGTTAGAACTGTACATGGAACAACAGACTGGTTTCAAACTGGGAAAGGAGTATGTATTTTTCCAGGTGGAATTTCTCCAGGCCCCTGACTCTGGGGGCTGGGTGTCATTCTGACTTGTAGCTTTCTTAGTGACAATCCAAGAAAGGATATGGTATTCTAATATAAGGCTGTATATTGTCAAAATGCTTATTTAATTTACATGCAGAATACATCATGGGGAATGCTGGGTTGGACAAATCACAAGCTGGAATCAAGATTGTTGGGAGAAATATCAGTAACCTCAGATATGCAGATGACACCACCCTTATGGCAGAAAGCAAAGAAGAACTAAAGAGCTTCTTGATGAAAGTGAAAGAAGAGAGTGAAAAAGTCGGCTTAAAACTTAACATTCAGAAAACCAAGATCATGGCATCATCTGCTGCTAAGTCACTTCAGTCGTGTCCGACTCTGTGCGACCCCATAGATGGCAGCCCACTAGGCTCTGCCATCCCCGAGATTCTCCAGGCAAGAACACTGGAGTGGGTTGCCATTTCCTTCTCCAATGCATGAAGGAGAAAAGTGAAAGTGAAGTCACTCAGTCGTGTCCGACTCTTTGCGACCCCATGGACTGCAGCCTACCAGGCTCCTCCATCCATGGATTTTCCAGGCAAGAGTACTGGAGTGGGGGGCCATTGCCTTGTCTGCATGGCATCATCACTTCATGGCAAATAGATGGGGAAACAATGGAAACAAAGACTTTATTTTCTTGGACTTCAGAATCACTGCAGATGGTGACTGCAGCCATGAATTTAAAAGACGCTTGCTCCTTGGACAGAAAGTTATGACCAACCTAGATAGCATATTAAAAAGCAGAGATATTACTTTGTCAACAAAGGCCGTCTAGTCAAAGCTATGGTTTTTCCAGTAGTCATGTACAGATGTGAGTGCTGGACTATAAAGAAAGCTGAGTGCTGAAGAATTGATGCTTTTGAACTGTGGTGTTAGAGAAGACTCTTGAGAATCTCTTTGACTCCAAGGAGATCAAACCAGGCAATCCTAAAGGAAATCAGTCCTGAATATTCACTGGAAGTACTGATGCTGAAGCTGGAACTCCAATACTTTGGCCATCTGATGCGAAGAACTGACTCATTTGAAAAGACTCTGACGCTGGGAAAGATTGAAGGTGGGAGATGAAAGGGATGACAGAGGATGAGATGGTTGGATGGCATCACTGACTCAATGGACATGAGTTTGAGTAAGCTCTGGGAATTGGTGATGGACAGGGAAGCCTGGTGTGCTGCAGTCCATGGGGTTGCAAAGAGTCAGACACGACTGCGTGACTGATCTGAACTGAGCACATGCATGTTTATGTACGCATAGTTTGTTATTGTTGTTGTTTAATAGCTAAGTTGTGCCTGACTCTTTGCCACCCCAAGAACTGTAGCTCACCAGGCTCCTCTGCCCATGGGATTTCCTAGGCAAGAGCTGGAGTGGGTTTCCATTTCCTTTTCTAGGGGATCTTCCCAGCCCAGGGATTGAACCCCAGTCTCCTTCATTGGCAGATGGATTCTTTACTGCTGAGCCACCAGAGAAACCATACATAGTTTAAAGGACTATGAAAGTAAACAATGTATGGACACCCACCTTAAGAAACAGAACTGTTAACGCCTTTGAAGGCCCTCTACTTTCCCCTACAGTTTTCCTCTAAAGGGACCATTTTTCTAAATTGCATATTTATCATTCCCCCAACAATATGCCAGCAAATTTGGAAAATTCAGCAGTGAGCACAGGACAGGAAAAGGTCAGTTTTCACTCCAATCCCAAAGAAAGGCAATGCCAAAGAATGCTCAAACTATTGCACAATTGCACTCATCTCACACACTAGTAAAGTAATGTTCAAAGTTCTCCAAGCCAGGCTTCAGCAATACGTGAACCGTGAACTTCCAGATGTTCAAGATGGTTTTAGAAAAGGCAGAGGAACCAGAGATCAAGTTGCCAACATCCACTGGATCATCGAAAAAGCAACAGAGTTCCAGAAAAACATCTATTTCTGCTTTATTGACTATGCCAAAGCCTTTGACTGTGTGGATCACAACAAACTGTGGAAAATTCTGAAAGAGATGGGAATACCAGACCACCTGACCTGCCTCTTGACAAACCTGTATGCAGGTCAGGAAGCAACAGTTAGAACTGGACATGGAACAACAGGCTGGTTCCAAATAGGAAAAGGAGTACATCAAGGCTGTATATTGCTGCTGCTGCTAAGTCGCTTCAGTCATGTTCGACTCTGTGAGACCCCATAGACGGCAGCCTACCAGGCTCCCTCATCCCTGGGATTCTCCAGGTAAGAGTACTAGAGTGGGTTGCCATTGCCTTCTCTGAAAACCTGTACTACCAACATAGAATACTTCTGAAAGCCAAATAAAAATAGTACTAGAAAATGCAGGCAAATGTATCATCTTTTTGTTCTAATGCATAGTTTTCTCTTGGCACATCTTGAGGATGGGCATCTCTGAGCATCTAGCTTAAATTCATTTACTTTAATTACACAGCTGTGTCCCAACAGGACATGGACACACACACACACACACACACACACACACACACACACACACACACACACACACGAGAGGATGAGATGGATCTCTCCCAGCCTTCTGGGGGTTCAGGAGTCATCCCTGCAGGAGAGATGAGGCTTCTGGTTGGAATCCAACCTCCCCTTCTCTTTTAGGGAGTTTTCATTGTTCTTATTCCTACTCCTGATGGTCCTGATGATGGTGGCAATAGTACGGTGGCAGCAGCAGATATGTATGCATCAGACATGCAGCTAAACACGTCACAGATTATTTTAATTCTCACAATCACCTGTTGAAATAGATTATTTGTTATTGTTATTCTCACTTTACAGATGAGGGAGCTGAAAAGAGGAAGCTTAGAAAGGTGAAGGGACTTTCCCCATGGATGAAGTGATGACTCAAAGAAAAAGAAAAAGTGAAGCCTATGTGGTTTCCAGAAACCCCTGCCGAACCATGACACTACCACCTTCCATACTTAGATGAGTTGTGACTCTTGGTGCCCTGGGTTTGCTGGAGGAAGCAACTGATTGGAAACCCTTGAAACTGGCTTCTTGGTGGCTCTGAGACAAACACACACCAAGATCTCAGCCAACTGGTGTGATCTACTATGCTGGTTTGTGAGTTGAACTTTCTTTTCCACATACCTTCAGCCTCTGAGGCTCAACCCTTCCACTGGTGGTGAATGAACGGCTGTGTCCTACACAGCTGAAGTTGACAGACCTCTAAGCCCAAGAGCGTAAGTAACACACAACAAAAACATTGCATGGCCTAGTTTCTCCAATGGCTTCCTAAATCATTCTAAACATTGCATGCTTTAGGCATCTTGCTGCTATTCTGAATTACATTCTCTAAGCAACCATCTCAGTGTCTCATTTTTTCCATTAGTAAGATGATTATAGTACAGAGTGAACTATTTATGATGAGGCCCAGCTCAAGCACTGTGGCTTTTGGTTGGCTTCATTGTAAATACATCTTTCTTTGTTAATTAATGTACCTTAGCCTAGGGTTGTAAGTAACACTAATTTATGTTTCTGAATTGAGCAGGGAGGAAGAGAACCACACCCAGAGTGAAAGATCCAAGATCTTCAGAATCAGTACGCACACCATAACCATTTGAAAGTGAAGTTTAAAAGTCAGTATTTGTGTTTGCTGTAAACTAAGGAAGCTGTACAAGAGGGTCTACAAGAGAGTCAAAAGTGATGTGATAATTAGGTCATGAATTAACTCCCTGGTCCTTGCAGCTCTATACCATTTTTAAAGAGCCCTCCCACCTTCTCACCTCCTAGGATATTTTGCACATGCAAAATGTCTAATGTGACTAATACGGTACCTAGCATAAAAGTTAATGAATGAAAATGAAAACACTAAGACTCAGGTTATTTAGTAACCAGGGCCTGGAGCCAGACCCCAATTAAACCACTCTTGTGGTGAAGGAAGGGATCAAAATGCCCAATAGGTTCCATCTGGCTGCCCCTGTGGGTCAATCTAGAGCCCCATAGCCTCCCCACCTTCTCTCCCCAGCGACGAGGGGCTGGGGCAGTCCTCTTCACCGCGTACAGGGAACTTCATGTAAGGGGCTTGGCAGTGAAGGAAATCAGCTACAAGCAAGCACCACTCCCCAGCCCTTCCCAACCCAACCCCTTTTGCCATCCATTGCGCTGGAAGGGCATAGCCTTCCAATCCCATTTGTACCCCACTGAGGAGATCTGATAATGGTCCTGGCAGAGCCATGGCTTTTCAAAATTTCTGGCAGGGGCCTCGCTGACCCATAACTTGCCTACACACATGATTTCTTCTCATACTGTCTTTGTAAATTGACCATGGCTAACCTTGTTGCCCTAATCAGATCAATCAGAATAACATTTCTTTAGCTGCCGCACGCTGGCAGCCTCCTGGGCTGAGGCGTGACTGTGAGTCAGGCTCAGATACTGAAGGCAGATTTTGGAATTTCCAATGGTCTCAGGTTTCCTTTGCTTTTATCACAGTTGGTGAGCTTTGTTGGGTTGTGTTTACAGCCATGCAAATAAGCCTCAGCTGGAGAGAAATCTGGTCAGGCTAAAGGAAATCAAGCTCTGGGACAAAGGGTATTTTATAAAAAATCATAAGTGTAGCCATAGTCCTGGGGTCAAGCCAGACTGTCCTAGGAAACATGTGGATGGCTTTGTCTGGTGTAACCTGAACTCTGGGCTTGGCCTCTGTACTCTGGAAACTCTATCAGAAGATGGAGGGGAGGCTGGAGGGCCACACCAGCTGATAGGAGCTGGTCAGTTCAGCCACTGGCTACCATCACCAAAGATATTTTTTATTAAGTGGAGACAAGTGTGAGAAGGGAAATATTGCATCTTTGGGGGAAGAAACATTGTGTTTGAGAGGAGTAGATCCATGTTATTCATTGACTAAACCAGGTCCAAATTCATGGTTTCATTCTACTCACACACTTGTACAGACTCAGCTTTAAAATGTATGTGTGAAAGTGTCCACATACAGGTATGACCTGATACTTTGCATCTGGAAAGCATCTTTAGAAATATCTGCTCCAGAGGCCATGAGAGTTACCAAAACTAAGGCCAGAGAGGTTACGTGATTGGACACAGTGGCTAACCAGTTACCTTCAAGACCAGACCACTGGAGCCCTTCCACTGCAGTTTTCCCCCATCAGATTTCCAGTCCTTCAAAACCCCAATACACAGAGAAACTATTTTAAAATAACTCTCCAGTACGTTTCTGTCTCTTAAGACCATTGTTGTTGTTTAGTCGTTTAGTCACGTCCGATTCCTTGTGAACCCATGGACTCTAGCCTGCCGGACTCCTCTGTCCAAGGGATTTTCCAGGCAAGAACACTGGAGCGGATTTGCCATTTCCTTCTCAAGGGGATCTTCCCAACCCACGGATCGAACTATGTCTCCTGCATTGGCAAGCTGATTCTTTACCACTTAACCACCCGGAAAGGCCCTCTTTAAGATTAGGGGATTACTAAAACCCTAACAATTATTCCCTGAGCTCCCATATACCTGTGGCTCATACAACATGGTGCTTATGGTGTCACCAGTTTGATCTATAGGTCTGAGCACAAACATGTTGAATCACATGCCTTTGTCTTGTTCAGTCGCTCAGTCATGTCTGACTCTTTGTGACTCCATGGACTGTAGCATGCCAGGCTTCCCTGTCTTTCACCATCTCCTCGAGTTTGCTCAGATTCATGTCCATTGAGTCAGTGATGCCATCCAACTATCTCATCCTCTGTCGCCACCTTCTCCTCCTGCCCTCAATCTTTCCCAGCATCAGGGTCTTTTCCATTTGTCCATTTGCCCTCTAATAATGTCCTCATCTGCAAAGGAAAAGTAATGACCGTATCTTTGAAATTTATCTAATCAAACTTTATCTTTTGACAGATGAAAGCCCTAAGATCCAGAGAAGCTAAAGAATTTGCCCAAGATTCCATAGTTGGCTAAATTCAGAGCTGTAAGTAGAAATCAGGTCTATGGACAACAAAGCCAGCACTCTTTTCACTAAACAAGGACTAGAAAATACAATTCAGGCTTTTCCAAGTGAATATAAAGTCAGCACTTGTAGTTAAATTCAGACCAACAGACCTTTTGTCAAGTCATCAAGAGCACAGGTTCTGGGATGGTTGGTGGATTCATCATGGGCAAGTTACATAAACCTCTAAGCTCCAGCTTCTTCACCTACACAATGGGAATAATCATAGAAAGATCTCACTGGGTTCTTACGACAACTGGATAAGTTAACAAACGCTAGGAGCATTAACCATTGTTATTACTATTGAAATCTTGTCACCTTCACTTGAAAAATTCTACATAAATACAAGATTATTAAGGCTTCTGTCCATACTAAGCACATATTTATTAATGTGCACACGTGTGTGCATGTGGCATGGGGGCTGTTTTGACCTTTGACTATATCAGAGATGTGTATACTTTGCAAAGCATTTATGTGTTCAGTTTTGCAAGCATCCACGTGACTTGGGTTTGTGACCTAAACACACATATAACATCTTTGCTCATTCTTGGTATTTCCTCACATACTTTTAGCTTAGCACTGGAGGCCAGAGAGATCACTGACACCATCAAAGTACCTTCACTAACACTCATTCTCAAACCACTGTCTAGCTCCAGCCAGTCACAATCTTAGAAAACGTCTAAGTATATATATATATATGTGTTAAGTATAAATGAATGAGGTCCAGAAAAATACAGGTGAGATTTCCAAAATTTTACTCTACTAGGAGTAAAGGATAACATACTTAAAAAATAAAAAGATATTTAGAAGTGTTCTCTCATAGTACATCTTGTAACATCTAATCAATTTCTTTATTTTCCAATCAAAGAACCCTGAGTCTATATTTAAATACATCTTCACTCCCTTTAGATATGGACAATGTAAAGAACGCTGTGTGTGTGGCGGGGGAGAAGAAGGAAGGTGATCCCAGAATCAGTCTCAAAGGGGCTAAGTCTAATACTTCATAAGTTTTTATACTGCTGTCATTCATTCTAAGTACTGGAACTGTGCCTACTAACGATTTCTATTCTACTAATACCTATAAGTCTTTCTAGTATGCATTTGGCTCCCAATACTTTGAGTGGATAATTTGCTGTGAAATCTGGCCTCATGGTCCAAAATAAAGAAATTTAACAAGAAGAAAGGTAGTGCTGAGGGGCAGTTAACTCTTGTAGGTTCTACTGCCCCAGCTCTAGGATAGAAGCCACTTTAGCTCTGGAGCTCAGCATTCGAAGGTGCCCTCTTGTGGTGTGGGTAGGAACTGAACACCCTACAATCCTTGAGCTGGCTTGAGGTATAAACCCAGATTAAGTGACTGTTTTAACAGCCAACAAGAGAAACATAGCTGAACTCCAAGAATAATACTCAAATTCAACATTCTGAAAGAATCATTGATATCCATACTTGACAAGTTCTAACAACCATTAAAAAAAATAAGTAAATAAAGTAAAAGTACAACTCAACTTTCTGGGCTGTCTTGTTTCCAAATAAAACTTACAAGACAGAATTTTTGTAAGCTGGTGCTTGCCATGGAATAGAAGCTCCCGTTTGCTTTCAGTACATTTGGCCAGTCAGGGGTCTTTAAACTAAAGAGCAGGAAAGCCCAGATCATTCCAGATATCACTCAAAGAATCTGGACATAGCACTAATAACCTCAAGGTCATATATTGGTGTAATCAACACATGGGGCAAGTGATTTCACTCACAGCTATAGATGATAACCCCTAACCTCGCTGCTCATTTTTCAAACACATGAGAAATGGAAAGGGCTGGGCAAATGCATTCCCATTCCTGGGCGGAGGGGGGCGGGGAGGGGAATAAGGCACATACCTTACCAAGGCGGTCCAGAGAAATGATCTTTGTACACAAAAGCTGAAATTATATAAACTTGGAAGGCAACAGGTTATGAAAACCCTATAAATTTATGTTCAGAATTCCAAATGATGTTCTCCTTCCACTATTCTCCCCTCCCCACTAAACTGAGACACCAAGTCTGAGATTTGAGAGTTGCAGCTACAATCCTGGCCAAAGTGACCCAATTACAACTGAAAGCTTTTGGCTCCAGGAAGTTTCAACAGACAAGCCTCTGAGGGACCATCACCACCCCTCCCTACACCATCACCCCCACCAATGATCAGGGAATAGCCACTCTCTCATTGATTCTTAAGAAATCTCTATTAAAACAGCTGAGGGAGAGGAATGATCTTTATGCATCTTACAGAGGAGGGAACAGGCACGGACATTATTCCTAATTCAAAGTAAGATCATGCCATTTCAGCAGAGAAAGAACATTGGCAGGTCATGCTGATTTTCTGAATGCAGCTGGGCAAGTTTAGAAAGCAATTGGAAAATTTATCGGAGTAGCTACTTCTCTGACAGGCACCAGGACAAAGAATCTCAGACGATGAAAGCAGCTTTCTGTCTCCTTGTCAAGGCGCTGACCTGCCTTTCCCCAGAATACATGTAACTTAGAGATAGTATAAATATGGGCATACTGACGGTGAAAACTCTTACTTCACAGTGCAAAAAGACATATCAACCACTGTAAGATGAACTATTAGATGTCTGCAGTATGTGCCATTAAAGGAAGCTGTGGAATTCTTCCACAAATACTGAAGAACAGGAATGATCTAAAGATGACCATTTGCAAAGCTTCAGGAAAGGACACACTTATATTTGAAGGCCCTCTAACAGTGGTTCCCAACCTTTTTGGCACAAGGGACCTGGTTTCGTGGAAGACAATTTTTCCATGGACTGGGGGTGGGGGGTGGGGGCAGGGCTTGGGATAATTCAAGTACATTACATTTACTGTGCACTCTATTTCTATTATTATTACATTAGTCCCACCTCAGATCATCAGGCATTAGATCCCGGAGGTTGGGGACGCCTGCTCTACAAGGTTGTGGGAATCAGTGATGTTCAAGAATTTCTTTGCAAAGTTTTTATATTGGTTCATAAACTAACAGATTATTACATTTCTAGAGAATACTTAAAAGTACTTTCACAATCATGATTTCATTTTATCCTCAGAACAACCCTGAAGGGTTGTTATTCCCTATTTTATAGAGAAAGAATTAGTGTGTACAAGTTATACGACTTTCCTGAAAGCTGTCAGAGAGCAAAAAAAAAAAAATAGGAGGTGGTATTAAGCATTGGTGGTACAGACAAGAGATGATGTTTTGAGCTCTGGTTCTCAATTTGGTAAATGTTACGTTTGTCGTGGCACAATGGTCTCAGGTCACAAATGAGGAAGGCTCATGTCTGAGTATGCAATGAAGAATTTGTCATAGTCAGGGTCAAAGGAAAACAGTTCCAATTCTCCATATTATTTTATAGCTGGACTTATACCCAAAGTGTCTTTTTATTCAAAGATTTGGATTCCTATTGAAAGACCCTGAAGAAAATCCTGGATAATTTCACCATGTAGGACACATCTTAGATTTGCACAAGTGTAGCTGAATCCTGTTGATAATTCTAACAATGGCTATTCTCATTTATAAATGTCAAAATCAATTACCCTAGTAAAATCTATCATCTTTAAGTATGGCGAATTACTGTTTAAATTAAGGAAAAGTGGAGATATATACTGAGGCTTTTCTACATCCTCCCAAGGTTCTGTCATTATCGATGACTTCCTGTGAAAAGCGTACAAACCCTAGAAGTCATCTTTATCTTTCTAGATCTCATTTCTTATGGGCCAAAATGAAGGTACCGAATCAGTTGATCAGGAAGGCTTCTTCTAATTCTTAGATTGTGTTTAACTAGAAAACAGGATCCTGGCCCAGTTTAAGAAGATATGTATCAAAAAGAAAAGGAAAGAAGCTATATATCTCTTTACTTAAAACTAGTGCCAGTGGTGGGAACTGTTATAAAAGATGGAAGTAGAAACTCGTATCTGAGTTTAGCAGAACCATGAAAATCTGAACAGTTCTCAACTAAAAATGTGGGATACACAGATGGATGCAAACCAGCTCTACTTAAGAGATGCTCACATATATGTCTCAGTTCTAGCAAAGTCTCAGAGGCCAAGGTTCAGAATGCTGAATTTTTGAAACTCCAACATATACTCAACCTTTGGTCACCATAAAAAGATGTATCTGGCAAGTGTTTCCTGGTCATATTGTATGGGAACCATTCTGTGGTTAGGCTAACAAAGCTGGCCTCCAGGGCTCAAAGTCCCAGTTGCTCACAATCGCTAAAATTCACTTTCATCCTCATTCTCAGAGAAAAGAAAAAAACAAAAACATCTGACTTTCAGAAGAGACTGAGGGACCCATCTTGATGTTGGAGATCTGGTCATGGGCACAGAGGGAAGGCGTATAGGGGGCAGGTTCAGAGTTTTCTGGCATTGACTCAACTCATTATTTTCTTTAAAACTTAGAATATCTCAGCTCTTAGGTGGGATACAAGCTCTCTGCAGACTTCAAGCAGCCTCAAGACCATCAAACCCTGTAGTCATTTTATTGTTTAGTCGCCAAGTTGTATGCGGCTCTGCGACCTCATGGACTGTAGCCTGCCAGGCCCTTCTGTCCATGGGACTTCCCAGGCAGAAATACTGGAGTGGGTTGCCATTTCCTTCTCCAGGAGCTCTTCCCAACCTAGTGATCGACCATGTCTCCTACTTGGCAAGTGGAGACTAAGCCACCAAGAAAGCCCAGTACCTACCTTTAAAGAAAAAATAGTGACTTCACACGTGCACAGATTCTTTGGGGGTAACAGCAACCTCAGTGTTCAGAAAGATTAAAGAGCTTGCATGAAGGATATTTTACCCCTCAGAAAAGCAAACACATCAAGTACTAACTGCCTTAGTGAAAAATCCTTTGTTGACGAGGCAACCAATTATAAGAAATAAGAATAAACTAAAAAAATAATGCTTTCATGTTTCAAAAAACAAACGCTTCAATGTTTTAAAAATTCCCATTCACCAAAATAGCAAGAACTAGCTTTATGAATAAATAACATGTAATCAAGCATCCAGAGAGAGGAAAACACAAGGAGTAATAGCAATCTTAAAAGAAAAAGAGAACAAAAGTAAATTTTATGTGATATTGGGTAAGAAAACATTCAATGGATTTCCTGGATGGTCAGAGAAAACTTCCTGGAAGAGGCAATATGATGCCACCTTTGGAATACAGAGATTCTGGTTCTGCCTTTTGTAGAGAAACAAGTAGTCTTCTGTCCCTATAGATGGCATTTAAAAAGCAAGCCGGCCTGCTAAAGCACATTATTTCAATATCATAGGATTCCAATCACACATGTATATATTTCATAGTCTATCATTTGACTTCTTGCCTATAACTAAGTTGTTTCATGCAATATGTCCTCTTAAAAGATTTGTTCTGATATTTAATTATAATTGGGATCACATTTTTTATCAGGAAAACTGATAAATTCCATCAAACAAAACAAAAAATTCCATCAAACTTCAGAGGTAAAAAACTTTGATCATGATTCTCATGTATAATTCAAGTCAGTGGTCCAATTTGATTTAACAGAAAATTGCATTCAGACTTCTGCCATTTCCCCCACTATGAGGCACAGCAGATTTCTCAATCATAATGTTATTTGAGATACCAATGTATGCACCTCAGTGTATAATTTAAGAATGAAGAGTTGATGAAACTCTCATTCGATATTAGACACTCTCAAAACACTTCTTCCAATCCTCTTAGATTTGAATTTCACAACAACCTGACAGCTCAGGTAGACCCAGATATTGTTAATCCTGTCTTAAAGAGAAGGGAAAATACGGCCTGAAGAAGTGAGACAAGCTGCCCAAATCACATTGTAAATCAACAGCAGAACCAAGTACTGCAAAGCTGACCCTTGAACAAAGGAGTTAATTTGCATATAGCTTAGAGTCAGCCCTCAGCACCCATGGGTTCAGCTAACCACGGACTGTTTGGGATTCTATTATTCACTATTGAAAACTATCCATATCCAAGTGGACCCGTGCAGCTCGAACTCACACTGCTCATGGGCCAACTGACTTTCCTCAACACCATCTATGTTGTCATCGTGACACAAAGGCAGAGAGACAGCAGCCGTGGCAGCAACAGTGGCCGAACGAGAGCAGCGAGCACTGGCTGGGGGCTGCCTGGGTGCCAGGCACTGTGGGGGCACACTGTGTAAGTGACCTCACTCGAGTCTTTCTTAGAGAAATGGATAGCGGGACAAGGCAAGTGAAAGGACTTTGACTTGGGCCACACAGTCAGCGCAAGGCACACTGGTCACTCAGCTCCACACCTGTCTGACTGCTTGATCTTGCTCTCTGATGGGTGGCTCATGGCCTCAGATTTTGAGCCCTCAAGCCTGCCCAGAGGTCACCTTCTCCATGAGGACTACTCTGAACACGCTGTATTCAAACTTGTAACCCATCCTCCCACTCCTTCCAAAGATGATCCTCCTTACGCTGCTCTTATCACATGACTTGACTTTTTGATGTTATTGTTAATATAATGTTTTGTTTTTGATGTTGATTGTTAATATACTCTGTTTTGTTTTTTCACCAACATACCCAGGTGCTCAGACAGTGCTATCCAATAGAACTTTCTATAAAAACAAAAATGCTCTTCAATCTGCTGTTTGGTAGCCACTGCTGCTAAGTCTCTTCAGTCGTGTCTGATTCTGTGCGACCCCATAGACGGCAGCCCACCAGGCTCCCCCACCCCTGGGATTCTCCAGGCAAGAACACTGGAGTGGGTTGCCATTTCCTTCTCCAATGCATGAAAGTGAAAAGTCAAAGTGAAGTCGCTCAGTCATGTCCGACTCTTAGTGACCTCATGGACTGCAGCCCACCAGACTCCTCCGTCCATGGGATTCTCCAGGCAAGAGCACTGGAGTGGGGTGCCATTGCGCCACTAGCCAGAAGAATAAAACTGAAAAGTGGCAAATGCCACTTGAAGAACCAAATATTTAAATTTATCTAATGTTATGACTTAACCTTGTCACATGTGGCTCAGGAATACCCTACTGGATAGCATGGGCCTAAAACAAAAGCTAGCACAAATACACTCTCAATAAATAGTTGTTCAATGAATGAATTTATAAATAAGTAAGGCATATTTTCCACATAGCCTACAGACCACTTTTCACTAAATTAGCTTTTTTTTTTTTTCAATAGAATTAATAGCTGGAAAAAAGTTCAGATTAAGAAAATAGTTTGAAAATTCAGACAATATGACCAAAATAGTAAGTTCAGATTTCTCAAACTATTGGCTCCTTGATGTCATCCGTGACTCAAAACCTTCCAAAACATTTTTTTGAAAACAGAGCGAAAGCAAACCAGCAGCACACAATGAAACCCCATGCAGGACAAAAAACAGTGACATAGTTATGATTACTATAGCCAGGCAATACCTTTTTGACCTTGGTTTTTTTCTCATAGGTCTCTGAGAGAGGTTTTTTCTTCTGCTGAGGTATGTCTTTGGAGAATAAATACTCAAATTCACTAGTATCCCGAATATCAGGTTCTTCTAAGGAATCCCATAAAGTTGGCGTAGAATTTTGGCTTAAAAGAGAAAATGGGAAGTTAAAGGTAAGAACCAAACAAAATAGAACAGAATACAGCAACATCCTTAATTCATTTTTTAACTCCTTTAAAAACTCTAATGAAGCTTGAAGAAAAGCTTTTTATGATTATACATTTTAAAATCAAAATATACTACAAAGCATTAAAGCAAACTGATTTCCAAAACAGAATGGTCCTTGTGCGAGTACCCGTTGTTTCGAGAAAGAACCAGAGAAACCCCGTGGGGCCAGAGCTCCTGGGGTGTGTAAGCTGCCCCTCCCTCAGTCTATGGCATTTTCATGATGGGTAAAAATGGGCCTTGTATAAAGGCTGAAAGTGAAGTGAAAGGGAAAGTGTTAGTCGCTCAGTCCTTTGCGATTCTTTGTGACCCCACAGACTGTAGCCCGCCAGGCTCCTGTGTCCATGGGATTTCCCAAGCAAGAATACTGGAATGGGTGGCCACTTCCTTCTCCAGGGGATCTTCCTGTCCCTGGGACTGAACCATGGTCTCCTGCATTGCAGGCAGATTCTTTACCATCTGAGCCACCATTCTGAGACATTCCGTGGGATAATTCCCAAATATAACGAAAGTGGAGTGATAAAGCGAGGATTTATCCTCTTGTAGATTTTTTTCTGTTCATTTCAAATATGGTTTTTGGGTTTAGCTCACATCAGCTAAGTACAGGACCCATATATGTATATATACATATATATGAATAGGCTGTGCTCATTTTGACATATTTGATTTTAAATACACTATCTCAACAATAGTATTATTAAAAACAAACAATGCCATGCACCAGCCCCCACAGAGATCAGCTAAAGCACCCATGCAGAGACTGTATTGTTTGTTTGCTTTTTTCTCTCTCTAAAAACAGGTACAGCCTAGTTTTGAAACAAAGGAAGGAAAGAAGATATGGGAAATCAAGTTCAAAAGAACCGCCTCTGAGAACGGCCTTAGATGGATTACTACTCAGGCTCCTTTTAGCCAGAAAGTATTTTCTAAATATCTACTTTCTTAACTTACTTTCTCACCGTATTTTAAACCACTTTTAATGCCCAAAGATGGTTTAAAAAAAAAAAGTCTTATCTACTCATCAAATAGACACATCAAATGTGTATGTTTGTTATGATCCATAATATCTAAAAATACTTACCTTTGTTTCAATACATATTTTCCCAGTGAATGAAAAGGAAAGAAACCACTATTACATAGTGTGGTCCGTACAGTTTTTTGATACTAAATGACAATTTTTTTTGTATTTGAAACTGTTGGCAACCCTGTCTTTTCAGGCCTGAGTGTTCACATTTTGCTATGTGTCTGCCTTTCCTATGAAATATGACATTTGGGTTCTTGCCCATAACAAAACTGAACATTTGCTTTTCTCCACTTTTTTTTTTGTTTTCCTCTTACCATTTCTCTAACGTAATATTTGAGGCATGTAAGAATACATATGTGACATATGTAAGTTATAATGTATGACAGATAGTGAGTACCTGTGAAATCGTCACCCAAGGGCTAGAACACTCCCAGTGAGGTGCATCCATCTGCGTGTGCTCCTTCCTCAGCACCGCTCCTGCCCACACTCACTTAACTTCAGTTCAAAACATGAACACCTTTAATGTTAAATGCTTTTCTCAGCTGCTCTTGGCAAAGGGGTTCTTGGTGGGAGAAGACAACCAGGAAACTGTGGAGCATGCTGCCCCAGAACTGTGGACAGGGCCTCAGCAAGGTTCTGGGAAGCTAAGGAGAGGGTGCCAGGCGGCAGGCAATGTCATGCACAAGGAAGATAATTCAGACCCATCCCCCCATCTCCTGCACCTGTACCACCTGGCCCCAGCTCCAAGGACTCTGAGCTCAGGTCAGCATGATGAGGGCAGTACCTCACTCATATACTGAAGTAAATTGGCTTTGGCAGTCATGTTTAGCAGCTCATGACCATTTCCAGCATTATTTCTATGGGAAAAGGCATTTCCAAAAATGAATGACAGAATTTCGGAATACTACTTCTTAGCAGGTTGCAGGCAACTGGGTTGGTGGGGCAGTAACAAGGAACTGCTCTCACAACGGACCGTCTGCCATCATGTCAACTTTTTCCTGACCACTGAATCAATTTTAGCTCGAAAGAAGAGGAAGAGGAAGGCGGGAGGAGGAGGAGGTAAGGGGAGCGATAATGGAGCGGGGAAGCATGCAGGCATAAGCAGGAAGGAGGCTGGGGCAGGAAGAGGGCAGAGGGTGAGGAAAGATGCTTTCTCCTTAGGAAGGCACTTATGAGGAAGCCCAACAAAGTGGCTGGATGAGTGTTTTTCTTTAAAAAAAATAAAATAAATGGCTTTTCCCTACTCGAGAAACAGAAAACAGACATCAGAGAAAGCAAACCAGCGAAAGTTTAAAATCCCATTAGCTGGAGGAGAGGCAGTGTGTATATAATAGAGAAAATTCATTTTTTATTCCTAATTCCTCAGAAGACCAAGATAAAAATTTGTCACGTATATTATGAAGTACTTGCTCCTCTGGTGATACAAAATAGCATGTCTTTCCAAATAATTTTACTTCTGTCCATAATGAGTAGTACGCAGCACCTTCAGACCATTTTAATTTAAAAGATGTAGTCATGCTCCAAGGTACCAAGATATTCGGAGGGACCCATAATAAGAGACTAAACCCCTGTGGCTAGAACTCAGGCTCAAAGCTGACATGTTCACCAAGCAGGGATTTCCTGAAGTCCCAGGTCGGGAAAGTGGGTACATCCAACTTTTAATATAGCTCAAAATGGACTTGCTGGGGGCAGCAGGACTTCAACCTCCATAAGCCGACTCTTCCTCTGCAGCCGGCAGGGTCCACATTTCCCCATTTTATAAGAAAGTTGGTCATTTTGGATTAGAAGTCGGTCCTACTCCAGGCTGAGCTCATCTTAACCTACCTAATCACATCTTCAACATGCCTATTTACAAGTAAGGTCACAGTCTGAGGTAAGGGGGAGGGGTCGAGGCCATTAATAAATCAATTTGGGGGGAAGCAATTCAACTCGTAACAAAACGGAAGCCCTAGATTTATGGTGAAGGTGGTAAGAACTGGAGCATTCAACTGTTTTCTTTCTCAAAATGTCCAACTACATAAGGACAGGAAAAATGCAATGATTACCTCCAGCTTGTCTTTGTTGTCTTAAACACTGAAGGACTCACATCTCCTAGTTGTTACTATTACGCCACTGATATGGTCCAGGCTATTATTTGTTCATGAAGTCTTATGGGGATGAAGCTGAGGCAGGTTAGGCAGACCCAAGTGTGGAACAGCTCTGTGTGCCCTCAGAACACACAATGCCAGGGCTGACGGGTGAGCTTCATCACCCTGGAATGACTGCACATTAATTTGAGAACACTAATAAGGGAACACGGCTCCAAATATTCTGAGAAATAGTTTCTTAGGAAATGTCAGCTGAGCCTTGAGTGGGAAAAGAGGAATGCTAGTACATTGGTTAATGGTAGGAGCTATTTCAGGACTATTTCATGGTGTTTTAATCATTCATTTGGGAAGTTTAAATATAGAGTATTAACATTAAAAAAAAACATTTGTGGCTCTTATTTTTTGATGAGAGGAAAGGGGCCAAATACAAAGTGTACAATCAACTTGGTTCACCATACGCTAGTGTCAAGGTGTGCCCCATCCCTCCTAGAGTGATTTCCATTTACTTGCTCACCGAATTGCATGTTATTTTGTTCAATATCCTGCCATTTCTAAGCAGAATGTTACAGAAATAGAAAAATTTAAAACCACATCTTAATTTGGGGAATAAGTTCAAAAATTTAAGTGTGAAAATCTATTCTATATTTGCTGTTCTTTGCCAACAAATGAACTTCACATCTAAAGAATAGTCAAGAAGCCAATCAATATCTTTCTAATTGTCCTCCTGATGGGCTCCAAAATGAGGCAGAAGAAATCCAGTCAGATCTTTTTGAGTGGAAATTTTCAAGTGAGCATCTCTTGCTGCCTTACAGACCCACCATAACAACCTATACAAATGGAAGATGCTTTTTAGCTACCTACCCATTGGCACTTTCTCTAGAGGGCAACAAAGTATAAAAACGTGAGGGCACTCAGTGGTGAGGGGTATCAGAGTTCAAACAGAGATACTTGATAATTTAATACTGCCCTCTAAACTCAACATTCAGAAAACTAAGATCATGGCATCTGGTCCCATCACCTCATGGCAAACAGATGAGGAAACATTGGAGACAGTGACAGACTTTATTTTGGGGGGCTCCAAAATCACTGCAGATGGTGACTGTAGCCATGAAATTAAAAACACTCACTGTTTGGAAGAAAGGTTATGACCAACCTAGACAGCATATTAAAAAGCAGAGACATTACTTTGCCAACAAAAGTCCATATAGTCAAAGCTATTGATGGTTTTTCTGGTAGTCATTTATGGATGTGAGAGTTGGACTATAAAGAAAGCTGAGTGCCAAAGAATTGATGCTTTTGAACTGTGGTGTTGGAGAAGACTCTTGAGAGTCCCTTGCATTGCAAGGAGAGCCAACCAGTCCATCTTAAAGGAAATCAGTCCTCAATATTTATTGGAAGGACTGATGCTGAAGCTGAAACTTCACCTGATATGAAGAACTGACTCATTTGAAAAGACTGTGATGCTGGGAAAGATTGAAGGTGGGAGAAAGGGATGACAGAGGATGAGATGGCTGGATGGCATCACCGACTCAATGGACAGGAGTTTGAGTAAACTCTGGGGGTTGGTGATGGACAGGGAGGCCTGGCACGCTGCAGTCCATGTGGTCGCAAGGAGTCGGACACAGCTGAGCAACTGAACTGAACTGACTTGAAGAGTTAATGACTCAGCTATGTCTGGTTCTTTGAATACAAAATGAAAAATTACAGCTATTTGTTTAATATACACATCATGCTGCTGCTACTGCTGCTAAGTCGCTTCAATCGTATCCGACCCTGTATGACCTCAGAGGTGGCAGCCCACCAGGCTCCGCCATCCCTGGGATTCTCCAGGCAAGAACACTGGAGCGGGTTGCCATTTCCTTCTCCAAAGCATCAAAGTGAAAAGTGAAACAAGTCGCTCAGTCGTGTCAGACTCCTTGCAACCCTATGGACTGCAGCCTACCAGGCTCCTCCATCCATGGGATTTTCCAGGCAAGAGTACTGGAGTGGGGTGCCATTGCCTTCTCCATACACATCATAGGGCTGATGATACTATCCTAAAACAAGACAGATACTCTAAAAATCTTCAGTGAACCTGAAGTATAGACTCAGGCTCGGTGTCTTTATGATCTTTCACTAATTTCAGGGATACAGGAGGAAACACTAACATAGCTCTGGGCTCTTCTCTAACCTAGCAAATGAATATATGCCTTTAAGAAGGGTCTAATATAGAACATGTCATTTCTCCCAGCCATCAGTCCATACAGAACACAGAGAAGACCTGGTGGGGACATTCTTCCCAAAACATTCTAGCCTCATTTATCCAAGGCATTCACTACCATGTTTGAGAATGAGTGCCACACTGCAAAGACACTGAACTCGTAAGAATACAACATCACCTGTGCAAAATCCTGCAAATTCACAAGCTGAGAATGGACCAGGGAGTTAATTTACCTCTTATCACTTATTTGTATCCTAGTCCAGTACAGAGGCTTCATTGGACAACTGGGTTCAATGGCTGGCTTCCGAGGACACTGGCCGGAAGACGGGCCAACTCCGAAGAAGAGTCCAGGAGGAGGTGGGGGTGCCAGTCCTGGGGGTGCTGGAGCAGGAGGAGGACCCCCGCTGTTGGGCAGAGGGATGGAAGGAGGGGGTGGTGGGGGAGGGGGTGGTGGGGGAGGTCCAGCACTTGGAGGCAGAGGAGGTGGGGGAGGTGGTGGCGGTCCAGTATTCACAGGTGGTGGCGGAGGTGCTGGTGGCAAAGGTCCAAGTCCAGGTTGGAGGGGAGGCGGGGGAGGGATGGCTGCTGGTAGTGGTGGGGCAGGAGGAGGCGGGGGAGGGGAAGGAGCTGCTTTCTGCTGATTCAGTGAGCTGCCTTCCGCAGGTGGTACACAGGTGTCTTTGTTGTCATTTGGGGGAGAGAGTTGGCTTAAAGAGGAGATGTTCAGCTTTTTAGGTATTATTTGGTTACTTCTGGTTGTCTTGCCTTCACCTTCGCAGGGTTTGAGGAAAGTCTCTCTGTCTGTCTGGATGCACACATTTCTGAAAGTCTTTGGAGGGCAGTCATCATCCGTGGAGACACATACATCTCTCATCTCTTCGCATCCTCCTTGCCATCGGTGTTCTATCTCGTGTTTGAGATTCTCAATGGTTTCTTCTAGTCTTGCTGTTATCACTGCATGCTCACCCCGGATGTGAAAGGCTTGAAGTTCAAACTGAGCCTGTAGAGATATCAATGGGAAAGGAAGCAAAAAATTTATTTTAAAAAATCAATGATCAGAAATAAAATATTCAATAGCATCCCCATATCACCAAAGCATAAGGCTGCACAGACGTGGAAAGACAAGAGTCATTCTGAGAATCCTACAGGATATAAATTTCACCTTATGAATTTTCCCAGGATTTAAATAGCTGGAGAAAAAACAATTTCATCCAATCTGAGCTCACAGGCAACAATAACCATGGATTAAGGATAAAAGTAAAATAGTCTTCTAAGAATTTCTACTGGTTTTAGTATCAAATGCAAAAGAAAACTTTTAATAAAGATTTGAACATGATTGAATATACCTTTCATTACTTTTGGTTTGAGAAAAAGAACAAAAAAAGGTCTGGAGATCCTTTTGGCTAGGAGCTGGTACTCTCAGGGTCAGCCATAAAATGTCTCCCCTCTGGAGTTTCCAAAACAACACAGCAGAAAGAAAAAACTCAGGAGGAAGTTATGATACATGTGCTTTTTTTTTTAAGTTTCCATATCAAAGCTGCCCATGATTAGTATTTGTGTCTGTTTATAATCATTCATAATATACTAATTAAAAAAAACAATTTAAGTGCAAAGAAAATGAACCTATTAAGATCTGCTATCAATATACTCTATATTTTAAAGTATTTTATAGGATACCTGTCTTTTTAATGCTTATCTTTTCAGTTATGTCAATGCCTTGAATCCATTCCTTTTCATTACCAGCACAAACTAGCATACTCTTGGTTCTTAACTAGTCCATTTCCCAGCATTCAAAATTATTTAGCCTTTTACAGTTAACTGGGAGGCAATCATTTACAAGTTTATTGGTTTTTCTAAAATTCAATTTAATAGTAATTAAATACTTCTGGTGAACCTATTTAACTTCTTTCTTCCACATCAGACTGCAAACTCCACAAGAAGAAATCAGGGGCAGTATCTGTGCCTTTATTTCTGTACCCTAGCAGCTAGAACAGCAAATACACGGTACTGATGCGATGGATGGATAAAAAACCACTGTAATAGTTACATTCAGTCACTGTCCCAAAAGCCTTTGTTATGGCTTATAAGACATTCTTCACTGTACTTTCAGTCCACAAATATCTAGAACACCAAAGGATATATAGGTACAGCTATATCTTACATTAAAAAGGTGCATAAATATTTTCAATGGCCTAGTCTGTCAAGGTTATGACACAGCAAACGGTGGCATTGTTTGGAACATTAGTTCTGAGTAAGTGTTACTGTTGCTAAGGATAATATTAGAGGAAGAGACGAATAGATTTCTAATCATTCTTAAGAATTTCCAAACAATGCCATCTTTGGTGGAGTCATAGGCATAAAACTAGGAAAGCTTCAGCAGTCAGGATGAACAATGTCCTACAAATACAAAAGTCCATCCATCTTTCATGAGTTCTACTATCTGAAAGGAACTTCAAGCTTCATTCAACTGTGTGATCAAGATCATCTTTGGGGACTTCCCTGCTGGTCCAGTGGTTAAGACTCCACGCTCCCAATGCTGCAGGCACAGGTTCAATACCTGGTCAGGGAACTAAGATCCCACACGCTGCATGGCCAGAAAATAAAATAAAATAATTTTTTTAAAAAAGATCATCTTTGTTTGGACATTCTACCCATCTCCATCTCCCTCTTCTGCCTACCTCCACCCATATTTCAGCCCTGATTACCATCCTAAATTATCACCAATACTTAAATTTCATTTTAGTGCCTACTTTGGTTCTGCCATAGCAAACTAAAGGTTGAACGTTGTTCCTGACGAACCTGTTCACCTAAGAAGGTGAACAGTCAGGTAGTATTCATTTATTATTTATTTGGCTGCGCCAGGTCTTAGCTGTAGCATGTAGGATCTTCAGTTGTAGCACATGAACTCTTAGCTGTGGCATGTGGAATCCAGTTTCCTGACCAGGGATTGAACCCTGGTCGATGGGAGAGCAGCGTCTTAGCCACCAGGCCACCAGGGAAGCCCCAGCAGTCAGATAATGTTGATGAGCCAATAATTTTATACAATCTTCACCTTCTTAATAATATGAAAGAGTTACAAAGACATGCTCCAAAAGGCAACTTTCTTCTCTCATACAACTGGATGATATCTACACAAAGGTCCCCATCTCTCCCATTTCCCACCTCTCAACCAATGATCTTTTAAGTTGGCTGAATCTGGTGAACTCATCTATACAGACCATTTTGATGGCTCTGTAATTCATCTGTTTAGTGTAGTGGGTAGAGCACAAATTGGTTAGGCTCCTTAACCTCTCTGTACATCAGTTTTCTCATACAGAAAATGGGGGTAATAACAGAACCTCACAAGGTTACGAGAAGTACGTGAGTTAATATATGTAAAACCAGAGGGGAGTGTCTCAGAGGAAATATCGAAGTTTGCTACAATGGTAGTATTAATGGTATTGCTACCAATGCTATTACCACTTATAGTAGTAATAATACACTGGTATTATTTTGTCTCTTTGCTGCCGGACAGACCACGGAGGCCAGTGGCCATGTCACCTTGCTTTCAGCTCTCAGCATGTCTTCCAGCACCACGCTCTATCCTTCCAAAGCAAAAAATAAAGATACAAAAATCCTTCTTTAGTCCCTTGTAGCTGTTGCTCTTTCTTTTCTCACCCTCCCTCTTGCCCTCTCGGCTGCATTGTTAAAGTTGACTGCTGCCTTGCCTTGAATTTCTCTCTACATCCCTGATCGTCAAAATTCTCCACCCAGCCCTATTTTCTTCCTATTTCTTGGCTCTCTCCAGCCAATCAGTGGACTCCTCTCCCTCCATTCATCCCTTAAATGCTGTTCCCCAGGCATGCTCCTTCCCATTTTACCTTTCTCACACTACACAATCTCTCTTGGTCATCTTGCATATTCATGAGGTAAATGACAGTCATTGACTCTATCACAACTTCCAAACTGGTATCTTAAAACCATAATTCCAACTATCCTCTGGAACTGGTCTACCTGGATATTTTTAATCAGCACCTCAGAGTCAGTATGTCTGAAAATGAACTCATGATGTCAAAGCTAGGTCTCCTCCTCCTCTGAAATTCTTTCTTTGCAATTAACAGCATCAACGATCCCTTTCAGAAATCTGGATATCATGATGGATTCCTTGTTCTCTCTCATTTCTAACAGATTATCGATGAGTTTCACTTATTTCTCTGATTCATTCCTTACCTTCTACCCCCAATGCCTCAGCTCTTCATTGGGTTTTAGATACCTGGACAGTGACAAGAGTCACCTCAATAATATTCCTGATCCTGGTTTAGACACATTCATTCATTTTTTAAATTCATATCTTTATTCCTTAAAATCCCTTCAACAACTAGCCATTACTTATAAGCTAACATTAAAATTGTTTAGCATGGCCACATTGAGAACTCTTCTGTGTTTGCCCATTTTGTCCACTCTTGGCTCCTGCCTCTTCTCCAAACATGCCCTAGATTCCAGTTCTATATAACCTCTCTCCCAGGACCATACTCGTGCACATGGCCTTTGCAAATACTGTCCTCTCTTAACACCTCTACTGTCTGCTGCAAACACCCAAGGTAAGGGGACAGATTACCAAACAGAGATTCCATGCTGGCTTCCTGACAAAGTGTACTTACTAATATAAAGAATAACCAAATAAGAACCATTAAATTTCTTTGTACTCCATATCAATATGCCCAAATAGCCCAAATAAAGAAACCAGTTACCTTTGCTCTTCCCTGTTTCACAACTCGTTTTGATCATTTCAATTTTGTGTGCAGAAGCTCAACATGCCATAGTAATTTGAAGTGATTAAAGTAATAAGCACCTTATTCATTCTGTGTCTGTCCACATGTAATTGTCATTTAGTCACTCAGTTGTGTCCTACTCTTTGCTATCTCATGGACTGTAGCTCCTCTATCCATGGGATTTCCCAGGCAGGAATACTGGAGTGAGTTGCCTTTTACTCCTCCAGGGATCTTCCCAACCCAGGGATCAAACTCATGTCTCCTGCATTAGCAGGTGGATTCTTTACCACTGAGACACCAGAGAAGCCCCTCCATATGTAATAGGGAAGAACAAGCCTTTTACTCCTCCAGGGATCTTCCCAACCCAGGGATCAAACTCATGTCTCCTGCATTAGCAGGTGGATTCTTTACCACTGAGACACCAGAGAAGCCCCTCCATATGTAATAGGGAAGAACAAATCTGACTCCATATTGGATCGGTTCCTTTTGCTTTAACCTGTGTGCTCTGTTGCCTGTGCTTAGTCATGCTGGCTCTGTATCTTTTATAAAAGAATGCTGTCTATAGTCTGAAATATATAGGACAGCTTGTTCTCAGGGATCTGACCTTTACGAGTCCATTCATAAACAGAAAAAAACTTGCAGTAACAAAGAATAGCATTTGTCTTGTTGGAGGTCTACAGGAACATTCTCACCTAATCTACATGGACAGAGGCAAGAACAAAGGATTCTGACACCGGTAAGTTTGCAACAACTGATCATCCCTCCCTCACCTTGCCTATAAAAGTGCTTTGCTGAAACCCTTTGGAGAATCTGGGGCTTTCGGGGCATGAGCTGTCTGTCTCCTTGCATGGTCCTGCATTAAACTTTTGATCTAAACATGTCTAGCCTCACTGTGTGCTGGGCACACAAACTTGCATTCAGTAATACATATCCTATACATAGTAATACATATCCTATCAATTATTTCAAATTGTTATTGGCTCTATTACAAATGGGGCTTTCCAGGTGGTGCCTGCCAATGCAGGAGATGCAAAAGATGCAGGTTCGATCCCTGGGTCAGGAAGATCCCTTGGACCAGGAAATGGCAATCCACTCAGTATTCTTACTTAGAAAATTCTATAGACAAAGGAGCCTGGCAGACTATAGTATGAGGTCATGAAGAGTTGCGCACAAATGAGCAAGCAAGCACTATTACAAATAGGCATCTCAAATCTGTGCATATCATAAACCAAGCCTTCAGGAAAAGTATCTTTTAACACTTTTTCACTCTACTTTCTGTGCCACTTTTACTTTCTACCTGGAAATCATATACGGTTTTCCCTCCTTTATCTAGAGCCATAGCTAGAAGGACTGTTAATGATTTGATGAATCAAATACACAGAGTAGAATTTTCTGTTAAATAATCATGTACTCCCAGGCATGACCCTGGAAATCTTTATGAAATGTCAAGTTCAGACCCTCACAGTCAGAATTACAGATAAGGATGGATCAAGGGAACATAACGCTTTTAAACCCTACTGACTCTCCTTTCAGTCTCCTTTACTTTTGCACGGAACATGTTGTTTATACACAGTAGACAAAATGACTACAAACCTTCCAATCATTTTAAAATAAATGTTCTTTAGGACACAGGAAGCATTACAAGTTTCCCTTTCCCCAACCTTCTCTGCTAAAAGTCTGTTGTTTTTCCCCATTTACCCTAACATCATTTGAAAGGAGGCAGGTCTAAGTTTTGACATCTTTCCAATCTCCCCTAAGTTTTATCTCCAAATTGCACCTGCATTGTTATCTATCTTCCATTATTTTTAACTTGATTGCTTCAATTACTTTCATTTTCAATCACATTCTCTTCCCACCTGCCATAGTCTATTAGTCTATATCCATTTTCTTCTAAACAAGATGCAAATTCACAATCTTTAAGAGAGCAATCCCAATTGAAACACTTCCAATCACCCTTTTCCTTGATTGATACTTTTTATCTGTTTAAGGTAATGGTTCTCAGGCTGCTACCTATTAGAAATACCTAGAGAGGGTGGGATGATTTGGGAAAATGGCACTGAAACATGTATAATATTATATATGAAACAAATTGCCAGACCAGGTTCGATGCATGATACTGGATGCTTGGAGCTGGTGCACTGGGATGACCCACAGGGATGGTACGGGGAGGGAGGAGGAAGGGGGGTTCAGGATGGGGAACACGTGTATACCTGTGGCGGATTCATGTTGATGTATGGCAAAACCAATACAATATTGTAAAGTAATTAACCGCCAATTAAAATAAATAAATTTATATTAAAAAAAGAAATATCTCGAGAGCTTTGTAAAAAGTCCTGATGGGGCCATCACAAAAGATAATCATTCAATTGATCTGAGATGGTGCTCTTACACAGGTGTCCTTAAAGCTCCCCCAAAGGATTCCTGGGCAGCCAGAGCTGAAACCAGAAATAACTGTTCTAAATCTTTATTCTGCTCCAAATACAGCTGAGATAGTATGGCACTACAATATTGGTGGGATTTTTTGGGCAATGACTTTTAACTTGGGTCATTGCAAAATCTCCAAAGGAATACGTATTACTTGAAAAAGTCCCTTGGTAATTCTGATGTATCCCTATAAAGAGACTATCTCTTCATTACCCATATTGAGAATAGTTATTTCATGCAGCAGATAAGCCTAAATTCTTTCCATGACACTCATGGCTCTTTAAAACCTGCCCTCTGCTTACTTTTGCAGATATTTCTTTATAGTTTCCCTATGTTGCACCAGTACAGATTCAAACATCCCATTAACTCCCACATCTTTATGCTTTTGCACATGCTGCTTCCTCTCTGTGAAACACCCTTTCTCTCCATTTTTGCCTAGTGAAAGCCCTGAAGGAAAACTCACTCCATTGCAACTGAACCTTCTGGCTTCAACTAATCTTGATTCTTCCTGACAAAAGTTTTCCTTTGACTCTGTTGCCAAAGAACTTCCTAGGTTCACATCACATTACAGTCACTTAGGTTTATCTTCTTTGCAAATCTAAAAGCTCCAGGCAGTTGGGGACCATGCTTTATTCATGCTTGAACTTTCAGAACACTGCGCACAACTTGGCTAGTTAGTGATCCTTAAATGCTTATTGAATTGAATTATTTCTTTAGCTTTAAATATTAAGATTTCCTTGTACCTCTGTATTATCCAACCAACTAGACTCAAAAGCCTAAGAAAATATAAAAACAGAGAGACATGTGGTCCCCGTCCTTCCCTGGTGGCTAAGACAGTAAAGAATCTGTCTGCAATGTGGGAGACTAGGGTTTGATCCCTGGGTTGGGAAGATCCCCTGGAGAAAGAAATGGCAACCCACTCCAGGACTCTTGCCTAGAGAATTCCAAGGACAGAGGAGCCTAGTGGGGTACAGTCCATGGGGTTGCAAAAAAGTCGGACATGACTGAGCAACTAAAACAAGCACAACATAAACTATGAGATTTCATTGTTGTTATTACCTAGAAGATTCAAATAAAACCTCTAGATGACTCATTGGAAAAGACTCTGATGCTGGGAGGGACTGGGGGCAGGAGGAGAAGGGGATAAGAGAGGATGAGATGGCTGGATGGCATCACGGACTCGATGGACACGGGTCTGAGTGAACTCTGGGAGTCGGTGATGGACAGGGAGGCCTGGTGTGCTGCGATTCATGGGGTCGCAAAGAGTCGGACACGACTGAGCGATGTGACTAAACTGAACTGAAGATTTTTTTAAGTGCGGGTCTAAAAATTAATATTGATACTACTTAATTTTAACAATTCAAAATATTTAGGGTCGATAAGTGTTCTCTTCACAATAAGCTTAAAGGTTATTCCCATAAGTATAGTGAACTATGCAGTAGAATCCAAGAGTATTTGTCATTCTAATCTGATTAGGAATTGGGCTCCAGGCAACTCCTGCAGTCTCCCCAGGGACTGGTCCTCCCTTCCCCTACCAAATTCTCATTTTTTAAAAAATATCTCTACATTACCACTGCTCAGAGATATCATCAAAGGAACGCACTGTCCTGAAACCCAAACAACGAGGGAGACTTTGCTTGCCTGGCCCCACAAATATGTCTGCCAAAAAGAACTGGAAAAGCACCTACTGATGAAAGACATCATGGTGGTGCCGGGCACTGCGCAAAAATCACCCATTAACATTTTGTTGTTATGAACATCCTCTCCCAGTAGTGCTGCCAGGGGCCATTAAAAATTCAGGTTATCTGCTATACAATCTAAGTCAACTTTTCCCAGGGACTCTTGGAAATTCTAAATTCTTCCAGGTTAGGAAAGCAATTCCAAGGGACTGCACAGAAGCACAATGAAACTGCATCACTTCAGGCAAGTTCCAAGATAGTAGCAATTTCCACAGCCACAACTTCACCCTATCTCTTTCTCTTCAACTTTCCATAATACAGACAGTCCTGCTCATGAAAGCTGTATAAAGAGGCAAAGCACAGTATCATCTAAGCCACACAAAGAAAGAGTTCCAGCTCTCATGAATGCAAATCAACATGGGAGGTCAAGCAGACTCATTAGGGCTCTGAAATCATACCAGTGGTTCAGCCTGCAGTTCAGATAAAGTTGGGCATTACTTCTGAAATGTGATAGCTATTCTAGACAGGATTCTGAAATATACTCTGAAAATAAGCAAATAAAATTATGGATAGTCATCCAAGGAAATAGGAAGTCAAACAGATAAATCTTTGAAATCTGTACTCAAATTCCTACCTAGGCAACAAGATAAAACCTCACCATGGCTAGAGTGTTCTTGTGAAACAAAAGAAATAAAGTCATGACTCATGGGGGATTCTAATAATGTTTTCTTCCTAAGTTATTAATATCACTAAATTAGTGTAAGTCACAGAACAGGTATACCTTGGGACATTCATGGAAATGGCTTTCAAGGTTTTTTCCTCTAAAAAATAATTTGAAATCTAATAACCAAATCCAAGACTGCATACTTTTAGGCAAAGAATCAACATACTAATTCCTTCTCTACTAGGAAAGAGGACTTGGGAGTTTTATGTTGTGTTACTATTGTCACCTTCCTGGTGGCTCAGACGGTAAAGCGTCTGTCTACAATGCGGGAGGCCCGGGTTCGAGCCCCTGGAGAAGGAAATGGCGACCCACTCCAACACTATTGCCTGGAAAATCCCATGGACGGAGAAGCCTGGTAGGCTACAGTCTATGGGGTCGCAAAGAGTCGGACACAACTGAGCGACTTCACTTCACTTCACTTCATTATTGTCACTAATGAAGTTACATGTAGCTCAATAAGGTATGTATGACACATTCCAGAATACATATGCATTTAGAAGCAACAGATGCTAAACCCTGGTCCTTAATACTGTGACAAATTGAGGTTCTTCAAGTAATCACAGCAATCACATTACTGTTTCTTTCTCAATTCACTCACTGTCTATGAGGAGTTGTTACCCTACGGCCAGTGCCCATTTGTCCACTAGCATCATTTTTGTAAGTAACTGTGAAGTAGGTTCCTCAACTAGGGTTGCTTCACATATACTCAACTTTGTCTTTTTCTGGTTTTAATTGAAAAGGGGGGTGAAATTTAAAAAAACGTCATTTAAATTGCATTACCAAGTAGGAGCAAGTAAGAAGGGGCTAGTTGCTGAGTTCTTTCTGGCATTAGAAGTGAAATTTATGCCTAATACTGTAGGATTACTATTAGAAAAATAGTCTCACATCTTTTACCAATGTAATAGAAAGCTTTCTGCTAGCAAGAAGTAGTTCAGGGGAGTGGCTGTAATAAATTTCCTATTTGTAGGCTTATTTTCATAGTGATGTTGTATGAACTAGAGAGACACTGAACAAGTCTTCACTACAGCAAATGAGATGAGACTCTGGTCTCTCTACCATCTAAGTTTCAATCTAGATTTAATGAGCATCTACAATGCACTCAATCTTGCAAATGTGTGTGTGTGTGTGTGTATATATATATATATATATATAGAAACAAGTCAGACTTTGAGAGGCTCAAATTCCAGCTGAGAAAAGGTATTCGTCTGAGTTGTTTCTAATTTTCAGGAAAGCTGAGCTGGTGTGGATTTTACACTCTTATTCAAACATGACGTTTTCATTGATAACTGAAGAAAACCAACGACCACAGAGGCCAGTTTATCCGGCAAAGACATCCCCGGTTCTCTGTGTTGCTTTTATTACCCAGTAAAGAGTCAGTTCAGGGCCCACTCCCTGAACGTATTTTCATGAGTAAGTAAGGAGGCATTTGGCTTCCCACCTTAATATTTGAACAAATGACCGATGATGTGTGCCTAGCCACAATCACCTTCTCCTGGCCACTTCTAGTCTTCCTGGGGATTAGTCACTTGATAAATCTGCCATTGAATGGGTTTTAAATTATAGACTAATCGACAGGGAAAACAAACAAGATGGTTTACGTGTTTTTCATTAAGATCTGGGCTCTGGCCTAGGACGCCTCCTTTGGAGGAAGCTAGGAAGGGAAATGGCTTAAATTTCCAAATATTGCTCACCCCAGCCAAGAGACGCACTCATTATACAAGACATAAGTTGAGATGCCAGAAAAGGGCTCACAAAATTGAGTATAATCTTCATTTCTCTAAGTAATGGACCTAAGGAGAAATATTTTCTGCTCCAATTGGAAAGGCCAGGTCAAGCTAATGGGGGGAAAAAACACTAAAATAGTAATCAGAATGACTGGATTTAGTTCAGCATAAGACTGTTGTATGACCTTAAATTTGCTTATCTCTGGCCATCTTCTTCATTTGTAAAACAAACAGTTCAGAAAAAGATCAACAGCTTACCAATCAGGTTTCTAGGGATCCATTGAGGTATTTCAGCAGTTCTGCAAACAGTTGTTGTTGTTGTTGTTTTAATTTAAAAAGGATATTTTTAAATAACCTTAAAAACAATGGATTTTAAAAATACATAAAGTTACACCAAAACCTACATATGTGGATACCACCAGCACACTGAGTACTAAAGTACTTAGTTTTTTGGTTTGCTTGTTTTTTAGAGCCTTTGAAATACAGAGTTTTCTCTGACATCTTTCTGAATCTATTCAGATGATCTGAAAATGTTTCACTGATCAGGAAAGTAATAACTTTGTACTAGTCTCTCTCCTTTCCTTTCTTCCTCCCTTCCTTGTTTTAAATTCAGGTTTGTACACATTCAAGAAGCAAATGGCTACCCACTCCAGTATTTTTGCCTAGAGAATCCCATGGACAGAGGAGCTGGTGGGCTACAGTCCATGAGGTTGCAAAGAGTCAGACAAGACTAAGCGCACACACACATATACATGTAAGTATACTCTACGGCACACATGCATCATATTCCACTGTGCATGGCCAAGGCTCAGGCTAATCTGCTCTGTGTAGGACCCTATTTTGGCAAAAATATGACAAGCACATGAATGGGCAGAGTAACAGATGATTTTAGCATTTAATTTTATACTTGGGGCTTTCTGACAGAGTGATGTTTATGATTAAAACTAATTCCAACAGTTCTTAATTGTGAACTGGTTCAATTGTAAAGTAAAAATTTCCTACAATTCATGTTTCAATCTTAGGGATTATTTTAATTGAATACAACCCTAGGATAGTAAGGGAATTTTTTCCAAAAACTGTTTCCATTTTTTAACTATATATTTTGTAAAATGTTGTTTTTGAGATTTTGTTTGTAAAATAAAACATAGAAAGTAATTGGGTGCTGTGGCTAATAAAAGAGTCGACACTGAAAATCCCTAAATATAAATTTGTGCTCAAATTTTTGCAGAAAATAGCTGTAAAATATGTATCTTGACAAAAGATTTGTACCCAGAACACAGAACTCCGCTAAAATGAAAATAAGAAAACAACCTCCCCTCCCAAAATGGGTAAAAGATATGAGGGACAGTTCATGAAAATGATACATGGATGATATATAAACACATAAAAAGATGCCCAATATGTTAGTCATTAGGGAAATACATATTAAACCACAATGAGATACCACTGCATACTTACTGGGAGGGAGGGAGGAAGAGAGAGAGTGAGAGGTAAACTGGCCCATACGATAACACCAAGTAATGGGAAGCACGTGGAGCAACTGGAACTCTCAGTTTGCAAACAGGAATGTAAAATGGTATAACTACTTTGGAAGACAGTTTGTTTCTTAGAAAGTTAGATATACACTTTCCGTATCACCCAATAATCTCACTGCTATTTGCCCAAGTGAAATAAAAATGTATGTTAACATGAAAATCCATATGCAAATATTTTAACAGCTTTATGTTTAATTGCCTGTGATGGTTAATTTTACTAGGCCATGGGGTGATCAGATATTTGGCCAAATATTATTCTAGGTGCCTCTGTGAGGGTGTTTTGAGATGAGATTAACAACTGAAATCAGTAGCTTGAGTAATCTGCTCTCCTTAATGCAGGTAGGTTTTATCCAATCCAGTATTCTCGCCTGGAAAATCCCATGGAGCCTGGTAGGCTACAGTTCATAGGGCAGCAAGACTGAGTGACTTCTCTTTTATCCAATCAGTTAAAAACTTGAATGAATACAAAGCTGACATTATTAAGAAAAACTTTCTCCAGCCTAAATAACTTTAAAGTGAGGCATCAGCTAATTTTCTTGCCTGAGGTCTGAAATATCAGCATGGGGTCTTTCTGGGTCTCAAGACTGCCAACTAACACTACAGATCTTGAGACTTATCAGGCTTCCTGACTGTGTAAGCCAATTTCTTATAATCTCTCTCTCTCTCTCTCTCTCTCTCTCTCTCTCTCTCTATATATATATATATATATATATATATATATATATATATATATATACACACATTATATATATATAAACCCTATTAGTTTCATTTCTGTGGAGAATGCAGACTAATGCATTACCTCAAATTGAAAGCCACTCAAATGTTCTTCGGCTGCTGAAGGGTCAACAGACTTCGGCACTTGCACAAAGAGGAATTCTAACCAGAAACAAAAGGAATGGTCCACTGGAAAATGCAACAATACAGTTGAATCTCAAATGTATTAGGTTAAGTGCTAGAAGCTGGACTCAAAAGGCTGCAAACCGTATGATTCCATTTATTTGACATTCTGGGAAAGTCAAAGCTGTAAGGGCAGAAAAAGTATCAGCAGTGGGGACAGGGTTCTGAGTTCAAAAGAGGAGCTGTCTTCCAAAGGACACAGAAGAATTTTCTATGGTAATGAGAATATTCTATGCTTTGATTGTGGTTTGGTTATGTGACTGCATGCCTTGTCAAAACTCATACACTAAAGAGTGATTTTTTATTGTATACAAAATTCTATCTCAATGAAAAAAGCATCTTGAAGACTGACATTATGGTAAGTCATATGCACACATTTCTATAGATTTAAAACTGCAAAATAAATGCATTATAAACAAAACACCACTCATCAACTGGACTTCCAAACAAGATTTTGTTTGTAACCAAATCTTTCTCTTTTAAGGAAACACATGTCAACAGACAGTAGAGTGAAATGAGTCCCCTAAATGTCCAAAGAGTTGCCCAGGTCTTAACAAGACACAAGTGTCCAAATTTCCTAAGACAAATGTTTAAATTTTTTTCACTGATGCTACAGAATTTTCACCTCTTTGGCCCAATTTCCAGAGCTTTCTCTCCCAAGGTCAGGCTTAGGAGGGAGTGAGTAGCAGTCATCCAAGATGGCCACGTTCAGCAGCATTCGAAACTTGCAGCTTGTGAAGTAGATGGCCAGGGGAGAATGAATGACTGACAGCTCACAGTCCTAGGCAGGATGTTACGGTGCCTTGAACACTGTGATGTCACATCTCTGGTGCTTTCGCACAGCCTACTTTCTATCTAATTACTCATAAGGAGTCCAACTTCCTCATAGCTGTTCATTAATAAGCACGTCCAAGGAAACAGGGTTCTAAGTTTTTTACTTATGTAAGAAAAAAAGTACTTAACATCTATTCCTAGGCTACCATGAGAGTTTTATGTTTTTCATGAGCCAGTCTCTAAGGCAAGGATCAAAGTATTGCCTTGGATTTTCATTTTCTTTGAAGCAATATATTGACAGTTTTCTTTCTTTTCTTTAGTTGCAGAGAAACGACCTATCGATACAGATGGTCTGTTACACAGTGCAATTAGAACAGTTTCTTCCTATACCTAGTGGGTCTCCAAGACACAGGAGACCTTTTTTATTCTATCAGTGTTTGTAAGCTGAATATCACCCTCCAGGTTCCTATTCTGTAAAATAAGGATGATATAACCTGTCTTTATTCCTAATATATTTTTCATCGGGAATAAAAGGAACTAAATAATACGTTCAGAACAAATTAAGAAATATGCTGACTGAAAAACAATGTAGAATTTTAAGACACTGGATAGAAATAACAGCAACTAGTCAGGTTTACAGCATACTGTCAGTTGGAAACTACTAACATAACCCATACAGCTCCCCATGGTAAATATATATCTACATTCAAATGACCTTTAGAGGACAGAGTGTATATCATGTGGTTAAAGTCAACCTTTCTTCTAAATAAACTGCATTAAGTGGGATCCATATACCACGAGAATACACAGAAAAATAAACTAGCATGGTATCATACAATAAAAGTTAGGCTATCACTTATATACAAGATACATTGATATTTATGACAAGATTTTTCTCAAGCAATTTAAACATAGTCATCGATAAATACCTCATTTGCCTTTTTACCCTCTACCTGAAAAGTGCTCAAGTTCTCCTTTGTTTTCACCTCTAACTAATCCCCCCAACAAAAATCAGAATAATTGGCTTAACTCTGCCCCCCTCCTCAAGGAAAAAATCTCCCATTATATTCACTGACAAACATCGTTCTAAAATATGTGCAGCTAGCTACTTTGCATCTTTATAATACCTTTGTGTGATTTCTCAAAAACCTGGTTTAGGCTGCCACCATTTTACTGGAAATGCTGGCAAAATCACTAACGGCTTCCTAAGTTACCCAGTTCAGAGAATTTGTCCTCATTCTTCCTCTGTGACTTTGCAAATGAACTTGAAAATGGCCTCTCTTGCTTTCTCTGACAATATCACTCCGTAGTTCTCTTCCCACCTTTGTGATTTCTCTACCTACCTGCTTTCCCCATTCCTTCCTCTAAGTATGTCAGTTTTATGAGGGCTCACGTTTTTGTCTCTCTTGTTCACCAGTGCATTGCTAGAACCGTAAGTATAACCTGGCCTGTAGGGCCCCAGACAGCTGTTGAATGAATGGAGGCATGCCTTTTTCAGGATCCCTGACTCAAGGGCTTCCCCGGGGGCTCAGTGGTAAAGAATCTGCCTGTAATGAAGGAGACGTGGGTTTGATTCCTGGGTGAGGAAGATCCTCTGGAGGAGGAAATGGTAACCCATTCCACTGTTCTTGCCAGGAAAATCTCATGGATAAAAGAGCCTGGTGGGCTACAGTCTGGGGTCACAAAGAGTCAGGCACACACGCAACTGACTCTCAGAAGTCCTTAAAGCTATTGTGCCCGTGATTACCATGTCCAGCTATCAAAAGGAAGACAATGGGGAGGAGCTATTGAGTAGTACCTACATAAAACCTATTGACATGCATGCTTACAAACCTTCTGATGTCTTTAATCACTGCTATTAAACCTTCAGTGATGTCCAAGCTGACAAGGGCAGAGCTAGAGACCACATTCTTTCCAACAACTCTCATGAAATTCACAAGCATTCGTAAATCCAATGTCACAGGTGTATCTCCATTCAGACCTGGTAAGTTTCTTTCATTCAGTGGACCTCCAAACTGAGTTATCTTATTATACACACAGGGCCTAGATGAGAGCTAACAACTGTACTGACCCCAAGTGAGTCAGAACAAACATTCTACATCAAAAGCATTCATAATACCATCATTGTGAATACCTATTATTAGTAAAGGATTCTTGTAGTTCCAAACAAATCTCTATTTCAAAATAATTGGGGAGCCCACAAACATGTTTTATTCCATGTGTATCCAAGTATTATAAGTTATTTCCTCATCTTCCTTTACTGGGACACACACTAAAATGGTTGGAACTGGGTCCACAGAAATGCCTTGATCAACAAAAAAGAACCTTGAAACAGCACCAATAATAATGTGGGTGACCAGTTTGTTCTCTATAATGGCTAGGCCTCTTTTTTGAGTTTCTGTATAGTCATCCCCTGTATCTGCCCATGGATATGGAGGGCTGAGTGTACTGTACCATTTTACATAGGGGACTTAAGCATCTATGGATTTTGTTATTTTGAAGGGGTGCTAGAACCAATCCCTCAGATACTAAAGGATGACTATATAAGCAGTCAGACTTAGAGAACATCTCCAGTCACAGATCCATCTAGAAAGAGGCTGAAATTTCTAGAACTGTGCTTTCCACATTCGGAATATGTGCAATTGAGGATGTAGATGGACTGGCAGTATACAAGTGATAAAGTTCGTCTGTAGCACCTAAGCTCCATACCTTTGAAAGCAGAGAGACCCAAACTAATATTCATTTTGAGTAACTAGAGAATTCTAAAACTTCACAAAGGAAGTTTCCTGACCACAGGGCATCAATACTCATCATTTTTGGAAAGTTTTGGCAAAGCATCACACTGATTTATTTGAGCTCACGAAGATCTGATGTAATATTTAAAAACAGATTTCTTCTTTGTGTAAACATGAATTAGGAAAAATGTAAATCCCCCATCTAGGTTTATTTTTTTAATATGGATTTTAATTATATATTTAGAAATCTGGGGTGCTCAAAGCCTTAAACAGTTAAGATAATAAATGGAATTTGGCAGAACATTTGTTCTGATTACTAGATGTTTAATGATACTTGGAACGTCAAGATGCATGTGAAATTACACTCAAGTATGATGCACACAAAATAACTTGGAAAGGATCAGATCTCATTTTGACTTGATTCTTTTCTCCTGGAATACAGACAAACCACATTCTTGTTTTCTTCCTGCATTCTCCCCCTTAGATTAAACTATATTACTTTTGACTGATACTCATCTCTGTAATTTGTGCTTTTTGAAAGGATAATTGTTACAAGAATTACATTTTCAGTTTTTTCCAGTAATTGGAAGATACAGCTTTAAATCAGTAGTCTTATTTCCTAGCTGATCAAACGTGGAACATAATTCACGAATTGTTTTCAAAATAAATGTTTAACTACTCTACGCAAAGTTTAAATGTCACTTTGAATTGAGTTTGACACAGGTTTATAGATGACTATAATTTTTTCTCTCCAAGAATTTTTCCATGTTAAATGTTACAGCTATTCCAATCTAAAGTGTGAAAAGACAGGGGCACTATTACCTAAAAATGCATACATAATTTCTACATAAGTCATTCCAAAGTTAATAACTAAATATGAAGGTTAATGATGATATAGGACCAGCTATATAACATCTGTATCAAACCACATACCTGCTGCAGTATTTCATGAACATGCTGCTGTCTCATGGAATCTGTCTGCTACAAGAGCTTACACGTGCCAATTTTGTGCCATGCACCGTTCGTGAAGAAATGAATGGCTCAAGTATCTATACCAGTCATCCATTCTAAATAATTACAAAATACTTACATTCTAAATATTTAGATTACTAGGAGTCTCAGTGTTGGACCATCACCTTTCCTTCACTGCACTTCAGAGCAATGAAAGACTTTGTGATTGCATGTCCTTGAACATAAAATTAATACACATATGAAATGGATTAGAATGGTTGAGGTGTTTGAAAGGAAGGAATTTTGATTTTGATAGAGATTGACGCAAAGATCATTTTTCTTGGTCCAAATTTACTTTGTTAAACATACTCTGACCTCAACTGTAGTTGCCAAATGTAAAAGCAAATGCCTATTTTCTTTTGAATCATTTTCTTTTTTACATTTTTTTCTCTCATATGTTTTTCAGATTTTGCTATCAAAACAGCACAGGTAAGATTAAAAATGTAGAATTAAATCCAAACACAATGTACCTATAAGGAAAACAGTTAACAGACCAGTACTAAAAAATTGGGGTCTCATAAAGGAGGAAATATTTAACTTTACTTCTGGGTGTGATCAGTTTTAAAAGCTGGGCTGGGGGGCGGAGGTGGGCAGTTAGCCATACAAAATCCTCTAGTAACACTTAAAACTGCCATTCACAGTTATGGTGTTTTTAAAAATCCTTTGGTATGGGTGGGGCATGGTTGCAGGTTTTAGAGTAAAAAATGTAAAATTACTCCAAGAGGTATTTCTGACAGCTGGTAGCCTCTATGTTTCAACCTTTATTATTATCATTATCATCATCATCATTATTATTATTTTTGGTAATTAGGTTGCTACTGAGCAAAGAATGAGTGATGCTGTAGGAGTCCAACGTTTGAGTTTAAGTTATAATAGAACAGAGTCCATCTGGACACAATGATCCATATCTTACAAAACTAGACTATCTCATTCAAAAATAATAAAATTCTCTCTCAAGCTCCTATTTATAAATCCTGAATGCAACTCTTACCCTTGCAGAGATAAGGAATGAAGACAGGAGAAAAAAGCATTAGACAACCTTCTGAACTTAAAAAGCAAACAACTTAAAAAGTTGAAATTGAATGAAAATATTTGGAAGAGGTGGCCTTATTTAGCTCTAATTGATTTGTACATTTCTGAAAGAATTGTGTTTAATTTTGCTCATGTGCCTAAAGATTTTGGTTTTGAACAAGCTATGTTAAATCTCAGAGCATATGCTTGATACTGCACACCATTGTGGAATATATGATGTTTACACTGCCTATCGCAAATTTCAATTAACACTTGCTCTGCCTTTAGCAGAGCGCTCTGTGTATGGATTAAGTGATGGACCATTGGATTGGGAAAATACCTGACTTCCAGTCAAGGTGCATCTATCAGCTGCCTTCATGGGCTTGGGCTCTATTACTGCTAGTAAGTATTACCTAGAAGGTGAGTCTCAATGGGTGATCAGCTTCTTTGGTATAAGGAACCTTGTCCTGTTGGGAGCATGTTTTTCCCTTAAGGGCATTATGGAAGAAAAGGCTGAAAAGCATTAAGCTTGATTCAAAGATCAGTTCTTTCAGGCTTTCAGACTCATCTATAAAAGGAAAGGGGTTTACGAATTACCAAAAATTCAAATGAGTCCATTTTGCTTTCACTTAAACTGTTACAAATGATCAATCACCATAACCTGTCTAGACATACAAAGTCTGCTAAATGTTCATTTAAGACGATGAGAAATAAACACCATTCTTCCAGTAGAAAGTCATAAACTTTTGAAACTATCTTTAAGAATCCTCGTGGGAACATAGTTTTCCTACTAGAGTCCTCCTGTGTCTTTGAATCTGAAAAATATTGCCTGTAAAATCACTCTGGTTTAAACACAGTTTCCACTACAGAGAAGGAAAAAGAAAATCAACCAGTGGTTAATATATGCATTGATGTATGTGTCACTGTGATGGGAGATTCAACTGTTTGCTGTTCATTGAAGGTTTTTCTCTATCATGGGCTTTGGCACTGGGGGTTGGAGGGAAGGGGCTAGAACCTATGCTTTCATGATTATAACAGCAGAGGCTGCCAATTGGCTAAGTCTGAGATAAAGATCCTCAGGTTTCAAAAGAGGGAACCTTTGGAAGTTAAGAGACACAAGTTTCATGTATAACAAGAACTCTTGCTGGGCCACAAAGGATTGACAAGGTAGTGGGGCAGCTTGTAACCAATCAAAGTGAAAGAAAAAGGCAGAGTGATGGGAAAGTATTAGGAAAGAGTAGAAGAGCAAGCTAACTAAAGCTGTAAGACTGAATCTGACTTCAGAAAGTCTTAAATACCATGCCAAGGGCTTAAACTCAACTTAATTAGCAATAGTAAGCCATTAAAGGTATGTATGAGAGAAAATTGATGCTTTCAAATTGTGGTGCTGGAGAAGACTCTTGCAAGTCCCTTGGACTATAAGATCAAACCAGTCAATCCAAATGGAAATCAGTCCTGGATATTCATTGGAAGAACTGATGCTGAAGCTCCAATACTTTGGCCACCTGATGTGAAGAAATGACTCATTAGAAAAGACCATGATGCTGGGAGAGATTGAGGGAAGGAGGAGAAGGGGTGACAGAGGATGAGATGGTTGGATGGCATCATCGACACAATGGATATGAGTTTGAGCATACTCTGAGAGATGGTGAAGGAGAGGGAAGCCTGGTGTGTTGCAGTCCATGGGGTTGAAAGAGTCAGACACGACTTAACTGAACAACAAGAGAGAAACAACAATCTCTAAGCAATTCATAATACGGCCTGAATATAGGCAAGATAAGATGAATCAGGACAAGGGCGGCATGGTGTCAAGGGATCATTGAGATAAAAATCAGCATCATTTGGCAATCAACTGGACGCAGAAACTGAGGATCCAGGAGCTGCAAAGATGCACCCAAGATTTCTAGTCTGGACTTTAAGAACAGTGGAACCTTAAATAGGACAGCTAAGAAAAGACTGTTCTGTGTTGTGTTTACTGAATACATTGTATAGGGGGAGGTCAGAAGCAGACAAGGAGATGAGTCCTTTCAACACTGGGATTATTGACATTTTTGATGCTAAGACTTTGAAAAATTATACTAAAGACATTTCCCAGTCTAGGATTTCCAGCAAAGACTAGAACTTTCCTGGAGCTAGAACTAGAGTTAACACTTGAATCTGAATAATAGGTCTGAAAAGCCTTTACATAGATATAAACTTGCAGCTTAATGAAATCTCTAAAGACAGCATACAGGAAGCCAGGAAACTCAAGGCCACCTTTTGGAGGATCACATTTAGGACTGCTGCAGAGACAAGGCTAAGGCAGCAGCAAAGAAGATGAAGAAAACACGTTCAGAGGAAGAGGAAAAAATGAGAATTCAGTGTCTTAGATGTTTTGGGAAGAGATTGAGGATTTCAGCACTGACACACTAAAATCAAGGCCAATGGAGACCCAGAGGCGACCAGGAACATGATCACTTCTCCGTGGTCTCAGCTTCTTCAGTAAGGGCAGCAGAAGGCACGTGGCAGAGAACCTGAGACATGTAATCAGTGTTTGAGAACTGTGCCATCGGGAGGGACAGATCGAAACTCCAAGATGTAGGAGTCAGTGAAGAGATTTTAAAGTAGAGGAGAGCTGAGTATATTATTACAAATGGGGGAAGGCACCTGCCAAAAACGGGACAATGAAGGAGAGAAAGTGCAGAAAAGATGGTAGAGAATAACACAGAAGGTGGGAGGTGGGGCTGCGTGAAAAAATATCAGGGGTCTCAGTTTCTTTTCCTAGCTACAGTGGCCGAAATTTAAAAAGAAAAAGGGGAAAAAAGGCAAAGAAATAGAGGCATTAATAGTCTAGAGACAAAGGCATTCAATCTCTATTTTCCTCTTGTCTTAAAAGAAGTGCCCCTCCCGCCACTATAGTGCTATATATATGGCTGAGCCACTCTGCTGTCCAGCAGAAACACAATGCTGCAAAGCAACTATACTCCAATCAATTTTAAAATAAATGAGATTCTGAGAGAGAAAAAAGTTCCCCCTTTACCCCTAGAGCTAATTTAGCCTGTTGGGTCCCTGATTTCACCTTCTGTCACATTCTCAGGAACATTTTCTCATCCCTTTGCTGCTCTCCAGCCAGGCTCTTCCCTTTACCTACTCAGGTCTCCTGTTGACAATGCAAGGCTGCTCAGACTGGTTCCCCACATGCTCGATGCCCAGTGCATGTCTGTTCTTACCACAGGAGATCAGCTCCACAACCATTCCCCTATATAAGCAGAGCAACACCATGGTGAAGGCAGCATCCCCATTTTACGGACTGTCCAAAGCCACGACCCTACAATATATCCGGGCTAAGACTTAAAGGCTGGGTCTGACTCTCAAGCCTTGTGTTCTTTCTCTTGTGCAGAGCTGTCTCTACACGCTTGTCAAGATGCCGGCAGGAGACTGTTTTTGTCCAAACATTACAAAGTACCTGGCTTGCTGTCAGAGGCCAAATTTTAAATGGCTGAAATAGCTTGATAGATTGTGTGAAAATTTTATGGTCCTTCCGTCAGACACCGTAATTTATTGTCACATAATACACAGTTAGAAGAACCAAAAGAAACCATCCCACAAGGGCAAACAATGTGGAGGCGGTGGCCCTTTGACACGCTCAGGCCACAGGCATTATATGGATCCAATAAGAAAGCTGCTTCTACGAGCGAGAAAACAACCTCTTGATCTTGCAAAATGTTTTTGGACACCTAAAGGCTCTTTTATGACTGTGGCTGATTAAAATGAAAAGCTTAAACGACTAAAATGCTCTTTTTGATGAGTTTTTGCCATGAACTATGGACCTTGTGGTCCAGTGGGATTCGAGCCCTTTGATCCTGGGCACTCACATAAATTCAGTCATAAAACAACATTGGATTTGATTTTACTAGTGTGGCTGATGTTGCCAGATTTGTAATGCAATCTTGTTTTCTCCCCTCCTCAGTTTTAGGCCCATCCACCATTATTTTATAGCAAAAGCAAAGGAGTTTCCATTTGTTTTGGCAATAATAAAGCCTCACAATTGAGACAGTACTCTAGGATGGGAATTTCACAGGAAAAAAAATGATTCTGTAATATGAATATATGAACATTGGAATGAATGTCATTTTATGTGCTGAAAATGTCAAAACGAAAAACCCTTTTCTGCATGAAAACGATTACAGATTTTCATTACCTAAGAGGGTTAGAATATGATGTGGTTGAGAATTACAAGCATAAAATAGGAAAAATACGATCAGATTTTAGTATCCATAAATTTCCAGCAGGACTAATTGAAAATGAATTTTTAAAAAAAATCAAAAGAACCTCCAGATTATTTATTAATGAGTGATAGATCATATCTTGGTTTTAAAATTTCATTTACCTAAAAAAAAAAATACCTGGTATCTGTGGAAGAGGTTAAGGAAACAGTCAACAAAACATTTGTTTAAGAAAAAGACATGCAATAACTAAACTTAAGATGTTTAACTCACTTCCCTTCCTAATCTTCTAATCATTTGCCTTTGAACGTGTCTGTACCACAATATAATATTCTTGTAACTTCTAATTTTAGAAGTGAACATTTTACTATGAAAGGTCTATGAGGGAGCCAAAATACAAATAACTCTTCAAAGACCTGCATTATGGAGGCCAACATGATCAATGGTGGGGGAGCTTTATTCATTTTTTTAGGGAGTAAAACATCAGTTTGGGCTCACTTAGGAAGAATCATGATACCTTTAGCCTGTTCACTAGACCAGGAAATACTAATTTAAGTTGGATAAACAGTTGTCAGAAATTTTTTTTTTCATGGATTGCTTGAAGGCTGGGAAATTGCTCACCAAGATTATTCTGGAAGTGACAGGAGCGCTAGAGTCATGACACTTCTCAACAATGGGTCTCACTTAAAACAACTGCCATAGAACATACAGATCACTATCCTTTGGGAACTAACAACAACAAATCCTTTAGGCAATGCCTTAGGATATTTTCAGTGTAGTCTCACAGTCCCTGCTGACCCCAGGGAGCAACTCAGCCTACAGCCCATCCAGAGCAATGTCACTTCAGCACACACTCACCCCCATGACTTCTGATGCTAATACACCAGATTAAGCCATATAAAGCTGCTGTTTTAGAGTCAAAAGTGACCAAGTATCAACAGTTTCCTATGATTCAACTTATACGCGCCATCTAAATTTGGAAAAGAAAAAACAAAACACTTTGTTCTATGTTTTCTGTATTATGTGAGAAAACTTTAAATATGTGTATTATGGCTATTTGCAGCAGATAGGGGTCATGCTATATGCAGTATTAATAAATAGAACATTATATAGATAATCCATAACAGCTTCCAAAGACCATACAGGTAATTGTCACTGACTTGTTGAGAAAAGTGATTGTCCTGGTTGTATGTATATATTGAGTTAGATGAGAGAAGAGTATGTAGATACCGAGAAAGAGCTTTCTCATGTCATGCTCAAAAGGGTAACAGAGTGTCAGCACCTTTCTCCCACTCTATTAATTCATTGAAAAAATATTTATTGTGTACTTATTATGTCAAATGGGGCTTCCCTGGTAGCTCAGCTGGTAAAGAATCCTCCTGCAATGCAGGAGACCCCGGTTCGACTCCTGCGTCGGGAAGATCACCTGGAGAAGGGACAGGCTACCCACTCTGGTATTTTGGGGCTTCCCTGGTGGCTCAGACGGGAAAGAATCTGCCTGCAATGTGGGAGACCTTGGATCGATCCCTGGGTTGGGAAGATCCCCTGGAGGAGGGCATAGCAACCCACTCCAGTATTCTTGCCTGGAGAATCCCCATGAACAGAGGAGTCTGGTGGGCTACAATCCATGGGGTCACAAACAGTCAGACACGACTGAGTGACTAAGAACAGCACATTACATTCAAATAGTGGTCTAGGTAGCCAAGGAAAAGAAAATCAAGCTGTACAAAGCAGAGAAGCAACAGTGGCAGCTTTAGTAGTTCTGTTTCAGCAGAAGCAACAATCAATCAGCACCGGGAGAAAGTCAATGCTTTCTGTCAGAGTGTGATTTCTCCCACCCATGCCCCTGCCTTCATCAAAGTCAGTGTCACCTCCTACCTGCAAGATGGCCATGCTTCGCAACTATCCCGTCCACTTCCATTCTGGCCCCACTACTATCGATCTGCTGAAACAGCAGCCGGGGGGGGGGGGGTCTTTTGAGAACACAAACCTATTCACGTCACACACTTCTCTGCTCAAACTTAGTAGGTTCCCAATGTACTGAGGGTGAAACTGGAAAACTTTAAAGAGACCAACAAGGCCAAGGCCCCTCCAGAATCCGGCCTCTTGCTCTCCTCCACAGCTAGAGTTTTCAAACTGTGGTGTGTGATCGCAAGTGGGATAACAAGTCGATTTATGCTTTATCACCAGCATATTTAAAACAAGAGTATTGAATATACCAAAATACATCACATGAAATAATTTCTGTTTAATAGAACTCCTATTTCACACACATACAGTCACACACAAACATTTAATCTGGATTTTGATATAAAACTCATTTCTTATTCCAGGATGCAGCTGAAGAAGTTTGAAAAATCCTACGCCAGAGCTTCACCCCCAAAGTCTCTGCTATTTGTCACTCACTACCCTGTGGTCACACTGACCTCCTCACAGTTCTCAAACCAACCACACTCCTCTTCACCCTTCGGATCTCTGCTTAAATGCCACTTCCTTAAAGTATATTTCCCTGACCCCTCAAATCTAAATTATAGCCTATCTGTAGCACCCCTTACTGTATTTTTCCTAACAGCATCCATCATATTATATCAACTGGTTATTTTATCAACATCTGTCTCTAACTTGACTATAGGCTTCCCTACAAGAAAGTAGGGACCATGTCTGTTCTGGTTCCTCCAGCACCTAGTACAGTGCCTGACACCTCGTAGCCACTTACTTATATATAGTGAATGAACAAGTGGCAGGACTCTAATTTCTTTTTGCTGAGTCCATTATTAGAGGAAGCATGGACGATCCATTTCAAAAGGCATTGTTTTCTGGTGGCTTTTTGTCTTTTGACATATGGAATATGCATGCATATTTATGGACATAAACACATGACATACTGCTTCTATAATTACATTAAACATTTATATACAGTATAGAACTATACATACCTATGAGTGTATGCCTATGAGTACAGAACTATACATACATATCTGTGTAAGCTGTTCTGTGAAGAAACTAAGAGTTATATTGTTATTCATGTATTTAAGGCAAAGCTCTAAACTGGAAAGCTCTTTCAATAATCAACAAAAAACTTGGAGCTTTATTAAGAGAAAAAGGGTCAAGCTGACCTCCAGTGGTAAAATTGGGGAATGACTTCTAAAATAACTGTACAGTGTACACAGGTTACCAATCACACAAATCCACAAGTCTACGAAACAGCTTTCTCAATTAACACTTTAAATTATGTGTATTATATATATTTTAAACAGATAGGGGTCATGTCACACAGACTGTTAACAGAAAATAAGCAGAACTGTATTACAGAGACACCCACAGCAGCTTCTAGAGACAGTCAAAAACAATCTCTAAAACATTTAAAAATATTTCATCTAAACTTAAACACATTTAAGACAATCAGAACATCTGAAACTTGAGCATTCTCTTAGTTAAGATCTAAGATCTGAAATTTGCAAGCTCCATTAAAAGAAGATAATTTAAAATGCAAACACTCACAGAATCTTTCCATTCATTAGTATCTGGGTAATATTAGGGACTTAGTTTAAACGGCCTGTTATCTAGCCTTTATGGTATAAATTCTATTTTCTAACTAAACAGTAAATCATCTGAGAACAGAATCCACGCAAGTATTAAATAATCCAGGGTATATGCTAACTGGAGTATCTGGCATATAGTAATATGCAATACACGTTAGCTGCTATTGTTATTAAATGTTTTATTTCTGGCATATTTCATATTTGAAAGGTGCTCTATGAGTATTGAGTATTATTAAAAAGTATAAAAACCACAGCTATGTATATAAAGTTGTATTTCAAAAAGTTTCTCATTTTTTGGCAATAAAACATTTGAAATGCAGTATCTCAGAGTACAAACTTAAGGAGCCCTAAGTCCTGGGATGTTTTCCCACATGATATTTTTTTCTTAAATCATGGCAGCAGCAATATTTTCCTTAGCAGGCAGGAATGGAAATAAGAGCATCATACTTATATCACAAAAATGTTAAAAGCGATGCTCTTGGGAACATTATGACATTAATTACAGAATATTTTTCCTTTATATAGGTACATGGTTTATAGTAAAAAAAAAAAAAACTTCACTGCCAAAAAATACACATCAACAGCCACTGACTTAAAGTGAACTAAATATGCTGATCCTCAGAACAAATAGTTATTTATTGGTCATCTACCAATGCCATTGCACCTCCTCCATTTAACTATCACTACAGTTGCCATCAGCATCCTATGAACCAAGTTACAGTGCCACCATGATCACAGTTTCTGATGAGAAACTGAAGCTCAGAAAGGTTTAGATAATTTGTTCAAGACCACACACACAGGTCCTTGACACTTTTGAACTGTGGTGTTGGGGAAGACTCTTGAGAGTCCCTTGGACTGCAAGGAGATCCAACCAGTCCATCCTAAAGGAAAGCTAGTCCTGAATATTCATTGGAAGGACTGATGCTGAAGCTCCAATACTTTAGCCACCTGATGACAAAAACTGACTCCTTGGAAAAAACCCTGATGCTGGGAAAGATTGAAGGCACGAGGAGAAGGAGGCGACAGAGGATGAGATGGTTGGATGGCATCACTGACTCAATGGACATGAGTCTGAGCAAGCTCTGGGAGTTGGTAATGGACAGGGAGGCCTGGCGTGCTACAGTCCATGGGGTCGCCAAGAGTTGGACATGACTGAGCGACTGAACACATGCAGGATTCAACCCGAGGGAGACTGCACAGCCACTCTGTTGTTTCTACTCAGTTCTTCTGCCTAGAACTGCATTACATTTCATCCAGAGAATGGTTACTTACAGTCATTATGTGGGTTAGTTCTTCAGCAATTTCTGCTGCTAAGGTACACTGCTCTTAAGGACTGATATTTTACCCAAGGAGAGATCAAAGGCAAAAGTCAGTCCAGAAACAAGGTCACGTCACAAATCCTTTCTAGGAAAGGACGTTCAACGTGGAAGAACTTCCAGAGGTTCAGTGTAGATGTTGAGTGTCACTTCGTAAGGCTGATATAATAACTCATTTAATCTTCATACAAAAAGAGTGGAACATAGTAAATGATCATTAAATAGCAGCTATGATTATTATTAACCCTCATGAGAATCAGTGGCAGTGAAATGGTCAAAATGCATAAACACACAGACGTCATAAATTCACACTCTGGATTCCAAAGCCCACACAAGGCTGGGCTTGTTAGAAGAGGTTAAAGCACCACCTATCACACGTGAGCCCATCCTACAAACAGATAACAGCACAGAGCAGAGTCACATCTCCCATTTGCTTAACCAATCAGTAACGCTGGGACTCCACTGGGGAAGGCAAAGTCTGAAAACAGCTGAGGAACTCCTATGTTCAAACTGTAGAAATCAATGAATTGAGTAGCTGGCAAGAAGCAGAAAAGTTCTGCCACTGTATTTTCTCAATGGTCTCAGGAATTAATTTGTCTGAGACTCAGGTGTCAGATCTCTAAGACGAATATAGACAACTATCAAGATTATGGTGATAAATACTAGAGGCTCTTCCTCAAGCTGGATTCAGGACGTGCTATGAGAAATGAGGTTAGAAAGGGCAATCTTCAACGTGCTATTTTCTTCTATACTTAGGTAGGAAGAACGGCTTGTCATTTCTGAAACCTGTGAGATAAGAGAACTCTGTTGCTATTTTTTGTTTATAAACATCATAGAAATGTCTCCATCTTTCTTACCCAATAAATAGCTTGTATAGGATAATAATAAGGGATGATCTGCAGAGATGTTTGTCACAGGATGAAGGGAAGAGGGAAACTGAAGAGTTAGAAAACTATTGTACTAGAGAAAGTGCATCAAAGCAGCTGATAAATTGACCAGCAGAAACAAAGTATATTTAGAAACCAGACAGGCCTGGTTAGGAGACCCTGCCATTATACTAGCTAGTTATGAAAACTCAGGACAGCACTTAACTTCTGAGCCTCAACTGATTAGATACCATGTATACAAATAAAGCATCGAGCAGAATGCCTGGAAGTTTGTACTTCATATTCAATAATGATGATCATATTCTTCTCCAATTAAAGTCAGAAAGCAAAGGGTACTCAGCATTTAAATTTTGAAAAATAAAGCAAAAATGTAGTAGAACATTCCTAAAAATGTAATAGAACACCAATGATACTCAATTTTCTGCCCTAAGAACTATCTTTTGCTCACCTTTCCAACATAGCTGCCCTCTCTATTCCATCAATAACACTTTCAGAGAAGGACAAGAGAAAGAAAGAAAGGAAAGGAGGGAAGAGAAAAGAAATATAAAAGTCCACGAAGTTATAAAAGCAAAAGGGATGTTTGCTTGTTATTCATGAGGCCATGGAGAAAGAGGATGAGGACATTCTTACTCAGCTTCTCCCAGCTCAGTATCGAGTCACCAACATGGATGTTTACAGGATCAGGCAACTAACATCAACAAGATGACAGGGAAGTGGGGGAAGCATTGTGGAAATTAGACCACAGGTGTTCATTTAAATTGATTGAAGGGTGATTTTTTAAATAGCATTATTATGATCAAACAAACTTCTTTGGATTGTATTTGACAGCGCCATAAAATTAAGAACTCTTTGGCCTCCCACTGCTATCTTCAAAATAAAATAAACCTTAAATACCATGAATCATGAAGCAATTTCTGGCAACATCCAGTCAGATCACTCAATAACTTTTTATATTTTGACTCGCCGTTCAGCACTGCTTCAGGCAATGTGGAGCCAGGGTATCTCAAAGACTTTTGGATTGAGTTGAGGCAGACACATGGGCCCACTCTCACCGGGCCAGAAATAATTCAGAAGAAAACATAGACTACCTAGTTCTATACTCTTACTTTATTGCTGCTACTGCTGCTGCTGCTAAGTCGCTTCAGTCTTGTCTGACTCTGTGCAACCCCACAGACGGCAGCCCACCAGGCTCCCCTGTCCCTGGGATTCTCCAGGCAAGAACACTGGAGTGGGTTGCAATTTCCTTCTCCAATGCATGAAAGTGAAAAGTTTAAGTGAAGTCGTTCAGTCGTGTCTGATTCTTAGAGACCCTGCAGACTGCAGCCTACCAGGTTCCTCCGTCCATGGGATTTTCCAGGCAAGAGTACTGGAGTGGGGATGCCATCGCCTTCTCCCTACTTTACTGCTACAGAATCCATTATTCACCCAAGGACTAACAAACTCACAGCATTACTGAGCAAAGTAAGACATATCAAGGGAGAAGGAAGCACTCCCCATGGGATCTAACATACTTCATTCACTTTCTCATATTTCATGAAAAGTCAAAAGAGCAAAGGTCAATAACTGAATCATGTTGCTGTACACTATAAACTAACACAATGCTGTAAATCAATTATACTTCAAATTTTAAAGTTTTTTAAAAAGCAAAGGCTCAACATTCAAAAAGTCACCATTTCAGCATCTGCTTGTCCCCTTCCATCAAAAACTATAAAAAAGAATCATCATCTTGGCTCACGTGAGTGACTCAAGTTCAGAGTTTAAGACTCAAAGGGATTCACAGCAGCACTATTTACAATAGCCAAAACTTGGAAACAACCCAGATGTCCACTGACAGATGAATGGAGAAAAAAGATGTCGTACATACGTACAATGGAATACTACTCAGCCATTAAAAGAGAATGAAATAACGCCATTTGCAGCAGCATGGATACAACTTGAGATTATCATACTAAGTGAAATAAGTCAGAAAAAAGAGACAAATACCATACGTTATCACCATATGATATTACTTATATGTGGAATCTAAAATATGGCACACACGAACTTATCTACAAAACAGAAACAGATGCACAGACACAGATCAGACTTGTGGTTGCCAAGGAGGGGTGGTGAGAAGAGGGATGGACTGGGAGTTTGGGGTTGGTAGATGCAAACAATTACATTTAGAATGGATAAATAACAAGGTCATACTGCATAGCACAGGGAACTATATACAATCTTCTGGGATAAACCCTGAAGGAAAACAATATTTTAAAATACTACTCTGCTGTGCAGCAGAGGTTGTATACAACACTGCAAATCTACTATGCTTCAATTAAAAAAAAAAAAAAAAGACACAGTGGGGATGTTTGGAGCCGATGGTGCCTGAAGGAGGCAAACAATGATACGAATTCAAGTAAAGCACACAGTCTTCATTCTCCAACCAGCTTCCCTCTATCAGCAAATGCAACTTGAAAAAATAGTGGAATTATATGGGGCGAGACAGCATCTTGAAGGCTGAGACAAAGGGCTCCTGAGCTAAGTCAGCCAAGGAATTAATCACTTTTTGTTTTTCATCGAAGTTCCGTCCCAAAGTTACTTGCGTGCTTCTATGTAGCCAGGGAGTCTACAAGACACATCACCAGGGGCAAACCAGCAAATCCACTAAACTCCTAACATTATACTATATGCACACAATGAAACAATAAATTAAGATATTTCCCAACACTCTCTCATCTTTCCTGGCATCTCAGTAATGAAATATCAGCACTTAGGGGAATGCCATAAGGGTTTAATGAAATATTTCATATTTGCAAAAGTTTTGTTTATCAATCTACAAATTATTTCCCTTCCCTCAAAGTATTCGCCAGGAATTAACAGATTTAAATGTGTTATGTTGATAGTAAAGAACATAACAAATGGGCTAGGATCAGGGTGTGCATGTCTTTGTAAACTTAGCTGTATCAGCTCAAGTGTAGTTTGTACTCAATTTTGTTTCAACAGCAATGTGTTTACTATTAGAAATGGACCAGTGGGGTGGGTTAGAGAGAGGAAAGTAAGGACATCTACAAGTTTCTCTTAGTGGAGGTCAACATACCATTTAGTTCTCTGGGGGCCCACAGGTACAACGTAAGTTAATTTCCAGTTTGGCACCCATCCCTGGATCATTTCACAGTAGGAGTTACCATGTTAGAAATGCGCCTGCATTGCACAATGAGCAGGGGCCTGCTAGAGGCCAGTTTTCAGTCAAGCTTCCCCTCAGTGAGGACCGTGGCTGTGATGAATGGGGTAAATGGAAAAGGTTCCGGTAAAGGAAATGTGACTGTTGGCTAGTTTTCTTCTATCTCACAACTCAAAGAACATTCGTTACAAACTGATAAAACAACGTGTCATTTCTAAGGCACTTACTTCTGCACCGCTGAAAGTGCTGGTCAAAAACAGGATTTTTACATTATCCAAGCTCCTCAAAAGCCAGATATGGGGCATGCATTTTTTTCCCCCCTCCACTTACAAAATTGAGGAAGTAGAGAGCCAAAGAAGTCCTACCCATCTTTATGCTTCCCTCCCGTCAGAAAGCAGAGCTGGCCCTCCTATGGAAGCTGCATTTGCCATTCTGAGAGCTGTGCTCCCTCACTGAGTCAGGCATCCTAATCAGCACTGGGAGAACAGAAGACAGTGTCCCAAGGAAGCAAGGAGAGCTGAGAAGAGACCCCCCTGGTTAGAAAGGGGAACCTCCAGAAGGAGGAGGAAAATAAGGAGAGGTATAAAACGCAGGGTTTACAGATGCTGAGTTAGGTAACCCTAAGGCGTGCTGCGATTCATGGGATCACAAAGAGTCGAACACGACTGAGTGACTGAACTGAACTGAACTGAAGGCTGAAAGGACAATGTGGTGGACAAACTGAATTTATCTTTTAAAGTGTGGTTGGACCAGTGATAAAATCCAAAGCTGCTATTAATATACGGCCTGGTTCTTCATTTTGTAAATTAGAAAAATGATTCAAAAAAATTGTCTGAAGGTCACACAGTTCATTGTCCCCAAAGTGAGACCACACTCCAGACCTTGTATTTCTAGATCCAATGTTCTTTCCATTAATGTTGCATTGATTAATAGAAAAACATTGGCTTCAAAGTCAGACAGATCTAGATGGATTCAAATTCAGGCTCCCTGGCAACCTACTCCAATATTCCTGCTGGGATAATCCCATGGACAGAGGAGCCTAGTGGGGCTACAGTCCACTGGGTTGCAAATAACTGGTCACGACTGAGAGACCCAGCACACACACACATACTAATCTAGGATTTCTGACAATTCACAGACTCTGAAAGCCTCAGGTTGCAAAATCTGAAAATGGGGACAAATCTTTGTTTACATTTCTACATTTACTCTTTCTAATACTAGTACCAAATGCACAGAACAAAGGTTGGCATACATTTTAGTCACTACTTGTCTGTTTTTTTTTTCAGTAAACTACTTGTTTTTCAATCATAGGTTATTTTAAAAAAATATTTGTGCATCATCGATGTGCCAAGAACTTTACTAGGTACTTTCACAAACAGAGAAAAAAACTGCTCCCCCCAGGTACCTACAATCAGATTAATAAGCAGGACCTTGGTGGCACGAAAAGGGTAATAACATCACTCAAAGAACTCAAGACTAAGAAAGTAGATTGTACACTGAGATAAGATTATACAGATCAACACAGAGCAGTATTCAGAAACATCGGTTACTAGGAGGAAGAAAAGAATTACGAGAAACAAGCTATAGAGCCCTCCCTTCTTCCCTCCCTCCCTCTGCTCCTCTCTATCCACGGTAATGCTCTAACAGGGGAACAAGATATTTCTCAAACTTATTAGACCATGAAATATTTTTGTCAAGGAGCATTTTGGAGGCTCACTGTTCAGCATAATGACCTCTGGGAAAGCCTGTTTAGACCCCCTGATATAGAGCACAGAGGCTAGTGGACAGCTGGAAGACCATGGAAAGAATGCCAAAGTCCCAAAGAAGTCCTCAATCAAAAGGACCTGAGGACTGCTCTAAACTCAAGCTGCCTAATTACAAGGAGACTTGAGCAGAGCGAAATGAATGAGAAATGGTATTTACTGAACATGTGCTCATAATCGGGTATATGTCATATTGAACAATCCTAGAATGGAGACATCATCAAAATGACTACATTTTTAAAAACTGAGCTACAGTTGATGTACAATATTCTGTTATAGGTGTACAACACAGTGGTTCACAATTTTTAAAAGTTATATTCCATCTAGAGTTATTGTAAAGTATTGGCTATGTTCCTTGCATGGTACTATATATCCTTGTAGCTTATTTATATTCATCCATTCACCTGTTGATGAACAGTTAGGGTTCATCCATATCTTGGTAATTGTGAATAATGCTGCTATGAACATTGAGGTGCATATAGCTTTCAAATTAAGTGTTTTTGTTTTTTTCAGGTATACACCCAGGAGTGGAACTGCTATCTCATATAGTAGCTCTATTGTTGTTTTTTGAGAAACCTCCATATTGTTCTCCATAGTAGCTGCACCAGTTCACATTCCTACCAACAGTGTAGGAGGGTTCTATTTTCTCCACATCTTCTCCAATACTTGTTATTTGGGCATCAATATGATTATTATTGAACAAATGCTGAAACTGAGAAAACCAAATGCCAGAGAAGTTGATTACTTTCCTAATGGCACAGTGCAAGGAGCTGAACTGAATCCTAACTCAAAAACCTGAATTCTTTCATACTCTCATCATGCATTAAATATCATCACAGCTGGTTCTCTGACTACAATAAGACAAAAACCAACTATATAAGATTTTGTACAAGAGCTGTGATGGTGATTTTCAAACCGTGTTCCTAGACAATTTCAAAGCAAAAAAATCTTTATTTACACCATGGGAGAATTAGCTTTATCACATGCCTTGAAAGGGCAGGTGTGAATTATGTTTCTACATAAATCATGAACTTGTTGTGCAATGGCTACCACAGGCAAAGTTTTCTCAAATAAATATCTGTAAAGGTGCCACTCTTTCAAAAATAAAATCAGTAACACAGACTTATTCAGAACTGAAAAATGAACTAGATGATGCTAAATATCATTTAGTGATCAAATAACTCTTAGGGCAAAGTTTGCTAAGTGAAGGGTATATTTGAACAAAATTTAAGAATTTTGCTGGTTTTAGTATAAATGAGATAGCTAAGCCATGGAAAATGCTGGACCTGCCACAACTCTCCTACTGGAGATTTGAGTAGAAAAGTCAGTCAAGGGCTTTGGGTAAAAGGTATATATAAATTGATGCAATTTGGAAATGAATTCATTCAAGTCATCAATAACGTTCTGCTTTTGAATTACAGGAAGGATATGTATCTGAGTTGCTACACATTTTGAAAAGCCAGTCCCAGGACCAAGCCCCTTCTAGATCATAGCCTTCCACAAATGTGGGCGACAGAGCATGTCTGAGATAAAAACTCCCCACTTTTATAAGCCTTGAGACTCTGGGCTAAAAGTTCCAACTTCCAATCAAAAAGGATTCTATTTTGTAGGTGGGGGAATTTAACAATTAAATGACTTCCTATGAATTTACAGTCAAAAACAGAATAGCAAGCTGACATTAGGCTCTCCACTTGCTGAGTCAGGCCATTTTTTTTTTTTTTTAAGTCTATGAAAACATCTCAAAAAACTAAATATGACACATATCAATTCTTACATATGGTGACAGAATGAATCACTTTCCCTACGTACTTAAGCACAGACTCTTTCTTACTCTAGAAAGGTGTTTTGAAGAGGTCCTGAAACAAATCTGACTTCTCTGTGACCTGTAAGCAGAGAAAGAAAATCGAAGAGGCCGTGAAGGCTGCCAGTTGAAACCCATATAAAGAAATGAGCAACAAAAGAGCTGCTCACCAATTGTCTTCCACCAGTCCCGTGACAACAGATGTGACTTTGTCACTTAGTGGAATAAAACAGGTGGGGATGATGTTCAGCAAGTGCCCACAAGTACAGCCAAATGGGGTTATAGATTTATGAACTTGCATCTTTTCTGACTTGGTCTATGCTGCTATACATGTAGTTATTTTCTGCATCTCCCAGGGGTGAAAGGAACCAGGCAGGGGAAATGGCCCAGAATGGGGACAGCGGCAAACTAGAGACCATCTGTCCTAGTGGAAGCGCTGTCTGTTCCTCAACCCCAGCAGGTTCAAGTCAGACAGGAAAATAAGTGCACCATTACCAGTTTTTCCAACTGTTTTTGTAGACGCAGCTAGAAATCTCTCCCTACTTTAAACTATTTCTAACTCAATCTTTAAAATGTTCTATTTGCCAACAAGACACGTCTCTAGGTCAGATGAGGAGTAAGAGTTGCCAGTTTCCATATACACTATCATGTATAAAAGAGACAGCCAAAGGGAATTTGCTGTATGACTCAGGGAACTCAAACTAGGGCTCTGTGACAACCTAGCTGGGCGTGATGGGGAGGGAGGTTCACAAGGGAGGGGAAACGTGTATACCCATGGCTGATTCATGTTGATGTATGGCAGAAACCAACACAATATTGTAAAGCAATTTCCTTCAATAAAAAATAAATTGAAAAAAAAATGGGACATATTAAAAGAACAGATAATTATTTCAGATATACTTAAAGAAAGCTTAAAGTATAACTAGGAACATTTTTTTAATGTTTACTATTGTTAAGCATACCTTGGTCTAACCTTTATTTTAAATGGAGATCACGATTACAATATACTTTTTTTCCTTCCCACTTATTCATCCTTCCCCTTCTCAAAACTTCTCCCACCTTGAGATGTAAGATCATGAGACTTTTTTGTGGAGGGAGATGAAAAGACATGAAAGAATATATGTAACATGCCTAGAAAAATGCCTGGCACAAAGGAAGAGCCCCAAGATTGCAAGTACCTGAGGTCCCTGTGAGTATTATTAGCTGTCAAAGTACTCCGAGGGCTGATCTATAACTTGGGGAAGGTTGTGTTAATTCTTAGGGCTGAGTTGTTAGAGAGTGCTTCTGCTCACGGGCTCACTTCTGTACCACCCTCTTCAGCAATCCGCTTCTTTAATATACTCCCACTGCAGCTTCTCTGAGACAGCTGGCAATCTTTTACACATCAGAACAAAGCGGAAAAGCAAGGTCTCTGTAGAGCATTTTGCAACAAAGGAGATAATGGCCCCCCCTCCCCACCCTCCCCCATCTTTGTCCCCTAGGAGTCAGAGGTACTTTTCCACTTTTTTGTTTCTTTGTGAAATGGACTTATTCCCTCCCCCAGACTATTTAAACCAAGCTGTTCAGGGGTGGCCTGAATTCATACCCCATAAGGCTGCCCTGGTAGCTCAGACCGTAAAGAATCTGTCTGCAATTCAGGAGACTCAGATTTGATCCCTGGGTTGGGAAGATCCCCTGGAGTAGGAAATGGCAACCCCACTCCAGTGTTCTTGCCTGGGGAATTCCATAGATGGGGAGCCTGGCAGGCTACAGTCCCTGGGGTTGCAAAGAGTCAGACATGATTGAGTGACTAACACACACATATGACTTATTAAGCCATCTTTTTGCTACCTGCAGTAGTTTCATATAAAATCAAATATACAATCTCAATTATTTCTCAGTTATTTAAAAAAGTATACTATCACCTAATGGAAAGACTATTTGATCCACAAACTCACTGAATTAGCATGTAATGACCTAGCACTATACAATTACCAAGTCTGATTTCAATTTCACTAATGTTCTCTCTCCTGAGATATGGGGTCAACCCCAGTTATCAGTAAACTGGAATCAGTGCCTGATTCAATATTTAGTTATGTGAAATTATGACTGTGAAACTTCCTGTTACAGGCCCAGCAAGTAAATACCAAACATCAGGGAATGATAATTAGTGGGACAAAGGAAACGATCCCTCAGACTTTCTGGACTTCACAAAGGAGATCAAGTTAGCAGCGTCCAAGCACTCTCTGGGGATATGGAATGGCTGATCCAGCACAATTCTTTCTCCTACTAGGACCACTTCCTTAACTGCCTTAATCTGCCTGACATCACATTGCAGACATGTCTAAGCAACACACAGAAACGAACACAAGGCTGGGAAGACGCCCAACAAAATAATTTGCAATGTGCATAGGAAACAATATTTCACAGCTTTCTTATTTACAATGAAAGTCTAAATACTCAATCTTCTTCCCTGCATTCCAAATAAAACCATCATTTTCTCCAATCAAATCTTTCCCCAAATGTGGTATTTTTTTTTTAAATAGGAAATCAATTCTACTAAAATGGCATTCAAGACTTTCATCCCCAGGATAAACTCAAGACTTGGTGGCAGGTACAAAGTGGAGATGCTGTCTGGGTAAATGTGTCAAAAAAGCAGAGTGTTTACTTCAACACATGAGAAAACCAAGCATCAGTCTCAAATAACAAGTTCAGTAGAATCAAAGAAATATACCTGCAGGTTTTCAATTTCTTCTTTGTGCTCCCTCTTCAAGTGTAAAATAGCAGCTTGGTATTCTGTAAGATCACAAAAGAAGTCAATTACAAAGAAGCACAAAATTATGCACAAAATTCTAATGAGTAAGATTCCATAAGCCCTCCTACCAGTCAACTGAGTAAATAAATACCATAGTTGGACATTAACCTGGCAAAAGATGATAAAAACTGGGGCAAAACACAACTAGAAACTCAAGATAGAAGGGAGATTTCCCCCCGATTTAGCAAATCCTGAAATATGAGATGTCCAAAATTAAGCAGATAGGATGGAGTTTTTTTTTTTTTTTTAAAGGACATAATGAGTGTTCCAGATAAAGACTGATCAGGTGTTTGTCTTAAGAAGGAGTTGGAAGCTAAAGACCCATAGAGAACAAATATAGTCATGTTAAGAGGAGACACACAGGAAATAAAAGAAAATGTCTCCATGTGAGATCAGAGAACTCTATTTTTAACTGTTTCAAAAAAAAAAAAAAAAATCTCCATTTGAATGCAAGACTAATAAGCCAGCACCCAGGGCTGACTTTAATCTTTAAGATCACTTCAAGAAGTCAAGACCATTTGTCATGTGGATGAGAGACTCGAGGGTGAGTTGAGGTTGAAAGGAGGATGAAAATAAATTTCTGGTCCAATTTTAGTCTGAGTCTAATAATGTTTATTCCAACAGTCAGTCCGAAGTGTACACAGGAACTCCTGCCAACCACTAAAACTACCATCCCACTGGTGAATCAAATTTCCTTCCAGCAGGATGACTTAGAATGTGGGGTCACAGCACCGCACAGGCTGTAGAGAACCACAAAGAAAAACACTCGGAGAAAACACTGTTGTGGGATAAGTTTCCGTTTTTATTCTTTATTTTTTTACCAATGTGTTTGAGACTGTGATTATGAGTAAGAAAGAAATCAGATGTCATGTAAAAGTGTTTGAAAAGGCAGGCTATTTCTTCAGGTGGATTCCAGAAATCGGGCAAGAAAATTTAAGTTTCAATTCAAAAGTAGATGACACACTACTATACATAAAATAGATAACTAATAAGAACCTATTGTATAGCACAGGGGACTCTTCTCAATACTCTGTAATGACTGGTGAGGGAAAAGAATCTAAAAAAGAGTCGATATATGTGCATATGCATAACTGATGCACTTTGCTGAACAGCAGAAACTAACACAACACTGTAAATCAACTATATTCCAATGTATTTTTTTTAATGGATGAGGAAAATCTTCAGGAAAGCCATAAGAAAAAACAGTGTTGCTGTTGATAATTAAGACTAGCCACTAGCCACACCACTACTCTGAAGCAGAATGTGTTCCACTCAACTACAATCCCTCAGCAAGTTCCGTGGGCTATACCTCCAAACCCTACCTTCAATCAAACCACTTCTCACCAACCCCATAAGCACCACTGTGGTCTAAGCCACCACCGTCTTTTCTCTGGACTACCACGGTAACCTGCTTTCACTCCCACCACCTCCATAACTCATTCTCCTCATCACAGCCTAAATGATCTGCTAAAGTCATAAACCAGATCACGTCTCATCCCTGTGCTTTCCACTGTATTTGGACTAAAATAAAAACTCCAGGCTGTAGCCCATAAGGTCTGACCCTGCTCCTACACACCTTCTACATGCCACCTTCCCCTCTCGTTACACACCAGGCACGTTGGCTCTCTTCCTAGTCGCCGAACTTGTCAAGTTCTTTTCTACTTCAAAATCTTTACTAATAATGTGGACAGTAATAACAGATTGTATTTATTGAGCACGTACTATACATCAGGAATTATCTAAGTATTTCATAGCGATTAATTCATTTCATCCTTACAATAACCCTATGATGTAGGTGCATTATCTTCATTATCCAAAGAAGCAAAAAACGTGCGTAGCTAAACGTGCATAGCTAAAAAACGTGCATAATTCATCTGGTTAATGTATACATAAACTGCAGCATGTCCACAGAATTCAATACTACTCAACAATAGTAACAATACATCAACAAAGACAAATATTCTTATGCAGAGTAAAGGAAGTCAGCCTTAGAGGTTAACTGTTGTTTAATTTCATATAACATTCTGAAAAAGGCAAAACCACACAGATGAAGAACAGATCAGAGCAGCAGCGGCCAGAAGTCAGACAAAGGGGAATGTGTGACTACAATGGAGCTGCATACAAAGGAATTTTGAGGGTGACTATTCTCGGTCGTGATTATGGTGGTGGTTACATGAATCTACACATCAGGTTAAAACTCAGAATCAGAATTCTTATACTAAAAAGGAAAAAGCTAACTCTATAGTACATTAAAATTCTTTAAAACTTACAAATATTTAACTTCTGAATGCTTCCCTAGGAGAGTCACCATAACACAGGAATACTTGTTACTACCACTTCTATTCGTTGTTTTCCTAAGGGTACCAGCAGATGCAGTAGGACAACAAAAAAAGAAAAACACGTGCACGCACACACACGCACATATAAAAAGGAGACATAAACTCATTATTCACTGTGATTGTATATTTTAAAAATCCAAAAGATTCTACAGGTAAAATATTAGAATACATGAGATTAGTAGAATTGATGGATGTAAAATCAGAATACAAAAATCTTGATATCACCAACAGTTTAAAGAAAAAAACTTGACATTTACAAGTACCTCCAGAAATATAAAGTACTTAAAAAGAACCTAACCGAAAAATGCAAGACTTCATATGAGGAAATAGAAACACTGTATTTAAATGTATTACAAAGAAAGACATGGAAAGTAAGCAAATCATGTTTTGGATGACTCCACAGTGTAAAGATCAGTTCAGTTCAGTTGCTCAGTTGTGTCTGACTCTGCAATCCCATGAATCACAGCACGCCAGGCCTCCCTGTCCATCACCAACTCCTGGAATTCACTCAAACTCATGTCCATTGAGTCCATAATGCCATCCAGCCATCTCATCCTCTGTCCTCCCCTTCTCCTCCTGCCCCCAATCCCTCCCAGCATCAGGGTCTTTTCAAATGAGTCAGCTGTTCGCATGAGGTGGCCAAAGTATTGGAGTTTCAGTTTCAGCTTCAGCATCAGTCCTTCCAATGAACACCCAGGACTGATCTCCTTTAGGATGGACTGGTTGGATCTCCTTGCAGTCCAAGGGACTCTCAAGAGTCTTCTCCAACACCACAGTTCAAAAGCATCAATTCTTCAGCACTCAGCTTTCTTCACAGTCTAATGCTCACACCCATACATGACCACTGGAAAAACCATAGCCTTGACTAGATGGACCTTTGTTGGCAAAGTAATATCTCTGCTTTTTAATATGCTATCTAGGTTGGTCATAACTTTCCTTCCAAGGGGTAAGCATCTTTTAATTTCATGGCTGCAGTCACCATCTGCAGTGATTTCGGAGCCCCAAAAAATAAATTCTGACACTGTTTCCACTGTTTCCCCATCTATTTGCCATGAAGTGATGGGACCGGATGCCATGATCTTAGTTTTCTGAATGTTGAGCTTTAAGCCAACTTTTTCACTCTCCTCTTTCACTTTCATCAAGAGGCTTTTTAGTTCTTCTTCACTTTCTGCCATAAGGGTGGTGTCATCTGCATATTTGAGGTTATTGATATTTCTCCTGGCAATCTTGATTCCAGCTTGTGCTTCTTCCAGCCCAGTGTTTCTCATGATGTACTCTGCATAGAAGTTAAATGAGCAGGGTGACAATATACAGCCTTGACGTACTCCTTTTCCTATTTGGAACCAGTCTGTTGTTCCATGTCCAGTTCGAACTGTTGCTTCCTGACCTGCATATAGGTTTCTCAAGAGGCAGGTCAGGAGATGGTATTCCCATCTCTTTCAGAATTTTCCACAGTTTATTGTGATCCACCAGTCAAAGGCTTTGGCATCATCAATAAAACAGAAATAGATGTTTTTCTGGAACTCTCTTGCTTTTTCAATGATCCAGCAGATGTTGGCAATTTGATCTCTGGTTCCTCTGCCTTTCCTAAAACCAGCTTGAACATCTGGAAGTTCACGGTTCATGTACTGCTGAAGCCTGGCTTGGAGAATTTTGAGCATTCCTTTACTAGCATGTGAGACGAGTGCAACTGTGTAGTAGTTTGAGCATTCTTTGGCATTGCCTTTCTTTGGGATTGGAATGAAAACTGACCTTTTCCAGTCCTGTGGCCATTGCTGAGTTTTCCAAATTTGCTGGCATATTGAGTGCAGCACTTTCACAGCATCATCTTTCAGGATTTGAAATAGCTCCACTGGAATTCCATCACCTCCACTAGCTTTGTTCGTAGTGATGCTTTCTAAGGCCCACTTGACTTCACATTCCAGGATGTCTGGCTCTAGGTGAGTGATCAAACCATCCTGATTATCTGGGTCGTGAAGATCTTTTTCGTACAGTTCTTCTGTGTATTTTTGCCACCTCTTCTTAATATCTTCTGCTTCTGTTAGGTCCATACCATTTCTGTCCTTTATCAAGTCCATCTTTGCATGAAATGTTCCCTTGGCATCTTTAATTTTCTTGAAGAGATCTCTAGTCTTTCCCATTCTGTTGTTTTCCTCTATTTCTTTGCATTGATTGCTGAGGAAGGCTTTCTTATCTCTCCTTGCTATTCTTTGGAACTCTGCATTCAGATGCTTATATCTTTCCTTTTCCCTTTTGCTTTTCACTTCTTTTCTTTTCACAGCTATTTGTGAGGCCTCCTCAGAGAGCCATTTTGCTTTTTTGCATTTCTTTTCCATGGGGATGGTCTTGATCCGTCTCCTGTACAATGTCACGAACCTCCGTCCATAGTTCATCAGGCACTCTGTCTATCAGATACATTATATGTGCCTATTCTCATTTAGCAATCAGTAAGAAAGTTAGACAGAACTGACTGCTGGTGAGGATGTGGAGCAATGGAAGCCCTCAAGCCCTTGCAGTAGGAATGCAAATTGGTGCCATCATTATGGAAAATGTTCAACAACTTCTAATAAAGTTGAAGATATCCATACCTCCTTATCCCAAAATTCTATATCTAGGTTCACAAATGAAAGACTATACAATAAAAGCAAACAATGTTAACAAAATCAGGATAATGGTGCCATCCAGGAGAAGAGGTGTTGAGATGCGTTATGAGGGGAGAAGGCCTTTCAATGAAAATATCTTCTTTAGCCTCCATAGGGATTCCGAGGTGGCTTTAGTGGTAAAGAACCCGCCTGCCAATGCAGGAGATGTTAAGATGCAGGCTCAGTCCTTGGGTGGAGAAGATCCCCTGGAGAAGGGAACGGCAACTCACACCAGTATTCTTGCCTGGAGAATTCATGGACAGAGGAGCCTAGCAGGCTATGGTCCATAGACTCACAAAGAGTCTGACAAGACTGAAGTGACTTAGCACTAGCACTAGCTTCTATGTCTTTTATATCATTTTCTTTATGTATACCTAGCATTAAAGTATAAGAAAAAGATTGCTAAGGTTATATTTATTAGCTTCTTCACATGCCATAAAAAGAATTTTAAAAAGCAGAGACATCACTTTGCGAACAAAGGTCCGTCTAGTCAAAGCTATGGTTTTTCCAGTCGTCATGTATGGATGTGAGAGTTGGATCATAAAGAAGGCTGAGTGCTGAAGAATCGATGCTTTTCAACTGTGGTGTTGAAGAAGACTCTTGAGAGTTTCTTGGACTGCAAGGAGATCAAACCAGTCAATTCTAAAGGAGATCAATCCTGAATATTCATTGGAAGGACTGATGCTGAAGCTCCAATACTTTGGCACCTGCTGCAAAGAACTGACTCATTTGAAAAGACCCTGATGCTGGGAAAGATTGAGGACAGGAGGAGAAGGGAACGACTGAGGATGAGATGGTTGGATGACATCACTGAATCAATGGACATGAGTTTGAGCAAGCTCCAGGAGATGGTGAAGGACAGGGAAGCCTGGCATATTGCTGTCCATGGGGTCGCCAAGAGCTGGACATGACTGAGCGACTGAACAACACCACCATGTCATAAAAAAGTATCATATAGGTATAAGACAGTTGTTGTTGGGTCGCTAAGTCGTGTTCAATTCTTTGCGACCCCACAGACTGTAGTTGGCCAGGCTCCACTCTCCATGGGATTTCCCAGACAAGAATACTGGAGTGGGTTGCCACTTCCTTCTCCAGAGGATCTTCCAGACCCAGGGATCAAGCCCATGTCTCCTGCACTGGCAGGCAGACTCTTAACCACTGAACTATCTGGGAAGCCCCTAAAAGAGTCTTCTAGGTGGATCAAATAAGAACAATTTACTTAAGTGTGAGTTTTGTGTAAGTGTTGAGCCCTAACCAAAGTGATGATCAACATTTAAACGTGAATCAATTCCAAGTCTCCACAAAGTAGGCAAAGGAAGCTTAGTCAAACCAACCTTCTTTTAATACTGATGCCCCTTGGGAATAATATCTATTTACATCCTAAAGAGAACCTATGTAGAATATATTTTGAAATTATTCTTTTTTGGTAAACTGTACCTGGAAGGGCGTGACATATAGTTCTGACTAATCAACAGACTGATGAAGATCACTGCAAAGCTAACACCCAGTAAATCTTGATTCATCTCCTCATCAAACACAGTTTTGTGCCAACAGTCCCAGTGTGACAGGTGGCAAGAAAATACATCCCCATTCGTGACAAAGATGATAAAATATAATAAGCGGGCGGCACACAGAAGGAGGAAGTTAACACCCTTGCTTGTGGAATACTCCCTTTGAGGGTTCATAAGAGAATGGTAAGAGAGTATAAAGGTTACAGAATAATGAATTATGGTTGGTGGTTTTCAACTGTGCCCTGTTGGTGGCAGTCCCCTCCCTCCACATTTTTTGGGTTTGCAAACACCTTGTAGAAGACCAAGGCAAATCTTCCCTGTCTCTTGGAGGTGACAATAGGGAGGCAGTGGTCTCTGTGCAACACAAAGGATGTTTTTGTTTCTTAAAAAGAGAACTTGACCCTGAAATTCAGTAGCTTTGGGACTCTAATCAATGTGTGAAAAAGAGGAATAGAGGTTCTAACTATCAGGGCTTGAAAACGGTAGACTTTTCTGAAGCCTCATTAGCCTCAATGGAAATTAACAAATGGATTTAAATAGTCTAGCCCACAAAAGCAGCAGTCTGAATAATGTCTGAATAATGATATGGAAAGACAGAAACAGGATCCTGACTTGCAGGATTCAACATTTTGGGAGGAGATAAGAACTTCCGTCCATAAAAACAGAGCTTTTTCTAGTCAAGTACTTTGTCTAATTGGTAGTAACCCCTTTTACTATACAGACTTTTCTTTTTGATCAGTTCCCAACCACAAAATGTACTTTCTGCAGGTACCATCACAGGAGTGTATTCTTCAACTCACCAAGAACAAATTTAAAGATGACCTCTCTAACATGGGGGTAGTAGCCACTACTACAGTTTATCACTGACTGAATGAGTTTCTCTTAATCACATACATTATACACAAGTACAGGTGACATTATTGAGTACTATTTCTCAAGAACTGTTCTAAGCACTTTACACAATTCATGCCATCCTCACATCACACTTACAAGGCAGATCTTATCATATCAATAACCATTTTACAGATGGAGGGACTGAGGTGAACGGTTGAACAACTACCCTTAGACCACATGCTAGTCAGTACCAATGATGGCATTCAAGTCCAAAGAACCTGTCTTATTTCCTTAACAGAGTTTTGTTTGCTTATTTTGTTTATTTGTGAGTTACTATTGTTCTTATGGTTGGGTAAGCATCAGGTATAAACAAAATTCCAAATGCCTGAGAACTTAAAGGTTGTTGACATTATCCAATTTCAAGAATCACTTGTAAAATTGGGACAATTTTTCCCTAACTCTTTAAAAGAGGCTGCTGCTGCTGCTGCTAAGTCGCTTCAATCGTGTCCAACTCTGTGCGACCCCATAGATGGCAGCCCACCAGGCTCCTCCGTCCATGGGATTTTCCAGGCAAGAGTACTGGAGTGGGGTGCCATTGCCTTCTCTGTTAAAAGAGGCAGGGGTCTTTTTAATCACAGTGAGGTTTGATGAGTGTGGGGTCAACATAAACAGTGTGAGTTACAATGGTTGGTTCCATCAAGTTACATGACTGAGCCGTTCATCGTCTCCTTGGGGACTTCCCAGCCTACAGTCACCAGTTTGTGGTTAAATCTGGTTTTCATTTATACTCTCTGTACACACACATCCAATATATCTCAGCCCCTCCCCAACATACGCACATGACACAGACAGAACTAGATTATGCACACAGCTGGGGAATTGGAGACTTTCTGATTTCCCCCCAAAATGAAAAACACAGCTCTGTTTCTGCCCACAGACTCTAATGTGTGCACTGCGTGTATCTCACAGTGGCTTTGCCCCCTGTCTTATATTGTTCAGAAACATGTTCAAGTACGTATCTTCAGTTTTAACCAGAAAGGATGCTTCCTCTGAATTATATTTGGAAACTATTCAGTGTTCCAAGGCTTTGCACACACACCAGTGAGGTCATATTTTCAGTAACAGACAGCTGGACTTTAACAGCTGAATACTTATTTCGTGTGCATTAGAAAAAAGTCAAACTAGCACATAAAGCCCATGCTATTATGAGTATTGCTGCTATAAGACACTGCTCATTCATAAGACACTGTTAGAAGATGCAGTTTAGTCCCTGGACCCACAGCATCAGTGTCACCTGGAACTTCTTGTTCAGTCACTAAGTCGTGTCCAACTCTTAGCAATGCCCATGGAGTGCAGCATGCCTGGCCCCCCCTGGCCTTCACTATCTCCCGGAGTTAGCTCAAACTCACGTCCATTGAGTCGGTGATGCCATCCAACCACCTCATCCTCTGTCGCCCCCTTCTCCTCCTGCCCACAATCTTTCCCAAGGGTATTTTCCAGTGAGTTGGCTCTTTGCATTGGGTGGCCAAAGTATCGAAGTTTCAGCTTCAGCAACAGTCCTTACAATGAATATTCAGGATTGATTTTCTTTAGGATTGATTATTTCCTTACAGTCCAAGGGACTCTCAAGAGTCTTCTCCAGCACCATAATTAGAAAGCAACTTCTTAGAAATCATCATTCTTAGGCCTATCCTAGACCTACTGATTAACAAACTGAGAGAACACTTTAACAAGCTCCTCAAGTAATAAGGCATGCTAAAGTTTGAGAATCATTGCTTTAAGATAAAGTTAATTTTATTTAAGCAAAAAGAAAACAAAAAAATCAATTGGGTTAAAGAAGAAATTAAAAAATAATAAAACTAGTCTAAGGATATACCCCAAATTAAGGAGCTGGGGAGAGGCTGGGATGTGGGACCCCCGAGTGCAGTGCTCGAGCACATGCATCCTCAGTCGCTCAGTCATGTCCAACTCTTTGTGACCCCATGGACTGTAGCCCACCTGGCTTCTCTGTCCCTGGGATTATCCCAGCAAGAATGCTGGAGTGAGCTGCCATTTCCTCCTCCAGTGGATCTTTCCAACCCAGGGATTGAACCCCAGTCTCCTGCAATTCCTGCAGTGTCAGCCGGGTTCTTTACCACTGAGCCACCTGGGAAGACGGGCTACGGTGCTTATACCTGGACAAACATCTCCTCAAGCAACAGAATACAAACAAACTATAAGGGACTAAAAATAACTGTGAACATGCCCAGTTGGGGCAAATTATGAACAAGATACAAAAAGACCAAAAACCCAATTGCCACTTTGAAACAGTCAGAAATAAAAGCAGGACCCTGTACATGTACCCTGCACAAAACAGGAACCATCAGGCGGTGGGCAGACCACTCGAGCCAGTCCTGCAGCCTGACGCACCAGTCGACCCCTTCCCTCACCCTATTTAAGACGCCAGCTCACCACCCCTAGAGACAGAGCAAGGGAACATGTCACTCGTTCTCACTCCCTCATGTTGTAGCACGTGTCCCAGTCAAGACTTGCCTGAATTTCTCATCTGGCTTCTGATCAATTTCTACTGATTTAAGGAGGCCAAGAACCCTGGTCGGTAACACTGGTACATGCTAGATGATGTGTTGGGGAAACATGCTGGTTACTGACAGATTGATAAACATTCAAACTCATCCATGAACAAACGCAGGAACTTCCTCCAACTGTCTCTTCACATGAATGGAAGGCAAAGTCACAGATCATTAGCCCTAATATAAAAGTAAAGTCAAATTTGAGCTCTCATGTTTAATAAGCAAAGTGTGCCACCTGCTCTGGGTGCAGAGTAGATCCTCCACATCCATTTATCACCAGACACCCATCCACAATGCACTCCGCACAAACAATACCATTTGGAGCAGGGATGGCTGCCCGTACTCGTCAGAAATAGAAGTCAAGAGAACAAAGTTGGGTGAAATCAACTTCTGCAGTTGCCAGCCAGTCCACACAACACAATGTCAATAAAACGCCTTCCATCAATGAGCCATCAACAATCACACATGTGGTTGGAAAAGTATAATGAAGAGTCTAACTTCATTTTCTAATCTTTAATTGCTGACAGTTTTTAAGCTTCACCTCTGCCTCTTCCTTTGTGCTCCATATCTTGGCACTCTGGTTACTAAGTTTTCACGACTGGCAAGAAATTTGAACACACAAGCCACTGCCCATGAGAGGAATCCTCAGCCCACTCCTAGCCCCCAACCCTGAACATCATAAAACTCCATGCCACTGTCCTGCCCTTCCTCTCTCAAGGCATTCCTCAGTCAGCTTGAGAGGCCCGGCCCTACTCTCCCCCAAAGTTTCATTATGCTAGTGATAAACCTTTCCATACGTGTGTGTCTGTGCATGCGTGTGTGTGTGAGAGAGAGAGGCAAAATCATCTTGGCATCTGAATCAAATTTCAGGCAGAAGATCCATCCTGCCTCTTTCAAAAGGAAGAGTGTCATGGTCCCCGCGTCAGTTGGCAAAGAATTTCCAGACATGAGACAGGATGAGAGGAAAATAGTTTATTAGAGTGGGAGACGCTGTTAGAACGCTGGCCAGCTCAAGGGAGAACCGACATCGAACAGGGGTCCTTGGTCCAGTTTTATAGCCAGGGTACAAGGAGCAGGATAGGGGTCTTGTGGGTCATTTGCGGATTGGATGAGGCATGTATACTGGGTGGGGGAACAGTAAGGCAGAAACCGTCTGGGGCAGAAGGGGAGACAGGTTATACTGCTCAGGAGCACGTGAAATTCTTTAACAGTTACAACAAGGGGGAGAGAAGGACAATAAGGGTCTGTTGTGTTTTTTTTTTTTTTTTTCTGTTCCTGCATTCTAAGACCTTCCTTGGTTTTATCGATTCATGCATTCCAAGACTGTCCTTGGTTTTTTCTGGTCTTTCATCCACGGGACACCACAAAAAGGCCATGTAGAAGTCATGTAAATCAAAGGATCTATGTAATTATGTTGTTCTATATATACACAGAAGGGAGACAACTAGTTCCTATGTCAGAAAAACACAAGATTTGACAACAGAAATTCCATGACCTTAGAATTATCATTTTCCAGTATCTCTCAGAAATATACAAATGCCAATAGTAAAAAAAAAAAATGGGAGAAAAACCCAATTCTTCAATCCCACCAGTTTGCTTGGGAACTCTTTCATCCATGTGTTTAGTATCTCGATAAGCCCAGCCTGAACTAAGCATTAGGTAAAAGAAAACAAATGGTACACACTTCCAGCCTTAAAAAGCTTCTCAAGGTGTACATCTTTGAAATGTCTAAGAAACTTCTAGCACTTATAATTTCAGTATTCATACATTAAGACTTTATTTTTGTAAATGACTTCATTTGATTTCATTCAATTATTTTAAAGGTAGGTGTGGAAAACTGGAGTAGCATTCAGCAAATATTCATCCACTTCCACCTCCGCTTTCTGCTTGGGATGCAGAATACTTCCCAGGGCTCCAGGCTCTGGTGAGCAGAACATGAACTGACAGGATGTAAAGAGTATTTGCATTTGCTGGCACACAGTTTGGCTTGCTTCTGGCACTCCTGCTATTTCACGAGAAAGACGCACCCTACACAGCCACTATTGACTCAGCTTGGGTTGCAGAGAGCGAGAGCTGGTGCAGACCTAAACCCTTGCCAGAGTCCCCAGCCAAGCCCAGTCTAAGCACAGCCTGAGAGAGCCCAGACTAGCTTAGCAGAACCACACTTGACTTTTATACCTATGCAAATAAATGTTTATTATTGAAAACTACTGGATGTCAGCAAGGTCTGTTACACAGCAGTATTGCGCCAATAGCTGATGAACACGTTTCCAGCCAAGTTTACCGTTTAGAGGCTCATACCACTTTGGAAGCTTTGAGTAACTGGAATGTAATCTTACCGACCAACGTAGACAGAAGAGGGCTCAGGTTGCAAAGATAAATGGTGGGGAGGAACACACACATTTCCATTCTTTCATAAACAAAAAATGAGCTCAGACAACTTGCGTCTCTATGTCTTTGGGTGATAATGTAAAATAGGTACAAAGGTCAGTAAATTTATGGTTATGTTTCTTTGATAAGTACCTGGGTTCCCAAGGTAGGTATTTAGTACCAGGCACCATAGGCATCTCACCGAGGGGAAAACAGTCAGTTCAAATTCCAGTTGCCAATGCTTGGAAATTTTGCCTTTTCACTTTGCCCTTTTCTCTTACCCTTATTTTCTGTTCTATTAAAATGGAGATATCAAGCTCTTTTGAACTCCAGGGACACAAACTCCTGAAACCTTATTTCCCCCTTCCTATCTCTATAGTTTTAAAAGACACACACACATTAAAAAAAATCCAGAGGCTCCCAACTTGTCAGCCTAAAACTTAGGATTCAACTGAAAGTACCCAATGAGTACCACTAGGTGGCAGTCATATTTCATATGGAAACTTGAAACCTGCTAACAAATAATGCCTTAAAGATTTGGTGGGGGTCAGGGGATGGGGGCGATGAAGGTGGGTCAATACTGTGAAATGAACATTCTTCTTTGCCATAAAAGATGGACTAGTATGGATATGGTACCTATATGAGAAAAATTAGAACAAGTAAGAGGCATTTCACTCGCTACCGAAGTAATGATCAAAAGTCTCCAAGCAAGGATTCAACAGTATGTGAACCGAGAACTTCCAGATGTTCAAGCTGGATTTAGAAAAAGCAGAGGAACCAGAGATGAAAAATTGCCAACATCCGCTGGATCACTGAAAAAGCAAGAGAATTCCAGAAAAACATCTACTTCTGCTTCATTGACTACGCTAAAGTCTGTGACTGTGTGCATCACAACAAACTGGAAAATTCTTCAAGAGATGAGAAAACTAGACCACCTGACCTGCCTCCTGAGAAACTTGTATGCAGGTCAAGAAGCAACAGTTAGAATCGGACATGGAACAATGGGCTGGTCCAAAACTGGGAAAGGAGTATGTCAAGGCTGTAAATTGTCAGCCTGCTTATTTAATTCACATGCAGAGTATATCATAGGAAATGCTGGACTGGATGAAGCACAAGCCAGAATCAAGATTGAAGGGAGAAAGATCAGCAACCTCAGATGTGCAGATGACACCACCGTTATGGCAAAAAACGAAGAAGAACCAAAGAGCCTCTTGATGAAGGTGAAAGAGAAAAGTGAAAACACTGGCTTAAAACTCAACATTAAAAAAATGAAGATCATGGCATCTAGTCCCATCACTTCATGGCAAATAGATGGGGAAACAATGGAAACAGTAACAGACTTCATTTTCTTGGCCTCCAAAATCACTGCAGATGGTGACTACAGCCATGAAATTAAAAGACGCTTGCTCCTTGGAAGAAAAGCTATGACCAACCTAGACAGTGTATTGAAAAGCAGATAAACATTACTTTGCCAACAAAGGTCCATCTAGTCAAAGCTATAGTTTTTCCGGTAGTCATGCATGGATGTGAGAACTGGACCATAAAGAAGGCTGAGCACCAAAGAACTGATGCTTTTGAACTGTGGTTTGGAGAAGACTCTTGAGAGCCCCTTGGACTGCAACGAGCTCAAACCAGTCAATCCTAAAGGAAATCAGTCCTGAATATTCACTAGAAGTACTGCTGAAGCTGAAACTCCAATACTTTGGCCACCTGATGCAAAGAACTGACTCATTAGAAAAGACCCTGATGCTGGGAAAGACTGAAGGCAAGAGGAGAAGGGGACGACAGAGGATGAGATGGTTGGATGGCATCACTGACTTGATGAACATGAGTTTGAGCAAGCTCCAGGAGATGGTGAAGGATAGGAAAGCCTGGCATGCTACAGTCCATGGGGTTGCAAACAGTCGGATACAACTGAGCGACTGAACAACAATTCCAAAAAGTTGAGAGACCCAATAGACTTCAGTTGTCATAGGTTCACGTTTTTTAGTTCCCACCTTAATCCCCATGGACAGCAGAGCCTAGCAGGCTGCAGTCTATGGGGGTCACAAAGAGTCAGACATGATTGAGTGACTAAGCACAGACCTAACCTGTGTAACAACAACATCTGAAATAAAAAGCAAGAAAATTAAAAGTCACTGGTGAGTACTAAAACAGGGTAACACCTTGGAGAAACAGAAATGGACTAGAGCAGCACAGCAGTGCTTTGGGCCTGAAGCTTGGGCTGGTTGAGCTCAGGTTCCAGTGACGGGCATGATGGCCTGGAGTTTGGTGATTGCAGAGAAGCTGGGCTAACAGGGCCCTCTGTGGGGCAGGAAATCAGGGCCAGGCTTGTGGCTTAGAAAAAGGGACAGGGGTGGTGTTCCTAAATGGTCAAGAGAATCCAGAAGTATTAATAGTTGCTGTCAACTGCTGCCTGGGGGCTTAAAATAGGAGGCTATAGACAAGAATTGAGACCAGATTTCAAGTATATCCATCCCTGTTCTGAATGACTAGAGCTGCAACGTCCCAACCACATCTTGGGCTGGGGACCCCAAAACACCATTGTTAAACTAGGTTCTGGTCTGGGAGTCTTGTAAGGACCAGGTAAGCCAACTGTAAAACAGACAAGTGTCATGGGGAAGGGAAAATTTCTTTTTTAAAAAAAGCATCCCATATACCATGAGACTTCAAACCAAACCAAACAAAACCCGAATATCAGGACAGACAACAAAATCAACAATTGGAAGAGAAAATTACATTAATACAAATCTTAAACATAAATGTTTAAAATATTTTAGCAGTGTTTAGAATTATTACCAAGGTAAAAGAATAACAATCATTATAAACAATAATGAGAAAAGTAATATAAACAATAATGAGAAAAGTAATATAAACAATATTAAGAAAAGAATATATAAAAAGAAGTAACTATAGGTAACTACAAACTTTAGAAGGCTTCCCTAGTGGCTCAGTGGTAAAGAATCTGCCTGCCTATGCAGGAGATGCAGGTTTGATCCCTGGGTTGGGAAGATCCCCTGGAGAAGGAAATAACAAACCACTCTAGTGTTCTTTTGCCCAGGAAACCCAATGGACAGAGGAGCGTGGTGGGCTACAGTCCACGGGGTCGCAAAAAAGAGTCGAACACAACTCAGCAATTAAAAAACAAACAAGAAATAACAGAAATGTAAAATGTAGTAATTGAAAAGTTTAAGAGTGGGATAAAGTCTGGCACTGTCAAGGAAAGAATTTGTGAATAAAAGATAATACTATATAACTAAAAATGCAGCATGAAACCAAAAAGGATAAGAAAGAATCAAAATTAAGAAACTCTGACCCTGGTACATAAATAACAAGTTAGACCATAAAACAGTACAGAAAACAAAGTCTGTAAATAGAGACATGCAGATATGGAAACTTAATGTGAGAACTGAGCCTGTTTTGAAATTTGTGACGGAAGCCTAGACTATTTCTAAATCCAAATTTAAGAAAAATATTTATATTTCATACCATACACAAGAATAAATCCCTGTGGCTTAAAAAATCCAAATATGAAAACCAAAACAGAAAAAACACTTTGGAAGAACATTAGGATATCTTTATGACATTGGAATTTGAAAAGATTTCTTAAGACTTTCTGTTTTTTAAGGAAAACATGTTTTAGATTCAGTTTCATTAAAATTACCAAAAGTACTTATGCTAAAAGATGCCACTGGAAAGTGACAAGCCACACTCCTGGAGAAGACGTTTGCAAAATATGAACAATAAAAGTTGAGCATTGATGCAATCGAGGACTAGAATAAACAAGTAGAAAGAAATAAGAAAAGCAACCGATAGAAAAATGGACAATACATCCATGGAAGACTGCTAAACATACAGAAAGACACGCAATCTAACCTATCCTCAGGGTGAAGCAAATTAAAACTACAGTGGGATGTCAATTCACACCTAACAAACTTGAAAATATTAAAAAGACTGCTAATACTAACTACTGGTGAGAAATAAGAATTCCACACTCTACTGATGACAGTATTAATTGTCACAATCACTTTAAAATTCATTTTGACATCTATTAAGCTGAAAGGTACACATTAATAAAACCAGAAATTCTACTGTAAAATTTAACCCAAGTGGGGTGTTTACTATGAACACAAATGTTTAACAGCACACTTGAGGAAACCCCATTTCCACTAGTGGAAAATAGGAAGAAACTTACATTTCCAATACAGCAGTACAGATAAATATTGAACAATATATTCACCCAAAGTGATACTATACAGACATTAAAATGAATGACCTGGAACTATACATACCAACACAGATTAATTTAGCAACTATAATTCTGAGAGGAAAAAAGTTGCCAAAAAATACAGTTGGATGTCACTTTTAGAATTTTAAAACACACAATTGTATTATACATATTTAGGGATTTCGTACCTAAGTTTAAAGAAGTACATGGGATTAATAAGCAGTTTCACATAAGGAGAAGGTAGAAGCCACACAGCAGGGTGCAAATGTATTTCCAATGTTTTATTTCTTAACTAAGGCATTGGGAATAGTAATGATCTTGAATGTCACTAACATCTTAGCCTTAAAATACATAAAGTGAAAACTGACAAAATAAATTAAATGATAGGAGATAAGCAGAGCCCTTCTATTAGAAACTATACATCAAGCAAATAAAAACACAAGTGACTGGCACAAGAAACAAACTTTACTATCTATATCCCAGAACCCAACAAAAACAACATGCATCCTTTTCAGACACATGATGTATCTGCTAAAATTGATCACAGAAAATCGCTCCAAAACATTTAAATATTATTATACAGACCACGTTCACTTTCTATACTACAATTAAAATCAATAAGAGGATAGACTAAAAAGGAAAATTAAAATTAGCAAATCTAATTAGACAACATATGAAAATAAGCCATGTAACTAAAAAGGGTTTCTTCTAAGAATGTACGAATTATATATCATCTGAAAATTTATCAGTGATATCTAACATACTAACACAGTAAAGGAGAAAAGGCATCATATCTCAAAATCTCAAAATGATACAGAATGAAACAAAAAAGTATCCTGATAAAGCTCAAGTCACCCTCCATTTTAAAAAGAAAAAGACTCTGAGCTAATTTAGAATAGAAGGAAATCAAATTCAGGACATTAAGAATTTTTCAGCAATTTTTCACATGTCATAGTAAAACCTCAGGAAGCCAGCTTAAGAGTACCCAGTCACTCATGTTTTCCTATGTATACTAGAGGTCTGGGACTAACTATGCAGTAAGAAATGATATGTGAAAACTGGAAAGGAAAAGACAATACTGGTATTATTTACAGTGATATGATTGTCAAAGTATATACAGCAATACCATTTATACAGGGTTTAGAAAACCCATGCTATATACTGTATAGGATTACACAGATGATGCCATTCACAACTGACTTTCCTGTAATGATGGTGACCCCCGCACAAACCAGAAAGTGGCTGGGGAGACAAGTGGAGAAATTGGATTAAGAGGGGTTATGAAAGTGGTCTCAGCCCCGGCTTCACAAGGCTGAAGAAACTGTGGCAAAATGTTTGAGTATAGATGATTAATATATAACTGCTCATTCGACTTCTCTATTTTCCTAGTAGTCTGAAATTATGCAGGACTCTCTTCGACAAAAGATAAAAACGAATGTGTTCCAAACCTCACACATACACTTTTTCTACTTAAAACTTGGTTTAAAGTCAGTGAGAAAAATTAGAAAGCATCCACAGAGTCCTAGTGAAAACACCTTCCTCACGCGGCGCATACAAGCATGAGATGGTCTGACTGAAAACTCTGGGAGAAGTTCTTCACTCTTCAGCGTGTGCCTGAACTCTCTGGCTGTCAGAGCCCTTTAAAGCCAACAAAGGGAACCTCAGGAGAAGGGGAGAGGAAGGTCAGTCCCTGGAGAGGCAGGTGAAAGCCAGCCAGCTTTAACTTGACTGAGAGTGGAATTTTCTAGTAAACCAGGCCAGACAGGTACCCAGGAGGCCAGGCTACCTGCCCGGGTTTCTAAAGGCAACGTGACACTTGTTTCTCCCATATGGTGGAAAAGTACTCCAAAATGCAACACACTACACCTGCCACTGTGTTTATTGCCTGTTAAGTGTAAAGTCTTGACTTGCATTGCTTCTCCCGTCAGAATTTAAGAACTGACTTTTCACGTAGATATCTATTTTCAGGTCTCTCTCAATTCTAAAACCAAAGATGAGAAAACCTATTAGACATCTAAGAAAAACCTCCAATGCACGGGGCCCAGGTTTGACTCCTGGTGGGGGAACTAGATCCCTCCTGTTGCAAAAGCAAGACCTGATGTAGTCAAATAAATAAATTTAAACAAATATATACATATATATAATTACAAAAAAGTAAAATAAAAACTCGAGATAACTCATTTAAAAGTGAACTTCAGATAACCAGCGGATCATTTTTCAGTGTTAATGTGTCTCAGGCAATGCTGCTGCTGCTGTTAAGTCGCTTCAGTCGTGTCCAACTCTGCGACCCCATAGACAGCAGCCCACCAGGCTCCCCCATCCCTGGGATTCTCCAGGCAAGAACACTGGAGTGGGGTGCCATTGCCTTCTCCACTCAGGCAATATGTGACACTAAAAAATTATTGTTTATCTGACAGTCATGTTTAATGGGACATCCTATATTTTGTCTGGCAACCCTACTTCAGGATCTCTTGGCACTCGTAGGGAGAACTATGCACAACAGGTCAAGAATTTCTAAAAACTGGAGATTGTGCGTGCACACAGATGGAATTATAGTAGAAATCTTTTAGCTACCTAGAAACACTGATTCTAGACATTTCCTTTGAGCTTGCTTTCTTTAAAATCTCCTGGATTTTGTTGTTTTCGTTTTATAATGGCAGTTTGAGTTTTGTTTTTTCCCCCAAGTAATCTGATCTTTTCATATGATTTTTCACTGAAAATCACAAGGAAGTCAGATATCTACTTTTTACAGTGAACACAAGAAACAATGACATGAAATGAAGGTAACACAGAGAACACAAATGCACACATCACCCTCTTTCCCTTCTTGTAGAGAGAGAGGAATGCCATTGTTAAGAGCATATGAAGACAAATACAGCGATTCAACATGCAAAACACTGCACCCCTCAAACACACTCTTCTGAAAAGTCAGTTGTGCCCGGCTGCCCACCTACGAGCTTGCTCCAGTGTTACTACAGTCAAAAATCAGCCAAGACAAATGGGAGACACGACCAGCTCACTTGTAAAAGCCAAACTTCTGCATCAGCCAACCAATTGAATCCCTCCCTGTAAAGCCTCTATTCAGTGGTTCTCAGCCTTGGCTACATATCAGAATCACCCAGGGAGGCTGAAAAATCACTGAAGCATGAATTCCAGCCCAGAGATAGATTTTGTTGGTATGAAATGCACATTAGGCATTGGATTTTTTAACAGTTTTCCAGGTAATTCTGACAGACAGCCAAAGCTGAGAACCACAGCTATTGTTAGGGTTATCCTCAAACACTGTTGTTGGGGGATGCTAGAAGGTAACACATATATTTAGATTGTAAAAAGCATGTGTCTCCATCTGCTGCTAACTCCAAGCTCTCCTCCATCCAAGCTGATGAGCAAACAGCCAATGCATAGGACTTGGGTTCTTCCCTGCCCTCCCGTATTTCCTCTGAAATTTTAGCATCCTGAAGTAATGTTCAAAGGGCAGGCAGGATGATATAGAAGGGACTGCAGATGGGAATAAAAATGGCAAGGTCTTCTGGTCAATTCCACTTTACTAGTAAACCCAACGTAACCTGCCAGATTATCGTTCTAGAAGTGTACAATCTGAGCAGCATGCAAAGGATATCAGCTCAATTGACAGAAATGTGCAGCTTTTTAACTGAAGTACTTAGTTGGTTTACAATACTGCATGTGTTTCAGGTATACAGAAAAGTGATTCAGTTTTATATACATATACACACACATATACATATATTTTTTTCAGATTATATATACACAACATATGTGTCTTCAGATTATTTTCCATTTCATTCCAATCCCAAAGAAAGGCAATGCCAAAGAATGCTCAAACTACCGCATAATTGCACTCATCTCACACTCTAATAAAGTAATGCTCAAAATTCTCCAAGCCAGGCTTCAGCAATACGTGAACCATGAACTTCCAGATGTTCAAGCTGGTTTTAGAAAAGGCAGAGGAACCAGAGATCAAATTGCCAACATTCACAGGGTCATCGAAAAAGCAAGAGAGCTGCAGAAAAACATCTGTTTCTGCTTTATTGACTATAAGCCTTTGACTGTGTGGATCACAAGAAACTGTGGAAAATTCTGAAAGAGATGGGAATACCAGACCACCTGACCTGCCTCTTGAGAAACCTATATGCAGGTCAGGAAGCAACAGTTCAAACTGGACATGGAACAACAGACTGGTTCCAAATAGGAAAAGGAGTACATCAAGGCTGTATATTGTCACCTTGCTTATTTAACTTTTATGCAGAGTACATCATGAGAAATTCTGGGCTGGAAGAAGCACAAGCTGGCATCAAGATTGCCGGGAGAAATATCAATAACCTCAGATATGCAGATGACACCACCCTTACGGCAGAAAGTGAAGAGGAACTAAAGAGCCTCTTGATGAAAGTGAAAGAGGAGAGTGAAAAAGTTGGCTTAAAGCTCAACATTCAGAAAACGAAGATCATGGCATCTGGTCCCATCACTTCATGGCAAATAGATGAGGAAACAGTGTCAGACTTTACTTTTTTGAGCTCCAAAATCACTGCAGATGGTGACTGCAGCCATGAAATTAAAAGACTCTTGCTCCTTGGAAGAAAAGTTATGACCAACCTAGATAGCATATTGAAAAGCAGAGACATTACTTTGCCAACAAAGGTCCGTCTAGTCAAGGCTATGGTTTTTCCAGTGGTCATGTATGGATGTGAGAGTTGAACTGTGAAGAAAGCTGAGCGCCGAAGTATTGATGCTTTTGAACTGTGGTGTCAGAGAAGACTCTTGAGAGTCCCTTGGACTGCAAGGAGATCCAACCAGTCCATCCTAAAGGAAATCAGTCCTGATTGTTCATTGGAAGGACTGATGCTAAAGCTGAGACTCTAATACTTTGGCCACCTCATGCAAAGAGTTGACTGATTTGAAAAGATCCTGATGCTGGGAGGGATTGGAGGCAGGAGGAGAAGGGGACGACAGAAGATGAGATGGCTGGATGGCATCACCAACTCGATGGACATGAGTTTGCATAAACTCCAGGAGCTGGTGATGGACAGGGAGGCCTGGCGTGCTGCAATCCATGGGGTCACAGAGTCAGACACGACTGAGTGACTGAACTGAACTGAACTGAAGAAAGAAAAAAAATGCTGCCAGTTTTGATTGTATAATGCCCATTACAAAACTGTCATTTTAGATGCAGATAATGTCCATCAGACATTTGGTAATATATGTTAACTCAATTCTCATAAAGTTATATGTATTTTATGTGAGATGTATTATTAATGCCTCCATATTGGGGCTTCCCAGGTGGCGCTAGTGGTAAAGAACCTGTCTGCCAATGCAGATGTGTAAGGGATGTGAGTTCAATCCCTGGGTTGGGAAGATGCCCTGGAGGAGGGCATGGCAACCCACTCCAGTACTCTTGCCTGGAGAATCCCATGGAAAGAGGAGCCTGGCAGGCTACAGTCCATAGGTTTGCAAAGGGTCGGACAAGACTGAAGCCACTTAGCACACACACACAAGCACACCCCCATTTTAGAGAGAAACTGAGACCCAGAGAGGTGAAGTCCTTGCCCACATTCACAGGGATAATAAGGAATAGAGCCAGGATCTGAACCCAGGAAGCCTGGCTATACTCTGTTTGCTAGTCCAGCTCTGTAAGTATTCATTGATGAAGACAAAAATTAATCATGATAACACCAACCCAAGCTTTCCACTCACTACCAGAAGGAGCCAGCATTCTGGAAGGTCTGCTGCTGACTCAGCCTGCAGACACGGACTTCCTCGGAGGACTCATCCCACATAACAGATCTGACTCAGGCCCAGTTTCCTGCAGAGGATCCACCCCAGTTAGTGGTTTCCTGAAATTCAGCCCTCATGGTACCAGCTAGTCAGCACGAACTCATCCCCACACGTCCACAGGTTTTTTTCCCACTTGGTCATTACTACACCCATTCATCTTTAGTAATATTGACTCTTCCTCCTCCAACTACCATCATGTGCTTCATTTTGTGAGGGCGACTTTCGGAGCCACGTTCCCAGCTGCTCCTAATAGAGAAGCCACAACTGAATAAGTACCAAGACGCATCAGCCATCAGATTCTACAGCTTCCAGCTCGCCAGCCGCTTTGGCTCACTCAACCAGCAAGCTGGTGGCCAGGCTCGTGGAGTCACACACTCCCTCTCCGGTTCACTGCCCTAGTTACTGTGGCAACAGACGTCACAGAAATACAAAGTCAGAGTCACTGTTTCCATGTCCTCTAAACGGAGGAGCAAATGTTCAACCTTGCTGGTAATCGAATAAATATTAATAAAGCATAAGATACCATTTTCGTTCCTCTAGTTGGAAATCATTTTCAAACCATGAAATATAATGTTGTCTAAAAAGCAATCAACAGAATCATAAACCGTTAACACCTTTATCAACAAAAATGAACTGCTGTTAGAACATTTATTGACTGTTTTCTGAGAATCGGGTGTTGTGCCAAGTGGTTTGCCTTACTTTCTCTCATCCTAAGAGGGTGACATTCTAGTGTTTCATTTTGTAGGACACTGAGGGTCACTGGTTAAGAAGGTGAAGTGGGTACTATCTTTGAGAAGGTCAGTTTCGCTATAGACACTGAGAGCAGACTCTGCACCTAGGATATCTAGTTGGCATCCTAGCTTGGGCACTCACAAGCAGTAGCATCTGGGCCAAGTTACTTCACCTTCTGTGCCTGTTTTCTCATCCTTAAATAAGGATAATGACGATTCCTACCTTACAAAGTTGCTTAAAAGATGAGTGAATATTTGTACAGTACTTATAGCACTGTTTGCGGCATAGGTGTATAACACATATTTTCAGCTGTTATTACTATTATTAAAAAATGATGTTTTCACTTTCAATAATTTCATTTTCATTCCAAACTGATAACTTTGCTTCCTACTTCACTGACAAAACTGAAGCTGCTGGAAGAACCTCCACATCATTCTACCTACCAGCATTGATACCCATATTCTTTGCTCTTGGGATTGGTTACTGGAGATGACTTTTCATACTCCTATCAAAGCCAACCCCTCTGCTAGTACCTAAGATCTCTATCCACATCAGTTTCTCAAACATACCATTCCAGGAAGCCTGCCTTCTTCTTACCTCAAATTTCCCCTTTCTGCAAGAACCTTCTCTCTAGCACACAAAAGAGCTATTACATCTCCCATCTTAATTAGAACAAAATGAAACCTTTCTTTTGGCCCCACAGGCCCCACCAGCTACTACCCCAATTTAGTTCCTTTTGCAAAACTTCTCAAAAATTTGCCCACATATTGTCTCTGATTGTCATTCTCTTAAAGCCACTCAGAATGAGGCTTCTGCCCAAGCCCCTCCACCAGGATCCTCTATGCTTCTAAATTCAATGGTCAATGCTCAATGCTTACGATTTTCTGCTCTAACATTTGTCACACTTCCCCCACTCCTTCATACTCCTTTTTGGACTCAGCATTCAGAATTCCACGATCTCTTGGTTTGCTGGCTACCTCACTGGACACGCATCCTCAGTTTACTTTGTTGATTCTTCCTCTTCACCTCAATCTCTTGCTACTGGAGGTCCCTAGGGTCATGTCCTCCTGGTTGCCCTTTTCTATCTCCACTCAGCATCTCACCAATCTGAGTTTTAAATATCAACTTTTAGATGTGCAAATGACTCCCCAATAAACATCTGCAGCTCAGAAGCCCTCCTCACCCCAACTTCACACTCATACAATATCCAAAGGCCTGCTAGCACTTCCTTGTGCATGTCAAATTGATACCTGGAGTTTCACATCTCAGAAGTAATGCTTCATCATCCTTCCCCTACCACCAACAGTCTTCTCCTCCTGTCAATGGCGGTTTCATCCTTTCATGGCTCAAGTCAAAAAGTCTGGTCATCCCTGACTGCTCTCCCCTACATCTAGTCAAGAAATGCCAATAGTTCTGCCTTCAAAACAAATTCAAAATCTGATTATTTCTTACTGCCTCCTTTTCTACCACCATAGTCCATGCCACTGTGCCCTAAGCAAGTACAATCTCTTGCCTGGATCACCACGAAGGTGAAACTGAAAGTTGCTCAGCCGTGTCCAGCTCTTTGTGACCCCATGGACTATACAGTCCATGGAATTCTCCAGGCCAGAATACTAGAGTGGGTAGCCTTTCCCTTCTCCAGGAGATCTTCCCAACCCAGGGATCGAACCCAGGTTTCCTGCTTTGCAGGCAGATTCCTTACCAGCTGAGCCACAAGGGAAGCCCGAGAATACTGGAGTGGGTAGCCTATCCCTTCTCTAGGGGATCTTCCTGACCCAGGAATCAAACCGGGGTCTCCTGCATTGCATATTATATAGGAATTGAACTGGGGTCTCCTGCCCTGCATATTATGTTATGATAACATAACAATCTGATATCTGCAACCTGGGTCTACTGGGCCCCACACCCCCCTTCCCTGCCCCCTAGTCCCTAATTAAATACAGCAGCCAGAGTGGGCTTTTCTAGACACAAAGAAAATCATGTCAAGTCTCTGCTCAAAATTCCCTCACAGCTCCCTACTTCACTCTCAACAAAGAGGCCGAATTTCACCCTCAACACTGGCCTGCAAAGCTGTTCATCAGAGGTTCCTCCATGACTTTTGTGCCACAGGCCTCTTTGGCAGTGGCAATGCCTACTGATCCCTTCAGGCTTCCCAGGTGGCACTGGTGGTAAAGAATCCATCTGCCAACACAGGAGACATAAGAAGCAAGGGCTCAATCCCTGAGTTGGGCAAATGCCCCAGAGGAAGGCAAAGAATATATTTAGATGCATAAAATGAAATACCATAGATTACAGAGGAAACCAACTCAGTGTTATTTTAATTGTGATATATAATAGTAATACATGTACTCCTTTATTAATACATTAAATAATAGGATCCAGGGGCAGGTCTAATGACTAATGAAACTTTGATGTGATATGGTGATGAAAATAATCATATTTTAAGAGGTATACAACAACCATCATGTGATGATAATATCTGTGACTTCCATTGCTGACAAGGTCATCAGTTCTATTATCTAGGTTTGGGACCTGATGAAAAACATTAAATTCCAGTTAGATGTTATTATGAAAAAAATTGGATGGAATGTTTTCCCATCCAAATTAACAGACTCCCTGAATTTTATCCTTGAACTCCTTAGAGGTCCTCAGACTCCAGGCTAAAAGCCTCTAACTGCATTTCTCTTGAATTTCCCTTTCTGGCTAACAGCTGCAGCTCCCCAGCCCATACTACACCCATTCTGTACTCAGAGACTTTGCACTGGTGGTTCCCTTCCCCTGCAGTCCCTTACTTCTCTTTTCTTATTTCTTTGCTCAAATGTCACAGTCTGAAGGAGTCCTATTCAGACCATATTATTTAAAATGGTAACCAAGTCTTACACCACAATCCCAGTGCCTCTTATCCAGCTTTTCTTTTCCATAGCATTTATCACCATCTAGGTACACAATCTACTTATTTTATGTCTTCACTATCTGTATTCACCACTAACATGCTCCCCTTCTCCCTCAGATGCAAGCTCCTAGAAGGCTGAACTTTTTTCTTCTTGATTTACTGATGTATTTCAATACCTCAAACAAGTCCCAGCATGTAGGAGGTGTTCAGGCAATGTCATTTACATAAATGTTGCATTTCAACTAAAATTAACGTTGAATGTTTATTATGTGAATTACCTCCTCTAAACACAGTTTCATGTAGGAACACGTTAGAGGATTTTATCCATTCATCATCATGCCATATCCAATATATTTTTCCATTCATTTCAAACTGAGCTCTCATTTCAGTTCCTAGAAATGTTCCTATATTTATTCAGAAAGGATGGAGCATGGTGTCAGCTGGTGTGAGCTGACATGTCTGTCAATTTAATGATGCGAAACAGTAGTCTTGGAACCAGCTACCAAGGTTCACATACTAGCTTCTCTCTTTACTAGCTATGCAAAGCCCAGGAAAAGTACATAATTTTTTCTAAGCTTCAGTATCCTCTTTAATAAACTATGAATAATGATCTACCTCGTAGCATTATACTATGGATTATAGTTATCTACTCTGCGTGTAATATTTAGTTCATTTCCATAGGGCTTGGCAGATGTAAAACAGATACATTATTAGCAGTTATCACTGAGAAATGGAAATATTCTCTTGGAGAACAAGTGACAGAGTAGTCATTTGTGTCACTTATGAGTGACGGGTATCCCACCTCTTAGAAAGGATAATTTAGAACAGATTTCTAAATTGTAAAAGCAATACAAGCATGCTTATATTTAAGAATTATCGTTTAGGAGGCAGGTAAATCCACTCCTCTGAGGCACCACTGTACTCCTTCTATTCTTTGTTCTGTATATCTTATCAGGGTTGTAGCCATTCCACAACTAGTTTTAAAAATGATTTTGAACTTCGTAGCAACTGACTTATTTCTGATCCTTATTAACATTAAGAATACTGAATAGCCAAAACAATCTTAAGAAAGAAGGGCAGAACTGGAGGAATCACTTTTCCTGGCTTCAGACTATTGTACAAAGTTATGCTCATCAAAACAACACGACACTGGCACAAAAACTGACACTCAGATCAATATAACAGGATAGAAACCCGGAAATAAACTCACACACTTATTGTGATTAGTCTAAGACAAAGGAGCCAAGAATATACAATAGAGAATAGACAGTCTCTTCAATTAGTGGTGCTGAGAGAACTGGACAGTTAATAGAATAAAATTAGAACGTTCCCTAACATTGTACACAAACATAAAAATCAAAATGGATGAACATTCTAAATATAAGACTGGATACTATAAAATTCCCAGAGAAAAACATAGGCAAAACATAAATGGCAGCAATATATTTTTGGAACTGTCTCCTAGAGTAATGGAAATAAACAAATAAGACTCAATTAAACTTAAGGCTTTTGTATAGCAAAGGAAACCATAAACAAAACGAAAAGACAGCCTATGGAACAGGAGAAAATATCTGCAAGCAATGCAACTGACAATTGATTTCCAAAACAGACAAACATGTCATACAGCTCCATATCAAAAAACAAGCAATCCCATCAAAAAATAGGAGAACATCTGAATAGACATTTCTCCAAAGACAGAGAGATGGTTAACAGGCATGTGACAAGATAAAAACTACAATGAAATCAAAGATCAAAACATACCAGTAAGAATGAACATCATCAAAACATCTACAAATAATGAATGCTGAGGAGGGTATGGAGAAAAGGGAACCCTCCTATCCTGTTAGTGGGAATGTAAAAATGTGCAGCCACTGTGAATAACAGTATGGAGGTTCCTTAAAAAACTAAAAATACAGTTATTATATGACCCCATAATCCCATCTCTGGGAATACATCAAGAAAAGACAAAAACTCTAACTCAAAAAGATACATGCTGCTAAGTCACTTCAGTTGTGTCCAACTCTGTGCGACCTCATAGACAGAAGCCCACCAGGCTCCGCTGTCCCTGGGATTCTCCAGGCAAGAACACTGGAGTGGGTTGCCATTTTCTTCCCCAATGCGTGAAAGTGAAAAGTGAAAGGCAAGTTGCTCAGTTGTGTCCAACTCTTAGCAACCCCATGGACTGTAGCCTACCAGGCTCCGCCGTCCATGGGATTTTCCAGGCAAGAGTACTGGAGTGGGGTGCCATTGCCTTCTCCAAAAAAGATACATGCACACCACCACTCATTGCAGTACTATTCACAACTGCCAAAATACAGAAACAACCCAACTGCCCATAAGCAGATAATTGGTTTAAGATATGGTGTATATATACAACAGAATATTACACAGCCATAAAAAAGAATGAAATGATGCCATTTGCAGCAACATGGATGGTCCTAGAGATTATCAGACCAAGTGAAGGAAATCACAGAAAGACAAATATCATATGATATCACTTATATGTAGAATCTTAGAAAGTGATACAGATGAACTCACAAAACTAAAACAGACTCACAGACATAGAAAACAAACTTATGATTACCAAAGGAGAAACAGTGGAGAGGGATAAACTAGGAATTGGGGATTAACAGATACACATTAATTGGGAAAGGAGTACCTCAAGGCTGTATATTTAACCCTGTTTATTTAACTTCTATGCAAAGTACTTCATGCAAAACGCTGGGCTGAAAGATTCAAAGGCTGCCACCAAGACTGCTGGGAGAAACGGCAACAACCTCAGATATGCAGATGATACCATGGTAATGGCAGAAAGCAAAGAGGAAGTAAAGAGCCTCTTGATGAGGGTAAAAGAAGAGAGTGAAAAAGCTGACTTAAAGCTTAACACTCAAAAAACTACTAAGATCATGGCATCCGGTCCCATCCCTTCATGGCAAATGCATGGGGGGAAAGTGGAAACAGTGACAGACTTTATTTTCTTGGACTCCAAAAGCACTGTGGGTGGTGACTGCAGCCATGAAATTAAAAGATGCTTGCTCCTTGGAAGAAAGGCGATGACAAATCTAGACAGCATATTAAAAAGCAGAAACATCACTTTGTCTACAAAGGTCCGTATAGTCAAAGCTATGGATTTTCCAGTAGTCATGGATGGATGTGAGAGTTGGACAAAAAAGAAAGCTGAGCACCAAAGAATCAACGCTTTCAAACTGTGGTGATGGAGAAGACTCTTGAGAGTCCCTTGGACAGCAAGAAGATCAAATCAGTCGATCTTAAAGGAAATCAGTCCTGAATATTCATTGCAAGGACTGATGCTGAAGCTGAAGCTCCAATACTTAGGCCACCTGATGTAAAGAGCTGATTCATCAGAAAAGACCCTGAAGCTGGGAAAGACTGAGGGCAGGAGAGTTGGATGGCATCACCAACTCAATGGACATGAGTTGGGCAAAGTCCAGGAGACAGTGAAGAACAGAGAAGCCGGGAATGCTACAATCCATGGGGTTGCAAAGAGTCAAACATGACTGAGCAACTGAACAACAACAATTACTATAAACAAAACATATAAGCAACAATGATCTACTACATAGCACAAGAAACTATATTCAGTAGTTTGTAATAACCTGTAATGGGGAATAATATGAAAGACAGTAAATATACCAACATATATAAATCACATATGTATGTATATAACTGAATAACGGCTGTATATCTGAAACAGTGTTTTAAATCAATTATACTTCAAAAAATTAACAAAACAAACAAATAAATAAAAGCAGTGATCCACTTTAAAGAAAGAAAAGGAACAAAGCAAGACAGAGACCACACTCCGATCTCGCTGATCCCCCAGAGATCTGGCTCAGAGTGCTGGAAGCTCAGCTCATACCTGGCGCAGAAGCGGGACGCTCCTCCAGGTACAGCACAATAGGACAGAATCTGTTTGTTCCTGGTAGTGACATTGACCATCCCACTCTCCTTCAAACACCCTTCAGCTGGTCTGAGTTTGGGTGAGAAGGGGAAAGGTGCGAGGAGGTTGGAGAAAGAGTCCAGAAGCCTCTTCTCCGAGACTGTCTAAAGATGGGCTGACTCCACAAGGGCACAGGTGGGAAGGGAGGGGAGCAAGTTCTCTGAGCAGGCTCATACTTAAGGGAATTGGCTGTGTCCTCTGTAACCTTAGGCTCTGGTTATAGCCACTGAGAACCAGGCAGTAAGCCACAAGGAATAGAGCTCTGCCATGCCCTCAGGAAAGGCAAACAGAATTGACACGTTTTGTAGAAAGGAACCTGCCGCTTTCACTTGCTTTGGCACACAGAACTAAATAAATGTCAGCTATTATCACACACATAATCATTCCTGGATCAGACCCAGTGAGCTACATTTTTTACATGGTCACTGGTGATTCTGATGCAGCATTTTTCAAAGTACAAACTAGAACAGTCCTCTTCAAACTCTTGCTCACGCACCCACTACAATTTCTCTAAAAATAATAAACTCACACATTCTAAATTGACATTTGAAACTTGTCACCGTAAGTTTAAACAGGACAATTTATAAATACTGATCTGAAAAGTAAAACTACTAATTTTTTAAATGTAGTTAATGGAATCTAATAATATCATAATTTGCCACTCAGCATTATCTGTTTTAAAAGTCTGTGAACAAATGGCTTTAACATTCAGAAATTTTACCTGGTTCTTTTTCTTCCTTTTAAATATTTCAGTTACTTTTAACAGAATTTAGTAATAAAGCAAGTATCCTCCAATAAAAAAGGAACCCCCCCCAAAAAAAAACAAAAGTAATAGCTTTTTTTATATTTGAATGACTATCATTCACCCTCATAATTTTCAAGGAATACAAATACAAAAATGATTTTAAAACTTTCCTCTGATCACAATCAGTTTTAGGTTTTGTTGTTTAGTTACTAACTCATGTCTGACTGTAGCCCTGCCAGGCTCTTCTGTCCATGGGATTTTCCAGGCAAGAATACTGGAGTGGGTTGCCATTTCCTTCTCCAGGGGATCTTCTCAACCCAGGGAACAAACCAGTGTCTCCCACACTGGCAGGCAGATTCTTCACTACTGAGTCATCTGAGAAGTCCAGTTTTATGGTTACTTCTGGACTAAGTTATCAAAAATTTTTAGTATCTAACCTATGACAACATATTGAAATATGATCATTATTAAACAATAAAATGTATTTGGAAATATAACTTTTATTGGAATGGAGAGGATGAAACTTTTGGTGCTCTAATGAAGAGGGCTTCATGGAAACCATTACTTGGCATTATCCTTTGACACCCTGGTGGTCTTTACACTTGAGCAAGTAGAGCAAAATTTGGAATAGGTTAAATACTCTCTCTTTATAAACTGGTTAGAGGTCCATTTAAATTAAGAAAGTACTAATTTAAGAAGGGTTTCCCTGGTGGCTCAGTGGTAGAGAATCCATGTGCCAATTCAGGAGCCTCAGGTTCAATCCCTGATTAGGGAGGATCCCACACGCTACGGAAAAACTAAGTCCGTGCACCACAACAACTGAGCCTGTACTTGGGAGTCCAGGAGCCATGGCCACAGTGGCCAGAGAGGCCACTGCAATGAGAAGTCCACACTCCGTAGCTGGAGAGTGGCCCCCGCTCACTGCAACTGCAGAAGCCTGAGCAGTAACAAAGACCCAGTGCAGCCGAAAATGGACAGATAAACTTAAAAGAAAACACTATGGAAAGTTGAGGATATGGAAGGTAAATTGGTCAAAATTATCCATGCCTCCCCCACCCCTTGGAGGGTCCTTCTGCATCCCCCATTTGAAGACTACTGATCTAGCACCATATTCAAAGTACCTGTGCATCACGTGAAAAAGGCAGAGTCGTGGACCCGACTCCAGATATCGGTATTACCTGAATTAACAGGCTCCCCAGATTACTTCCTGTCTCACTAGAGACTGAGAAACAAACTGGGACACAAAACAAACACATAAAATGTTAAATGATGTATGATTTGAATAAAAATTCAACAATAGAAGACCTATCACAGGTAGTACCTAGTGACCAAGGAATTCAGAGGCACTCATGATAGGGTGGGATAGTCAAAGGCTTTCTGGAACTGGGGGAGGGACGGGTAGAATGTGAAGAGAAAGCAGCAGAGGTTAACGGTTTTCCAAGTTTGATTGTAAGGTATTGACTTTGTTGACCAGGAAGGAGGCATTGATGTCCTCAGAAAGTAAGTGACTCATCACAGAGAGTCCCTGGTGGGTCGGCAGTAGGCTACTGTGCTTGAGTGTTACAAACACAATTATTTGCTGTTGAAGACAGAAATGTGTGTGTGTGCGCATGCTCAGTTGTGTTTGACTCTTTGTGACCCCACAGACTGTAGTCTGCCAGGCTCCTCTGTTCATGGAACTTTCCTGGCACAAATACTAGGGTGGGTTGCCATTTCCTTCTTCAGGGGATCTTCCTGACCCAGGGATCCAACCGATGTCTCCTGAGTCTCCTGTATTGCAGGCATTCTTTACTGCTGAGCTACCAGGGAAGCCCCGAAGATAGAAATAAGTGGTTGCTAATACTAATCCAGGTAAACTGGTTTCAGACAACTGGTTTTGTATGTTTGTTTCAAGCAAATTGACCTAGAGCCGAACACATATTTTATCCATGTATTGGATAATCCATAATCAGTGGATTCTCTACCACCGAGCCACCAAATAAGCCATAAGGATAACTATATATTGCTACTAAGTCACACATTCATTCCAGGCTGGGCAGGCAATGAATTCAAATTATTAGGGCTTAGCAAAACGTATAAGCCATCACCAAAAATGCAACCAAGAGTATCTAGAATTTTTTTTATTAACTCTGATTCCATTATCACTGAATATCAAAAATAACATTTTTTTAAATGTATGTGTTCACAAGAAAGTAGAAATCATTGATTGCTTCTATCATCTATCTTCTGGGTCACTACAAGGATCACACCAAACTGGTCTCCCTACTTCCCTCAGTAGCCACTCACCTCCTTCCCAGATCCATACTCATCCTCAATATCTCTAAAGTAGTCCTACAATATTTGCATTTGGTTCTGTTACTCCGCTGCCTAAAACCTTTCAACAGTTCTCCCCAGATCTATGGCCCGAGGTCCTCAGCACAGCATAACACCATATTTTTCTCTCCCCTAAAGACCTGGCCTCCTCCAAGTTTACAGGCATAATGTCCTTGCATATCGTTCCCTTTACCTCTTATCTATCAGTCAAAATAAACTATCCACTATTCTTCAAACAAGTTCTGCTCCATCTTTCCTCTACCTTGCTTCCCCATGACTTATCCAGACTACTATTCTCCATGTCTGCGCAAGAGGCCTGTCCTAGTTTCCCCAAATAGGATTGATCATGCTCTCCTTTGTGTTCTGCGATATGTTAGACACACTTCAATAAGAGCATTAGACTCTTTTATTGCACTTATTTGTATACATTTCACCTCTCTCTCCCCTAGGTTACTCTCCGTCACCTACCTACTACCCGAGTTGCTTGAGTGAAAGGTCTTCCCTCATTCATCTTTGAACTCCAAGCATCTATCAAACTTACCAGTATATAACAGACACTCAGTAAATATTTGCTAAATAAATGCACGTACATTATTAATTGTAATAGTGGAATTGATAATGAATTAGACACTTACAATGTGCTAGATGTTACTAAATAAGAGTTAGATATGATCTAGAAGCAACAGTAACTCTGATTTCATTGCCATTTACCTGCAACTTCTAAGATTACAATACAAGATAGAACATGTGTTCTAACTAAGTCAAGGGAAATCTCCCAGGAGTTGTCCTAGCTGTGCCATGTAACTTAACACACAATAGAGCTGCTTTTCAAAGTTCACTTCCACTTAGTTTGATTGGTAGTACACTGAAGAAGGAATCTTAATGCTAAGGAAAAAATAACATCAGAGAAAAACACAAGGAGCAGATCTAAAACCCATTTTGTTATTGTTTTCATCTTAACAAATCCATTGCTCCACTGCAGTCACCACACACTTTGCTACTTAAAATATGAAGAATGTCTCCAGAGTTTCCTTTAGATTACCTTATCGTGAATACACAAAATTTATTACATTTGGCTAAGACTTTTTCTTTATTTAAAATGACCAGAAAATCAGCAAATCAAATTCAGCCTTTCATCATGAGACAGTACAGAGAAGATTCCACACTAATGAATTTAAAATGCAATTACTGGATATTCCGATTTTTTAAAATAACATGAATCACACAGTCATTTCAATAAATATATCCCTCACATATTTAACTCAAACTACTTTTTGCGATTTCAACACTTAGAAGCCCAGATATAAAAACAATATTCCTTAACTTTTTAAAAGCTATTGACCAAAAAATGTCCAATCAACATAACGCTTAACTGGAAAATATTAGATGGAAGTCTAATAAAATCAGGAATAGCACAAGGAAGTCTACTAATTGCTACGTTTCTATCTTTGTTTTGGAGGCTCTAGTCAATAGAAAAAGTCCATAAAAAGAGATAGGCAACAATCTGTTTTTTTTTTTCCTAGTTAAAAATTTGACTAAAAATGGGCAGTAGTATTTGAATAGACATTCATCCATAGAAGTTACACCAGTGACCAAAAGGCACATAAGAAGACATTCAACAGCACTAATAATTAGAGAAATTCAAATCTAAACCCAATGAGACAACACACTGATTGAGGTGGCTACTACTAAACAAATAAAAAAATCAGAAAGTAACAAGTGTTGATAAGGTGGATATTTTGGAACTTGCACAATACAGTAGCAATGTATCATTTAGCAGCTATGAAAAACAGTATGGAGGTGCCTCAAAAAGTAAAATAAAATTGCCATATGATCTGGCAATCCCACCTCTAGTATATACTCAAAAGAATTCAAAGCAGCGTCCCAAGGAAATATTTGTACATTTATGGTGATAGCAGCATTATTAACAATAGCAGCAACCCAAAGTAGAAGCAACCCAAGTGTTTACTGATGGATGGATAAAGAAAATGTGGTACAGACCATATAGCAGATTATTATTCAACCTTAAAAATGGAGAAGAATCTGATACATTCTAACAAAGGGATGAATCTTGAGGACATTATGCAAAGTGAAATAAACCAGTCACACAAAGACAAATACTGTATGATTCCACTTATATGAGGCACCTGAAATAGTCAAATTCATAGAAATAGAAAATAAGATAGTGGTTGCCAGAGTGTGGGGAAAAAAGGAGAAATGAACAGTTGCTTAAAGTGTACAGTTTCAGGCATGAAAATGAAAAAGTTCTAGGTATCTGTTACACAACATAAATATACTTAACACTACTGAACTCTACTTAAAATGGCTAACATCTATTCACCCTTAGGTAAACCATATGTGCTCCATATAGAGTGTTAAAAAATGTTTTGAGTAAGTGATAAAATTTTCATGGTTAAGATAAATTTTATATCTATTTTATAACAAATTCAAATTGTCATCATTTGTCTATAAAAACAAATTCTAAGACTCTCAACTGAAACACTAGAACTAAGATGAAAGCAAAATAAAAAACAGATTCTATAAGCTAAGCACACTGTCACCCATAACATATCTTTATGTATGCCACACACAGAAATAAATTGCAGACTGAATAAAAATCTAAATATATATGCATATGAGTTAAAATACATATATTGTTCAAGTTTAGGTTGGGGAAGGCTTCCTTAAGACCAACAACAATAAAAACAACAACTCCCTGAAAAGATATGACTACACAAAACAAAATTTCCAAACAATGAATGACAGCAAAAGGTAAAAGAAATGGCAAGCTAAAGACTAGGGTTATGATATATATTTACACTTGTATATATAAGGAAATCAAGGACTAATTCCCTTAACATATAAAAGTGAAAGTGAAGTCGCTCAGTCGTGTCCGACTCTTTGCGACCCCATGGACTGTAACCCACCAGGTTCCTCCGTCCATGGGATTTCCAGGCAAGAGCACTGGAGTGGGGTGCCATTACTTCTCCAGATCTTCCCGACCCAGGGATCGAACCCAGGTCTCCCGCATTGTAGGCAGACGCTTTACCATCTGAGCCACCAGGGAAGTCCTGGTGGACTTATAAACATATAAGCACCTCCTATTAAATCAGTAAGAATAGAGACTAATGACCCAGTTTACCAAAGGGCAAAGAACACAAGCAAACAGGTCACAAAAGACAATGAGAAGACGTCCAGCTATGCGAGTATCAGAGAAATACCCCTCAGACTGGCATAAATTAAATGAATATTGGTGAAATGTGAGTAAGGACATTCTTGTTTTAGCTGAGGATTAATGGGTTTCATATTTTGAGAGGGCAGCTGTGTAGTATCTATCAGCATTTAAAATGGGCAGGAACTCTTAAAAATTCCATTTCTATCCTATTGAAACACTCACTAGTATGCACAAATAGATATATAATAATTTCATTAAAGCACTGTTTGCAACAGTGATTCTAAAAGTTAAAAGGTTCATTAATAAGGAAACAGTCCAATAATTACAGTTATTATTTATTGAGAGAGATATTCTGACAAAAAGTCATACAATGGAATTTTTTTTAATGTGCACAACTGCATCAAAATTTTAGAATACTGAGGAAACGATCTAAGGGAAATTAAAACCTCCACAAAGAAAACTGAACAGAGAAATGAGAAAAGACAATATATAAATATTTATAGAAAAGATATATGTACTATATGGAATTAAAAACTCAGTATTGTAAAGATGTCAATGCAATCAAAACCATAATGTCCAAGTCAATAATTTTAAAATGCATATGCATATACAAACCGCTGAGAAAAACCAAGGTTAAAGGACACACTCTAGTAGATCATGACTTATTATAGCTGTCATTAAGACAGTGCTACACTGTTGCAAGGTTCGATAAATCTAGAGAACACTGGAACAGAATACAGTGTCCAGGGGAGGAAGGTGGGTTTCTCAGTAAATAATTCCAGATAATTTTGATATAGAAAAAACAAACTTGATCTCCACCTCAACTTGTACACAAAAATCAATGCCCAGTATATTGTAACTTTAAAGACAAAAGAAGAACATTAATATCTTCATAAGAGAAGATTTTCATGACTTAGGAAAGGATTATTTTAAGAAGGCTTAAAATACCCTAATGATAGGACAAGAATGGTTATAATAAAAGTGAGAATTTCTATTGATCAAAAGGCACCATTAAGATAATGAAAAGCTAATCCAGAGAGTAAGAGAAAATACTTCAAACATATTTAACCAAATGGCTAATATCCAGCACATAAAAATAACTTCTGTGTAAAATAATAAAAAAGAATCTACTTATTAAAAATGAACAAGTGATTCAAACAGGCACTTTACAAAACAGGATATCCAATGGTCAATAAGCATATGAAAAAGTGCTTAAATGGGAAACACCAGTTAACAACAGACTGGCTTCAATTAGAAAAATCAACCAAACCAAATGTTGGCAAAGATATGGCACAATCAGAACTGTGATGTTCTGTGATGCAAATATAAATTGATACCATCATTTTGGAAAAGTATTTGGTATCATCTACTAACACTGATGTTCAAGCTGGTTTTAGAAAAGGCAGAGGAACCAGAGATCAAATTGCCAACATTCACAGGGTCATCGAAAAAGCAAGAGAGTTCCAGAAAAACATCTACTTCTGCTTTATTGACTATGCCAAAGCCTTTGACTGTGTGGATCACAATATTGACTATGGAAAATTCTGAAAGAGATGGGAATACCAGACCACCTGACCTGCCTCTTGAGAAACCTATATGCAGGTCAGGAAGCAACAGTTAGAACTGGAAATGGAACAACAGACTGGTTCCAAGTAGGAAAAGGAGTATGTCAAGGCTGTATATTGTCACCCTGCTTATTTAACTTCTATGCAGAGTACATCATGAGAAACGCTGGACTGGAAGAAGCACAAGCTGGAATCAAGATTGTAGAAAGAAATATCAATAACCTCAGATATGCAGATGACACCACCCTTATGGCAGAAAGTGAAGAGGAACTAAGCCTCTTGATGAAAGTGAAAGAGAAGAGTGAAAAGGTTGGCTTTAAGTTTAACATTTAAAAAACAAAGATCATGGCATCTGGTCCCATCACTTCATGGGAAATAGAAGGGGAAAGAGTGGAAACAGTGTCAGACTTTATTTTGGGGGGCTCAAAAATCACTGCAGATGGTGACTGCAGCCATGAAATTAGAAAACGCTTACTCCTTGGAAGGAGAGTTATGACCAACCTAGATAGTATATTCAAAAGCAGAGACATTACTTTGCCAACAAAGGTCCATCTAGTCAAGGCTATGGCTTTTCCAGTGGTCATATACGGATGTGAGAGTTGGACTGTGAAGAAAGCTGACCACCAAAGAATTGATGATTTTGAACTGTGGTGTTGGAGAAGACTCTTGAGGGTCCTTGGACTGCAAGGAGATCCAACCAGTCCATCCTAAAGGAGATCAGTCCTGATTGTTTATTGGAAGGACTGATGTTAAAGCTGAAACTCTAATACTTTGGCCACCTGATGCGAAGAGTTGACTCATTGGAAAAGACCCTGATGCTGGGAGGGATTGGGGGCAGGAGGAAAAGGGGACAACAGAGAATGAGATGGCTGGATGGCATCACTGACTCGATCGACATGAGTTTGAGTGAACTCTGGGAGCTGGTGATGGACATGGAGGCCTGGGGTGCTGCGATTCATGGGGTCGCAAAGAGTTGGACACGACTTAGTGACTGAACTGAACTGAACTAACACTGAAGAATTGATGGTTTTGAATGGTGGTGCTGCGGACAACTCTTGAGAGTCTCATGGGCAGCAATGAGATCAAATCAGTCGATCCTAAAAGAAACCAACTCCAAGTATTCACTGGAAGAACTCGTGTGGAAGCTGAAGCTCCAGGACTTTTGCCACCTGATGTGGAGAGCCAACTCACTGGAAAAGACCATGATGCTGGGAAAGACTGTGAGCAGGAGGAGAAGAGGGCAACAGAGGATGAGATGGTTGGATGGTATCATCAACAGAATGGACAAGAGTTTGAGCAAACTCTGGGAAATAATGAAGGACAGGGAAGCCTGGGGTGCTGCAGTCCATGGGGTTGCAAAGAGGCAGACATGAGTCAGCAACTGACCAGCAACAACGGACACTGAATACAGTCATATCCTATGACCAGAAATCCCACTCCCCAGGATATACCAAGGAGAAATGTGTTCCTTTGTGTGCCAAAGACACATACAAGAAAATGAACCGCAACATACTCGTAACAGCCCCAAAGTGAGGACAACATGAAGGTCCATCATGGATGAATGAACACATCGCAATACATTCATACAGTGAAGGAGTATAGACCAATGAAAACAGATAGATGACAGGTACCTACGATTACATGTTTGGTTCTCACAGCTTAATGTTGAAGGAAAACAGCCAGACACAAAATGAATCCATTTAGGTTCAGAAGCACTGAAACTATAGTGTTAGAAGTCAGAATTGTGGTTTCTTTGGAGGAAAAAGGTAGCTGTGATAGGAAGGGGGCAAGATAGGGGCCTCAGGGTTGTAGGCAATGGACTATTTCTTGATTTGCATGGTGGTTATGTTCACTTTGTTATAATTTATGGAGCCATTATATTATCTGTGATGAAATAAAAACCTGTATTCTAAAGCAAGTCAAGGAAAATTTACATTTTTTCTTTGGACTTTGGCTTCCTCTCTCCCCTCTACTGTATATTGTGTATATGCATTATACGTTGACCAAACCTTTCCATCAGAAGAAAGAACTACTCAACCATACAAACAACATTCTCCAAGCATCAACAAGATTACTCCTTAGGAACACCCTTCCTTAATCTTGTAAGGTGGTCATGACTTAAGATCCAGTACTCTTTCTAATGGGCAGAACAGTTCTTGGAGAGTTCTGAAAGTCTATTCCCGGGTTTTAAGTTTTAATTTGGCTCAAATAAAATTTTCCATTTCTTTCTGAGGTTGAGTGATTTTTTCATGAGCACTTGTAATATGAGCAATTTTCCACATGTATGCTACACTTCAACATAAACTGTTTTTTTAGAAAGCCAACTGTGGGAATTCCTTGACAACCCAGGCTTCCCAGGTGGCACAATGGTAAAGAATCCGCCAACAAATGCAGGAGATGCAGGTTTGATCCCTGGGTCGGGAAGATCCCCTGGAGCAGGAATGGCAACCCACTCCAGTATTCTTTCCTGTAAAATTCCATGGACACAGGAGCCTGGTTGCCTACAGTCTATGGGGTCACAAAGAGTCAGACACAACGGAGCATACACGCATGCACACACACACCCCTTGGTGACCCAGTGGTTAGGACTCCATGCTTTCATGCCATGGACCCAGGTACAATCCCTGGTTGGGGATCTAAGACCCTGCAAGCTGCTTGGTGTGGTCAAAACCTAACATAATAAGCTAGCTGTGATGCCACTGAACTTCATATATTATCTCATTTTATCTTTACAATAATTATTTTAAATTATCATCATTGCTCTTTTTAAACAGTTAGTAGATGGAAGAGCCAAGCTTCAAACTCAACTCTATTGGATGCCCAAACCTATGAAACCCAAAGTAAAGGAAATACCAAACTTAAGCACATCCCTAAGATTTCCCTGGTTGAGTTTCTTTCTCTCTGAGATCATCTTCTACTTATCCCATCTTACATTCTCATTCCTTCTTCTGGGAAAGAGTGCTCAAGAATTTAGCCATGGAACCTTTGCTTTAGTTACTAGTCAGAAATACAGCCACTTGTCCTTTCTATCAAAGAGGAAAACATTCACCATGTCCCAGCTGCTGTTTCTGGCAGGAGGGATCTGAAAGAGCGAGTGCCCTTTCTTGGCTGAGCTGGTGGGGGATCCCAGAACAGTACAGGTGGCCTGAAGGAAAGAATTCGATGCAAGTGAAAGATAAAGATGTGTGTTGTGGGGGGAGTGGTGGGGGGGGAGGGTACAGAGGTTGGAATGGTAGAGTGGTGCTTGGTGGAGGATCCAGAGAACAAGCACTGGGCAGCAATAGATTTGAAGAAGAGAAGAAAAACGAGGTCACCTGGATAGAAATTTTCAGTAGAAAGAAGAAAAAAAAAATAGTGAAAGGAGGTATTTGTGAAAATGTGGCACAGGATATGGCCTATCAAACTTCAGCCTCACCTCCCCAAAAGAAGCTTCAAAGTGGATTTTAGTGCTTGTTTTATTTTCTCTAAAACATCGTAAGACTACTGAAATACACAACCATTAAAATAAAAACATTTGTTCCTGTACCTCCTCAAATCAAATAACATGCACCCTGCCTTTCAGCATACAAACTGAGCCCCATGAGCCCCACCTGAACTTTGCAAGAATCCACAAACCAGAAGCATTTTTATTTACTTTACATTGCTTAAATGAGACTAGATCGTATTAAAGATACCATTAAAATTCATGTCAACAATTTTTATGAGTCAAAAAGCAGCATGAAATGACCCAGTTAATTTCTGTGGATGTGTCTGGTGAGCTGGCATGGTACCCATATCTCTCCTTTATTATTCAGATGGACTCACTCCAGTGCCATAATACTTTTTTTTTTTAAATAATCAGCATAATTCTTAAATGCTCCTGTTCCCAGGAGCTTTCCCCGCCCCCCCCCCCCACCCCACCCCAAGAAAAGCTCCCTTTCCTTGCTGGAGCTTTAATTACTGTATGTTGGCAGGAAAAAAAAAACCAACATCACTCACTCTCCAATGCCTTCCCCCACCTCCATCCCTGACTTGAAGCTGTGGTTCTTCTCTTTCTGCTGTCATTTTAGCTCTTATTAATTACATGTATCTTTCAGTAAGTCATAACCTCTCTGATTCTCATTTGTAAAACTAATAGGATGAATCACACAATTTCTGAGATGCTTGCAGCTCTAAATTTTTAATATTCTAAAATTTCAGATTCTATATTTTAATCTCTTGCTTTTAGTCCTCTGAGCTAAAGACCTTTACTAATATTTCCTAGGACACAACGTATGATTCCTGAGTCGCTGGTCCACATTTTGGAATTCCCTCTGCTTAATATCAATTCTTAGTTCCCATCTGTGTTCAGGAAGTCAGTCTCCCTCCCCCACAGCTCCCAGATACACAGTAGAAGCCTGTAACACTTGTGTCGCCTCTCGTTTCTCAGTATAAGATGCAAAGTTTTCCTGGGCCATTGGCACAGCTTCCAATTTCTGGACCATCACCCTAACTCCATGCAAGTGATGGTAATATGTCACAAAGTCCTGTGAAATATACAATGAATTAACCTATTGCCTAGACCATGAAAGAAGACACTTAGGAAAATCTGAATGGACGTATGATATTAAAGGAAAATCCATTCATGGCTAACATAGCTTGTTAGCTATGAATGAAGTTTTTAAAAGTACTAGAGGCCAATGAAATATTCCAAGATATTTATAGCTCTCCCTGGCTGGTGGAGACAAGAATGTCTGACTCACCAGGAAGGGTGGCAAACAGCTCTATCACTTTATAACCAAGGGAACCTAAGTTAGAAACAAACCAGAAAGTAGGCGGATCTTTATTATCAAGCTGAGTAATAGGTTACCTAAATTACTCCAAATAGGGACGCTCCTGAGCTACTCCAAGGTTCTGGGTGGTGTGAATAAGCCTAAAGAGATGCCATACACACTGACAACTTGCCCACTCACAGTAATCCTGATGCCTGCTGTTGGGTTCTATTTACTACATAAGCCACAGTGTTCCTTGAGTATGGTGGTCCTTGTGGCAAGCCCCAGTCCCGGGCCAGCTCTGAGGCACAGCCAGGGGAGAGAAGGGCAGTTCCAGATGCACGCTGAAAGAGAAACTAAAGAAGCATAGTTCATTTTATTTTGGGAAAACATGAAGGCTTTCCCTTCTTTGTCCTTTTTTTCTCCATTTTTTTCTTTGGTAATTAAGTGACTGCCCGTTTCCTAAATGGTACCATGTTAATCTCACACACATTAGCTTCATTTCCTCCTCGGATGTTGAAGTACACAGTATGACGGTATACTTTTTAAATATCCTAATACTTAAGTAATTGAGAATGAAATGTTTCAGGTCATTCATTATAACACAAAATAGGAGATGAAGAGGAAAGGAGGCCCAGCTCTAGGCTAAGCATTTGCAGCAAAGGTTCTTCATCTAAGCCTGGGGAGGTGACAAGAGGTGGGAGAGGATGTCCACAGATGGTTGTGGGGTGAGGAGGAGGGTCTGAAAGGCTGTAGATGCAAAATTAACTGCAGTGTCTTCTTCCATAGCTTTCTATCATCATTAGGCTTTTAAAGGAGTCTCAGAATACTAAAAATCACCAACCAGAGTAAAACTAAGGAACAGTACCCCTGAGATCAGATGGTCCAAACACGCCCTTCACTCAGGCCAGCCCTGACCTCAGGAGGAAGATTTGAGTATTCAGTATGTGTGACTCACTAGATTTGAAGGAATGCATTTGACTTTAAGGAAAAGTAATCACAAGATACAGTTTCATATCAAGTTTTTGTTTGTTTTTTTTTTCCAAAAAAAATAACATGCCTGGGAATACATTTAGGAAAAGTATAAGATATACCCCTATGTATCCATGTATTTAGTTTATTAAGTCAGAAACGAAAACTTAAATAAGATATGTTCCTGGTAAGAAATACCAAGCATTTTAAAGATCTTGATTCTCATTCCCACCCTCACGTTAATTTATAAATAATGCAATTCCAATAAAAGTCCGAAAGGGATTCTTTCAAAATAAGACTAAGTAAGCTAAAGTTTTCTGGAAGAAAAAAATAAGAAACAAAAAAATTTTTGGACGTATGCCTGAGAACTTGAACAGATTCTGAGATGTATTATAATAGTACAATAATGAAGATACTGGTACAAAATACAAACACAAAGAGAACAGAAAGCTCAAGACTGTCCTAAACATATCCTGGAGAGGAATAATTATTCCAGAAGCTTGCTGTACAATTAGCTGCTTACAAAACCAGAAGCTGTCATTGGCTCTCTACTGCAGGCTAGGCCCTGAAATAAGTTTTCAATACGAAATGGACAAAAAGAAGAGAAGGAAAGAAGAGGTAGAAAGAAATCACTTAAGAAATTTAAATATAAAGCTGATATTTGAGTAGGGGAAGTCCTCTTAAGCCAAAAGAAAAGCCATACAATAAAATGAGAGTAGATTTGATTATATAAACATCTAAAATTTCTATACACCAGAAAATACAAGTAAAATAGAAAGCAAATAAGAGGGAAAAATAATTTCAGTGTTTTAAAAGTACTGATTTCATACTGAACAACTTTTGATGAGAAAATTAAGTTTGGCAATTAACATTCCTAAAAACCTGAAAAAGGCATATGTACTTTCATTTAGCCATTGCACAAGTAATGTATTCTAAATAAAGAAAACACTGATAAAAATATTTATGTTTTCATCATTATATATTTCAAAAAATGAAATCTACAAATTAATCATTGTTCAATGCAGAAATCAAAGTCACATTTTCAAGTATAAAAAGCCGTCTGTACAGTGTGATAAAAAAAATTTTAAGTATTAAATTCACACAGGACTATCACAATTCAAAATGGTGGAAATGATATCTCTACGAAACACAATTTAGAGATTCTGTTTTACTCTGTGATATTTCTAGATATTTCCAAACATGTTTTATTTTGTAACATTGGGAAACCACTGAGAGCCTATGGAAGATTTTCTGAGATCAGTAAACAAAGCCTCTACACTAAGGTGAAGTAGGTGTGCACAGGGCAAGGCTCTGAGTAACAGCCATTGTCTGTTTCTATGAACTAATTGGAGTAGAAAACATACCCTCCCACCAGATACAAGGCAGGAGCTTTTCTTCACGCCCCATGTGGTCCGTGTGTGCCAATTCTTTGCACAGACTGTGGGGCCTCAGAACCTTCCTTCACCTGGAGTCAGCCAGCAGTGTAACTGTGCTGGGTATCTTTCATTTGCCTCCCAGATCCACTCTCGCCCCTTCTGGGTCTTTTTCCAGGCTCTGCTGTCTGGCCTAAAGTTGATCCCAGTCCTCTAACTTGTCTTTGGATTTGGCCAAGAGGAGAGATGGCAGGAGACCAGAGAGCGGGAGAAGAAAGTCAGAGCATTTATTCCCCCAGCTCCCTGCCACAGGCAGGTCACCATGGCCTGGCTGCATGCCTCCACTGAAGGCCACAGCTCCTGTTGGGTAGCCCCCTCGACACCACTCAGCCTCCCTCTGACATTCTGGGTTTTCCAGCAGCTTCACCTGACCCTGCCTGGGCTGTAAACACCTCCCATGATTACTAGCCCCAGAGAGCTGCTCCATCTCTCACTGCTTTTCCCAAACCCCATCCACACCTTTGTAAACCATCTCCAACAAACTGTCAGTCAAATCATCCCACTTGATCCTTGACAAGACCCTGGCTGATACAGTAATACTATACAGAATTATCCAAAGACAAAATAAGTATAGCTAAGTGCATTTATTCTCCATAAAGCAAACTGAAAAGAAAAAAAAAAAAGTAGCCTAATAGGGTCTAGAAAATTCTTTCAAGTTTGAGATAGAAGTTTAACCCCATGTTACCTCTATGATTTGACTATTCTGTGATACCTAGATCCTTATTATGTCCAATCTTTTTTTTTTTTTTTTAATAGAAGACATTGGGCCTGTTACAAACCCTTAAGTAACCTCAACACAGATAGGACAGCCTGTTAGAGAATGAACAGAAGAGATCCCTGGGATCTATCTCTGATAAGACAAATGGCTTTTGCAGCATTAAAGGTTCAGTTCAGTTCAATTGCTCAGTCGTGTCCGACTCTTTGCGACCCCATGAATCACAGCACGCCAGGCCTCCCTGTCCATCACCAACTCCCGGAGTTCACTCAGACTCACATCCATCGAGTCAGTGATGCCATCCTAGCCATCTCATCCTCTGTCATCCCCTTCTCTTCCTGCCCCCAATCCCTCCCAGCATCAGAGTCTTTTCCAATGAGTCAACTCTTCGCATGAGGTGGCAAAAGTACTGGAGTTTCAGCTTTAGCATCATTTCTTCCAAAGAAATCCCAGGGCTGATCTCCTTCAGAATGGACTGGTTGGATCTCCTTGCAGGCCAAGGACCCTCAAGAGTCTTCTCCAACACCACAGTTCAAAGCATCAATTCTTCAGTGCTCAGCTTTCTTCACAGTCCAGCTCTCACATCCATATATGACCACTGGAAAAACCACAGCCTTGACTAGACGGACCTTTGTTGGCAAAGTAATGTCTCTGCTTTTCAATATGCTATCTAGGTTGATCATAACTTTTCTTCCAAGGAGTAAACGTCTTTTAATTTCATGGCTGCAATCACCATCTGCAGTGATTTGGAGCCCCCCAAAATAAAGTCTGACACTGTTTCCACTGTTTCCCCTTCTATTTCCCATGAAGTGATGGGACCAGATGCCATGATCTTCGTTTTCTGAATGTTGAGCTTTAGGCCAACTTTTTCACTCTTCACTTTCTCTTTCATCAAGAGGCTTTTCAGTTCCTCTTCACTTTCTGCCATAAGGGTGGTGTCATCTGCATATCTGAGGTGATTGATATTTCTCCCGGCAATCTTGATGCCAGCCTGTGCTTCTTCCAGCCCAGCATTTCTCATGAGGTACTCTGCATAAAAGTTAAATAAGCAGGGTGACAATATATAGCCTTGACGTACTCCTTTTCCTATTTGGAACCAGTCTGTTGTTCCATGTCCAGTTCTAGCTGTTGCTTCCTGACCTGCATATAGGTTTCTCAAGAGGCAGGTCAGGTGGTCTGGTGTTCCCATCTCTTTCAGAATTTTCCACAGTTTATTGTGATCCACACAGTCAAAGGCTTTGGCATAGTCAATAAAGCAGAAATAGATGTTTTTCTGGAACTCTCTTGCTTTTTCCATGATCCAACAGATGTTGGCAATTTGATCTCTGGTCCTCTGCCTTTTCTAAATCCAGCTTGAACATCTGGAAGTTCATGGTTCATGTATTGCTGAAGCCTGACTTGGAGAATTTTGAGCATTATTTACTAGCATATGAGATGTGTGAAATTGTGAGGTAGCCTGAGCATTCTTTGGCATTGCCTTTCTTTGGGATTGGAATGAAAACTGACCTTTTCCAGTCCTGTGGCCACTGCTGAGTTTTCCAAATTTGCTGGCATATTGAGTGCAGCACTTTCACAGCATCATCTTTCAGGATTTGAAATAGCTCCACTGGAATTCCATCACCTCCACTAGCTTTGTTCGTAGTGATGCTTTCTTAGGCCCACTTGACTTCACATTCCAAGATGTCTGGCTCTAGGTGAGTGATCCCACCATCGTGATTATCTTGGTTGAAGATCTTTTTTGTGCAATTCTTCTGTGTATTCTTGCCACCTCTTCTTAATATCTTCTGCTTCTGTTAGGTCCATACCATTTCTATCCTTTATCGAGCCCATCTTTGCATAAAATGTTCCCTTGGTATCTCTAATTTTTCTTGAAGAGATCTCTAGTCTTTCCCATTCTGTTGTTTTCCTCTATTTCTTTGCACTGATCGCTGAGAAAGGCTTTCTTATCTCTTCTTGCTATTCTTTGCAACTCTGCATTCAGATCCTTATATCTTTCCTTTTCTCCTTTGCTTTTCGCTTCTCTTTTCACAGCTATTTGTAAAGCCTCCCCAGACAGCCATTTTGTTTTTTGCAAAAAAAAAAAAAAGCGCAGGCAGCTGTGACCGGCACACATAGCACGGCCTAGAGGAGCTACCCCAAGTCCGAGGTCAGGGGCAGAAGCTGGGAGGACCCCAAGCCCGAGGAGCCAAGATGAGTTACCCCACATCAGAGGTCAGGGCAGCGGCTGAGAGTGCCAGGCTGCGACAGCACAGGAATGGCTGAGAGGAGCTACCCCACGCCCGAGGCCAGGGGTGGCCCCCGGGAGGAGCAATCCCACGTCCAAGGAGCGGTGGCTGCGTGGGTTCAGGAGGGCCTAGAGGAGCTATTCCACGTTTAAGGTCAGGAGAGGCTGCAGTGAGGAGATACCCCTCATCCAAGATAAGGAGAAGAGGCTGCACTTTGCTGAAATAGCGGTGAGGTGAAGAGATACCCCACGCCCAAGGTAAGAGAAACCCAAGTAAGATGGTAGGTGTTGCATCAGAGGTAGGTTGCCTCTGATGGTAGGGCATCAGAGAGCAGACACACTGAAACTATACTCACAGAAAACTAGTCAATCTAATCACACTAGGACCACATCCTTGTTTAACTCAATGAAACTAAGCCATGCCCATGCGGCCACCCAAGACAGGTGGGTCATGGTGGAGAGGTCTGACAGAATGTGGTCCACTGGAGAAGGGATGGCAAACCACTTCAGTATTCTTGCCTTGAGAACCCCATGAACAGTAGGAAAAGGCAAAATGATAGAATACTGAAAGAGGAACTCCCCAGGTCAGTAGGTGCCCAATATGCTACTGGAGATCAGTGGAGAAACAACTCCAGAAAGAATGAAGGGATGGAGCCAAAGCAAAAATAATACCCAGCTGTGGATGTGACTGGTGATAGAAGCAAGGTCCAATGCTATAAAGAGCAATATTGCATAGGAACCTGGAATGTTAGGTCCATGAATCAAGGCAAATTGGAAGTGGTCAAACAAGAGACGGCAAGAGTGAACGTCGACATTCTAGGAATCAGCGAACTAAAATGGACTGGAATGGGTGAATGTAACTCAGATGACCATTATATCTACTAATGCAGACAGGAATCCCTTAGAAGAAATGGAGTAGCCATCATGGTCAACAAAAGAGTCTGAAATGCAGTACTTGGATGCAATCTCAAAAACGACAGAATGATCTCTGTTCGTCTCCAAGGCAAACCATTCAATATCACGGTAATGCAAGTCTATGCCCCAACCAGTAATGCTGAAGAAGCTGAAGTTGAATGGTTCTATGAAGACCTACAAGACCTTTTAGAATTAACACCCAAAAAAGATGTCCTTTTCATTATAGGGGACTGGAATGCAAAAGTAGGAAGTCAAGAAACACCTGGAGTAACAGGCAAATTTGGCCTTGGAATGCGGAATGAAGCAGGGCAAAGGCTAATAGAGTTTTGCCAAGAAAATGCACTGGTCATAGCAAACACCCTCTTCCAACAACACAAGAGAAGACTCTACACATGGACATCACCAGATGGTCAACACCAAAATCAGACTGATTATATTCTTTGCAGCCAAAGATAGAGAAGCTCTATACAGTCAACAAAAACAAGACTAGGAGCTGACTGTGGCTCAGATCATGAACTCCTTATTGCCAAATTCAGACTTAAATTGATGAAAGTAGGGAAAACCACTAGACCAATCACCTAAATCAAATCCCTTATGATTATACAGTAGAAGTGAGAAATAGATTTAAGGGTCTAGATCTGATAGATAGAATGCCTGATGAACCATGGACTGAGGTTTGTGACATTGTACAGGAGACAGGGATCAAGACCATCCCCATGGAAAAGAAATGCAAAAAAAAAAAAGGCATTAAAGGTAGACACTGACTTTTTTTTTCTTTTAGGCTCCCCCTGTATTGTTTCACACCTTTTCACTTGGTTGTGATTGGTTTTCACTTAGCCCTGGGCTTCACAAGGTAATCAAGTTTACTCCACCCAGATGTTTCTGGTCTGCAGTGCAGGAAAGTGGCAGGGACTCAATGTGACTTAACCATTTAAGAATGTGATGAGCCCACTGAAAAATTCTTCCAAAAAAAAGCCAGACTATCCCAGAAGCCTGTTTCGAGAGCAAATTCCTGTACTCAGGAGGAGGAGGAAAGACAATTCTGTGAACATGAGGGCTGTAGTCCCCAGTCCAATTCCAAGGAATGCTGGGGGAGGGGAGGGGATTTGGGGGTGGGGAGACAGAATGCTCTTTTCACTCATAATAGCTTTGAGGCATCCCAAGCGCAAAGCAGAATTGCATTGCTAATAATGTATAAAAGGACAGTACAGGGCTTGGGAAAAGGGATTCTTTCTCATTTGAGCAGAGCAATTCAAATACTGTGTGAGTGAACACAGGGGACCCTCCCTGGTAGAGGTTAACTCCAGCACCTGTCCCTTGAGTGACAGCTCTGGTGAGCGCGAGTGCCCCTCTCAACTGGCACATCACCTGGGCTCTGAGAGCTCAGAGACTGGCAGTGGAAGGGCCCTTGATGGTGGATGCAGCGTCATCAGAATGGCATCAGAGGCTCCAGTGGGAGCCAAAAGCTTCAGCTGCCAAGGGAGTGAGTTTGTTGCAGTGTCAGCAGCTATACATGATGCTGATGGCTTTGGCAGTGGCAGAAGAGTGCATCCTTGACAGCTGGCACCAGCAACAGCAGTCAGCTTCTCTCACATGGCTACGAGGGCTCCAGAAGCCATAGTTTAAAGGGACAGCTTCCCTTAGATCAGCTCTTTCTTTTTATCCTTGAACAAAAGTGATCTGACTATATCAGATGACCGCCTAAGCCCTCAGAAAGACATCACTGGACGATGAACTCTGAACAGAGGGAAACACAAGCTGTGGCACATCCAAAGTAGCCAAGGGCAGCACAAGGACAGTGAGAGATTCATGATGAAAAAAACCCATCTCTGGGCCAGCCCTCCTGAGTACTGGGCTCCGATGTTGACAGCACAGAACTCTTACATCTGTGTGCTTAATCGCTTAGTTGTGTCTGACTCTTCGTGACCCTGTGAACTGTAGCCCATCAGGCTCCTCTGTTCATGGGATTCTCCAAGCAAGAGTATTAGAGAGGATAAGCATTCCCTTCACCAGGGGATCTTCCTAACCCAGGGATGGAACCCAAGTCTCCTGCATTGCAGACAGATTCTTTATCATTTGAGTCAATAGCATACTTGAAATATGAATGCTAGACTCCAGCTATCCCATTTCACTAACTTAATGAATTATACATGCCAGGAAAAATTAAAAGCACTTCGAACACCCTGAAATATTTTGGATCTAATTTTTCTATCTCTGTGCTCCCTACTTCCCTAAGGGCAGGGAAACCAATGGAAATACCACAAAATGTATTAAGTTATAAACTACGTGCTTATAAGATTCCAGATTTCTCAACAACAGAACTTAAAATCACAAGGAAAATGTTAGCTTCCTTAAGATTAGCAATAAATGACAAGGCAACCATATGTTGGTATTGAGTCATGGAGTAAAAAGAAGTTTCCTGCAGGCATAGGGTATTCTGCTTTAATACTCCGTAAAGTGTTATCAGCAGAATAATTACTGCTACAAGGTTCATAAGAAAATAAGCACCAGACCTGGGAGCACAGAAAGTGAGCGACAGGACTGCCACCCATGGGAACCAGCTGGGGACCGAGATGCCTTCTCCAGACAACAGTCAGTCTTCTCTCTGTAGCAAGCTGTCCTTGTGCCATCACAATGCACCCAAGAGGACTGTTACTATTCATTGATTCCCCCCTCCTTTCCCCTCATCTAATCCCAGACCTTAGGTTGCTCTGAGAACACACATTTCATGAACAAAAAAAAAAAAAAGAGAGAGAGCTTGGAAAGCTACTGACTTTGGGTGTAATTACACAGCAAGGTAATGACAGGACTCCTCTGAGCTTCTAGAAACAGAACAGGAGAGAAAGCAAAGACTTGGGAATCTCTATAGAGTATAAATGCCCCCAAATACGATTTGACATAGACTGAAAAGTCACGTAGGATGAAAGACTGCCACCCCATTACATACTAGGAATAAGAACTCATAGGATTCTGGTTTTTCACTAATGGGAACTTCAGGACTTTTGACTGTTCAAACTGTGCCAGATTATGAAAAGACAACTGGGTAGGTGGTCAGTATTGCAGTCATAGCATTCTGATTTTGGAAAAATCAAATGTAGTCAAGAAGAATGCAATAGTAATATACATTTTCACCAAGGCATGATAGCTTTCACTCTGTAAGTCAAGCAGGTGAGAAAAAAACGTCATCAAGTAGTTGTCTTGGGGGTAGTCAGAAGTTTGCAACTGTGTACGTGGAGGCTAGAACTGAGATTCATTCGTGCCATCACTTACTGATTGTAACTTGATCATCTTTCAAAAAGCCTGTGGATTACTAAACCATCCAAACTCTGATCCACTTATGTCGACCAATCAACCAATAAGAACTGAAAGAAGTACTTCTTTTGCATAACCATACAGACTGGTAATATGTACAGATACCTAAGACAATCAACAAAATGTAAGCCTATGTAAGAAATCTTCAAATATCAGGAAGAAGACAAAGAGGTTTCCTCAGAGATACATAAAAACACATATATATACAATTAAGACATAACCTCCTCCCATTCTTTTCTTTTTTTTTTAAATTTCATGTGAACACTTCACTTAAAAAGAAAAAATATCTAGATTCCCATTCTATTTAAATACATTCAAGCAAAGCTCTGGGGAAGATTTCCAGGGAATTAGATTGCTTTGAAACTGGCCATGCATTAAATGAAGCTTTGTCTAACAAAAGTGAAAGAGTAACTGATGGCATCTGCACATTCACTCTGCACAAGGTTCCTGCGGCTCAAAAGCATTACTTGAAGACAAAAACCAAATCTTATTCCAGCTCTGCAGACTCACACTCTGCCTCTGCCAGAAGCCCTGACAGCTCACACACTCTCTGAGGGCCAACCACCTGCTTCCTGAAGCATCTGTAATCTACCCTCTCCGTTAGTTCCCCCAAGGTTCTCCTCCTTTTCACAAGTGCCCCCTTTCATTCATTTCACTAAGCTCACCTTTCATCTCTAAGAGATTCATTCCTGATAAGTGAGCCAGGGTTCAGGGTAACACCGAAACCAACAAGAAAAGCGAAGCATTGCATTTTATAATGAAACAAAAACTCCAATTCTCGGAGTCCACTCAGCTAGAACTGAAAGCCAATGCAGCGAGAGATTCATTCCTGAGTGAGACCTGGCTTCTGTTCACATCACCTGCTTCAGTGTACTTCAGTCCCACTTTTTCTTCGGTGTCCTTTGTCTTCGGTGGTGGCCAGACAGCCTGGAGTCTGCCAGGAATCCTATCATCCTGCTCAGTGGGGCTGTGGTCAGGCTGTGGGAAAAGTGGGCAGAGAAAAGTTTAAGTTCAATAAAATGTGACCACAGCCAACTAAACCCTGAGAATGCACTCACTCCAAAATGAATTCTAATCGCCAGTTGCATATTGCTCTCACTCGCTGCAACTGAAACAACTCACTACAATACAATCCTTTTCCAGAAACGTAAAGTGATCAGCTGGAGTGGAAAAATGAAACAACTTAAGGCCAAGTATTACACAACCTTCAATAAGTGATTTTTAGCATGTAACTCCTTTTAAAAAAACCATAAATACACTCTGAGTTGAAGATACAAATGTACTATAATTTGGTACACTTATAGGTATGTTTACAAATATAGGCCAAATAACTCCAGGGTTAAAAATATAAGCCAGCTTTGCACTTTCCATGAACATTAGTTCCAGGTCAAGATAACATTTCTCTAAGACATTCACATTGATCAATTCTTTTTCTTTTCTACAAAAAAAAAAAAAAAAAGAATGAGATGGCTTTCACATTCAAGCTATTTTTACAGAGGTTGATTTTACAACCAGAAGAATGCTATATTGTGTTTAGTTTTTAACTGCAACCCAAGCTAATTTTTCTAAAGACCTTAAAGTTAGCATTTTAACTGATCAAATGTATGAAGGAATGATAATTATTCTTAAGGTGAAACTAAGCAAAAAATTCTACTCACTGCCATTATGAACTTTTAAGATCCACTGAACAAATGCTTGCTCATCCTTACAAATTTCCTGAATACTTTTTAAAACAATTGTAACAGTTTTCACTAATTAGATGGTTACCATGTGCTAACTTCATTTATTCTTCACAACTACCATATAAAATAAAGGTTATTTTCATCATTTTGCTGATGAAGAGATTGAGGCTCAAAGAAGATCAAGGTCCCCCAACCAGTAACTGGTGGAGTTAGAATTATAACCCAGGTCTCATTCTAAACCCAGGTCTCATTCTAAACCCAGGTCTCATTCTAAACCCAGGTCTCATTCTAAACCCAGGTCTCAATCAGGATGCCTTGTAACCAACACAGAACATTTTAATCACATCACAAACATATATTTGGCCAAGTGACCAATTTTCAAAAGAAAAATATAGTTTTCACAGAGGTATAATTAAGTGGGAAGGAAGTCTGGGCTACATTTCCATATTGCATTGATTCTGATGCTGCCTGGTTTTTAGAAGCACATTTACTATTAATGCTTAAACTCAGAGTGACAGTTTCCCTTTCTGATCTGCACATCTTTACTTAAACACTTTTCTTACAACAACCCAGAGAAATACAAGAAAGAAAGAAAATGCTCCAACCCCAAAATGCTGTCCAACTCCAAACTCCTTATAAGGACCACTTGATTATATTATCTTTCACCTAGAGGAAGGTCACTAAGAGTAGGTAATAAGATCCTCTTTGACAGGAAACCTGAAAAGAAACTTGGCTGCATCACACTTTATGACAAATCACAGAACCCAACTGCTACGTACGCTTTTGGAATCTGAGGGGCCATCCGCAGGCCTTGACCTTGATCGCTCAAACACAGCTCTTAGGGACTCTTTCTCATGCCTCATCTTGCGCTTGAGAGCTTCCAGCTCAGAGGTGTCAGCCGTGGTCCCCTTTTTGGGGGGACGGATGAATAAGGCTTTAAAGGCCTCCAAGGCAGTCTCTGGCGGCTTTGGCTTGACCTCTCCTCCCTGGGTTTGGGCTTCTCCGGGGTCGCTCTGGCTCTCCTGAGGTGCACCACAGCCCATCTCTTCCCCCTTGGGCTGTTCAGGGTCTTCTGCCTTTGGTTCGGCTTTGGGGACGTCAATGTTGAGCAGCTGAGAGAGCTGCTCCAGGAGAGTGGGAGTGGCCTTTGGATAGCTTGATTTCTCTCCCGTCTTCACTGCTGGAGGCCCTGCCTGTGCTAGGGACCGCTGGACTGGTTGGGTCAACTTGAGCAAAGCCAGGTCCCCATCCTTTGGTTTAATTTCAGTGATGGTCTCCCCACCCTCTGTTGGGGCTCCCTTCTTCAGCACACGAAGCCCACTGAAAAAAGCTGGAAGCTGGAAGGACTTCTCTCCAGGGACTTCTTTTTTAGAAGAGGTGTTCTCAGTGACACCAACACTTGAGTCCTGGTCTGCTACCACAGGGGGAGCTATGGGGCCGTTTTCTCCCGCTTCTCGCTGGCAATGGCTGTGCTCTGTCTGAAGGCCACCTTTGTCAGGTTCCAACTTGTGGCTTATCTCCTGCAGAGTTCTTTGAGGACTTTCTCCACTGAGCTCTGCATCACTCCTGTCACCAGGGGCGGTATTTTCCCTTCCATCTTCTGGCTTTTCTTGGGGCTCCTCAGATGGCTCAGATAAAACTCCACCAGGGGATCTGGGGCTATTGCTCTTGCTTCCCTCTTCTGGTTCCTGGCCTCCATCATCAGAGTCAGAATCACTGGTGGTGTTCACCAGGGTCCCTCGAACCAAAATGACATTGTCTTGGCTCACATTCAAAGCAGCAAGTGGAAGCAGCTCTTGTCCAGGGAGAGAAATCCCGACCTCTGCTTCTCCCCTAGGACTTTCCTCCGTCTGCGTCTCCACTTTTGTCTTCCCATCGTTTCCATGGTCAAGTGGAACCTGAGCCTCTGCCTCCTGCAGATCCGATCCTCTACTGGGCTCCACCACTAAATTATGGAAGGCTTTCAGCACCGCATCTTCCTCTTCGGGTTTCACAGATTCCAATTTACTCGTGAACCCAAAGAGGGATTTCATAGAGAACTTGGTAAGGATCGACAGCGCCGGGTCAAGTCCAGCTTCAGGCTGTACTGGTTTCGAGCCATCGCTGCCATTCAGAGCGTTTCCAACTTCCTCCATGTCCCAGCAGTGCCCTGGGTGGCAGTTCTCACTTCTGATACCTTCCCCTGCTCTCTCAGTTTCTGCACTCCATCGGCTCCTAACTTCCAGAACGGAGAGCAACAGGACCGGCCGGTGGACTCAGCCGCAGCGCGAGCACACTTGGCCCGGCCCTGGTCCCTCCCGAGCCCTCCTTCCGGTTTGCGCGGGGATGGGGTGCCCCGGGCAACTGTAAAAAGTCCACGGGGCTTTATGCCCAGACGCAGCTGAGGCTGCGCACCTTACTACACACGGACTGGGAGGCTGCTCCTTTGGGACTTCCGTATTTATTCCCGGGGACAAAAGGCTTTTTGTCGTAGGGAAAATCAGCCTGCCCCCACTCATCCCAGCCCAGGATTTGCCACGAGCTCCGCCCTAGTGCCAGCGGTTCTCCTGGTGGCTTTCAACTTCCTCATTGGTGAGCAAGGGAGGCTCCAGAGAGTGCTGAGCGGGCAAGCTGTTCCTGACAGCCTTCAACCACCGCCCCCCAACCCCAGAGCAGCCCAGGAAGTTCACAAGTGAATCAGCAGAAAATGAAATACTTCTTGCGGGCTCTCTTTCAGCATCTAAATCACGGTCAGAAGCCTGTGCCATCCAAGCAAACAAAACAAAAACAAAACTAGCACTGCACACAGACGGACAGCCGCTTACAAAGCCCGAAGCAAAGAAATATTTAAAAGTAAAGAAAGAAACAGATCATCTCAAAGCGCCAAGGACTCGCAAAAGCTGTTAATTTACTACCCTTGAAGCTTTTTCTTTCGTGGTTTTTTTTTTTTTTTTTTAAGTGCTTTCTTCCGCTTCCCTGCAGGTTTCATCTGGAATGCAGATTTTAGCTTCCAGGGAAGGAAAACCAACAGGACTGGTTTCAGATTACTGCTGTTTTAGCTCTGCCCTGCTGTCATAGTGTTCTACAAACAGGTACTTAGGCCAGCACGCTCACCACGCCCACTGTCCACCAGCCTCTGGGTGGTAGAGTAAACAGCCCCAGTCAGGGAGGAATGATAACCCTCCACTCTATTGGGCTAACCCTGGGCTTCTGTTCAGCAGCTCTGACTTCCTAGCTTTTTTAGGAATCCTGCTGGCGAAAGGGCACCCCTCTGTGCCTCAGCCATCCAACCAACAAATTGAAACTTAGCATGGTACAAAGTAACACACAACCTGCCTTGTTAGGCAAAGCGATTCATTAAAAAGATCCCCAAGGAGCCACATTCCCCTAAAGGGAAAAACATCTGAAAGGTCTCTATCAGGGCTCTGTCACAGACCCATTTGCCTGAAACAAAAACAGGAAAGACAAAACCACCACCAAACACCACCTCAGTGTAGCTTCCAATGCTGTACAAGCTGGGAACCTGGCAATGAAGGACATGGAAAAATTGCAGCTCTGTTTCCTAGCAGCATACCTGCCTCTTGGGGCAGCTTTCTGTTGTACCTGAAGGTCTCAGTGTTTACCAGATCGTATTGAGTCAGCAGGCATTTAGTAAGCACCTGGAATGGATAAGGCACTATGTGGATCAAGACAGCCAAACTGGCTTAATAGTCATCATGGTTTAATAGTAATCACCAGCTCTCTGAACAAAGCTGCGAGAAGATCAAATGCAAACAAATTTATTCTGCAGAACAGAAGCTGTAGCCATAAGCAAAACAGCTGTCTTTCTTTATCTGCAGCAGGGAATGGCTATGGCTTCCACACTGCCAACTTGAATTGTGTTCTCCACTGGGAAATTCAGATCACAATAATAAATTTCTAGTGCAATGTGTTCAAAAGAAACCTTCACACAAAAAGCGTACATGTGATTATAGCCCATCAACTCTTATAGGAAAATTAAAACAGTGCTTCCTCATCCCTGATTTGACCTTGTATCTAAATGGATACTTTTCTGGTTGCTCCTGATCCCAGCATATTTTGAGATTATTAAATAGGGCATGGTTAATCAAAAGGCCACCACAACACTCAGGAAAATTCATTCGTGCCGTTTAAGCCTCATAACAAGCTTCCTATCTAAAGGAAATGCCTGTTGATAAAATCATACTTCTGCTTCTTCAGGACAGAAAAAGGAATCATTACATCAGATCATAAGATCTGTCTTCTGAAGAACCATGTAGACCAGTCATCATATGGGTGAGGGGAAGAGACATGGCCTATATTTGTTGTTCTTTAACCAAGAAAGCTCCATTTTCTCAGACATAATTATTGATTTCCAAAATAAGTTGCTAAGCATTTTCAGCAGATACGGGCAAAATGGGACATAAACTAGAAAGCTCTTCTACACTACAGCATGGAGTGGAAATACAAAGTTCTAGCACCTTCTCAATACCCATGGACATGAATACAATGTCGTGGGAATCTTGGGTCCCAGGGAGACAATTTGATTCCAGTCTCTTGGCTTAGGGTGGAGAAGGTATTCTTAGGTTCATTTTAAAAATGAAGCAACCATGGCCAAGAGAATGCAACCAAGCAAAGGCACACAGCTAATAAGTGGATGATGCTAATAATACGTAACATTTATTAGGTGTTTACAAGCACTGTTCTAGTTGCTCCATGTGTATTAACTGATTAGTACATCTAACTATGGGCTTCCCTGATGGCTTCGTGGTAAAGAATCCACCCATGAAGCAGGAGACACAGGTCTGATCCCTCTGTGGGGAAGATCCGCCAGAGAAGGAAATGGCAATCCACTTCAGTATTCTCGCAGGGGAAATACTATGTAGAGAGGAATGTGGCAGGTTACAGTGCATGGGGTCACAAAGGAACTGAACAACTTAGCAACAAAATATCAACAACATCTACTATGAGGTTGGTATTACTTTCTTTTTCATGTTTGGAAACAGGCATGGAAAGATGATGTAACTTGCTCATATTCACAAGAAGAACTGGAACTTGAATCAAGGCAATCAGGCCGCAGAATCCACAGTCACTCTTCTAAATTCTGAGTCCTGCTTCCTGCCATAATAGGACTCCACATCCACCTGAACCTTAAAATGTGCAGGCGTGTCAACCCGGTTAGGTGGTGGGGTCTCACTAGGGCACGTATTGTACTTTACCCTCTGAAATGATACCAAAGACTGACTTCATGAGAAGAAAAAAATATGAGCGGGACCATTCTTTTCCCTTGTAAATTTAGAGGGGAAATCTAGACAGGTTACTTAGAAAAATCAAGCAAAAATTCCCTAGCTGGCTTGTCTACTGGTCACAGACAAGACACACAATCCTCACGACTCAGATTTATCAAGAGGCTTTCCAGTTTACCTGTACAATTCTCCTTCATTTAGGAAACTGAGCTATCACAAAGATTCGTTCATCCAACAATCATGGTCAAGCACTAAGTCTGTACGAGGCTGCCGGGACATAAAGATGAAGAAATTCCAGCCCTCCACCTTGATGAAACATGAAGTTTAATAGGGGAAATCAGACAAGAAAGAGGTGGTTCTTGTTCAGAGACTGTAACGTAGTACTTTATACTCCAGACTCAGTTTAATTAGCAATAGGTGGACCTAAGACAATTTTGAATGAAAGCAAGTTATGACCATAAAAATATGAAGATAAGTAAGAAAGAGCAGCATGGTAATTTAAAGAGATTTTTTGAATATTGACTCTTTCAGGACACTCATTCTCATGACCATCAGAAATGTTACATTATCTGGTCATTTAGGAAATGGAAAAATGTTTCAGACCATAGTAATTTTCAAATAAGTAGCCTACAAGTCTGATCTTAGTTGGGCAGTCTTGAAAAATTCATCCATTTAATGCTCTAACATTCTCAGAGGGAAGAAGAATCACCTCTGTTGGACATTATTTTTGTCTTATTCTATGATACATGCTTTTAAAGTACCTACTATGCAAAAACAGCCAAGTAACAGCCAAGACTTTCTCCTTTACAACCTCACCTGATTCTCTTTTGTTCTAACCTCAAGATACTTAAGTCCTCTAATAGCTACCTGTGCAAAAGGCCGGATTAAAAATTACCTACTTTGGACAACTAGTTGAAATAGGCATGAGCAATATCAGGTAGGATAACTCACATGTTGCTCTTTGAAACTATTTGTTACAACCAATCGGTACCCAGCGTGTGAAAACTGAATATAGAATTTATGTGGAGAATTTACTACTAATGAATTCTCCATGTTCCTCCCATCTCACCATCTCCTCAGATTGAGGCTGGAGCTAACTGAACCTCATGGCAATAAGAACATCATTCCAATAAACAACACCTGGTGAGATAAGCCTAAAAAAAGGTAATAAACAAAAAAGAAGGGATGTCATCTCCTGGAAGTAGTAGAACCTAGCTTCTTGAGTCTAATAACAACGAAAGGAATGAGCGTTAAAATTTTTTCAAAATCAATTTGCAGAAATGGCACACTGTCTAAAGCAAAAACTTGTAAAGCCCCTTGCTCCCCACCTCACACACTCTTTGCAGCGCTCTCCCATGTCACTCAGCTTAGAGAATTCCTTCCCACACATATTCTCATAAAACCCTCTCCGAGCGCTCTCCCAGAAAGGCAAGGGAAAAATGAGATTAATTTCATGGTATTAGGCTAAATTTCTCATGTTTCTGCTTATCCAATATGCTCCAAGTTCTGGGCCTGATTTTTCACGACTGCTTCCAGCTTCGAGGGATTCAACTAGGTTCATGGAATGACTGCTGAAGAAAAGTAGAAGTTAAAATCAGTAAGAGTATGTAAGATTGTAGAGACTATTGCTGTGGAAGAAAAGTGTTTAGAGCAATGACTGGGAAAAGTAAGTAAGTAAACTGTGAAGAAAGATACGTGAGGTAACGGGTGGAGGCGGGGTTTTGGAGGTTCAGGAAGCATGTTTTAAAAAAGTGACTCTTAACCAAGTGAGCTCTGAGGAAATAAGGACATACAAGGTGTCAGATGAAAGAAGTATAAGATAATGGAAGAGGATGGGTAGAATCAAATTGTTGGGAGGCTTAAGAGGACTTCAGAAGGACTAGAAATCAATCAGCTCAACATTCATGTTTTAAAGATGGAGACATTTGGAGTCAAGAGAAGCTAGCTAACCGTACCAGTTCACGAAGCTCAAGTACAACCACAGAATACAGCATCTTCTTTAAGTTCATTTTCTACGTCTTGAAAATGGAGTTATGAGGCCAAACCAAGGGCAGAACTGGAGGCCTCCCTTAGGCTTCTTCTTCCATTTCAGGCAGCGCTCTGTCAGGCTTCACTACACGAAATCCCCCTGCTATCTACTGCAGGGCTTCAAACAGCCCCTCTAGCTCAGCCTCAGAAAAGCTAGCAGCTGTTTTCACTGATTGAAAACAAAACAGGCTGCATCTGCTGACAGCAACAACCGGACTCAGGGATTAAGGCCTTTTTCTGTCGAGCCATCTTGGTGCTAAATGTTTCTAAGACTGGTTCCACTGAGCTGTATTCAAAGTTTCTGTGAATGTTGGTAACAAACATTCCCTTCTCCTCTGAAAAGGAAGAGGAGAGGCCAAGGCATACTCGTGAAGTGGTAGAAGAATTAAGAACCTGGCCCTGGGTCCTGGGCTCACATCCTACCCTACTCCCGCAAGAAACTTTACCTTGGGAAGTTATATAAGCAACCTGTGTCTCAGCTTCCTCTCCTAAAAGCTTGGAATAAGAAAGGCTCCTTCTGTGTGGGTTATTAGAAGGATTAAATAAATGAATATGTGTTTCGCATTCCATCAGTGCCTGACACAAAGTAAGTCCCATATGGATGTGATATGTTTTCAGAACAAAGGAACAACTTTCTTAAGGGCATCAACTGATATCTAACAATGTTTTTTAACTTCGTCAATATGAAGCAAGTATTTACCCATGAAATGAAGGCCCAAGCAGGAAACTGCCACGCCCAGCTTGTTCTTACCTATGCTCCCGGACAGAGGAGCCATTTGGTCTGAAAAAGATTATTCCCTACACACTATTGTTATTGTTGTTCAGTCGCTAAGGCATGTCCGACTCTCTGTGACTCGATGGGGTGTAGCCCGCCAGGCTCTGCTATCCATGGGGATCCTCCAGGCAAGAATACTGGGGAGGGTTGCCATGCCCACCTCCAGGAGAGCTTCCCACTGTGGGATCTTCTCCTGCTTTGGCAGAAGGGTTCTTTACCACCGAGCCACCAGGGAAGCCCTCCTTGTAGTTCAGTCAGTTCAGTTCAGTCGCTCAGTCGTGTCTGACTCTTTGCGACCCCATGAATCACAGCACGCCAGGCCTCTCTGTCCATCACCAACTCCTGGACTTCACTCAGACTCGCGTCCATCGAGTCAGTGATGCCATCCAGCCATCTCATCCTCGGTCGTCCCCTTCTCCTCCTGCCCCCAATCCCTCCCAGCATCAGAGTCTTTTCCAGTGAGTCAACTCTTCACATGAGGTGGCCAAAGTATTGGAGCTTCAGCTTCAGCATCATTCCCTCCAAAGAAATCCCAGGGCTGATCTCCTTCACAATGGACTGGTTGGATCTCCTTGCAGTCCAAGGGACTCTCAAGAGTCTTCTCCAACACCACAGTTCAAAAGCATCAGTTCTTCCGTGTTCAGCCTTCACAGTCCAACTCTCACATCCATACATGACCACAGGAAAAACCATAGCCTTGACTAGACGGACCTTTGTTAGCAAAGTAACGTCTCTGCTTTTGAATATGCTATCTAGGTTGGTCATAACTTTTCTTCCAAGGAGTAAGCGTCTTTTAATTTCATGGCTGGGTCACCATCTGCAGAGATTTTGGAGGCCAAAAAAATAAAGTTTGACACTGCTTCCACTGTTTCCCCATCTTTTTCCCATGAAGTGATGGGACCAGATGCCATGATCGTCATTTTCTGAATGTTGAGCTTTAAGCCAACTTTTTCACTCTCCTCTTTCACTTTCATCAAGAGGCTTTTTAGTTCCTCTTCACTTTCTGCCATAAGGGTGGTGTCATCTGCATATCTGAGGTTATTGATATTTCTCCTGGCAATCTTGATTCCAGCTTGTGCTTCTTCCAGCCCAGTGTTTCTCATGGTGTACTCTGCATAAAAGTTAAATAAGCAGGGTGACAATATACAGCCTTAACGTACTCCTTTTCCTATTTGGAACCAGTCTATTGTTCCATGTCCAGTTCGAACTGTTGCTTCTTGACCTGAATATAGATTTCTCAAGAGGCAGGTCAGGTGGTCTGGTATTCCCATCTCTCTCAGAATTTTCCACAGTTTATTGTGATCCACACAGTTAAAGGCTTTGGCATCGTCAATAAAGCAGAAATAGATGTTTTTCTGGAACTGTCTTGCTTTTTCCATGATCCAGCGGATGTTGGCAGTTTGATCTCTGGTTCCTCTGCCTTTTCTAAAACCAGCTTGAACATCCGGAAGTTCACAGTTCATGTATTGCTGAAGCCTGGAGAATTTTGAGCATTACTTTATTAGAGTGTGAGATGAGTGCAACTGTGCGGTAGTTTGAGCACTCTTTGGCATTGCCTTTCTTTGGGATTATAATGAAAACTGACATTTTCTAGTCCTGTGGCCACTGCTGAGTTTTCCAAATTTGCTGGCATATTGAGTGCAGCACTTTCACAGCATCATCTTTCAGGATTTGAAATAGCTCAACTGGAATTCCATCACCTCCACCAGCTTTGTTCATAGAGATGCTTTCTAAGGCCCACTTGACTTCACATTCCAGGATGTCTGGCTCTAGGTGAGTGATCACACCATCATGATTATCTTGGTCATGAAGATATTTTTTGTACAGTTCTGTGTATTCCTGCCACCTCTTCTTAATATCTTCTGCTTCTATTAGGTCCATACCATTTCTGTCCTTTATCGAGCCCATCTTTGCATGAAATGTTCCTTTGGTAGCTCTGATTTTCTTGAAGAGATCTCTAGTCTTTCCTTATAAATAGGCCTACTAAATACCATACTTCCCCATACCATATCTGTGCCATGAGTGAGTTGAGCTCCAGAGAAAATTCTTTCAAGGGGTCCCTCTGGGTGTTTCAGGGCCAGTGCTCTCTGGATTGGTTTTGGTTTTTTTTCCACGTGAAGAGAACAATTAGCTTGAAATATTCCCAGGTGGCTACTCTAGATGGTGACAAAGTTCACCTGTTTTTATTATAATACTTTTCCTCTGTTCCACAGTGATTTTTAAATCAGCTCAATAATTTCAGGGTGAAAAAAATCTATGAATTTGGATTTTTTCCAGAAGATCCTTTGCTTAAGAGTCTGTTGACACATGCTGATGCTGTGTGTTCCCTTAGCACTGAGACTTCCCTCCCTTTAGGGAAGGGTGTTCCCAGACAATGACTGGCCAGGGAGACTGCCCAAGGTGTCAACAGCAGGGCAAGGACCATTTTTTTGTTGTTGTTTTTAGGCCAACGCATTATACTTCAGAGGTGTACCGACTTCATTGAAAATGTCCTTACTCTTACAAAAATCAAGTTTGAAATAGTTATTGCATTACTGCTTAGGGTCTTGCATGTGTATGTGTGTGTGCATGTTCTTTGTGGTCTTGTGGACTGTAGCCTGCCAGGCTTCTCTGTCCATGCGATTCTCCACGCAAGAACACTGGAGTGGGTTGTCAAGCCCTCTTCCAGGGGATCTTCCCAACATAGGAATTGAACCCGCGTCTCTGGCATTGTAGGTGGATTCTCTACCCACTGAGCCACCTGGGAAGCCTGCTTAGGGTCTTACTGTCAGATATTTCTAAGATTGATTCCAATAAGCAGTATCAAAGACTCTTTAGAAATGGATTCAATGTCCATGACAAAATAAAATACTGTAAGGAAAAGGAAAGGCTGTGACTTACTTCTGAAGCTGGAGAGGAAGAGAAAAAGAACTTTAAGGTACAGAATTTTCTAGGACAGGTTTTCAAAGAGTTTTGTATTTTCCCCAAATGACTAATAGTTTTGTCCCACAGAAATAACCACTACAGATGGCGTGGGGTCCGTGGAGAAAGCATTTCGCTGTACCTAAGGTTGTTCATGATACAAGTTGTAGATACAGATCTGGACTCTCACAAACCATATGCATCTCTTGATGCTTTTTTATTCTCCTTCTTTCTGGGTATGAAGCTAGACAGCCATTGGCTTCACTATAACAAGGTATCTTTTTGTCCTTCCTTAGTTTTTAAGAAGTAAAAGTTATCTTGAGAATACTTGTTCCAACACCAAAGATCTAGTTATCAATTTAAAATGTTTTTAAATTTTAAAGGAGAAAAAAGAAAAAATAGGGAAGATGAGGATTTGCCCGATACAAAACAAAGGTGGATAACAAAGACATGCATTAGGGACATGCGTTATTTTAGGGCGTCATTGTCCCAAGTAGGCACCATGTTAGGTTCCTTATGCAAGCTTTCTAGTATCTTAATCCTCCCAGTAACTCTAGGAGAAAGGTGCCAGTGACCCCATTTTATTAGTGCTGTTCATAGCAAGTTTCTGTAATGATGGAAAAGCCCTATATCTGTGTCATGCAATGCAGCAGATACTAGCCATAGGTGGTCTTTGAGCACTTAAAATGTTCCTAATGTAACGGAGGAACTACATTTTAAATTTTATTTCATCTTAATTGATAGCCATAGGTGGCTAGTGACTACTGTTTGGTCACTGCTTTTGAGGTTAACACCAGTGTTCAGAAAAAATTAGGACACTTCTAAAATTACACAACCAGTGAGTAGCAGAGTCAGGATCTGCACTGGATCAGCCTGATTCTAAACATACCTTCTCATCATTACAATAAGTCAAAGAACAATAGAATTTCATAGTAGTTCTCTTTCACACTGAAACATCAGAATGGGGGCAAGTACTATAGATGATCACCTGGTTACCAGACCCATTGGCCACTGCAGTTAGAAAGAGTTGGCAGAGAGCAGAAAGGACACAGAGTCATTACTGATTCCTTGAAGTTAATACTCACATCATTTAGTCATTTTTAAAGAAAAATATTGAAACCGATGTAAAGGCATTAAAATTACAAAGGAGAAAGTAAGCTGAGCATTGTCACGAAAGTGAAGGTGCTAGTTGCTCAGTCCTGTCCAGCTCTTTGCAACCTCATGGGCTATATAGCCCACCAGACTCCTCTGTCCATGAATTTCCCCAGGCAAGAATACTGGATTGGATAGCCATTTTCTTCTCCAGGGTATCTTCACAACTGTGATCCTATTCTTAACCACAGTTAAGAGAGGACAAAGGAAAAAAGAGGGGAGCAGAGCCATGGCTTTTAAGTGAAACACATTTGGGTTCAACACAGGATCTTACTAGTTACACACAAACTGCGAGACTTAGGCAAGTTCTTTAGCTCTATGAATCAGTATTTACATATATAAAAAGGGAAAAATATATAACTCATAGGATTGTTCTAAGAATTAAATGTGTTAATATCCCTAAACCAGTGCTCGCTCAGTTCACCACAGCCGCTCAATAAATAGTGACCATTATTACTGTGGGACATGTATAGCTGCAGAGATCAATAAAGTGAAAAAAGAATCATATTTTGATAATTTTGAAATATAGTCACTGTTGCCTCCATTTTGTACACTATTTTAATTTGGGACTTAAACCAAACAAGTATATATAGTGCTACTGTCATTGTCAACATTCTAAGAATTATCATGAAATATTCTGGAGAAATGTTACAACAGTTCCTAGAATCACGGTCACTTACTTCCTATAGCTCGAAAGGGACATTTATAATGCTCATACTCAGGACAGTTATAGTGCTACAGTTCTTAATGAAATTCAGAAGCAATAATAATCATATATTTAGATGGCTTAATTAAAACATGTAAAAATCAAAAGGCAAGAGAAAAATAATCAGGTCATAAAAACTGGAGCCTTATGTTAGCATAGGCGTACTCTCAGACATTCTCTAGGCAAAGGCTTCTGTGTTTCAAATTCTAAATGGGTCATTGAGTGAGTGAGTGAAGTTGCTCAGTCGTGTCCGACTCTTTGCGACCCCATGGACTGTAGCCTGCCAAGCTCCTTCCTCCATGGGATTCTCCAGGCAAGAGTAATGGAGTGGGTTGCCATTTCCTTCTCCAGGGGATCTTCCCAACCCAGGGATTGAACCCAGGTCTCCCGCATTCCAGGCAGACGCTTTAACCTCTGAGCCACCAGGGAACTCTAAATGGGTCATACTGGATGTAATTTTTTAACCACAAATTCCCATTTCTATCTGAGAAAGGACAGAAAATACTTTTCCAAAATTCACACACGGAACATAAATGATACATGTAGAGAGACCAGCTTTAAAGAAATAATGTGAAGTTCATCATCTAAGCAATGCACACAAAACTGCAGTTTTGGGGGCACAAAAGGGAGGCGTAAAAAAATGGAACCCATTCTAAGGGAACAAAAAAAGCAATCATTTGAATTTTAGAGAAGCTAAATGAATTATCTCAATGCAACATTCCAATCATTTAAATAAAATTCATCTACACATTTCTCACAGATTTTATAAAACTCAGTTCTAATCTGTGGTCTTTCAGGGTCTGAGAGTATAAGTGTGTCTATGTAGATACTTCAAGACTCCAGTTTTACACGAACAGCTATTCTGTTTAATGTCAGAACAGCCAGAGAAAATGAGTACAAGTGTTATCAAGATAAAAAAGCAGTGAATTTCACAATTCCATTAACCACGAAGGTGTCCAATGGTTAAGTCAAACTTACTCTTTTTGTTTTATAAAGAAATCTGGGATGTTACTAGATTTGTTGTGATCTTCCCATTTATGGAGAAGACAAGTACATGTCAAGGGAAGTGTGAGAAATGGCCTGAGAACTGAGCTTTATGACTTGCATAAACTAGGGTTTCTCTTTAAATGTATACCAACCTTCCACACCAGTTGCAAAACTGAAACTAATTTGAAAGAGATAACTGATTAAATTTCATGGGCTTTAGGAATAAAACCAGATAACTTTTTTTCAACTGCTTTGTCATGACTTAAAGTGCTGAGGAGTTTATAAGAAGCAAGTGTAATTTTCCAGTTCCATCAATAATTCATCCCTTCCAACTGTCCTTTTTGCCCAAATCATTTCTTGATCATTTATCATACAGCCCACAGATACACAATCTCTGTCTCTCTTTCACACACTCACACATAGGTACTCACACATGTGAATAAACACACTCCTCCAGAAAACAAACTAGATGGCTAATTCTGAATTCACTTCACTTGCAAATATAAGCCCCACTGTCATGAACATGCTACTGGTTTGGGGAAGTCCACCTGTGGCCTTTAGCTTTAAGCAGTAGGCTCTCATTGGCTTCCATGAAAGACGAGACCAAGACGTGGTCCTTTCCGTGTGCTGCGTGCATGCATGCTCCGTCACTTCAGCTGTGTCTGACTCTTGCAACCCTACGGACTATATAGCCCACCAGACTCCTCTGTCTGAGGGGTTCTCCAGGCAAGAATACTGGAGTGAGTTGTCATGCCCTCCTCCAGGGGATCTTCCCGACCCGGGGATCGAACCCATTTCTCCTGCGTCACCTGCGTGCAGGCAGAGTCTTTACTGCTTGAGCCAGCAGGGAAGCCCATGCACTGCAAAGACAGCATACAGAGAGCCCTCTGCATCCATTCTTTGTGGTTGAAGCTACTGATGGCTGTGGAGTTTGTCTTTTAGGAGTGAAGGAATGTGGAGGGACTGAAATCTGCTCATGTTCCCACCAGTGTTCCCCCATTAGCTGTAAAGACCAAAGGTCTAAGGCATCCAGTGTTCCATGTGAGGATACGTTACAGCATCTTCACTGGACTGAGTTCCGTGGGGTGATTTTGGTTGTGGTTTTAATTCTCAAGCCTTCTCACTGATTATGGGGACTAACTCATATCTATACAATGAATTTGGTTTTTCAATTAGAAACAAAACAGAAACAAACAAAGCATCCAACTAATAGAGAGGTGGAGAGGCTTACCATTTAAGCACCTGGGTCCATACTCGGACAGACTTGGGTTCAAATCCTTGCACCATACTTTACTCTCTCCTAACTTGTACAATAGGTACAAAGGGTGGTGACTGGCGTTGAGCCAGTGATCAATACATGGCAGTTTTGTCACTGGTGTAGACACTTAAGGTTGGGTGTGGAGTTGGTAATTATATCCTTCTGTTCGTCAGATGTAACTACTTGGAACCTGATGTTGTGTCCTCCCCAGACAATGAACCCAGTTCAGCAAGAACTCCAGGCCCCACAGGTGGGGTGACTGAGATGGTCCTTGGAAACCAGTATCTCCAAGAAGAGTGCAAGGTCTGTGTTTTAAAAACTGCATGCGAAACCCTACATTCAGAATTCATGCCACCAATACAGAATCTCGAGGACTGTTTACCTTTTCTGCTTTTCGTACCTTGTGGCCCATCTCAGGCCACACCTCTATCAGCATCTTTTTTCAACCCTGCCCATATCCTTGTTTACACACATTTTACACAGTATCCTTCATGGGGAAAAGTCATCTCAAATGGAATCTTTAAGAAACTGCACCTGTAATAAGAAGTTAGACTCCATTTGCTCTCTAGTCTGTTCAGATTCAGTTGCCTTGACATGTCTGGCTCAAAGTGCACTAGAAAATGAGAAGCATAGCTAATGATAGAGTCCTATAGTGGAATTTAAGAGACTGCCGTTTAAGGCAAACTGTGTAATGTTCTTGCTCTAAATGAGCACTCTTGGGTGACTGAGGATTTATCATGCACAGACACTACTTTAAGGCAATTCACACATTTGGTTTATTTGGATGGTGCTCCCAAATTGATACCTAGGGTTGCCAGATTTAGTAAATAAAATACAGGACAACCAGTTAAATTTTAATTTCAGACAAACAATAAATAATTTTTCACTATGAGTATATGCTATATAATACTTAAGTCTTAGCAACCTCATGACCTAAAAGTGGAACTGACTGAGCAACAGGTTCTTCTGAGAACTTTCTAGATCACCCAGAATGGTCTACATGGTTTGCTACAGCAAGATGATCACCCAAACAGAACCTCTCTACATAACAGTCTGGCTGACATGCAGCCAAGTGGCACCATGTTGGCAGCAATGGTCACTTAAACACTGAAATATATACTGGTTGGCAAAAGATGCTGCTCAGAACCTCCCTGGTATTTATCCTATACCAGCACCACCTCCTGCCATTCTCCCAAGGAACCCTTGCACCTTCTCACAGTTCAGTAACTAAATGATGAATGTGACAGGCAACAACATGGATGGACCCTGAGAACACTGTGCTAAGTGGAATAAGACAGAGAAAGATGAGTACTGTATGCTCTCATTTATAGGTGGAATCTAAAAATAGCCAAATTCATAGAAACAGAAGACAGATCGGTGGTTGCCAGATGAAGACGGAGGGAAATGGGTGAGGTGATCAAAAGGTACAAACTCCCAGTGTAAGATTTTTAAGTCCTGGGGATGTAAGTACAGGATGGTAGCTATAGCTAACAATGCTATATTGTACATTTGAAAGTTGCTTAGAGAGTAGATTTTGAAAGTTCTCATTGCAAGAAAAATAATTGTAACTACATGAGGTGATAAGATGTGACATTATCGTGGTGATAATTTTACAGTATGTATGTATATCAACACTTGAAACTTATACAACATTACATGTTAATTATACCTCAGTAAAATGGGAGGGGAAAAAAGGATAGCATTGGAGAAACAGAAGTGGTATGAGCCTTCAGAGTTAGGAGACTATAAATTTTGGTCTTGCTATCGGAGTGGTGACATTGTTCCTCATTTTAAAATAATTCACATTGAGAATATTAACATGTCTTCCATTTAAATAATTGCCATTTCTTTCTTTACATTTCTTTTAAATAATTTCCACTCTCCATACATCACATTGCTTAGGTTGATTTATACCCCTTTAATAGAATCAGGAAATTTAATATTATAACAAAAAGGAACTTTATCTGTTCCTGTTCGTCCCATTCTATCAGCACACGTTTGATACAGACACTGAGGCCTATGCAACTTAAGGCGGTGCCCAGAGTCCCATAGCTAGTGGTTGAGTCAGCAGGAGAAGTGAAGTAAATGAGATTTCCACCTCCTGGTCCAAGGCAGAGGGGCCCAGATCTGACCCACCACTTGTTTTTGAATGACTTCTTTAAGAATGATCCTTTCATTTTTTAATGGTGGAGGAAAAAAATCAAAGATGAACAATGTTTTCGATAGGTGAAAATTATATGAAATGCAAATTTCAGTGTCTACAGACTTTTACTGGAACACAGGCACACTTACTATGTATGTATTCTTTATGGTTACTTTTGTCAACAGAGTGGTTGCAGTAGAGACTGTATGGTCCCAAAAGCCTAAAATATTTCCTCTCTGGCTCTTGGCTCAAAAAAAAAAAAAAAAAATTAATCTGCAGCTCAATAAGGGCCTTAATAGCAGTCCCAGCCTGAATGCCTGGGGTCATTCTGATTTGTGGATGCCAAATTTCCACCAATTAGTAAATGTTATAGCTATCACCCCTACATACTAATGAAAAGCTACATCTCCACTGAAAAAGCCTGATTAAAGTAACTTCTTGAGAGTGACACTGCAGATCAGATTCAAAACTGAAAACAGAACAGTCCTGCAACATTTAAGGCTGATCAAAATATCATGCAGCACTGCCCTCGACCCTGACCTTAGTGTTCACAACCCCCAGAGGAAAGAAGCCTTCTGAGCTGGTATGGTGGTCAGTGCACGCATGCGTGGATGCTAAGTCACTTCAGTCGGCCTTTTTGTGATCCTATGGACTGTAGCCCGCCCACCTGGCTCGTCTGTCAATGGGATTCTCCAGGCGAGAATACTAAAGTGGGTTGCCATGCCCCCCTCCAGGGATCTTCTGGACCCAGGGATGGAACCCATGTCTCTTATGTCTCCTGCACTGGCAGGTGGGTCCTTTACCACCAGTGCGAGCTGGGAATCAGTAACAAGATGCAAACTTTAAATCAGTAGAACCTTCCTCCTGAATGGACATCTTATTTAGAATAACAATATTCAAAACATAGGAATCAAATTGTAGCATCTAAGGAAGGGGGAGGATTGGAGGTGGGGAGACTTATGGCCCAAGGTGTAAAAACTGCTCATGCAGAAAATAATCTAAAGGAACTATCCCAATGTTTAAAAATTATAATTTAAAAAACTAAGAAGCATGTAAATATTTATATATTTTATTGTGTGTTTATATAAATTTTATATAAAATACATGCTATTTATATATGATATAGGAATATATTTATAGTATAATATGTATAAACATGTGTGTATACATATATATACACATATATATATATGTGTGTGTATATATATATATATATATATATATATATATACACAAACACATATACCCCATTAAAGGTTAGTTCAAGATAAAGGCCTTGTTTATGTGATGATATGTTTCAAAAGCCTAAAAATACTTATAGACAATAAAGCAAAGTTTACCCTAATACTGGCAGGGAAGGGTATAAGAAAACTTATATATGTGGTAGTGCTATTTATTTCCAAGTTGTAGTACTAATTCAAATTTTTTAAAAAAACAACTCTAACTCCAATAATAGAGAAATGATTAAATAAATTTTAGGATACAATGTTCAAGAATACTATACATTAACTTAAAATACATCCAGAGGAATTTGTAACACCATGAACAAGCAATGTAAGAGTAATAAGTAAAGGAGAAAAAAAAAAAAGGTATAAAATCTATGCTTACAAGTTAAAAATAATTCCTCACTGAAAATAAGTCATACAGGGTGAAAAATACAAAGATGATTTATCAAATTTTTACAGTTGCTGTCTTTGGTTGCTGAGGTTATGAATTATTTCTTTTTAATTTAATTTCTTTCAATTTAACTTCATATTTCAAATTTTCTAAAAGGATTATATATGATTTCTATAATTGAAATAAAGTAAAAATAGGAAATAATTTAATTTACAGGGAAAAGGAAAACCAGGAATATATAGTTTAGCCAATGGCTTAAAAAACACATAAACCCAGAATTTTTTAAAAACACAGAAGAGAAAGAAAGACTTTAAGTTCATTTCAGCACTGTGACATGCCAGACCTCCTGCTGCAGCAAGCGCAACTTAGTCTGACCAGTAGATGTCACTGTTACACTTCTTGCTTTGAGTGTATCTCATGCATTGGAGAAGGAAATGGCAACCCACTCCAGTGTTCTTGCCTGGAGAATCCCAGGGAAAAAGGAGCCTGGGGGGCTGCCGTCTATGGGGTCGCACAGAGTGGGACACGGCTGAAGCGACTTAGCAGCAGCAGCAGCAGCAGCAAGATACACAACTGCTTTTTAGATAAAGTGAGGTTTTAAAAAAATGTCAAAAGCCTTTGACCGTGTGGATCACAACAAACTGTGGAAAATTCTGAAAGAGATCGGAATACCAGACCACCTGACCTGCCTCCTGAGAAATATGTATGCAGGTTAAGAAGCAACAGTTAGAACTGGACATGGAACAAGAGACTGGTTCCAGATCAGGAAAGGGATATGTCAAGGCTGTAATACTGTCACTCTGCTTATTTAACTTCTATGCAGAGTACATCATGGGAAACCCTTGTCTGGATGAAGCACAAGCTGGAATCAAAACTGTCAGGAGAAATATCAATAATTGCAGATATGCAGATGACACCACCGTAATGGCAGAAAGCGAAGAAGAACTAAAGCGCCTCTTGATGAAAATGAATGAGGAGAGTGAAAAAAAATTGGCTTAAAACTCAACATTCAGAAAACTAAGATCATGGCATCTGGTCCCTTCACTTCATGGCAAAAGATGGGGAAACAATGGAAACAGTGAGAGACTTTATTTTGGGGGGCTCCCAAATCATTGCAGATGGTAACTGAAGCCATGAAACTAAAAGATGCTTGCTCCTTGGAAGAAAAGATATGACTAACCTAGACAGCATATTAAAAAGCAGAGACATTATCTTGCTGACAAAGGTCTGTCTAGTCAAAGCTATGGTTTTTCCAGTATCATGTACGGATGTGAGAGTTGGACTATAAAGAAAGCTGAGTGCCGAAGAATTGATGCTTTTGAGCTGTGGTGTTGGAGAAGACTCTTGAGAGTTCCTTGGACTGCAAGGAGATCCAACCAGTCCACCCTGAAGGAAATCAGTCCTGAATATTCATTGGAATGACTGAGGCTGAAGCTGAAACTCCAATACTTTGGCCACCTGATGCGAAGAACTGACTCATTTGAAAAGACCCTGATGCTGGAAAGACTGAAGGCAGGAGGAGAAGGGGACAACAGAGGATGACATGGTTGGATGGTATCACTGACTCAATGGACATGAGTTTGAGTAAGTTCTGGGTGTTGGTGATGGACAGGGAAGCCTGGCAGGCTGCAGTCCATGGGGTCACAAAGAGTCAGACATGACTGAGTGGCTGAACTGAACTGAGGTTAAAAAAAACTACAAATTTCCAGTTCATCTCATGAAGGGTTGTAGTTTTTACATCCCTCAGCTTCATTCCAAACCTCCTTTTACAATAACTGAGATGTCCCATGTTTTTCTAAAATGACATACAATGACTGTGGCTTTATGATGATGAAAAGTACAAGGTTCCTGTGCTCTTGGATGCCTGAGAAAATTGTCACCCATGTGAATATTACAGGCCACAACTTGTCAAAGACATACTTCCAGGCTTGAAAGTAATGAATTGGAAGGTGTTAAATGAAATCAGGAACACAAAACTGTAGTAAGTATTAAAGTTAATGGCAGGGGTAGGAGGGGCGGTTGTGGTGAGGAAGCGTCTCTTGGATTCCTAAAGCTCACTCCCATCTCTGACAGAAAATGGGCAAGTGAAGGGGGGCGGTAACAATTGTGACAGTCTACAATGTGGAAGTCAAGTGGGCCTTAGAAAGCATCACTACGAACAAAGCTAGTGGAGGTGATGGAATTCCAATTGAGCTGTTTCAAATCCTGAAAGATGATGCTGTGAAAGTGCTGCACTCAATATGCCAGCAAATTTGGAAAACTCAGCAGTGGCCACAGGACTGGAAAAGGTCAGTTTTCATTCCAATTCCAAAGAAAGGCAATGCCAAAGAGTGTTCAAACTACCGCACAATTGCACTCATCTCACATGCTAGTAAAGTAATGCTCAAAATTCTCCAAGCCAGCTTCAGCAGTACCTGAACTGTGAACTCCCTGACGTTCAAGCTGGTTTTAGAAAAGGCAGAGGAACCAGAGATCAAATTGCCAACATCTGCTGGATCATGGAAAAAGCAAGAGAGTTCCAGAAAAAAAAACATTTATTTCTGCTTTATTGACGATGCCAAAGCCTTTAACTGAGTGGATCACAATAAACTGTGGAAAATTCTGAAAGAGATGGGAATACCAGACCACCTGACCTGCCTCTTGAGAAACCTGTATGCAGGTCAAGAACCAACAGTTAGAACTGGACATGGAACAACAGACTGGTTCCAAATAGGGAAAGGAGTATGTCAAGGCTGTATACTGTCACCCTGCTTATTTAACTTCTATGCAGAGTACATCATGAGAAACGCTGGACTGGAAGAAACACAAGCTGGAATCAAGCTTGCCAGGAGAAATATCAATAACCTCAGATATGCAGATGACACCACCCTTATAGCAGAAAGTGAAGAGGAGCTAAAAAGCCTCTTGATGAAAGTGAAAGAGGAGAGCGAAAAAGTTGGCCTAAAGCTCAACATTCAGAAAATGACGATCATGGCATCCGGTCCCATCACTTCATGGGAAATAGATGGGGAAACAGTGGAAACAGTGTCAGACTTTATTCTTTTTGGGCTCCAGAATCACTGCAGATGGTGATTACAACCATGAAATTAAAAGACGCTTACTCCTTGGAAGAAAAGTTACGACCAACCTAGATAGCATATTCAAAAGCAGAGACATTACTTTGCCGACTAAGGTCCATCTAGTCAAGGCTATGGTTTTTCCTGTGGTCATGTATGGATGTGAGAGTTGGACTGTGAAGAAGGCTGAGCGCCGAAGAATTGATGCTTTTGAACTGTGGAGTTGGAGAAGACTCTTGAGAGTCCCTTGGACTGCAGGGAGATCCAAGGAGTCCATTCTGAAGGAGATCAGCCCTGGGATTTCTTTGGAAGGAATGATGCTGAAGCTGAAACTCCAGTACTTTTGCCACCTCATGAGAAGAGTTGACTCATTGGAAAAAATTCTGATGCTGGGAGGGATTGGGGGCAGGAGGAGAAGGGGACGACCAAAGATGAGATGGCTGGATGGCATCACGGACTTGATGGATGTGAGTCTGAGTGAACTCCGGGAGATGATGATGGACAGAGAGGCCTGGCGTGTTGTGATTCATGGGGTCGCAAAGAGTCGGACACGACTGAGCGACTGAACTGAACTGAACAATGTGGAAGTAGGTAAAACCCAGCCCTCTGGTTTGTATAGGTCAGTCAGCGCTTCTGTGTCAATGAATCCGTAAAAGAATGGGAAAGAGAAGGCTGTTTTTTTAACAGGTCATCCAGTATTTGGCAGATTTCCTGCCAAACTGTTCACCTGTTATTTGAGTGGCTGCAGAGAAAGGAAGATGTAGGAATGTGGAAGACAGGCTATTTGAATTTCACTGGAGGATCCAGATCTTATCAGTCAGTTACTGTATGTTATCAAATTTTTAGAAAATTATTAGGAGTGGCAAATAGTGTCTCACACAATAAGGTTTAGGCCACAAAGTGGTGTTAGCAGAGTACTCTATAAATGCTCAGATATTTACACTTTCTAGTGCACAAATTTCAAATCAGCAACGTGTATCTGTTTTCTGCAGCTGATTGATTTTTAGACAATGACCCTCACACAAAAGACAGCTTTAGCAGTCTCGCAGATACATATGTTAAATGCGTATTAAATGAGTCTCTATTATATACAAAGAGTCATAGCACAAACACAAAGGTTTCTACTCACATGGAGATCCAAGTGCAATTCATTTCTGTTGGGTTTCTCTCTTTCCTCATGGAGCAGAAATGGACAGGCTGGCCCTGCTCTGTAAGCCAGGACCCATGCACCTCCATCTTTGCTGGGAAGGTCTTTAGCTGCTGTCTGCTCACTGAAGCCGTCCCGGGCAAAGCCCTCAGAAGAGATGCCTAGACCAAAGCAGGGAAGACCATGAGTGACACAGTGGTGACAATACATCAAGCCAGCCATTTCTGGGGACTCTTATGTGGGCCACTGCATACTACCTCTTACTTCCCTTTCTAGGTTATATTTTTAGGGTTTGCTTTCCTCCAAAAGTGCTTAAGTATTCTTTCTGCTTATCCTAAGTATTCTTGCTTATCTTAAGTATTGACACTCAGAATGAATTAAAATATATGCCCTCGTATCCAAGGCATATAAAAAATACGTCTGTTCGCTGTACTCAGTGCTCCCTATTCCTGCTTACCAGTCAGGCTATACAGATCATTCTCTCTGAGAACAGAATCAGAGGACGAGCTGCAGGACAGAAGTCAGGAGTCCTGGGCTCCTGACTTAGAAGCTGGCTTTACTTGCAAAGGTATCACCTGAACCAAGTCACTAGTGTGTATTCTTCGAGGGCAGGCACTGCATCCACTTCATCTTCATTTCTGGGGAGAGCCGGCCTTTGGTCAGTGTGTTGAATGAGTGACACCCACGTGAGTGCACTACTTGGAACTCACTTTCCTATCTCCAGAATGAGAGTATTAAGCTAGCTCTCCTTTGAATTATGTTAGGGCGATAATAGTCAACTATGTGTCAGGCACGGTTCTTAACCCTGTTCTTTGGTTTTCAAAATAACTCTATAGGTAGGTATCATTAGGGTTCTCATTTTAGATGGGAAAACTGAAGTGCAAAGATGTTCAGCGAATTGCTTAAGATCAGTAAATGATAAAGCCAGGAATTGAACCCAGGCAGTCAAATACAGGCAGGTGTGCTCTTAATGACTAGACTCCATGGTCTCTGCCTGACATTTTTGAGATGGCGATACCTATCCTACAATAAAAGGACTTTGTGGTCAAGTGAGCATGTAGCTTTTATCCCCAGAGCCACGACTCATGTTAGAATACTAAAGACCTTGAGATGTCCTTTAGTAAAGAAACTTAACTCTATATAATAGCATTTTCCAAACTTAGTTGACCACAGAATCCAATTAAAGGGACACCCGTTAAACATGTCACAAGCCACCAGTGTTCCATTTGAATAGAGTTTGGAAACGAGCCATAATGTCCCACAGGGCTCTCAGGTTCCTAGACCTCTTCTAGTTCCTGGTAAGCAAACTTGGCAAAATATTAAGCAACCAGGCAGAAGTTAAGAGTTTAGGCTCAGTGTACTTTTGCAATAGAGATGACTGCTGGATATGTGATAGGGTGTTTATTACACATAATCCTTGTAACAGTGTCTCTTTGGCAGGGATCCAATGCCACCCAATGACTTCAGCCATGCTGAACACCTGACTTACAAGTAATCTGAGCCAAGAGTAAGTCAGCAAACAAAAGGACTGTGGGATAACACACTTTATATTAGAGTATATTAGAGTAGCATTTCAGGAGAAAATTTGCAAACACCCAAGGTTTTGCTTTCTGTTTGCCTGTTGGGTCGGTTGGTTTCTAATCACACTTTAAAACTGAAAGATGATACAGGTCACAGTGTCTCTACAGTTGCCCTCTGGCAGGCTGTCCCCAAAACACTGCAGTGAAAACCAAGAAAATGAAGGTCCAGGGCCTTGGGCATCTACTCTGCAGACATGTGCATCCAGAAGGCTACAACTAAGCTCTTTCTTCACCTGAGTTAGGTGTCTTAGAATGAGGGTCTTTTCAGGAGCTTGGCCTCATTCTTTCCACAAGCCTCTTCCTACCTAGTGTCTCCAGACAGACTTTCTTCTGGGCTCTTGTTGAGGGCCTCATGTGCTCCAGAGTGGCCCCCACTCCTGCTCAGAAGACAGGGAGGAATAATGCCTAAAAGAACCTCAGAGAGGAGACTGTCTACTAAGCTCCTCCTGTATACTCATGGTGACCCCAATAAGAGGGCAATGCCGGCCATGCTTTAAGAGATGAAGAGACTAAAGTGTGGACCCCTTTTCATTTCCATTTATAAAGCTTATCCCTCTCCTAGAATATTTCTGTTTAGGTAAGTTCTATTTATTTAGCTCATCCCCCCTCATTTTTAGCAAGAAAAGAGAAAATAAGCCTTTTAAAATTTATGGTGTACTCTAACCTAGTTCCTTTGTCTTCGAAATGTATTCATTACTAATCACACCTCTCATTTCAAACCCCTCTACTTTCCACTTCTATTTTGGAATAGCTTCTGGCTTTGGGTACAGTTTACACAGTTTGACAAAACAACATAAAACATGCTGTATACATCACAAAGAACATGCTGTGCAACAACTAAGGTAAGACACCTTGATCATCAAAGGCACATTGTCTGGTGAGTGGTTCATCATTTAAGTATATGAGAGTGGTAAATTCCCACAAGGATAAGGACCTCGTGTCCTTATATAAAATATAGACGCCCATGGAAATGCACCTACACACCTTTCGTGGCTGTCCACCACTGCATGAAGCAGGTGTGGGGTGCAATCTAGCTCACTTTATGCAGAGGGAAAGACAATGCGAAGTTTAGGCAGAAACAATGGAAAGTAAGTTCATATTAGAAACAGTTTTAATTATGAAGGACCAGTTTTTAATACCTAATTTTAACCAGACAATATCCCTATGAAGCAAACACTCAGGGTAAAACTATGATGGGTAGTAATCTGGGGAAAGGTTGTTAGGACAGGAAAGACCAACGGCAGAAATAGGTAACAAAACAGTTCTCAAAAGTCTGACAAAGTAGGCGAGGACACAAGACAAATTCACCATTGGAAAGGACATAAACTAATAAATTCTATTATTTTTATCAAAGTATAATTGATATACAATGTTGTGCTAATTTCTGCTGTAGAGCAAAGTGATTGAGTTATTCATATATGTATATATTTTCTCTTTTTTTTTTCTTGTCAAAGAAGACAATAGTTTAATGAAGAACAAATTTTTATTTTGGACCGTCTATTTTCTTATTCATTCATATAAAAACACTCTTGAAATGTCTGTTTTCTGTCCAGCTAATTGATATTAGATTCTCACTGATTTTATCTTCTATGGTTATAGGCTTATTTGTTTTTGCATAATATCCCCGGGGATTCCCTGGCGGTTCAGACGAAAAGAATTCGCTCCTGTCCCCCAAAGCAGGAGAGGTGGGTTTGACCCCTGGGTCTGGAAAATCCCCTGGAGGAGGAAATGGCAACCCACTCCAGCACTCCCGCCCGGAGAATCCCATGGACAGAGGAGCCCAGCAGTCCACAGTCCCTGGTGTCACAAAGAGTTGGACACGACCGAGCAGCTAACACACTGCATTTTCATATACTCTAAAAATTATATTAGTTTGAATCTACTTACAAGTATCGGGAACCACTATTTAAGATGTCTCACAAATCTGCCATGTATCTATTTCTTATTTATGTATATGCGCTCAGTTGTGTTCCACTCCCTGCGACCCCATGGACTGCAGTCCGCCAGGCTCCTCTGTCCCTGTGACCCTCCTGCAAGAATACTGGAGTGGGTCGCCACCTCCTCCCAGGGATCCGAACCCACACCTCCAGCATTGTAGGCGCAACCCTTACCGCTGAGCCAGCATGGATGGCCCATTTATTTTTTATAGTAGGAAAACTGCAGGGAGGTTGGTTGGTTGCTGGCATTGATAAACGGCTTAAGGATTCATCCTTCTGGCTTTCTATTACATCATCATCACAGGCTGGCATTTTGTTTCTTGCCTCCAAGATGCCTGTTCCATCTCTAGGCATGAGGAGAAAAGTCAGTGCCAGAGCTGTTGTTACCATTTAGCAGGAAAGAGAAACGTTTCTAAAAATCTTTTGTCAGGCTTCTGCTTTAGTCTCATTGCCTAGAACTGAAAATATTCTTTTCCATTATGGTTTGTTACAGGAAATTGAATATAGTAAGGACCCTGTGCTATACAGTAGGATCTGCATATCCATTCTGTGTATAATGGTCTGCAAACCCCAACCTCCGATTTCATTATATATATTATAGAATGGATAAACAACAAGGTCCTATTGTATAGCACAGAGAACTGTAGTCAATATGATAAGCCATAATGAAAAAGAATATTAAAAAATAATATATATATATGTGTGTGTGGTGTATATTAGACTTAAGTCTTTGGAAAGTTTTAATAATATCAACTCATTTTCTGAACAGTCAAAAATAAAGCATAAGTCTATGCCCACTAAAATAGGCACGTCTATACTACTCTCTTCAACTGAATATATTTAATAAAGAGAGACAAAAATTATCTGAAATTAGGTAAGTATATTCTGTCACAACAGTCAAATATCACTTAAATTTCTAACGCAAATAGATTTTGAGGTGTTAGATTTTCATGGAACATTTTACGAAAAGCTTAAAACAGCCTTATCAACATAATCATGTCTTCCCCCTTTCATGTGCACAGACTATAAATCTAATTTTTCCTCAGTATTTATTAGTTATTTTGTTTCTCAAAATCACTTCAGCAGCTTGATGGGCCACACATACACACACAGGTTAATTCCACAATTGACCGTCTGTTAATACAACATACAGCACAGTCACCATACAGGAAGGGCAACTTACCTTGGGGCCACTTTGAAAGTCTGTGTTTTTCCCATATGAGCTGCACTTCCTGATGCTAACCTACAACATCAAACTGGGATTTTGCTGTCAATTATCAGTACAAAGGAAGCAGACGGAAAGGAAAAGCGATGTGCCATTTAAAACTGGAGGCAGTCTCCACGGCCCAGCTTCCCCAGTGGCGTGAGTCTCCCTACCTAAGACATACTGGTTTATTGTTCCCACATCTTTTACTCTCTCACTTCACTGTGATTATTCACCCAAGGCCTTTCCAGTTGCTTTTGTAGCTTCTCCCACTGATGTAGATGTCATATATTTCCCCAGGTCCATGGACACCGAGTCCCTGGATGCTGGATGTGGCCCTGTGACTTGTTTGGGGAAAATGAATGTGGCCGATGTGACAGTGTGCCAGTCCTGAGCCAAGACCTGAAGAGGCGTTGTGTGTTTTAACACGCTGCCTTGTGTTTCTGCCATTACCACAAAATAAGCACGTCTAGGGGGCCTGGACTTAGACACAGAGCAGACCCAAACCCTGTGAGCCAGCACAGCTGAATTCAGATCAGATCAAGTGAACCTTGCCAACTCTTAGGCCAATGAACGAAAACAATAAATATTTGCTCTGAGCCACCAAGATTTGAGTTTTGTATGTTGAAATAGCTGCCTTATACACTCTATCATCTGTCCCCACCAGAAACACCATACCTATTTTTTTTTTAAATCAAACCATTTCAGCTAAGAGGACTAAAAGGCTACAATATGCTTCTTTTATAATTTGTACTGAAAATATTCACTGTATTAAGTTTTGAAAATATCAAGTGAAAAATCACAGCATGCCCATATCCTTATTCATATCACAATCTACACACAAACTACATTTCATTAAAATGATAACCTTATTTACCAGGCATTTGGTTTTCATTATCACACACACACACACACCCCCACCCACCAATGTCCAGAGAGAAGTATGCAAACATACTGTATAATCAGATCTGGACAAAAATCTCTAAGGAACAAAATTACAGTGGCTTTCAGCCTTTCTCCTCTAATTTGCACATCACACTGAGCCCTCACTTGACAGCAGTGATGGAGTATTATGCCTCCAAAAGGAGAGGAGAAAGAAAAAACCCTCAGCCTGAAACTCTCATTAGTTTTGTTCCTATGCTGTAGCTCCCAAGGCAATCCATCATACTTGACTTAAAATAAATCCAAAGAGGTGAAATTTTCTCAACCGTGAATATCAGAACTGATATGTAAAGAGAAACAGATTGTCTTCCGTTATGTTATTCAAACATGTACTTACAAGCAAGAAAGACAGCTATCTAAATGTGCAGCTAATGGAAAGTGACATTGTTAAGTACTTGTAAAGAAGGTGTGTGCCTGTGTGTAATTATTCATGTCTATGTCTAGGAAGATGGAGTTTTGGCAAAAGTCTCATGGCTGGTATCTGTCAATTAGAGATCAACCCTAGGCAATCCCACTGTCCCAATTTTCATTCCTTGTAATATTTAAAGATATAATGTCATTAAACCAGCCAGGCAGACACAACTCTGAGAAAGTCTCTTACTAATCCAGCTCAGCCTCTAACTCTCCTCATAAGAAGTACATAGAGAGAGAGAAATGATGAGCACAGACAGACAGGTGGACAGTGTCCAGAGGCAGAGAAGGCTGTGGTAGATCCAGAAGTTAGACAGATGGAGGAGTAGGCGTATCAATCTCAGAATCTATGAAGCATCCAATTCCATCGAACAAATGCAATGTTATTTGGATCATTAAGATTATGTGCAAATTCAAACAAAATATAATTTAGAGTTAGAGTTATTTATTTAGAGTTAGAGTTATTTATCTCCCCTCCCGATTGTTCATTTTATAGTTGAGAGAATAGAAACCCAGGAAGATTGTAACATTCCTGACATACCCAGATAGTGGGGAAAGGCAGAACTAAAATCCAGGTTCCAGGGAAATCTTTCATGCTGTTTAGAGGAGGGCATTATTGTCAATTCCCAGATGGGAATACGGAAGTCTGAGGAAGAAGGAGATGTGAATGGTTTGATAGGTGGGATCGAGTCTTAACTGTGACCTTTACTAATTGTTTGATGTTAGTGGAACTACGAGACCTCCTTGAATCCTTATTTCCTCATTAGTAAGATGAACATAATACAAATATGCCTAATATTGAGCTGTGCTCAAAGTCGTTTTCCTGCGGAAACCTTTTCATGGACTCAGGGTGATCAATTGATGGAGTATGAAAACAAGATCCTATTTTAATTTAAAAAGAAGAGGAAGAAGAAAGCTGTTTACAACAGAAGCATATTACACATCACATACTTATGTTAAGGACTATTCTTTTTTTGTCAAAGAAGATACAGGGAAGAAAAATTAAGCTCATAAGAATTCACAGTAGCACTCCAGTGCAGCAGATCCCAAATCTGTTCAAGTTCTAAAAATAGAATTCACATCATCAAATGCAATAGCTCTCAGAAAGTGGCTGACCATCTCTAGAAAGTGCAGCTCCTCGGGGCACTTCATAGACACACTATGACACATTTTCCTGAAGTTCAAACACAGGAGACTAGAGCATGAATGAAACTATGTATAGGCGTCGCCATAGATGAAATCGCTTTTTAAAGAGGCACATCAAATCTATTTTTATGATTATTACATTAACCTCCTTCCGTGACCTTTTCCTGTAGAGAATACAAATGTTAGATGAGAGGCAAATATTACTCACTCCAGGAAACTGAACCGTGACTATAGTTATACTGGATATTTTAACACCTGAAAACAGCGACGTGTATTTAAAAAAGCACAAATGCTGCCGAGTCACTCTGCTTTAGAAATGATACAAGGGAGGAGGAGGAGAACCTAAGTAAGGTTTGGTGCCGAAAAGATCAAGAAAGGGTCAAATCTGGAAGGCTGTAAGGTTCACTGAGATATTAAGAGCCTCTGTCCATTCGCATGTAGTAAATGCTAAAGAAACTGATATTGGTACTTCAAATGCCTTAGGTTATCAATACATTTTGGTCTGCTTGGTCACGAGGAATATACTTGCTTATTGAAAAAAAAAATTACTGAAGAACAAGAATAAATGTGTTTCTTACAGTATTCATTATAAATAAATTTGAATAACCCTTTTTTTTTTCTTTTTAGTCACATTGCCCCAGTTATTATGGGGATATTTCCACCAGTGGGAAACCAACTCTTGAAGAGATATGACATAATTGCTAATTATCTTAATAGCCAAGGTTATACAAAAACTAAGCCTTGAATGATAAAATATATAATCAACGTTTCTTAAAAATCTCTCTAAAAAGAAATGATCTTAAGAAACTCACACAAAAAAAGAATACACATAAAACAGCAATACAAAGAAAAAAAGAAGGCCTATATGCTAATTCTAGAGGTAAACATTTAAGATATTAAGAACAAAATATAGTTTTGAGTGTCCTTATAAAGCAAGAATGAAGCACTATTTAGTTATCTCACCTCTATTACCAAAAAGAAGAATCACTAATTCTGTGGGCAGACAAAAGTTTTTCTAATATTAAATTCTGAAAGAAATTGCTAGATTACAGAATTCCCACCTAAGCCTTTTCACTCACTATACAGTCAGCAAAAAACAAGACTGGGAGCTGACTGTGGCTCAGATCATGAGCTCCTTATTCCAAAATTTAGGCTTATATTGAAGAAAGTAGGGAAAACTACTAGGCCATTCAGGTATGACCTAAATCAAATCCTTTATGGTTATATAGTGGAGGTGACAAATAGATTTAAGAGAGAGTGCCTGAAGAACTATGGGTGGAGGTTTACAACATTGTACATGCGGTGGTGACCAAAACCATCCCCAAGGAAAAGAAATGCAAGGAGGCAGAGTGGCTGTCTGAGGAGAACTTACAAATAGCTGAGAAAAGAAGAGAAGCAAAAGGCAACGGAGAAAAGGAAAGATACCTCCAACTGAAGGCAGAGTTCCAGAGAATAGCAAGGAGACAGAAGAAAGCCTTCTTACGTAAACAATGCAAAGAAATAGAGGGAAACAGTAGACTGGGAAAAACTAGAGATCTCCTCAACAAAGCAGAGATACAGAGGAAATGTTTCATGCAAAGATGGGCTCAATAAAGGACAGAAAAAGCGAGGACCTAACAGAAGCACAAGAGATTAAGAAGAGGTGACAAGAATACACAGAAGAACTATACAAAAAAAAAAAAAAAAAGGTTTTAATGACCTAGATAACGAAGGTGTGGTCACTCACCTAGAGAACACATCCTGGAGGGTGAAGTCAAGTAGGCCTTAGGAAGCATTACGACAAACAAAGCTAGTGGAGGTGATGGAATTCCAGCTAAGCTATTTCAAATTCTAAAAGATGATGCTGTTAAAGTGCTCCATTCAATATGTCAGCAAGTTTGGAAAACTCAGCAGTGGCCACAGGACTGGAAAAAGTCAGTTTTCATTCCAATCCCAAAGAAGGGGAATACCAAAGAATGTTCAAACTACCATACAATTGTGCTCATTTCACATGCTAGCAAGGTAATGCTCAAAATCCTTCTAGCTAGGATTCAACAGTACATGAACCAGGAATTTCCAGATGTACAAGCTGGATTTAGAAAAGGCAGAGGAACTAGAGACCAAATTGTCATCAACTGTTGGATCATAGAAAATGCAAGGGAATTCCAGAAAAACATCTTCTGTTTTCATTGACTATGCTAAAGCCTTTGACTGTGGATCACAACAAACTGAAAAATTCTGAAGGAGATGGGAATACCAGAGCACCTTACCTGTCTCCTGAGAAACCTATAAGCTGGTCAAGAAGCAACTATTAGAACCAGACAAGGAACAATGGTTCAAAATTTGGAAAGGAGTATGTCAAGGATGTATATTGTCACCCAGTTTATTTAACTTATATGCAGAGTACATCATGTGAAATGCCAGGCTGGATGAATCACAAGCTGGAATCAAGATTGCCAGGGGAAGTATCAACAACCTCAAATATGCAGATGATACCACTCTAATGACATAAAGTGCAGAGGAACTAAAGAGCCTCTTGATAAGGATGAAAGAGTAGAGTGAACAAGCTGACTTAAAACTCAACATTCAAAAACAAAGATCATGGCATCCGGTCCCATCACTTCATGGCAAACAGACGGGGAAAAAGTGGAAACAGTGGCAGCTTTTACTTCCTTGGGCTCCAAAATCACTGTGGACACTAACTGCAGCCACAAAATTAAAAGATGCTTGTTCCTTGGAAGAAAAGCAATGACAAGCCTAGACAGCATATTAAAAAGCAGAGACATCACTTCACTAACAAACGTCCATATAGTCAAAGCTGTGGTTTTTCCAGTAGTCATATACAGATGTGAGAGTTAGACTATAAAGAAGGCTCAGTGTCAAAGAATTGATGCTTTTGATCTGTGGTGCTGGATAAGACTCTTAGGAGTCCCTTGGAAAGCAAGGAGATCAAACCAATCAGTTCTAAAGGTAACCAACCCTGAATATTCATAGGAAGGACTGATGTTTAAACTGAACTGCCAATACTCTGGCTACCTGATGCGAAGAGTCGACACATTGGAAAAGACCTTGATTCTGGAAAAACTGAGGGCAGGAAGAGAAGGGGATGACAAAGGATGAGATGGAATCACCGACTCAATCGACATGAGTTTGAGCAAACTCCAGGACATAGGGAAGGACAGGTAAGCCTGGCATGCTGTAGTCATGGGGTCGCAAAGAGTTGGACATTACTTACCAACTGCACAACAACACCTGAGCCTTAGCCCTATCTCAGCTGTTAGACCAATAGTTGACGTCACAGAGCTAATCAGGCTGGTCTAGTTATCTGTCAGTGACCTTTGTCCTTCTAGCCAGAAAGCTTTGGAGATTATCTTGACCACTCAATGATTTGGAACTGAAGCAATGAGTTTTTCAGCAGATCAGCTAAATAGCAGCATCCTAGAAACAGCAGGTTTGTTTAAATGAACCCCTTTTTCTGTGTCTTAGGAAACAGAGTTTTTCTATCTCCCTTCTTCCCCCAGGCATTAGTACTGAAGAGAAGCCCAGCACTTTATCCCAGCAACCTTAGCTGAGGCCTGATTATCACTTTCTCTCTCCAAAAATTCACTTTCCTTAGGGTAAGCTATGTCCTACATATGGGGTGTTTACTATGCATCACACACTTTATACATTTTGCACATTACTGAGAATCTTCACAATAATCTTGCAAGTTAGATGTAAAACTAATGAAATACAGACATTAACTTTGCCCAGGGTCAAACAGCAAGTAGGAGAATTAGGTTCTGAACCCAAAGCCTAGAATTAGCCTCCTGCCATAAACAACTGAAAACTAAGCAAAATATAGGAAATAACTATTTTTAGATATTTGCTAGCAAGCAATGCAAGTACTGTAATCCTTGAGAGAGGTACAACAAATGAAGTGAGCCTCAAAATTGTCTAGGCTCATAGCTAAGAGGTGATTTTTGGACTGAAAAATAATTAAAAGGGCCCCAGTGGCCTATGGGACATTGTCAAGTAGTCTAATGTATGTAAAATTAGGAGCGGGGGTCTAGGAGAGACAGAATATATTTAAAGAAAAATTAACTTTCACGAGCACTCAGAACTTTCAAAAAGTTTTTACATCTCCAGATCTTAGCATGGACAACCAATGACTGTGAGACAGCTGAGGACATCTCATGTAAATAGCAAGGACGTGGGAGCAAAAGGAGAAAGAGGTTGTGTCACTTTTGACCTGCTAGATCAAGATTTTTAAAGGTGGCTGCTTTTTTTAGCAACCATATCTTTGCCACCTGGCCCTGTTCCATACCTCCAGTTCTTGCCAGCTTACTATAACACTGTCTCTGCCATTTCCCCCTTCATCCACCTAGGGCTGATAATGGTTTTTTGCTAGTGTCTAGGAACCTCACAAACTCATGCTGGTTTTCTTAATTGATCTGGACATAATCTCTTTATTAAGTTTACTTTTGAATATATACCCTCTGTTTTCTGCCAGGACTCTGATAGAGTAATTAGAATCAGGAATGGGGTTTATTTCCTACCTTTTAGCATGCTTTTGTATTATTAAGGCATTTAGGGCACTTACTATCTGATGCTTGCCATATCCAGATGAAATAATAGCAGCAATGTAATGGGTCAGCATAATATTTTAAGAGCTATCAAAATGATCAAACTCCTTTCAGACTTTATGACAGAGAAAAGGTAAGCTGTCATACCCTAAAGTAAGGCAGGGACATGTACACTGCTATCCCTTCCAGAAGAAGATGAATTGGTTGGTATGAAAATATACCATTTTCTATATCAATAAATGAATATTAGCTCCCACAGGCTGTGTTGATATACTCAGGAAGTATACCGTATCTGAAATATCACTTGCAATTTGTATCCCCATGTAATTAAGTTTAGAATAATCCAGACATTCTCTAAAACCATCTGTTTTCTCACTAGCCAAAAGAGAATTTCAGTGGAAGTGCAGTATGAGTCACCACCCCTGTATGTTTCAAAGCTTTGATGGTGTCACAAATCTCTGCAATTACCCCAAAGATATAGTATATGCTTTCAACTAGAAGGAAAAATTTGGTGTTCTTTTTCCCAGAACATACGGGTCTGGAGACCAAAAGTAGAAGTGAGAGGGGCCCCCTCACATTATTAGACCTAATAAATTGCTTGCATAATTTTAACTTCCTATTCTTGCAACATTGGACTTGGGTTCAGAGATCTTAGTGCCCAGAGGAGGGAGGCTTCCAACAAGGGAACTCAGTCATGGTGCATTGGACAGAAAGCTAAGAAGGCTCCCTGACCACTTTAAGTTTTCACACACTAAAGATGCATCTAATTTATTTCAGTGCCTCACCAAGTGAATGTCTTCAATAGAATATTTTGAACTGGGCCTAGAATATTAAACTTCTGCAATCAAAGAAACAGGAATCAATGTTAAAGCTGCACATTTTGAAAAATAGTCTACAGTGAATGTCCTCACATCAATATTAAAATGATTCAAAGAATGTACTGTGAAACAAATACTCTCAAAAATTCCGTGGTGAGAGAGTAAGTTGGTGTTCATCCTTGATAAGCTATTTGGCAATGTGTATCTGAAACAGGGGTGGACAACTCTGGCACAAGGGCCAGATATAGCACACAGCTTGTTTTCCTACAGCCTGTGAGCTAAGAATGGCTTTTGCATTTTTTCCCCATTTTTAAAGGGGGAGAAGGAGGAGGAATAGGCAGGGAGAGGAGGTAGTGGATGAGGAGGAGAATGGGGCAAAAGAGTAGGGGGAGGAAGAAGCCGCACAGAAGAAGTCTTAGCCTACAAAGCAAAAAATATTTACTACTTGACTCTTGACAGAAAAGGTTAGCTGCTACCTACTTAAAATGTTAAACACGTCCTTATCGTTTAATCACTAAATCCTGACTTGTGTGAATCTATCCTAGAAGATAGATTTTGTTATTCAAGCTCTATTAGAGGGCATTCCCGGTGGCTCAATGGGAAACAATCCGCCTACCAATGCAGGAGACATGGGTTTGATCCCTGATCCGGGAAGATCCCACGTGCATCAGAGCAACTAAACCCATGCGCCACAACTACTGAGTCTGTGTTCTAGAGCTGGGGAGCCACCGCTACCAAGCCCATGTGATGCAACTATCGAAGCCCGCCTGCCCTAGGGCGCATGCTCCGCACCAAGAGAAACCACGGCAACCACCTCCTTCTCCAGGGGATCTTCCCGACCCAGGGATCGAACCCGGGTCTCCCGCATTGTAGGCAGACGCTTTAACCTCTGAGCCACCAGGAAAGCCCTAATGAGAATCCCATTCTCCATAACTAGAAAAAAGGCCATGCAGCACCGAAGACCCAGCACAGCCAAAACTAAATAGACAAAAGACCTATTATCCATCAAAGAATAATTTATAGTTTAAAAAGGAGAATATTTATTTGTCCAAGCTGTGTAGAATCTAAGTTCACCAACCAGAGATCAAACTCACATCCCTTGCATTAGAACCACCGAATCTTATCTACTGGACTTCCAGGGCAGTCTCTAAGAACTGAGGAACTAAATGCTGTAAACACTACATACACACTTGCTATTAGAATGATTTCTCTTTATTTGGTGCTGAATTAGACCCCACAAGGCAAAAAGGAAGAATGGGGCAGAACTCCATTTCTCCAAAGGGTTCACTTTTAAATTCAAATGAATGGTTCAATAATATGTTTTCATGTTCCATTTGATTCATTTTGAAATATTTCAGCTGTTTCTCATTTTCCCTTCAAGCTAGTATATGCCCAAAAGGAAAAAAAATTAAAAAAAAAAAGCATGCAGCAGCAAACAAAACCTAAGCCACCGAAAAGAATTTCAAATGGAGTATTATAGGAGTCAGGGTCTTTTCAAAATGGTTTGTTTGGCTAAGTTATCATAGTTTCTTTTCCTTTATATTTAAGACATAAAATTAATCCCACCCAGCCCAGAGTCACTCAGTCGTGTCTGACTCTTTGCAACCCATGGACTATAGCCCACCAGGCCCCTCTGTCCATGGGATTCTCCAGGCAAAATTAATCCTAATCATCTTCAATTTAATAACTTGTTTTTCATATTTTATCACTATCTGAAAATTGCCTCCCCGCCCCCCAACGAGGAGACTGTTATAATCTCAAATGTGATTTTACTATGCCTTAGGGCTATTGTTTACTAGAAAACACAGCTCCAATTTAAAACACATGTCAGTAGAAAAATCAATTTAATAGAAGAAAATTAATTTCATTGGCAAATCTTTCAGGAAAGCAATTGATCCATAAAGTGGGCTAAATCTATATTAAGAAGAGAATTGAGCTCGCCATATATTTTTCACCTAAGAAGAACTTATCAATATACTCAAGTTCATGATAGATATTCCCTGGAATGATTCCACCAAACAAATAATAGAATTGGAACCTCTGAGTCTAGCACTGCTGAGAAATTATAAATAAGCACAAGGTTGTCAATAATGGCTTCAGAAGGACAAGAGGATTAGACTGAATTGTGCTGAGAGGTATTTCAGGTGTAAGGTTTTTACTGCGGTTTGCATTTTATTTACAAACACAGATCTAGATTTTCTTGACAAATTTTCACAATTTATGATTTAAAATAATATGAGGCACTGCACCAACTTGTTGCTAATGAGCAAAAGCACCAAATCATTTCTTGTCTTTCATTTGAAATGACAGCCATATCTGTCAATGATAGTGATGCAGAAAATTCCTAGGGAAAGGCACAACCACCCTGGTATGAGGTTAGGTGAGATAATACATAACCAAATTCAGCACGATTAAAACATGAGATATACCCATGATGGCGTCAGCCTTTGAGAATAAAAGGAAATGAAAACACAATTACTAGGGAAACGAGTAATATGTATCTGCTGCCCTGGTGGCTCAGATGGTAAAGCGTCTGCCTGCAATGCGGTAGACTCGGGTTTGATTCCTGGGTCGGGAAGATCCTCTGGAGAAGGAAATGGCAATCCACTCCAGCACTCTTGCCTGGAAAATCCCATGGACGGAGGAGCCTAATAGGCTACAGTCCATGGGGTTGCAAAGAGTCGGACACGACTGAGCGACTTCACTTTCACTCCTGCAGCAATGTCTACCAGCTAATTTAATTCTCAAATAGTTCTATAATTTGCCATGGAATCAAGGATAATGTGAATTAACTGAAAAGAGAAAACAGTAAAGGAAAAATTGGATAACTTTATTTAGATTAACAAAGGTGTTACTCTGCTGATGGGATTTTATACTGTTTTTCTCTGCAGAAATTTAAAAAATAGTTTCTATTTTTAAAACAATGTGAATTTGAGCCTTAATATTTGTTCCATTAAAAGAAAAGAAAAACAGTAAGAATGTAGAAATCTCATTGTGATGGTTTCTGTATTAAATGAGTGAGACCCTCTCCAAAGATTCTCAGACAGTGGAGCTGCCCTAAGAGGCAGCATTTGTAAGCTGGGGAGCTGTCCAAAATCACCAAGTACATGCTCTGTTCTGATGATCGATAAAAAATGCTGCCTCACATCTGCCCATACAGGGGACTAGGCACTGAGGGGTTCATAATAAATGAGTCTAGGCCCAAAGGTCTGAGTGCTCAGACTGTTTCATTGCCAAATGCACCAGGCAGGTGTCCGGGGCAGGAGTCATTTCCCAGAATTAGAAACATATTTTCTCTGGACCATTTCAAGCTTCTACCAGGAAAAAAACAAGCAAAAGGTGGTAGGGTTTTGCTTAACAGCCAGCATGATTTATCCCATTAGATGGAAACAGGATTGCTGGAGATTCTGTGGGTATAAGAGGAATCTGGGGGACAGGTTAGCAGGTGACTCTTGTAATGTTATCTAGGCTGTACTGGCAAAGGTTGAGACCCCTCAGAAAAAAAGGTTCAGACCCCAGAGGAATTCAGACCTGCTGGAATGCTGGCTGAAGGCAAGAATAACTTGAAACAGGAAATGAATGGGGAAAGACTCAGTGTAGTTTATGACCTTGTGATTAGGTAAACAGGGAATCTTGACTAAACCTCTATTTTCTAACATACTGTTGGGATATCTAGAGACTGATTAATTCTTCCTATTTATCCTTTCAGTTAATACTGTTAACTTTTTATTTGTCTCCCCCCTCCTTTTTGAGGGGTTTCTTTTCTATATGCATGATATATTCATTGCAATAAAAATATTCATTTGATTCATAAGTTGCAAAACATTTAAATAGAGTATGACGGGACAAGAGGAGAAATGAACACTATCCAGTGACTGTGAACTCAAAGAATAGGGTTCCCATGACATCACTTCTGGATCCAGTAACTACCGGTCTATGTTATCTCCAGGGAAGGAGGAAGTGTTTGTGATTATACACGATAGAACTAGAGCAAAGCTGTCAAGGACCTACCTGGATGTACAGATGTTTACATCTATAGCACAAAGGAGAGATTTCTAGAAGGCATCTCTAGAAGGTTGGCCTGTCCCTTCACTCTTCTCCCTTTTCTGGGAACAGCTCCCAGAATCTAAGGGGGAGCCTCTGAACAGCAATTGTGGTCGAGATTTTTCAGAAATGACTGGTCATAAAATAGCTACCTGTGTGTGTGTGTTAGTTGCTCAGTCGTGTCTGACTCTTGAGACCATGGATTTCTCTAAGCAAGAATACTGGAGTGGGTTGCCATTCCCTTCTCTGGGGGATCTTCCCAACCCAGGGGTTGAACCCAGGTCTCCTGCATTGCAGGCAGATTCTTTGCCATCTGAGCTGCAAGAGAAGCCCCAAATAGCTACCTGACCCAAGTTAATGTCAATGTATTTTCTTTTTTTGCCAAAAAGAAAAAAAAAAGGGAACAAGAAACTAAAAGAGACTTAAAGTCATTGGATCTGGGCTATGTAAATGATAGGAAAGACCTATGAAATCCTGCTTACAAGCAGAGCTTTGTGGTTGCCACCTGGCCCACGCCTCAGTTATTCAAATCTTCCTTAACTTCATGAAATACCATCGTATTTTCCAAATAAATTCCTCTTCCAATTTTCCTCTTAGTTCACTACTCACTCTTGCTGGCTTCTTGCTCCCCGACCTCCACTTTACCTCCAGGTTATTAACATTAGTACCACTGACATCTGGGGTCAGATAATTCTTCATCGTGGGAGAATGTTCTGTGCACTATAGGATGTTTAGTAGACTCTCTGGGCTTTGTCCACTGGTTACCAGTAGCACCTCGCCCTCCTCTCTCCTGTCAGTTGTGACAACTAAAAATGTGTCCAGACATTGCCAGATGTTACTGTGTTGAGAACCAAAGCTCTAAATGTTTCAGCATCCCAAAGATCTGTACTGAGCCCTCTTCTCCATCTTCACCCACTCCCTTGATCACCTCAATTAGCCTCAAAAGTTTAAATGTTAGTTGCTTCAGTCGTGTCTGACTCTTTGCGACCCCATGGACTGTAGCCTGCCAGCCTCCTCAGTCTATGTAATTCTCCAGGCAAGAATACTGGAGAGGGTAGCCATTCCCTTCTCCAGGGGATCTTCCTGATCCAGGGATAGAACACAGGTCTCCTTCACTGAAGGCAGATTCTTTACCATCTGAGCCACCAGGGAAGGCCCACTGAAATTCTAATGACTCCCAAATTAATGTATCCAGCCAGACCTATCACTCTCCTGTCTCAGAAAGGCATCAATGACTCACTGCATGAAATATGGATCCCAAACTCATGATTTTCATCCTAAACGTGCTCCTCCTCAGTCTTTCACACTTAGTCAAATGGCATCAATATCTAGTCTTTCTAAAATTAAGAACCTGCTTCATCCTTGAATCCTCTCTTTCTCCCACATACCACATTACTGTTAGGAACAAGAATTATCTGATCAGGTATTAAATAGTACCCTCTATCTGATCACCTGGCATATTATTACCAACCAGTCCAAGCCACTATCTACTCTCATATGAGCAACTGGTATAATCTCCCAGCTCTTTTCACTTCTTCACTCCTGTTCCCCATAATATTATTCCAAAGCATCCAAGGGATCTTTTAAAATGTCATACAGTTCCTCAAATCAACATCTTACAATGGCATCCCATCACAGTTTTAAGAAAAGGCAAATTCTTGGCTTTAAAGGACCTCACCTGATTTGACCCCTGCCTACCTCTTTCTCCACCCACCTGTCCCTATTCACTTCATTCATTCTGCCATTTCAACCTTCTTGCCATTCTATAAGCCAACCACATTCCTGCCTATGGCATTTACACTTGGTGTTTCTTCTGCTGGAATGTTGTCCCCCAGATCATCACATCATTTCTTTCCTGACATCGTTCAGATATATGCTCAAATATACTTCCAACAGAGAAGATTTCTTGTCACTGCCCCTTGGCCAACATTTTCTCTTTGAAATATTTTATCCTTAACACTTAGCATTTCCTGAAACCATATAAGTAAGTCTCAGACAAAGTTGGTTTTAGCAACGCCAGTTTTCAGACCAGATTTTATTCTCTACAGATGGCATTATGGTAGTCCTTCTTTTAAGAGAAAGAAAAGAGAAATGCTAGTATATGAAAGATATTTTATGTAGGTTACTTCTCAATTAGTTAACACTTAAAGCCCTAGAGGTTTGTTTGTAGATCTTACATTCAGTTCAGTTCAGTTCAGTCGCTCAGTTGTGTCCGACTCTTTGTTAACCCATGGACTGCAGCACGCCAGCCTTCCCTGACCATCACCAAACCCCGGAGTTTACTCAAACTCATGTCCATCGAGTCGGTGATACCATCCAACCATCTCATCCTCTGTCATCCCCTTCTCCTCCTGCCTTAAGTCTTTCCCAGCATCAGGGTCTCTTCCAATGAGTCCGTTCTTCGCATCAGGTGGCCAGAGTTTTGGAGTTCCAGCTTCAGCATCAGTCCTTCCAATGAATACTCAGGACTGATTTTCTTTGAGTTGGACTGGTTGGATCTCCTTGCAGTCCAAGGGACTCTCAAGAGTCTTCTCCAACACCACAGTTCAAAAGCAGATCTTACATTAAGGAGCCAGATCTTACATTAAAAAAATAAAACAGGTTTCAGCTTGGGTGCCCTGGTACTGGGAGTGAATGACTAGAGTGCAACATTGGCAAGAATTCTAAGGCCATGTTCAGGCTCAGTAGGAAAAGGTCTTGTGGCTGATTAGCACTGCTTTTCCTGACATGGGAGGGAAGAGTGGTGGTAAGGGCGCCATATGTTTGACCATCCTTTGACTAAGCCCTCTGATTCTTTTGTCAGCTCATGTTTGGGCAGCTTATACTCACTGGCGTCCTTGTAAACCTAAAACAGGAGACATATGAAACTCAGTCTTTGGTAAAAGATTTGATGGGGGTGGGGACAGCTAAAAGATATGCTGAAACCATCAGTAGGTGTGAATCACCCCTATACCTTTTTTTCCACAACCCCCCCCCCCAATACCTTTTAACTCTTGTAAGTAGGGAAAGGAGATAATGGCAAACAGGAGAAAAGGGAATGAATTCAAAGATTTTTTTCATAAGAGAATGTGATTATTTTACTTTCCTTGCTCTTCAAGAAAAGCCAGATTCAAGGATGAAATTATGATACAATTTTGAAAATTAAGCAACAGGCCTGGAAAAACTGAAGATAAGGAGAAAGGGAAAAAGGGATGAAAGGATAAAAAAAACTCCCTTTGGCAACAAAAAATTTTCCCAATTATCCAAACTCCTCTCCCCAGGTTTCAGAAAGGTCAACTGATAGCCCTTGGCTCCTAACATGTAACTGTATCCCATTCCTCTTTTGATCTTCTCACCGAGAGGGATTTAACTGCCCTCTTCTTGATTCATTACATGGCCACTTCAAAGAGACGCCAAAGAGGCATCACTTGCCCAGACAACTCCTCTGTCTTAGTAAATCTAGGCAAAAACCCCAAAGCGATTTATCCTAAATTTCACAGATTATCGTCTTTGGCCCCTGTCAGTGACCTCAGCCTACAGTATTGATTACCCTTTCTGCCTCCCAATACGAATCTTCTAGATGATCAATCAGTTCTCAGAACAAGGAAAGAGTTATCTAGTCTAATACTGAAGAGGTCCTAAGATCCACAATTAGCCCAAGGAGAAAACCAAATAACCTAGTAAACTTGCCATAACTCTAACACCATTTACATCTCATTTCTTACCCCCAAAGTCAAGAAGGGATCATTCAAGGAGTACTAACACTCAGTTTTAACAGCGCTTCCTTCAAGATGAAGCTGGGTACTCGATTTAGCAACAAATGGACTAAAATATTTTATTTAAATTAATGTGTCTCTAACCACTCTAATGTAAATAAGACTTGTGCAGTCCCTGTGAAAAGACAACATGAAAATCCATGAGTTTTCATGTATTTAAAAAAAAAGACTTTAATGGATAAATGGGCAAATGGCAAATAAGAAAAGTGACCAATGAATATGGAGAAATGTTCAACATCACCAGTAAAGAAAGAAATACAAGTTAGAAGAACAATAAAATACAACATTCTCACATCAAGTCTGAAAGATGAAACTCTGAAAATACTCAGTGTTGGTAACAGAGCAGTAAAATTGGCACTCCTCTCTTAAAAAACCAGCATAGTGCCTGCCACATTCATTAGGTCAGCCCCAATAGTTCACATGGCACCTGGATACAGCAAGTTTCTGTTAAGTATTTGCTGAATAAATAGATGAAATAAGTCCATGCCTACTCTGCTGGTGGGAGAATACTGAACACAACTTGGAGGGACAGTTTGATAATAAGTATTAAAATGCACATTTAACAATCATACTTTTGATACTGTAATTCTTGTAGAAATCCACTATAAAGAAATTCTTTAAGAATGCAAACATGCTATGCAAAAATATTTGTCACATTATTCAAACATCAAAAAATTATAAGCCAAGGATCCAAAATTAGGTAGATGATAGTAAATGGATGACCTAATTCTCTACACAGAATAGTTCATGATAATTAAAACAATATTTACAAAATGTTTAAAAATATGGGAAAAGGTTTATAAAATGTTAAGCAAAAAAAAAAAACCTATATATCAAGTGTAGGAATTTATGTAATAGAAAAATTAAACAGAAACATAGAGTTTAACTGTAATTTTTCTATGGACTGTGATGATAGAAGGTTTTCTTTTCTTCAATGCCTACAAATCTTTTAGTATTTTCCTATAATGGTTATAGAATATTTTTATAATTTTTGTAAAAATTAAAATTCACATGCACACCCGTGGCGGATTCATGTTGATGTATGGCAAAACCAATACAATATTGTAAAGTAATTAGCTTCCATTAAAATAAATAAATTTAAATTAAAAAAATTCTATTTTAACAGAATAGGAAGATCACTTTCTGAGGAGTTATCCAGTCATGTACTCCAGATAACATCAAGAGGACGAGTACACACAACCCATCACATTGGGGTTTCTCTTCTCATTTCTTTTTCATTCTAATGTTTGACAATATTCAGGATCAGTTCAGTCGCTCAGCCATGTCCGACTCTTTGAGACCCCATGGACTGCAGCACACCAGGCTTCCCTGTCCATCACCAACACCCGGAGTATAATCAAAGTCACGTCCATTGAGTCGGTGATGCCATCAAACCATCTCATCCTTTGTCATTCCCTTATCCTCCTGCCTTCAATCTTTCCCAGCACCAGGATTTCTTCAAATGAGTCAATTCTTTGCATCAGGTGGCCAAAGTATTGGAGTTTCAACTTCAACATCAATCCTTCCAGTGAATATTCAGGACTGATTTCCTTTAGGGTGGACTAGTTGGATTTCCTTCCAGTACAAGGAACTCTCAAGAGTCTTCTCCAACACCACAGTTTAAAAGCATCAATTTTTTGGCACTCAGCTTTCTTTATATAATCCAACTCTCACATCTATATATAATTACTGGAAAAACCATAGCCTTGACCAGACGGACTTTTGTTGCCAAAGTAATGTTTCTGCTTTTTAATATGCTGTCTGCTGCTGCTGCTGCTGCTAAGTCGCTTCAGTTGTGTCCGACTCTGTGCAACCCCATAGATGGCAGCCCATCAGGCTCCCCCGTCCCTGGGATTCTCCAGGCAAGAACACTGGAGTGGGTTGCCATTTCCTTCTCCGATGCATGAAAGTGAAAAGTGAAAATGAAGTTGCTTCAGTCGTGTCCAACTCTGTGCGACCCCATAGACGGCAGCCCATCAGGCTCCTCCGTCCATGGGATTCTCCAGGGAACAGTACTGGAGTGGGTTGCCATTGCCTTCTCCAATATGCTGTCTAGGTTGGTCACAATTTTCCTTCCAAGGAGTAAGCGTCTTTTAATTTCATGGCTGCAATTACCATCTGCAGTGATTTTGGGGCCCCCCAAAATAAAGTCTGACACTGTTTCCACTGTTTCCCCATCTATTTCCCATGAAGTGATGGGACCAGATGCCATGACTTTAGTTTTCTGAACGTTGAGCCTTAAGCCAACATTTTCACTCTCCTCTTTCACTTTGATCAAGAGACTCTTTAGTTCTTCACTTTCTGCCATAAGGGTGGTGTCATCTGCATATCTGAGGTTATTGCTATTTCTCCCGGCAATCTTGATTCCAGCTTGTGTTTCTTCCAGCCCAGCGTTTCTCATGATGTACTCTGCATAGAAGTTAAATAAGCAGGGTGACAATATACAGCCTTGACACACTCCTTTTCCTATTTGGAACCAGTCTGTTGTTCCATGTCCAGTTTTAACTGTTGCTTCCTGACCTGCATACAGATTTCTCAAGAGGCAGGTCGGGTGGTCTGGTATTTTCATCTCTTGAAGAATTTTCCACACTTTATTGTGATCCACACAGTCAAAGGCTTTGGCATAGTCAATAAAGCAGTAGTAGATGTTTTTCTGGAACTCTCTTGCTTTTTCCATGATCCAGTGGATGTTGGCAATTTAATCTCTGGTTCCTCTGCCTTTTCTAAAACCAGCTTGAACATCTGGAAGTTCACAGTTCACGTATTGCTGAAGACTGGCTTTGAGAATTTTGAGCATTACTTTAGTAGTGTGTGAGATGAGTGCAATTGTGTGGTAGTTTGAGCACTCTTTGGCATTGCCCTTCTTTGGGATTGAAATGAAAACTGACCTTTTCCAGTCCTGTGGCCACTGCTGAGTTTTCCAAGTTTGTTGGCATATTGAGTGCAACACTTTCACAGCATCATCTTTTAAGATTTGAAATAGCTCAACTGGAGTTCCATCACCTCCACTAGCTTTGTTCGTAGTGATGCTTTCTAAGGCCCACTTGACTTCACATTCCAGGATATCTGGCTCTAGGTGAGTGATCACACCATCATGATTATCTGGGTCTTGAAGATCTTTTTTGTACAGTGCTTCTGTGTACTCTTACCACCTCTTAATATCTCCTGCTTCTGTTAGGTCCATACCATTTCTGTTTTTCATTGTGCCCATCTTTGCATGAAATGTTCCCTTGGTATCTCTAATTTTCTTGAAGAGATCTCTAGTCTTTCCCAGCCTATTGTTTTCCTTCCTTTCTTTGCACTGATCACCGAGGAAGGCTTTCTTATCTCTCCTTGCTATTCTTTGGAACTCTGCATTCAAATGGGTATATCTTTCCTTTTTTCCTTTGATTTTCACTTCTCTTCTTTTCAGAGCTATTTGTAAGTCCTCCTCAGACAGCCATTTTGCTTTTTGCATATTTCTTTTTCTTGGAGATTGTCTTGATCCCTGTCTCCTGTACAATGTCATGAACCTCCATCCATAGTTCATCAGGCACTCTATCAGATCTAGTCTATCAGACATCCACCAGATGGTCAACACCAAAATCAGACTGATTATATTCTTTGCAGCCAAAGATGGAGGAGCTCTATAATGTCAGCAAAAACAAGACTGGGACCTGACTGTGGCTCAGTTCATGAACTCCTTATTGCCAAATTCAGACTTAAATTGAAGAAAGTAGGGAAAACCACTAGACAATTCAGGTATGACCTAAATCAAATCCCTTATGATTATACAGTGGAATATTCTGGATAGACTTTTATAAATAAACATCAATCAGGCATTTTGATGATTAACAACTCTTTTCTTTTAAAGTTTATTAAATCTCAATCAAAATCCTCTGCCACACCTTTAGCCATTTTCCATTCACCATTAATGAATATAGAGACAACTTATCAGTATTTTTGGTCAATTAAAATTGTCTATATTAAAATAATTTTTAATACCTTGGCCATACAGTATATTTTTATTAACCTTAATGAAGTTTTAGAAATAAGCCCTTTATATTTTCTTAAAGTTGTCTTTGTATGGCATCTAAAATAATAATTATTCAGAGTAAACGAGATAATATGTATGAATAAGTGCCATATAATTATAAACTGCTATTCAAATAGTTTTAAATTTCTTGTGCCATGCCATTTCTCCCTTTTATGTATTTCTGATGGAATATTTCCCTCCCAATCTATGAACTGTTTCACTCATGTATGTTTCCCATGGTATATGCATGGTATATGCCCTCTATGAATTATACTTTTTTTTTTTAAGTCTATGTTGTAAATTGCTTTGAACACTACACAGGTAATTTAAAACACCAAAAAAAAAATTTAACAGGCCCTGTGACATGGAAACCAAACCACAATGAAATACCATTTTAACATCCAGCAGGGTGGCTATAATAAAAAATGTAGATAATAACAGGTATTGACAAGGGAGTAGAAAAATTAAGACTCATACATCACTAGTGTGAATGTAAAATGGCCATCAGCTTTGGAAAACAATCTGATATTTCTTCAAAAGGTAAAATAAAGAATTTAAATATGACCCAACAATTCCACTCCTGGTATATATCCAAGTGGAGAAGGAAATGGCAACCCACTCCAGTATTCTCGCCTGGAGAATCCCATGGACAAGGAACTGGGCAGGCTACAGTCCTTGGGATAGCAAGAGTCACCATAGCTAAGACATGACTTAGAGACTAAGAGAAGAGAAATGAAAACATACGTCCACACAAAAATTTGCAAATGTTTATAGAAACATTATTAACAGCCAAAACATAGAAAACAACCCAAATGCCCACCTACTTCCAAATAGATAAACAAAACATGCTATATCTATACAGTGAATGTTATCTGGCAATAAAAAGGATAAATCTTGAAAACAGTATGCTAAGTCAAAGAAGCCAGTTACAAATACCACATATTGAATGATCCCACTTATATATAATTATCAGGCAGGAAAATCTACACAGGCAACAAGTAAATTAGTGGAAACCTAGAGCTGAAAAAGCTGGCTTAAAACTCAACATTCAGAAAACTAAGATCATGGCCTCTGGTCACATCACTTCATGGCAAATAGATGGGGAAACAATGAGAAACGTTAGTTTTGGGGGCTCCAAAATCACTACAGATGGTGACTGCAGCCATGAAATTAAAAGACACTTGCTCCTTGGAAGAAAAGCTATGACCAACCTAGACAGCATATTAAAAAGCAGAGACATTACTTTGCCAAGAAAGGTCTGTTTAGTCAAAGCTATGGTTTTTCCAGTAGTCATGTATGGATATGAGAGTTGGACTATCAAGAAAGCTGAATGCTGAAGAATTGATGCTTTTCAACTGTGGTGTTGAAGACTCTTGAGAGTTTCTTGGACTGCAAGGAAATCAAACTAGTCAATTACAGAGGAAATCAGTCCTGAATATTTATTGGAAGTACTGATGCTGAAGCTGAACCTCCAATACTTTGGCCACCTGATGTGAAGAACTGACTCATGGGAAAAGACCCTGATGCTGGAAAAATTGAAGGCAGGAGGAGAGGGGAGGAAAGAGGATGAGATGGTTGGATGGCATCACCGACTTGATGGACATGAGTTTGAGCAAGCTTTGGGAGTTGGTAATGGACAGGGAAGCTTGGCATGCTGCAGTCCATGGGGTCACAAAGAGTTGGACCCAAAGCTGAAACTCCAATACTTTGGCCACCTTATGCAAAGAGTTGACTCATTGGAAAAGACCCTCATGCTGGGAGGGATTGGGGGCAGGAGGAGAAGGGGACGACAGAGGATGAGATGGCTGGAAGGCATCACCAACTCGATGGACAGGAGTTTGGGTGAACTCTGGGAGTTGGTGATGGACACGGAGGCCTGGCATGCTGCAGTTCATGGGATCGCAAAGAGTTGGACACGACTGAGTGACTGAACTGCACTGAACTGAGCAACTGAACTGAACTGAGGGCTGAAGGGAACTGTGGGAAATGGAAAGTGATTGCTAATGAGAATTGAGTTTGGGGGAATGATGAAATGCCTAAAATTGATTGTGGTGATAGCTGCACATCTCCATAAATATAGTAAAAACTGAGGAATTAGATAGCATGTATATTACATCTCAATAAAGCTTTTTTTAAAAAAAGATAACACCCATGATTTATTGATATATTAATATAATGTTGGGGAAAGAACTGTGGCAGTAACAAGTTTATTCATGTCTTTATCCCTTTTTACTAATATATGAATTTACACTAAAGAAATCATTTAAGGAAATGAAAGGCTATGTGAAGAAAGATTTTAACCACAGTATTTTATATTAGTTTCAACCTGGAAACAATTTAACTAACAATGGATTTGGTATTATGGTTCATCACTATGACAAAATATTATTATCCATTAAAATTACAAAATTATAATTAAGAATATTGTACAGAAATATAAAAAGTTCAAAAATAATCTTAGGTAGATATGGAAGTATGTAAAATCTAAAATAGACTTACTCATTTAAAAATACCTATCTTTATGAAAAGAGTTGAGGTGGTTAGATATTGGAAGATTTTCATTGCTGTCCTTTTGTCTTCTATAGTAGTTTTCTTATATAAGCCCTTTAATTTAAAAAAAACCTGAAATTGTTTTTGCTCCATTAAGCCAGCGGTAAGCACAGTAATACAATAAAATTAAAAAGTTCCTTGGAGATGCCGAATGAAAGACCATTGGGTACACGTGGGGGAGAATTTCAGACATCTATGTTTAAACTGTAACAAAAAAGCAATCCAGTGATATTCAGGGCAACAAGCTGCTTACGGAAACTCCAGTTCATTAAGTGACTGACACACACTCCAGCTATCCATCTGGGAACGTCTTTGCCAGTGTTTATCTGGACTGTTTCCAGGACCTGGTAACAGTCATCACTCCTCCAGCACTAGAAACTTAAGATGTCATCCTCGTTCTCTTAGGGCTCACACCTGAAGTTAAGTAATAGCATAATACTTAATTAATACTTGAGTAATAGGAGTATGCACAAAGATGCCGTGCACGTGCTTAGCCAGGAAGTGGTGTGTGGAGACGGCAGGAAATCAAGCGCAGTGAGAGCAGACGTACAGCAATCCTATGGGCTATCACACTGCGCTTACCCTGTCAGAAAGGCTTAACTTCCACATCACGGCTGCCCTCATCAGGTGGGCAGCAGGGCATGCAAGAAATGACCTGAAGACAAAGCTGCACTAATAGAGCTTTCGTTTTTCAGTACATTGACTATATATATACACATACGTATGTGTATATATATACACATATATATAGTCACAGTGCCTCAGAGTGTACAAGGCACCAGGGAACAAAATTCTTATGAGTAAAGTACAATCCAAATGTTAAGTAAGTTATGTTTTAAATGCCTGCATTTACTGGTATAGGGGTGCAAGTCCGTAGTCTGTTAGGAACTGGGTTACACAGCAGGAGGTGAGTGAGCAAAGCTCCACCTGTATTTACAGCTGCTCCCCATCACTTGCATTACTGCCTGAGCTCCACCTCTTCTCAGGTCAGCAGCAGCATTAGATTCTCATGGAACCATGAACCCCACAGTGAACTACACATTCAAGGGACCTAGGTTGAACACTCCTTATGAGAATCTAATGCCTGCTTCCATTTCTAACATCCTATCTTTGTGAAGCAGGGTTTTCTGTAGTGACAACAACCAAAATGAGATTACAGAGTAGACTGAATATAAACAACACACTTGGAGGGTCTCCCATCACCTCCAGATGGGACCGTCTAGTTGCAGGAAACCAAGCTCTGGGCCCCCACTGATTCTGCATTATGTTGAGTTGTACAATTATTTCATTATATATCACAATGTAATAATAATAGAAATAAAGTACGCAATACGTGTAATGTGCTTGAATCATCCTGAAACTATCCCTAACCCACCCCTGGGTCTGTAGAAAAACTGTCTTCCACAAAACCAGCCCCTGGTGCCAAAAAGTTGAGGATCACTGTACTGGTGTACATGCCTCAGTCCCAAAGCCTGACCCGTATCCTGTGTGATCATTTGTTAATGGATTGCTTACTTTCTGACATATTCTTTCCCAAGGGACAGCTGACTCCTTTGCATGGATTAAATTATTCCTTCCAGTAAGGAATTGAACAAAATGAGCGTTCCCAAGTACTTATGACTTACATCCACTATACACCGAATCATCTGTTGTTTTTAACTACCCAAGCATCTTATCCTTTCAACTAGTACTTAATAAAAATGAAGCAAAGCTTTGAGGCAGGTGAATTTAAGATCCCTCCCATTTATCCTTTATTAAATGTATTGTTTTGTCCTTCATTATCAAGGTAGAATTTGCTTATATTGAAGATTTTAAAATATCTATGAGTAGAAGGAAAAACAGGCAGTCACAGTCCCTCTATTTAGGAATGACTATCACACTATTTCAGGGTTTCCCTCACAGCTCAGATGGTAAAGAATCCGCCTGCAATGCAGGAGATCCCGGTTCAATTCCTGGGTCTGGAAGATCTGCTGGAGAAGAGATAGGCTACTCACTCCAGTATTCTTGGGCTTCCCTTGTGGCTCAGCTGGTAAAGAATCCGCCTGCAGTGCAGGAGACCTGGGTTCGAAACCTGTGTTGGGAAGATCCCCTGGAGAAAGCAAAGGCTACCCACTCCAGTATTCTAGCCTGGAGAATTCCAGGGATTATATAGTCCATGGGGTCACAAAGAGACACAACTGAGCGACACAGTATTTCAGTGGACTTTATTCTAGGCTTTCTTTCTATGTAAAATTTCTGTTGGTATCTTGTTTATTTCTTTAAGCAACATAGCTAGGAACATAGGGTATACACACTTCTGAAGTCTCCAGTCTTCAGTGAGAGTTTGCATCTCCATGAAGCACAACTGTGCTCCCCCACCTCCAGTCAATACCTGCGCTTCTGCAGGAAATAGAAAAATCACCCTGTGTCAATACCCCAAGGGACCTTCCTCCACACTCCATCCCCGACTCCGACTTAAATCGCACCACTGCCCACCTGCTGTCACTCCTCTCTCCCTTATAGATGGGAGCCCCTTGGATAATGACACGAGCCACAGTCAAACCCAAATTTGCCACATTATGTTTAACACTGGACACGAGTCACGCTACCTCATAATCAGCTCCACGGCCAGGTCAGTCCCTCCAGCCTGGATTCCTTCCAGACCATCTCCCTGAGGTACCAGCTGACTTCAAAGCAGAGGCTTCTGTAATAATAAAACGCCCACAGAAAACTGCTTCTACTGTCCCTTTAATTACTCTCATTACGCTTTGACAGCCAAGTGTGAGAAATCAGATAAACGCCACCTGCCTGCTCCTCAGCTCAGGAATTGCTACAGGCTTGGCCCCTCAGGACCAAGTCAAGCTCCTCCCTTCGAGGCTCTCCATACACGGTCTCCTAAACTGATTTCCTGCCTTCCTTCCCTTCTTGCAGTTCTGTTTTAGAAGGTCAGCCTAGTTTCACTCTGAACCTGGAAGTCCCGAAGGACACTCCTGCTAGTGCCTGCCCTTCAACTCGATGCTTTGCAAGTGTGGACAGGAGGCTTCTCCCGCTCTGTGTGAAGTGAAGTGAAAGTCACTCAGCTGTGTCCGACTCTGTGACCCCTTCGACTGTAGCCTTGCCAAGCTCCTCTGTCCATGGAATTCTCCAGACCAGAATACTGGAGTGGGTAGCCACTCCCTTCTCCAGGGAATCTTCCCAACCCAGGAATCGAACCCATGTCTCCCACACTGCATGTGGATTCTTTATTACCTGAGCCACCAGGGAAGCCCATGCCAGGCCTGTGGCTATTATCCCTGGAAGTCCCTGGTTATCTAAGGAGGGAGAATCAAGAGGCCCAAGACATTAAATCAAGCATCCGAAGCACCTGATGTCAGGGCAAGGACATAAGCAGAGATAACTGCTCTCTTGCTTCCTGAACATTTGGACCTTGACATAAATAAGTAGAAATCATGAAAAACTGAATATTTTTCAAGCAATGATCAGAAAAGAGTTGAGTATGTAATGTGTGGTCCTCGACTCCCAGATGTCTGTCTCTGTCACATCTGTTCTGGAACAAATCATTGCTGGTTCAACCTTTTGAATCATCCAGCTGCTTGTATGTATACACCCTAAGGATACCACGCAAATGTGAGTCTCTCCCTGTCTCATGACAAAAGCATGTAGGCTTTCCCTCCCTGCCACGTGAGCAACAATGCTTCCTTTCTTGGACACAGCCAGTAAATAAAGAGTAATGGCTGCTGCAGTGTCTCACCTAAATTATTAAGTCTGTCTTGAATGCACATCCCAAATGCCCATAAAGTACAACAATTAAAGAATGAAAATGATCCCACATCAGCTGCTAAATGGAAGATCTTTCACTTCTGGAAATTATCCTTTTTTCTCTCCCTTATTTTGCCATTTGTGTGAGGTTAAAAAGATGCAAAACCCCTATGGTTACCATTCAGCCAGTCACTGGAAAGTTTAAGGATGTGATTGCTGAACATATTTTGGAAGGAAAGTGACCTGCACTCATCTTTAATTCAATGTATGATCAGTGTATAGATTTCACAAGTAACATGTCTACTATCATTGAAACATTTATCCAGTCAAAATACTGAATAATCACCTACTGAATCTTGTGTGATACAAAGATAACTAAGACAAGTCCAGGAGTCCAGTATCCCATAGGGAAAAAGAAGAAATAAATTCTTGGATTGCAAGTATTCAAAGGAGACTACTAAGGGAATTAACGCAGTCCTAAAGGGAAGGGTAGTGTAGGGTTCATCAGGAATGGGCTACTTCTCAGGGAAAATAATACTTGATGCTTGAAAAATGAATAATATTTAACCTAGCAAACCAGATGGGACAATATGTGTAAAGGAATACATGTGCTCGGCAGATAGCACGTGTTTCAATGTGACTAGAAGACGTGCCGCTCATGGAAGAGGCAGGCAAGGACCAGGTGGTCAAGGCCCTTGCACACAGCCTTGCTAAAGAGATTGGTATTATACCCATAATGGAGTATCACTCAGCCATAACAAAGAGTGAAATACTGCCATCTGCAGCAACATGGATGGACCTGGAGAATATTAGCCACAGTGATATCAGTCAAACAGAAGAAGCCAAATACTATATGGTATCACTTATATGCAGAATCTAAAAAATAATACAAATGAATGTATGTCCAAAACATAAACAGATTCACAGATGTAGAGAACAAACTGCGGCTGCTCTTAGCTCATTGTGGGCAGGTGATTTTATCAACCTTAGCTTCAAGTACCATGTGTGCGTGGGCACTCAACTGCTCAGTCATGTCTGACTCTTTGTGACCCCATGGACTGTAGCCACCAGGCTCCTCTGTCCATAGAATTTTCCAGGCAGGAACACTGGAGTGGTTGCCACTTCCTACTCCAAGGGACCTTCCTGACCCAGGGATTGAACCCAAGTCTCCTGCATCTCCTGCACTGGCAGGTGGATTCTTTATCACTGAGCCACCTGGGGAGTCCTCAGGTAACAGGCTGCTGCTGCTGCTGCTAAGTCACGTCAGTCGTGTCCGACTCTGTGCGACCCCATAGACAGCAGCCCACCAGGCTCCGCCATCCCTGGGGTTCTCCAGGCAAGAATACTGGAGTGGGTTTCCATTTCCTTCTCCAATGCATGAAAGTGAAAAGTGAAAGTGAAGTCGCTCAGTCGTGCCCGACTCTTCGCGACCCCATGGACTGTAGCCTACCAGGCTCCTCCGTCCATGGGATTTCCCAGGCAAGAGTACTGGAGTGGGTTGCCTTTGCCTTCTCCTCAGGTAACAGGCATCTCCACCTTAACCTGTGGCCTTACCAAGCCGACCCATCTGTACTGCTATTCATTTCAAGGAATTCTCTAACACACCACTTGGCTTACAAAAATAGTATCAATAAGCTTCTTAGTGGCCCTGGGGTGTGTTAAAGAACTTTCTTGGAGAAAATGGGGATTATAGGCTCTCACCTCAAAGGGATATTCAGGAAGACTAGAGATCTAACCATAAAGAAGGGGAGCTCACATTTTAGCTATTGTCCCTGTTGTCTAGTTGGTGCTATGATCTTCCTTAGCCCCACTGAACCAGGGAAGTTGCTCAGTCGTGTCCAACTCTTTGCGATCCCATGGACTGCAGCATACCAGGCTCCTCCATCCATGGAATTTTTCAGTCCAGAGTACTGGCATGGGTTTCCATTTCCTTCTCCAGGGGATCTTTCTGACCCAGGGATCAAACCCAGGTCTCCCGCATTACAGGCAGATGCTTTACCGTCTGAGCCACCAGGGAAGCCCTTTAGCCCTATTAGTATCATTTAAAAACCCATTTTATAGAGAAAAAAAATGGAGAGCTAGAATAACGTTCTCACTAGAGTTCAACCTATAGAATAGGAAGCCTAACTTTCTACTTTTCTTTACATCTGGTTGGGAAAACCCTCTAGCTATTGTAAAGTGCAGTTGGTTCACACCATTCTTGCTTCACCCAAGGATAAAACTTGGAAAAATCTCCCAGGGTTAATTGTTTCTGCTCACTATTCAGCACTCCATTCCACTTCTCCCAGAAAAACTGCCTATGATAAAGCAGTTAACAGAGGGAGAATTCATACTGAAGTCCAAACATGACTATAAGCTGCAAAGACAAATAATACCAGATATGATTTTTTTTCTCAAATAGAAAAGTGAGAAAAGTAGAGACCTTGGATTCAGAAAGGTTACTATTCATCCATTTGGGCAAATTCATCATCTATAAAATGGAAATAACAGAGATCCTCCAAGAGTTTTGTGAGGATTAAACAAGATGAAATATTTAAAGTACTTTATAGAACATTCAATAAATGGTTGTTAACACTTTTATTACCATCAATACTACTACTATTACTTTTACTACCACAATGAAATATGGCACTAAAGTCAATGACCCAACTATAAGATAAGTTAATGGATTATACTACAGGGACTGAGAAATATTCTATTTGAAATTTAAGTCAGTCTTAGATCCCAGTATATCATTTATACCTGGAGGAGTAACTGTAGTCTTAGGAGAGAACAGAAGATTTAATTTGGGGACTATTCTAGCACTCAAAGGGGACAAGTCTTTACTAGTAGAGTTTCTGGATGATTAATACATGAAAAATGTTTTAACTATTGAATGTTGGCAAAGAGCTTACTACCCTCCATGAACTCTCATCAGCCCCCACCCCCAACCCTCAAAGAGGGAGAAAGAAAACAAACCCAGGTGCCACTGCTGGAAGCTATACGCCCTCAGATTCTGGCAATAACAACAAAAGCATTTGTAATTTCCTGCCATAAAGAAGACAATGCAGAATCTTCCATCTACTTGAGAGAAATTTAAAATCTGGAGGTTGAAGAAATCATAGCTGCATTTTGATTACTGGCATTCTGGGAAATATAGAGGCTGTGAGACTTACAAGGTGCATTCAGTTCTTGGAGTATTCTTATTTAACTAGGATATGCTTTTGAACTTCTTTTCCCCCAAACAAATGATTTAACCTTGAAAACTGCTGTTGGAAAATCTCAGCTATGGATTGAGCTGAATGTTTGCTTCTTGCACCTGGAGAAATTTATTGAGTCCACTTCAGAGACGAAAGTTTATAGATTCGTAGAAAAAGAAATTAATGTTTTGCAAGTGATTCATACATAAACAATCTTAATTTAATATGTGTTTCACCTACATCTACTAAAAATAATCATCACACTACAAATAGTGTTTTTGTACCATTCTGATGAGATAGGACACACTTTATATCTTTAAAGGAAGAACCATTAAAGCAAATAATAGTTATAAAACATACTCAGGGTCAAATATAAAATTAGTGTTTGAAGTAGAAATAAAATTTGGATTTACCCTGCACTGCAAAGCCTATTCTTCATCTATTCTAGGTTGTTGCTGATGGGATGGTAGTGGGGAAGAAGAATGAACAATATTCTCTTTCCTGTTCCTAAATAGAAAATCTTTGCCATCCTAAATCAAAATAATGATATAACATATTGTGAATCTGGACAGACTTTTTCTAAAGCTGATTCTGATTTTGTAAGATGAAATCATATGAATTCTGAGTAAATGGGAATACCTGTGTGTGTATCTCTTTAAGAAACGTTTGTATCACAAAATATAGCTTGCAAACTTAAAATTATTTGATTCATTGCCTAATATCCTCTGTGGGAAACTTTAGCCATTTCTGTTTTAATTATTAGTTCTCTCTAAGCAATTATGATGAAAGAATTTTTTCATTTGCTTTACTAACAACTTTCCTCATAGTTTAGCACTGACTCCATTTGGAAACACTGATAATCCCAAATCTAAAGATAGAGATTCTCAAGGGCATACTAAGAAGTCCATCTAAAAGGTTACAATGAACCAGAAAAATAGAGATCATGGCATCAACTAAGCACCAGCAGGTAAAAACAAGAGAGAGAAAAAGAAAAAAAAAAAAAAGGTCAGTATCTCCCTTAAGGCTGAAATTACTTTGTTTTACACAACTTATCTTTCCTCAGTAACTTCTCTAATTTGAATATAAAATTAGAAAGTACCCCATTATCACAAAACTTGTTTGATAGGAAACTGGGAGAGTTCTTGTAGGAAAGAAGAAAGTCAAAACCTCTCACATCCTAACAAGGTCCATATTAAAGTTTAAATGTAAAGAGAATTATTTAAACAATGTCCATAATAAGGATTAGATACAAAGTATTTTCACTTACTTTGGCTAAATAATCTAAATTAAATTTATCTGACATTTTATTACATAGCATTTTATTACAGTAACCCATCTTTGAAGAACTCTATGAAACCTTCATATTTCAAAAATACAAATTGTCACATTTATACTCCAAAGCCCTTATGATGAAAATAACTTATCTAGAGGAACACTATTTTTAAATCTTCCTTTACTGAGAAAATTAAAAAAATAAACAGTGCTAATCCTTAGTTTTGTTCAACATAAATTAAATGAACATATTCACATTTTACATAGATACGTAAAATTCAGATTACGTGATTTTAAAAATTTGAGGTCAGCAGCCTGGCAGGTTACAACTGGAAGACACCTGAACCAACATGTCAGGTGCCAAACAATGACCCTTCACCAAAAAGTCTTCTTTCATAGTTTAGCCCATCAGCTCTGATCATCTAACTAGATCTCTCTCTATTTCTCCACCTTCAACCCAAAACATGGGCTCTTGCTTGCAAGCTTACCTTCTTCTGGGATTACTGACCTCCTGTGTCGGCACTTCCAAATCTTGGGGACTGAAATTGACTGTCCATGTCTTGGGTTATAATAGTAGCAAGCACCCATGGTGCCAAAGGGTGGGGAGCCTGCAGCAAACATGATGGGTTCTCAGGAACACTGGAGAAGAAGGACCAGGTGGGAAGAGGGAGTACTGCCCCTGCTCCATCGTAGGAGCAACTGGTACAGAGCCACGGGAAGAAACTCCGCCCAGCATGAATGAGTCAGCATTCGGCCCCCACACACAGTGGGCCAGACAGGTCTCACCACCTTACAGTAGTATGGGTGATACTGTTTTGTTTTGTTTTGTTTTTTTTTACAAAAGGCAGGAGGAGAAGGGGGCACAAAGGATGAGATGGCTGGATGGCATCACTGACTCAATGGACATGAATTTAAGCAAACTCCAGGAGATGGTGAAGGATAGGGAAGTCTGGTGTGCTGCAGTCCATGGGGCTGCAAAGAGTTGGACATGACTCAGCGACTGAACAACAACAATATTCTTGAAGAGCTTCCTTTAATTTTCTTCTTTCAGGGGCTAGAAGTGATCCTTTTGCTTTTTAAAGACATTTCAAAGTTAAACAGAAACGATTCTTTCTTAATTTTTAAGTTTTTTATTCAAAACAAAGCCCTCCTATTCTTAGAACTAGTGATTCTGTTTGTCTTCAACATGGGTTAAGAATTTTATTTTCAAATTTTGAAAGCTAAGCTCCTTCCCTGCCTCCATAAAATGACCTTGAATGTAAACCCATACTATGAAAAAGAAATTACTGTATAATTATCTTAATGAGACTTCATGTTTGCATCACATTTTTATCTGAAGAGCTCAAAGCATTTGGCTAACATGGTCTTACTAAGCTTCATGACACCCTGCTCAAGAATGTGATGGTAAGGATTACAACTATCACATTTAACAGGTGGGGAAACTGAGAGGTTAGCACTTAAATGACTCAATTTAAGGCCACAATGCCACAAGTTTGATTTAGGACTCTGACCTTGCTTTCCAAGGACATACCTGACTTACCAACAGAGAGCTTCATGAGGAAATGAGAATTCAATTCTCAGAAAGACTCTGTTCTTCTGTTCTAAGGCTTTACAGAACATAAAAATAAGACAAATAAAACTTATTTTATGTTTGCAAGTTATGGCACAGGTGAGAAAACCAGCAGATGTGCTAACTCCAGTCACTCTATTCCTCTCCTTATCATTTCCAGGGGCCACCATCATCTTCCCCATCAAGGGACCAGGTCACAGACGGTGCTCACTCTCTCCACACAGAATATTTACTCAGCAGTGCATTTTTTTCCATGCACTGGGGCAAAGAAGTTGTCGATGATGGCCACTGTGTGCATGTTCATTGTAAGACAGTCAAACAGTATGGCACTGTTCAATGTGGAAGTGAAAAAAAAATCTCATATTGCCACCTCCAGAGGTTACCATTGTTAAGTGCAGGGATGTATAAATAGGCACATGTAGTGATACCAGACACAATGTTCTCCAGCTTGTTTGATTGTTTTTTAATTTCCCAGCATTCCTCAGTCACTGCCCTTTGTCAGTGCATGCACATCTACATCATTCTTTAAGTGGCTACGTGTCCATTTTACGGAAATATGCACAAGAACACACGAAAATGCACTTACTCACTCCCTTTCTACTGGACATTTGGGTACACCCTTTGTTTTTCCACCTTATGCATGGTAATAAATATCTTTGTGTGTATAATTTCATGTAATTTTTAAATATGTCTTTTGGATCTACTACCTATTTTTACATGAGCCAGAACTCTCACTTATGAAAATATATATGCCACACTGATAGGGACAGAGTAAAGGGACAAAGTAGGTGATTAGTTAATCCCATTAGGAGACTATAAGTAGGAAAAATATGGGAGACCCCTGTAAGTTAATGATTACTCAAGAAAGCAGGTTTCCTTAACCACAAAACCAAGTAGGCTTGCTTAGCAACAAAACCATGCAACAGAACCATGGGACCTGCCCCTAAACAATCAAACAATGGTGGCATGAGACCCATGTTGTGCCCAGTGGGCACAATAAGTTAACGATCCCCAGGACATGCTCTCTGTGCAGATAAAGAGGGATGGTATGGGGAGGGAAGAGGGAGGGGGGTTCAGGATGGGGAACACGTGTATACCTGTGGCGGATTCATGTTGATGTATGGCAAAACCAATGCAACATTGTAAAGTAATTAACCTCCAATTAAAATAAATAAATTTGGTCTTTTGAAAAAAAATACAATAATGTGAGGACCTAGCTTGACAGTGTAGGGACAAGCAAACTCCCCTGCACAACCCGGAGGAGGAGCTGATGATGGAAACATGATGTCTACTCAAGAAAGACAAGGAAATTCTTCTCCCCCTTCCCACTTTTCCTTTGATTATAAAACTGTAGCACAGTAAACCCTCAGGATCGGGCACTCTCTTGCCCACCCTCTTGCAAGCTTCACAAGCATCCTATTCTAATAAATCACTTCTTATTTATCACTTTGCTTCTCACTGAATTCTTTCCATGCTGAGACATAAAGGACTGTGGTACCAGGAGTTCTTTGGAGCCCCTAGTGCGTGCCTGCTCAGTCATGCCTGATTCTTTGTGGCCCTATTGACCGTAGCCCACCAGGCTCCTGTCCATGGGATTTTCCAGGCAAGAACACTGGAGTGGGTGGCCATTTCCTTCTCCAGGACCTCCTCCCAACTCAAGGATAGAACCCGAGTCTCGCGTCTCCTTGCGTTGGCAGGCAGATTCGTTACCACTGAGCCACCTGAGAAGCCAGGAACACCACCAAACAGTTTCAGCTCTGTTCACTGAGCTGCTGATTCAATTGTGAGCCTGCAGCCTTGAACGGAAAACTCAGTTTCCCTCTTTCCTCCTATCACTCTTGGCAGAGGTTTTGGCTTTATCTGCAGGATACTACCCTCTATCCATATGACCCCAAAAAGTAAACTGGAAAACATCCATGTGGGGCAAATGGAAGGAGAGCCAGGTGATTCTGTAAGAAAACAATTTACAATGACCCATCTATGACTCACAGCCTACATTCTCCAAGGCCTTAGTTCAACAGAAATCTAAAACGCGGCTTTTTACCAACAGATGGAGTGGTAGGTCCTATGTTTTGGAACAAAAAGTATTTTACCAGTAAGACTTAGATCATCTGCCCAAGTTTGAGTGCTCATGTGACTGGATACTTTGTGCCTCTGCTCCCGCAGACCACATGGGAGATTCAGGGTCATATGAAATTCAATACTGAAATCATTTCAACATTTTGGATTGCCCATAAAGTGAGAGCCCAAAGGAGTGCGTTCCTCCTTCATTTCTAGTGGAATTTACACTAGTGTCTCATCTATTTCCACATAGATATCCTGTCTGTTATCTTACTTCCCAATAAAGTACATAGTCGACAGGGATTTCTATTTTAAAAACTGATGAAGGAAAAGAAATCAATAGACTTAGAGCCACAAGAAAAATCTAAAACATAACTAGGTCACCATCACTTTTTTCCTGTTAGTTCATTTATTTATTTACTTACTAAATATGGACTGCAAGCAAACAGCGTGAGTAAGATACAATTTCTGCTTTAAAGGAGCAGACAGTAGAGTCAGGTGAACAAAACAGGCAAAAAAGAAAAGAAAAGAAAAATTAACATTCTGGAAGTTCAGTAAAGGGTTCCTGGAAACTTTTATAGCTAACTACACAGAGAAGCCTTTCTGAAGGAGATTAGCCCTGGGATTTCTTTGGAAGGAATGAGGCTAAAGCTGAAGCTCCAGTATTTTGGCCACCTCATGCAAAGAGTTGACTCATTGGAAAAGACTCTGATGCTGGGAGGGATTGGGGGCAGGAGGAGAAGGGGACGACAGAGGGTGAGATGGCTGGATGGTGTCACTGACTCGATGGACGTGAGTCTGAGTGAACTCCGGGAGATGGTGATGGACAGGGAGGCCTGGTGTGCTGCGATTCATGGGGTCGCAGAGTCGGACACGACTGAGCAACTGAACTGAACTGAACTGAACACAGAGAAGCTAAACAAAACAAAACAAAACTGTCTTGCCAACAGAATGAAGTACAGTGTTTTTGGTCATCTGAAGCCTAAAAGATTCTGAAAAAACCTTAGCTCTTCTCATTAAAAAAGTGAATAAGCTGAGACATGAATATTCTTGTCATATTCCAATTCTATTTGTTTCCTTCCCTTCTTAAAATATTGTTGTATTCTCTAAGTTCAAGTAAAAAAGTAATTGTGCTCTTCGAGAAGAAAAAAGATGTTTTAATGTAGTTATTTATTAACAGATTTCTCCCCCAAAGGTACATACTATACAGTGGGAAGGTGAGGTAGTTCAGAAGAGGTTTTATAAAATGCATATGGGTTTTAGAATATACACATTAGGCTCACTCTTTAAATGCTTATCTCACAGTAAACTTCTTCCATGCCATCTAGGTGTCCTGAATTTATAACACACAACAGGTTAAGCAACTAGGTCAAAATCCTGTTATCACCTAAATAGTTCTGCTCAATAATCCAGCAATATGTACACATGCTTAGTCCCTCAGTCATGTCTGACTCTTTGCAGCCCCATGGACTGTAGTCCACCAGGTGCTCCTGTCCATGGAATTTTCCAGGCAAGAATACTGGAAGGGGTTGCCATTTCTTACCCCAGGTAATCTTCCTAACCCAGGGATTCAACCCGGGTCTCCTGGCATCTCCTGCATTAGCAGTCTCTACCACTGTGCCACCGGGGAAGCACAGTCCAGCAATATTGAAATCTAATGGCCACTAGCAACATGCACAACACGAGAGAGTGCAATCTTAATGTCTCTGTCAAATCCACAAATGCCAAACTGACCCCTACTGGACTGTCCTACTCTGAGTATGCTTCTCCAAAGAGTCAAGAAGAGTCTTTGTTCTAATTGCTGCCATAATTTTGCTACATAATCTAAAAGGACAGGAAATTGCTGATATTTCTTATATGTAGGGATGGTAAAAGATTGGCATGGTACAAGCTCTCTAATTCTAATAAAGGAAACTAATTATTTATTTAGCATGCACTATGTACCAGGAGCTTTCCAGTTGGCTCAGTGGTAAAGAATCTGCCTGCCAATACAGGAGATGCAGGTTCAATCCCTGGTTCAGGAAGATTCCCTGGATGCCCTGGGCAAAGGAAATGGCAATCCCCTCCAGTATTCTTGCCTGGGAAATCCCATGGACAGAGAAGCCTGGCAGGATACAGTCCACTGGATTGCAAAAAAGTCAGACATGACTGAATGACTAAACAACACTGTACCCAGACACTGAGCTAAATGCTTTCCAGATGTTGCTCTAAATTCTAGATCCAGGAGATAAGCCTCGTCCTTACCACATAACATGAGAAAGTAGAAGTAGGTCCACAAAGGAAAAGTGAGTACTATTACTAGACAAAGGGGAAACATGGACAAAGGATACCGTGTGAGAAAGCACACTGAAGCTGACCATAAACGTTCTTACACTCAGACAGGAGTCAGAGTCAGTCAGCTTCCGACTTTGCTGTTACAGCTTCCCTGTGTCACTCATGGCTTCCGACCAATGAAGGCACCTCTCTGCACACTTCACCGCCTCCGTCATTTGCTTCTACATCAGCAATGCTTTCCATGGCCCCACTACGGGGCACGAGGACACAGTACAGAGGCTTTCTGACATGGCACCTGGGGCTGACTGGGATTCTTTAAAGCTCCCTGAACCTACTATGTAGCCAGGGTGGAGACTCACTGGAGTATAAAGACTTTGGTCTTCACCATCAACACACACAAATAGTGCTTAACTCTTAGAGTATCTGCTTGTGTGTACTAAGTCACTTCAGTCATGTCTGACTGTGACCTTATGGACAGTAGCCTGCAAGGCTCCTCCGTTCATGAGATTCTCCAGGCAAGAATACTGGAGTGTTTTGCTATGTCCTCCTCCATGGGATCCTTCTGGCTCAGCAATGGAACCTGAATCTCATACATCTCCTGCACTGGCAGGTGGGTTCTTCACCACTAGCATCTAGTCTAATAATCTGGGTTCTGAAAGACAGATCTGAGATGGTTGCTTCCCTTTTCAGAAACTGATCCACAAAGTTTGGAGGGTGAGGGAGTAACATCCATAAGTCAGACACTGGACTCACCAGCACTCTTCTGCCCCCCTCATTATGTCTTTGCACCATATCAATTCAGTACTAGAGAGAAGGACAAAAGTGGGCTTAGTTTTTATTTCTTAGATTTTTAGGGGGTGAGGAAGAGAAACAAATAATGGAGCAAGGGAAACTGTTAGAGTTCCTATGTACCTATCTCATCTACTGAGGCTCTGACTTTGAAATCAGAAGTGATGTAATGAGGTTATATCGCTGGAATATACCAAATGCCTTCTCAATCCCACTTCTGCCCTATCAAAGGATTCTGAGATAATTTAAAGGGACCAAGTTTCCCTATATCACTGTCTTTCTAAAACAGCATGACAGCAGTGTGCGTGCATGCTAAGTCACTTCAGTCATGTCTGACTCGGCAACCACCAGGCTCCTCTGCCCATGGGATTCTCATGACAGTATGACACCCTACAGTAAGATTATAGCCAGGGAGGTCGCATGCTTTGGTGGAATGTAAAATTTAAATCCATGATCCAACATTGACTACCTATAGGTAATCAGCTTAAGAAAGTTAACTTAAGCCTAAGTTTTATCATTCATAAAATAGAAACAATAAATAACCTTTCTCAAAGGCTCCTGAAGGCTTTAGAAATACATAGAAAGCATCTGACATGTAATCAGTTGTCAATAATTGTTAGCTATTACATTTGGGAAAGAAATTTTCTTTTAAAATCCAATCTTGAAGATTAGTGCTAAATGAAGAAAGTTAGAGTCTTCCTGGATTGTAAATACCAAGAGACTAGGACTGTAAATATAAATGAATATTCAAAGGAAATATCAAATGGGGTTTACAAATCAATAATGTCTACTGTTCAAACAAATAGTTCTTGAATTTAAATATATAAATTATAGCTAATTGAGTATAAGAGGGACTTTCCTGGTGGTCCAGTGAAGTTCATTAAGAATCCACCTGCCAATGCAAGGGACATGGGTTCAGTCCCTAGTCCTGGAAGATTCCAAATGCCATGGGACAACAAAACCCATACACCACAATTGCTGAGCCCATGCACCTCAACTATTGAAGCCCATGCACCCTACAGCCTGTGCTTGGCAACAGGAAAAGCCACTGCAATGAGAAGCCTGCGTACGGCAACTACAGAGCAACCCCTGCTCGCTGCAACTAGAGAAAGCCTACACGCAGCAACAAAGACCCAGCCCAGATAGTTCAGTCGTTCAGTTGTGTCTGACTCTTTGTGACCCCATGAACCACAGCACACCAGGCCTCCCTGTCCACCACCAACTCCCGGAGTCCACCCGAACCCATGTCCATCGAGTCGGTGATGCCATCCAACCATCTCATCCTCTGTTGTCCCCTTCTCCTCCTGCCTTCAATCTTTCCCAGCATCAGGGTCTTTTCCAATGAGTCAGCTCTTGATAAAATTAAATAAATAAAAAATTTTAAATAAGTAAAACAAATGAGTATAAGATAGGCTCAAAGATGTATTATCTAATGTGGGAAATATAGCCAATAGTTTGTAATAACTGTAAATGGAAAGTAACCTTTAAAATTGTACAAAAATTAAAAAAAATTTTTTTAAAGAAACACTGTTAAATGTTAGAGGCAAACTGATCATCATAAAAATCAGATTTTTAGGGCAGTAAAATTATTCTGTAAGGTACTTTAATCATGGATATGTATCATTATACATGTGTGCAAACCCACAGAATGTACACCACCAAGCATGAACTAAGGTAATCTGTGGATTCTGGGTGATCATGAGGTATCAGAGTAGGTTCATCAATTGTAGCAAATGTCCCCCTCCAGTGGGGGATGCTGGCAGTGGGGAAAGAGATGGTACATGTGGGAGGGCAGCAAGTTAATGAGAAACCTATCTTCCCCTTGATTTTAATGTGAACCTAAAATTTCTCTAAAAAACTGTCTGGAAAAAAGGTTCAGTACCAAAAGCTGTTACATGTCAGAGGCAAATATGCAATTAATTAATTATAGTTAAAAAGTAAGAACAGGGTTCATTAGATGACAAGTAACCAACTTCATATGTGAAATTTTTGTTAAAGCTCCCACAGGTTTAGTGGCTGAGGCTGTCTTCATGTGAGTTTATCAAGGAAGTGTTTCATTACAATTAAACATTTAAATGTTTAACTTCCTAAGTCCAATCGATCGGTTATGTATATAGCCCATTGAAAAATGCCAAATTTCTTCCTAAAAACCATCTCTTTTTAATAATTCATGGTAAAAGGCTCTCCTTTGCAATAAGTCACTAAGCTGGGACAGCTGCTTGTAAAGATCTGTATACAAGACAAAAATAATAATAATACCAACCTCACAGTGCAATTCTGAAAAATCAAATTAGATAGCATAGATGAGAGGGCTTTACAAATGATAACACACCATGTAAATGTTATGTTTTTGCAGCTGCTGCTGCAATAACTGCCGACTAAAAGGAGTTTATCCCTGGTCATAAGGAGCACTCATCCTCATTAGAGACACTGGGTGTGATTAAGCACCATGAAGAAATATTGTATAAACAGTTCTAGATTCAGAGGAGGACAAGGAGGTAGAATGATCGAGGAAGTAACACCTTGAAGGAGACAGGGTGGGGGCTTCCACCTCACCGATGGGCAAGACTTGGATGGAGAAGTAGACGAGTACCATGGACAGGCAGTGTGAACAGCAGCACAGAATATTCACAAATAATAGGAAGCCTTGAGGCACAGTCTGCGCCAGGGAAGTGAGTGTGACATAAAGCTAGAAAGGAAGGTGGGCACAGATGATCAAGGGTCGATGCCTAGAATGTCCAGAGTTCTTTCAGGACATCTACCCTACATCTACTCTTATTCACTGAGTATGTATATTACTTATACTCAATGTTATCATATATCAACCTCTAAAACTCATTAAAAAGGTCCATGAATCTCGCTGAGGGTTCTTACACCACTTCTGTTCATTCTGCAGCAGGTCTGAGACAGAAAGGGAAGAGCTGGAAATGGGCTAAAAACAGCCGCAAACCCTGGCAGCATGCCCAGACTGGAGGCAGTTCAGCAGACAGGAAGGGAAGGCAAGAAAGGAGCCATGTAGGCTGCAGGCAGGTTGGAGCAGAGACCAGGGAAAGGGAGGAAGACAAATGACTGCAACCACCAATTTGCAGGGCTGTGAAACCTGAACTCTTCTGGGTCCGCCTTCCTGGAGAGTCCTCTGGCTCCGAAACTTTGGGAAGGAAAACTGATACCCATAAATAACTGGCTGTGTAAGTGCAGAGTGGGATAAACACTTCATCTTGATTAAAGGCAAAGTGGTTTTTCTGACAAAGAAAAACTGTGACTGGCTGACTCTGCAGAGAGGTTACCTACATGGTTACATGTGGGAGTTCAAGAAAATTCCAAGACGCATGTTGTAAAAAGATTTGTGGAGCATTAGGAGCTGGGTGGGGAGAGGCAAGCAAAATACAGTCCTGTCAACAAGGGGCAAAGAGGAGACTTGACATCTTCAGTTCAGTTCAGTTCAGTCACTCAGTCGTGTCCAACTCTTTGTGACCCCATGAATCACAGCACGCCAGGCCTCCCTGTCCATCACCAACTCCCGGAGTTCACTCAAACTCATGTCCATCGAGTCAGTGATGCCATCCAGCCATCTCAGCCTCTGCCGTCCCCTTTTCCTCCTGCCTCCAATCCCTCCCAGCATCAGAGTCTTTTCCAATGAGTCAACTCTTCGCATGAGGTGGCCAAAGTACTGGAGTTTCAGCTTTAGCATCATTCCTTCCACAGAACACCCAGTGCTGATCTCCTTCAGAATGGACTGGTTGGATCTCCTTGCAGTCCAAGGGACTCTCAAGCATCTTCTCCAGCACCACAGTTCAAAAGCATCAATTCTTCGGTGCTCAGCTTTCTTCACAGTCCAACTCTCATTTCTTACATTCCCTCAAATAGATAGGAGGTCAAGCTGGATCTGCTTTCCTTTGGGACTATGGTCTCAAAATGTATCAAATGGTTGGCTGGACCATCATTAACCAACCACAAACAGCCACTGTTTTCAGTAATGCCATGGTCAATGCTCATCTGGGTCCAACCCAAACCCTGAGACCTCCTAACAATGTGATTCCGTCCTCACATGGACCATCAACTTAAACCACAGTCTCAAGGGAGGGGCCAGAACAACTAATAAGCTGAGTTAATAAGTGAATCCAAATATGTTAACAAAATAATGAAACAAATCACTATTGCTTACTAAATGAAATCCAAGTGTGACCATCTCTATTAAAGGGAATAAAGATTTTTTCAAACACTTGTGAACCTTTTAAAATAGAAGCCAAATCTGCAAGTATCCTAAAGTGACTCAACCAGGATAAAAGTGGAAATGAAAATATTTTCAAATCAAACGCAGCTCCATTCCCACCAAAACTCCCTTCTCATTCACTTGATCAAGCTCCCCACTGGGGCTGTGGAGCTTCCTCCTCGGATGTAGGCTATGCCGAGCCCAGGAGATGATTTCAGAAAGGTCTTATTATAGTGATGCTAGTGGTCCACTAGCAGTGTCTGCGGAGAAGTAGGTGCCACAATTCCAAGACCCTCTCCGCAGGTCTCCTGAAGATAAAAAGGATGTGCCGCGGAGTGATCTCACACCTCTGCTCATTCGAGGGGAGGAGCTGGAGAGAAAAGGAGAAGAGGCAGCAACAGGACAGGAGAGAGAGAGAAAATGAGAGAAGCAGATGATGGCAGAATGCCCAGACATGGAGGCAGGTCTGGAGGCAGAAGAAAGGGAATAAGGAAAGATGGAGGCTGCAGGCTTGTTGGAACAGAATCCAGGAATGAGGCAGAAGGAAGAAGGAAGAGGAGGACACGGTGATGGGACCAAGACAGAAGCATAAGGGAAGTAGGATGGGGCAACAAGGATAGCAAACAACTTGCCCTGGAAAAAGAGAGTAAAGGGCAGATTAGTGAACAAATAAAGACCACAATTTCAAACAACCACGGAGACAGGCAATGAGAAGTAGGTCAAGGGAGAATCTGGTCATGACCATTGCTTAGACAAGACAGCAATGAGGGGTCTGATTTTTGACCATTGATTCTTGAAGGGCCCTAAAGATTCACCAGTCTCTGTCTGTAGTCCCACAGCCTTCCATTTGCTCATCAGTGAAAATGTTCTTTCCACGTCCTAAATGGAGAATTTATGTTGCTGTGACATTTCAAAGTCCATTTATAAAACATCTCACTGAAGTCATCATGGTCATTACACTAAGGCATCATATTTTATGTAAGGACATATTTTAAAGCTCGAGTAACACAACTCTCAGTGAAAACAGCAATTAGACAACACCACAGTGTAATGAGCTACTAGAATTTTGGAGCAAGAATTGAGATTACTTAGTGAAGTTTGGAAACTGTCAGTCATAAATAAGTGCTTTACACATAAATAATCTGTCGTTTTTTTTCAAATGAGAAAAGATTAGTAAACTACTCATCTTAACTGAACTGTTCCCTGGCGGCTCAGATGGTCAAGAATTTTCCTACAGTGCAGGAGACCTGGGTTCGATCCCTGGGTTTGATCCCTGGGTTGAGAAGATCCCCTGGAGATCCCCACTCCAGTATTCTTGCCTGGGGAATTCCATGGACAGAGGAGCCTGGCAGGCTACAGTGCATGGGTCTCAAAGAGTCAGACATGACTGAGTGACTTAACACTACAAAGATATAAAAGATAAAACATCTTAACTGAGCTGAAATAAATGTAAAGCTGGAGTAGCAGTGTGTATGAATAACCATGGTGAGATCACTGCAACTCTATTTTAGAAAACTCAGTAACTGTCAGAGATTTCTCAGTATCTGTGCCACACCTCACGACTAAATGGAAATACTTCTTGTTTCCAACATACCTTTCAACTGTTAGGTCAAATCGACACTTTCTTAGGTCTACTTCGTGGCATGCGATATTCTAGGCACTCCCACGTGCATGACCTCATCTAGTCTCTCAATGGTCTACTGCAGTAGGCGTTATTATCCCAGTTTCCAGATGGGGAGACTGATGCTCGGGGCGGTTAAGGTCATACAGCTGGGAGCTGGCAGGACCAGGATGCAGATTCAGGTCTCTGACTTCTAGTCTAGCACTTTCTGTAACATACCAGGCTGCCTCTGTTCCTACCTCTGGCCAGACAGGAGTTGACTAGCATCCAGAAGGTAGGATGCTGGAATGTAAATGTTATCTTCTTATGCATCTACAAAGCATGTCAAATATGTTACAATAAACATATGTACAGAGTAATGGAAGGGACTGAATTATGCTTCTCTAAATTCGTATGTTGAAGCCTTCACCCCTGTGCCCTGTGCCTCAAAATGGGATGGTATTTAGAGATGGGACCTTTAAGAGAGGATTAAGTTTAAAAGAGGTCATTGGCATGGGGCCTAACCAAATCTGATTGGTGTTCTGATAAGAAGAGATAAGGACACACTAGAGGCACACAGGGGCACAGAGGGATGACCATGTAAAGAGGCAACAGGACCCCGGCAGGCATCTGCAAGCCGAGGAGAGAGCCCTGAGGACATCACTCCTGCCAGCACCTTGATCTTGGCTTCCAGCCTCCAGAACTGCGAGAAGAAACTGTCTGCTGCTTAAGCCACACAGCCTGCGGCATTTTGTTACGGCTCCTGACGCAGACTAACACAAGTTCCCGCGATGTGCCATACACTGTGCCCGTGCAAGAACGCTACAATAAGTAAGACAGGGTCCCCACTCTCAAGAGTGTGCAGTCTTGTAGGGGCTTCTCAGAAGCAAACAATTAAAATGAACAGAGCCAAGTAAGCACTACAACAAGAGCAGGTGCCGAGTGCCAGGGGCACGTGAGACGCTCCTATAATCTGATATGCGGTGTGTATGTTGTTGTTCAGTTGTTAAGTGCTCTCTGACTATTTGTGACCCCATGGACTGAAGCACACCAGGCTCCTCTATCCTCCACTATCTCCCGGAGTTAGGATGGGGCAGCAAGACTTTAAAGAAGGTGATGTCAAAGAAGAGCCTCCACTTTCCATTGACCAAAAATCTTTCTATTCTTGATTGCAATTCCTCCAAATTCAGAAAACCTTCCTCTTACGCCAATCAGCTCCTGCTCTGCTAGTATTTTGTTTCTACCTCAAAAACTAAACATATATGCCCTTTAAATACTTGGGTCCGGGAATGGGCTTTATGAAAGTATTTGAAATGGAAACAAAATTTTAGATGAGTTGTGTGGTGCACTGGTCTCTGATAGTAAAGGGTGACACAACTTAAGAACTTAAGAAAAGAGTAATTTAAAAAATTATGGTGAAGAAAATCAATTTTGTATAGTTTATTTCAACCTAAAGAAAATGTGAATTTTGTTGAAAAAATTATGGTGAATTTATTCAATGAAATATATGCAAATATTAAAGTTGATCTTAAGAATATTTAATCGCATGGGAAAATGTTGTGATACAATATAAACTCATAATTTTGTTACCATAGATATGCAGTTTTATTTTATTTTTTAAATATGGAATGCTTCACGAATTTGCGTGTCATCCTTGCGCAGGGGCCATGCTAATCTTCTCTGTATCGTTCCAATTTTAGTATATGTGCTGCCGAAGCGAGCACTAGATATGCAGTTTTAAAAGTTCAAAATATTAAGTGGCTACTACAGGCTTACTTACAAAATTGATGCAGCTTTAATTATCCATTTTTAAAATAATTTCTATGTTTCCAAAGTTTTCTAGAATTATAAATATAATTACTATAGTTATAGATATATACACACTCATACATTTTTTAATGAGAGAAAAGCAATATTTTTTTCCAGAAGGCTTGGGAAATTATCTGATTCTTTCAACCACACTATTAGAACCAAACTACCCACATTAGCTCTATCGTACATCAACAAACTGTTATCAGTTTAAAAGCTTACACTTGTACTGAGAAAACCTAGATCCAAATTTTGGTTCCATCTCTTACTAGCCATATTTCTCAAAGGAATTTGCTTAAATTCTGGGCCTCAATTTCTTCACCTTTAAGGCAAATAATAATTGCAGGGGCCATCACAGGGTGGGTGGGAAGATGAAATCAGGTGTGCGGGAAAGTACACTGCAAACTACAAAAAGCTATAGCAAAATGAGGATGAGGAGGGTTATTATTTTTACTGACTTAGATGGTGCTGTTTCTGAACAAGTCAATGTCAGCTGAAGATGGAAATAGGTTTTGAAAAACCTCTAATCATAACTGGTCATCAATGTATTTGTTCAGTGCGTGTCAGTGTGGCCCAGACCACATTAGGTAGACTTTTATGGGGCAGCGGTCACATATATTCCATACAAATTCTCATAGTCTGTGAATGGAATACACAAGTGCCAACCCCAGGAAATACTCTCCACAGACACACGACCAATGTGAGTGTTATATAGGCAGATGATAAGTCATTGTAAGTCACCTCCTCAAAGCCTGAGTGGCCAGAAAAGACAGGTCATCAGGAAAACCATGAAGGTTGGCAGGTCAGAGCATGGACAAAAGGGGAAGATGCAGTCAACATTTAATAGGTAAAAGCCCCCTGGGGGTAATCCAGCTTCAAGTGACAGAAACACCTCTACTGTAATGCTAAGTGTTATTTAAATAGATGTGAGAAAAGCTCTTTCAGGTCCCAGGAGAAAGATACTGATCTGATCAGATGTAGCATGCTATCAAGATTTTCACAGACCCTCTCAGAAAGAAATAATGGAGGTAAGGACATCCAGGACCCCAGAAGTGCCCTGTGATTGCCTCTGGCATCCAGGGCCATCGTCCAGACCCCGGAGGCAAGGACCTGCAATCACATTTTCCATAGCTGGGTCAGAAGAAGGACGTCTAGAGTTTCCTTTTTCTTTTTTTTCTTCCCCACCACCACTACCTCTCTAACTTTCAAACTTCCCCTCCTTCCTTTTCTACCTTTCTCTCCCTCTTTCTCTCCTGGCTGTAAATACTTTTTTCAATTCTGATAGCCCAAAACGTGAGCAGCTGAATATTTTCAATAAAACGACACTTCTCCAAAATTATTCCACAGCTTCAGCTTCTCCAGCTAAGATGACAGTCTCCTTCCTGCTCTTCCATACTCTGTTCAAGAGAAGTAGGTGTCTCATAGTTTGTTGTTTTTTTTTTATATCAAAGCAGGTTTTTTAAAAAAATTACTGCTTGTCTTTTGAGAGGCAGTGAACGAAAATGGGGGCAACAAACATAAAAGCAACAGGGGCCTGAGAACAGTTTCATGCTGCGGCTGCTGCTGCTAAGTCGCTTTAGTCGTGTCCGACTCTGTGCGACCCCATAGACGGCAGCCCACCAGGCTCCCCAGTCCCTGGGATTCTCCAGGCAAGAACACTGGAGTCGGTTGCCATTTCCTTCTCCAATAGTTTCATGCTACATAGTTCTATTTCCTTTTCACTTTATGATGGGATCATCATAACCAGTGATAACCGGTAATAAATAGGCAGAAATTTAAAGGAAGACGGTAGTGTTCATCTTTTTTTCTTGAGATTCTATCTTGACCCATGGCCATCTACCATCTTTACTAAGCATGAAGGAATCAGCTGGTCTTCCTCAGGCCTCAGCTCATAGGCTTCAGGGGTGCAGAAGCTGCCTGTGTCCAACTGGGTGTCCAAAGGAGATCTTCTATCTCCGCCTAAGGCAGCCTCATTGTATCATTTGGAAAAGGAGCCGTAGACCAGAACGAGCATGAGACACACACATTACTCCCAGGGTACTCACCATACCTAAGAGCAGAGGATAACTTGGCAACGGGAATATCCAAACCGGGAGCTTCTCAGTTCATCATTCTTCCTGGTGGTATTATCATAAAAAGAACTTCTGGGGCCCTGGAGAGCTATTTTCTAGGGATCCCTTTAATTTCCTTCGCTAACTCCCAGTTCTTCCATCACTGTCTCCACCTCCTCCCACATGATGTCTTGCCCAGATCTGCAGCTCCTACACTACACCCTCTAGGTGTTTCCACAATAATCCAACCTGGAGTAGCCCAAGGGGCTAGTCTGTGAGCACACACCCCCCTCTACTGGACAAAACACTAAGACACACATACAGTTGGGAAAGGATCACAGAATTCTCCAGTATAAACATCCAATGCACTACCCTCACCTCTGCACAAGAGAAAGACGTGACAAAAACCAACAGAATCACAGAAGGAACTGAAGGCAACAACTCTAACTCTGCACCATTGTTATCCTGTGCTCTTCAACAGTTCAACTCACAAGAACAGACGACTGCATGACTGAGTTCATGGAGGTCTCGGAGTTGAAACATTCTCCAAGGTGCAGCCATCAGTGAAGAAGCAAGGTATTGGTTGAAAGAGCCCTGGGCTGGGAGTCAGAGGAGCTGGTCTCTAGTTCCCATTCTAGCACCTACAATCTCTGTGATGCTAAGCAAGACATGTAAAAGTCTCTGGGCTCCCCTGCCCTCGTGTGAAAGAGTTAGAAGAGATGATCTCTAAAGGAGTCTCTCACAGTATGAACCCATAATGTCTATAACTGTACATAAGCAGGTGAAAGAGCACAAACAGGATTCAAGAAATAGAGGAAAAATGCATTCACCGGAATGCTGAAGACCCCATCCTAATCCTGAGTCTGGGAACTAGCTACTTGACCATAGGAAAGTCACTTCATCTCTCTGGAGTCCTGTCTTTGGCATAAGGATGAAGCTAGATGATCTCAGTAGGAAGATTATAGCTTCTCAACCTGCAAGTTTCTATAATTATGAGTAATGATAACTGGGCACTGATACTTTCTTCAAAGGATCCTGAAGCCATGGGGGTGTGTTTATACATCTTTGGATAAAGGACGGAGCCATTAACCTTCCACTTGTTTTATAATAAGTATAGCTAAGAATAAATACATCAAACTTCTTGTTTAGAGCTCAGAAGAGCTCAAGCAAATACGCTTCCTTCCAACCTGTACAGTGGACAAGACATGAGTCCAAGGCACTACCATCAAATCCCAGAGCTTATATAAGCCATGCTACAAAACAGCAAGGAAGCCACTGCTTTCTGTGAATGATTGTGTGCTTGCATACTCAGTCACTTCAGTCTTGTCCAACTCTTTGTAACACTATGGACTGTAGTTCTCCAGACTCCTTTGTCCATGGGATTCTCCAGGCAAGAATACTGGAGTGGGTTGCCATGCCTTCCTCTAGGGGATCTTCTCACCCAGGAATCTAACCCAAGTCTCCTGTCTCTCCTGCACTACAGGATACTTTACCCACTGAGCCACCTGGGAAGCCCCTGTGAATAATTATGTAGACCTAATAAATTATCCTTGGAAGAAAAGTTATGACCCACCTAGACAGCATATTAAAAAGCAGAAACATTACTTTGCCAACAAAGGTCCATCTAGTCAAGGCTATGGTTTTTCCAGTGGTCCTGTATGGATGTGAGAGTTGCACTCTAAAGAAAGCTGAGCACCAAAGAACTGATGCTTTTGAACTGTGGTGTTGGAGAAGACTCTTGAGAGTCCCTTGGACAGCAAGGAGAGCCAACCAGTCCATCCTAAAGGAGATCAGTCTTGACTATTCATTGGAAGGACTGATGCTGAAGCTGAAACTCCAATACTTTGGCCACCTGATGCAAAGAATTTACTCATTTGAAAAGACCCTGATGCTGGGAAAGATTGAAGGCGGGAGGAGAAGGGGTCAATAGAGGATGAGATGGTTGTATGGCATCACCGACTCAATGGACATGAGTTTGAGTAAACTCTGGGAGTTGGTGATGGACAGGAAAGCCTGGCATGCCACAGTCCATGGGGTCGCAAAGAGTCAGACATGACTGAACGACTGAACTGAACTGAATAAATTATCAAACCAGATCACTAACTCTATTCATTTTAAATGGGATTGTAGGAATTGACACAAAGTTTAGAAGAAGAGTTGAAATCAAACAATGGTAAAGATGCCTGGGTGGCCTGAATATGGCTCTGGAAGCAGAGGGAAAGGGTAGTACTGACCTAGGAGTTCCAGCTCACAGCACCCCAAACCATGCAATAAATAATATAAAAAGAGTGTGCTTGCCATACACGTGCAGTTACTAAACAAGTTCTCTAGCAGCCTCAGCAGCCTACCATGCACCTGGCTACTCTCATCCATGTTTTTGGGATCCACTGAGGACATGAGGGAAAACAGCAGTGGCTGGAGAAAGCTTCATGACCAACTACTGGACTGTTGGCCACAAGGTCAAGTGGAAGCACGCTGAAAGGAAAATGGAAACTGTGACCCTGGAAGAACTGCTTAACCCTCTGACATTCAGTTATCCTGCTTGTCCTAAAAACACCTTAGAAAGGAAACACATTTGAGTCACAAGGTTTTACACTAAAATAAAGGTAGCCTATGCATTTGAAATATCTTGCTTGCTAAGTTTTTACCTTCAAATTACCTTCTGATGCTCCCCCCTCTTCTTTTTGATCCCTTAAAGAATTTTTTAAATTTAGTTTTTATTTTACATTGGAGTATAGTTGATTTACAATGTTGTGTTAGTTTCAGGTGTATAGCAAAGTGATTAAGTTATACTGATAAACGCAAAGAGTCGGACATGACTGAGCGACTGAACTGAACTGAACTGATAAACGTATCTATTATTTTTCAGAATCTTTTCCCATATAAGTTATTACAGAGTATCGAACAGAGTTCCCTGTGCTATACAGTAGGTCCTTGTTGATTATCTATTTTATATATAGTAGTATATATATGTCAATTCCAAACTGCTAATTCCAAACTGCTAATTCTGCCACCCCCCCAACTTTTCCCAAGGAATTTTTTTAAGTATTAAAATCCAAACAATGTGCTATTTGACCCATACACACCAAGACCAATAAGCGCTTTAGATGTTAAAGAAACTACTTACTATTTGAGGACCCTGTCCTAGAAGTTTCTCAATATACTTTTCATTTCTAAAGGCCAGTGTCAAGTTTTGAGAATTTTCAGAATTGCCCCTGTTTCCTTAAGTCCTCTTTTGTAGGGATGTGTCCTTGAAAAATCAGAATATTGATTTTAAATGTTGGTACAAACCAAACAGCAGTAGGAAGATCTCATTGGAAGATAAGCAGAGCAAAGAATAACCCAGTTAGGGAGGAGAATGCGTGCTCTGTCTGTCGGCCTTCCCTGGTGCCTCTTCTCCTTGGCATCAAGCAGGAAAGACTCTTTTCACACCTGATACAAGCCTGCACTGTCCTTCTGAAATATGAGAAAGCAATTCCCTGAGGAACAAGGAGGCCTCTTGGCAGAGGTGAGTGCAGCTGAGAAGCTGAAAAGCTTAGCTGCAGTAAGAAGTGACTCTCTCCATGCAACAGTATTGCAATCAGTTAGTTTATCTTCCCAGAGTGATGCAATAGTCTATATTACTTAAAACTGGACAGAATTTTCATGGTGCTTTATATACCGATACTAAGTTCCTCTGCTATGGACCATAAAAACAGGGAGCTGACTTGGGCTCTATAACTGCCTGAGGTGCCTCGTTTTTGCCCATCACACGCAGGCCCTGCAAACATAGGACAGAATTTACTGATGACTTATATTCGGGTCCTCACCTTTGTAGGATGGATACAAGCTCTATAAGAACTGGAATTAGCTTTTAATTTTGGTCTGTTTTTGTCCACTGCTATGTCCACATTACCTAGAACAGTGATGAATCCATGATAGTATTTAATCAATATTGTTGAGTGAACAAATGATTTTTGAGTGCCTCCCAGATATAAATACAAACTACCACAGCGACAGAGCCGTGTTCACCGTCGCAGTTGAGAGAAGATGGGCCCATGGCCAACAAGGGACATAGCAATGTGGTGAAGCGGGAGGACAGGTGATTCAACACCAAGTCTTCTCTGTACCATTTACGTAGCAAGTTACCCTCTCTGAGTCCCAGTTCCATCCTCATTCAAAGGGAGAAGAAACTCCCTGCTTCGGGAACAGGACTGTCAGGAATCACACCACAAGCACATAGTCTTGAAGAGGTTGAAATCTCTTGGGAATGTACAAAAAATACACATTTTATGCACACATAATGTGCATCCACATAGACGAGGACAGAAGCATGAGCATAAACCAAGATGGAAGGGTTTGGGAATCATTTCAAATAGGAATAAAAATTACCCACTTCTCAGTCTCTGGAATAGATCGTAAACTGCTGCTTCCTAATTGTATACGGTGAAATTTTAGGATGAACGTGTCTAAGCAATTGATTTCTTTGATGAACAATTTTATAGTTATTTCCTTCTGAAAATAGAGCAAGGGTCATGTTAAGGGTTCCACACTGTTTCGGATTCAAAATTTGGGAAGGAGCATACAATTCTATCAAAAAAGTGCTTTCGCTCTGATTCTTCACATCTATGCTAAATGTAGTTTATCTGCTACACTGAATGCAACTCCCTTAAATCTTTTCTGGGACAAAGTAGGAAAAAAAAATGATTTAAACCAAGAAAAGACAAAAATGTATCCACCCATTTCATGGGGGCTTTTATGAGGTTCTGACAATAACGCACATGGACATTCTGTGTAAGCAATCACGTGTACCCACAGAGGTGACTGCAGTTGGTGGTTCTTGTTCTCAGCTCTCTTTAGCCGATTCCACCCTTGCCTTCTCTGCTGCAGTGAGCCCCTTCACCGTCACCACCACCCTGCACCGAAGTTGCTTCCCTCTTTCGGGTGAGAGGCAGAGACAGGCAGGGTAGGAGTTTCAGAAGCATTCCAGAATTCTATCTTCTTTCTCTCTGCTCATTTTGAATGAGAAGGGATAGCTCCACATTTCAAAGAAGAAAAAAGAAACCAACATGATTCTGAACTAATATTGGTCCCAAAGACTGAGTATGGCACCAATCAGGAAAGTCCTCGGTTCATGAGCCCAAGGACAATGTTTACTGTCCTAGCATCCAATATTTCTTCCCAGGAAAGGAAAGAATCAGAGGAATCAGAGAATCAGAATCAGAGGAAATTCTGATTTTTGGTCATAGTCCACTCCAGAAATTAATGTCCCTAAATAGCAACCCACTCTAGTACTCTTGCCTGGAAATTCCCATGGATGGAGGAGCTTGGTAGGCTACAGTCCATGGGGTTGCAAAGAGTTAGACACGAATGAGTGACTTCACTTCACTTCACTTCACTAAGGGTAGACAAAGCATTTCCTTCCCACGTACCATGTGAGATGCTCGCACATTTCTTTACACTGGGGGTGACTTCTCCACGTGATCAAGGTCTTCAGGAAAGTAGCAGAGCCCCAGTACCGCAGCCTCTTAAAGGACCCCCCCCAACCACCACCACCACATGGCCCACTCAGGAGCTTGCCCTAGTGTGCTGGTTGCAGTTTCCCACTCCCTTCCCTGCCACCAGTGACAGAAGGGCCAGAAAGGAGAGAGGCTGATGAGGGACAACAGTGGCAGCCAGTCAGATCTGGGTTTAACTCTGAGTTCTGCCACTTTCTGGCTGAGTGACTCTAATTGGCTTCCCTTCTCTGACTTTCTGTCCCTCACCTGTAAAATGGGGATAACAGCTACTGTAGATATTGTGGCTTGAATTAAAAGTAATATTTATCAAGCATCCAGTTCAGTGGTTGGTGCTGAGTAGTATTAGTCACTCAGTCATGTCTGACTCTTTGTGACCCCATGGACTGTAGCCAGCCAGGCTCCTCTGTCCATGGATTTCTCCAGGCAAGGATTCCATTCTTGCCATTCCCTTCTCCAGGGGATCTTTCTCATCCAGGGATTGAACCTGGGTCTCCTGAATTGTAGGCAGATTCTTTACCCTCTGTGCCACCAGGGAAGCTGCTGGTGCTTAAGTTTTCAACCAAACTATTGTTGCAGTTACCGTTGTTTTCAGCCAGTGTCCATGTTCCATTTGCTATGGCCCAGGAAGGGCCAAGACCATGAGAGGAAAATGAAAGGGATGGAGGAACATGAGAAGAGAAAATAAGCAAAAGCCAATACTGGGAAAAGACCTCCAGGAATGGCTCAGCTGGTGGGAACATGATCTATTGATCACTCGCACTGTGGACTTGGGTTTCTATCAGGTAATCAGTCTAAAGGGGAGGAGGCAGAGGATGTATCACCTTCGGCTGGCGGTGGACCCTGCAGCTGTTGCTCCCTCTCCCCGTGAGCTACTCTTGTTTCAGTCCTCCTCCGTCTTGCCAATGCAACGTGCAGCCTGTGCACACATTAGGCTCCTATGTTCCCCTCACTCCTGTGCACACATTAGGCTCCTATGTTCCCCTCACTCCCTCCTTTACCACCCCCTCCCCAAGATCAACCCATGTGCCCCACCCTCCCACCCAGAGCCTCCCTCCTGCCTTCCTCTTGTCTCAAGCTCCCAAGTGGACACAGGACCTTGAATCTGCCTGGCAATTCTGCATTTTCATGGTTTACTGGGTAACCTGACTCCACCTCGCAGTGAGGACACCACTTCTGTCTGTCAAACTGGGAACATGGCTTTGATATTCTAATCCCCAGAGCTCTCGAAGTATAAGAGCTATGAATTAGGGCTCCCAAATCCACTCAGAGTTTACCTCACTATGGCTAAGTGGCCCCTGCACGAGGAGGTGACAGCCACAGCAGTTGGGGAGGCAAGAGAAGGGGCTCAGGCCCAATGCTAGGAGTGCAGGTCCCAGCTCTGCTCTGGGCCTGTGCCATCTCTGACCTAGATTGAAGGGCACCTGCCACTGCAAGTCCCCAGAGATCTTCTTCATGAAATTCCACACCTCATCTACTCTGTCAGAGGGTGGGCTTCTGTCATCCCAGAGAACGTCGCTGTCCTCTGACATGGCAAGTGGATGGAAACCAGAGGAAAGGGAGTGCGTGGGAGGAGGGTGGGCAGGAAGAGACAGCTCACCCTGGAGCCCAGTGCAGCCCTGAGAAACACTGAGGAGTCCGACTGCTCACCTGAATGCTCAGAGAATTAAGAACAGCAGGCTTGGGAGGGCCTTCACAGCAGATCATATACTGAGCCTGTTTGATGAGATTCCTGGGAAACTGAATTATTGAGACCACCCAGCAAAGTGATCAGTGGCCAAGTCAAGACTAAAAGCCAGTTTGCGCTGGGTAAACTGGAAGCTTTTAAAAAATTTAAAACCAAGTTTTTGTTTGTTTTCTCACATTCCTCCATGAGTGTGTGTGTGTGTGTGTTGTAAGGTCTCCAAAAGTTTTCCTAATGAATATTCCCAAATATACACAAAAGTAGAGAACCAAATAATGCAGCCACATAAACACACGACCCCTGACAAAACCATTATGAAGATGTTGCCACACTTGCTTCATCAAACCTTTAACCTATTTTAAGTCAAATATTATAAAACTATTCCATAATTTCATTTCAGTCCTGCACACCCCAGTATGTATCTCCTTTAGAAAAATGCATATTTGTCTTATACCAGTGATTCTCAGAGCTTTCCAGGGCCCCACTCCCCAGAGTTCCTTATTTACTCAGTTGGGAGCAGTGCTGAGGATTTCCATTTCTAACCTATTCCTGGGTGATGCTGCTGACAGACACCAGTCCAAGGCCACACAATGAGAACCACTGTTTTATATACTCACAATGCCATTGTCAAACCTAACAGGTTTAACAGTATACCACAGTATTATCAAATATCTATCTATATTCAATTTTCCTGCTTGTCTCCAAAATGCCTTTTTACAGATGGCTTATTTCAATCATATTTCCAAGTTCATACATTACATTTGGTTGCTATGTCTCTTAACTTTCTTATATATATTTGCCAGACCAATCAATCTTCCCTCCCCCACTAAACCTGTCTCCTTTGTTTACTGCTTTATAAACGAATCAAAGTTGCTTAGAAACCAGATCTTAATGGTTCTCATCACAAAACAGAAACAATAATTATAGGATACGACAGAGGTCTTAGCTAATACTGCAGTGGTAATCATACTGCAGTATATAAATATATCAAACTAACATGCTGTACACCTTAAACTTACACAGTGTTCTATGTCAATTATATCTCAATTTAAAAAAATAAAGAACCCAGTATAGCCCCACCTATGGACTTTTCTGTTTGCTTGCTCATGGTGTTGCTTAATTTATTCCTCTAGTTTCCGTATTTCCTGTGAACTGAAAGTAGCCCTGAATGTCTGATTACTTATAGATGCAGTTCCCTGGAAAGAAAATGGCATAACCCCATAGACAGGGCTATGCATGGCAAAGGCAAGGTTTACACTTTAAACTCAGATCTGAATATACACATACATTTTTAACGGGCCTTCCCAGGTGGCGCTAGTGGTATAGAACCTACCTGCCAATGCAGGAGATGCAAGAGAGGCTGGTTCGATCCCTGGGTTGGGAAGATCTCCTGGAGGAGGGCATGGCAACCCACTCCAGAATTCTTGCCTGGAGAAACCCATGGACAGAGGAGCCTGGTTGGCTGCAGTCCATAGGGTCGCAAAGAGTTGGACACAACTGAAGTGACTTAGCACGAATGCACACACATTTTTATACACTTGGAGCGTACATTTTAAAGCCCACCTTATCTGTTTTTAAACCACTTTATAATAATTCATGCTCTTTATACTAAAGCAAACTCCTTTATGGATCCTGTTTTTCCCTGAAGAAAAGAAATAAGTTCTCAGACTCCTCAGTAAGCCACACACCTGGGACCCAGTTCTTGACCACTCTGGTCCATTTAATCCAAGTATAATAAAACCGTACATAAGCATTCCATGAAATGCCTGCCACCTGACAAGGAAAATCATTTAGTTGCTAAACAACCAAGGTGGCTATCTGTAGGTATTACTTGTCTTGAAATCCACCTCTAAGCCACTCAGATGCCATCAGCAGTGTCCTCTGGCACACCAAACAGGAGGAGCCCATCTCTCAAATCAACAGGCAGGGGGCTCTTCTGATGGTGCCCGGAGCCAAGGCAAAAACAAAACGGGCTGTTTGGGGATGAAAAGGGACCTAACAAATAAAAGCGTTGAGAATAGGCCAGCAAGTAGAATTCTTCTTGAGAATAAATTTGGATTCCTAACATCTAAAAAACATAGATGGCTCTTGAAGGCAGATTAGACATTTATCAGAATGTTTTCTACTGACAAAATGACCTTCTCAGTCATGAAGGAACACTTACCTAATTAAGCAGTTTTTTAAAAACTCAAAGGATAAATACACAGAAGTCCATATTATATAGTACTAGAGCTGTACTTTCAGTGAAGCTCATTGCTTTTCACATAAAGAGGTAAGATGGGGGGACAAGCACACACTCCTAAGGGTTAAATGAAATTCTATGTAATCAGTCTAGCACAATTAGGGATGCTGTAATTAACATTAATTCCCCATGTCTCATTCATTCTATTTTTATGAACATTATGGCTGAATTATCTAGAATTCTATGTTTAGGGATGGGATAAAGAAGAACTGGGTTCTGGCTGTCAATTGGTTGTTGACAAATAGATTCTTCTAATCTCTTCTGTTGAAATGGAGAAATAGGAGAGGTGAGAGGACACACTGGTCAGTGTAAACAGAGATAAAATAAACTGTGTATGCTGGAGATATTTTGTGCAGTCATTTAAAAAAAATAACCTTGAGTTGTAATAATCAACTCTGAGCAGCAGTGGGGCATTGATCAAAAATGTCATTTTAGATAAGAATTTTCATGGGCAGGAATGAAAATCCTTCAGCAATGCAAGGTCACTATTTGTTGAACCAGTAATCAGTGCTTCTAGAGAAAAAAATACTTTGTTATCAGCATTTAAAAAATATTTTTATATGCGGTAACAAAAAATTGGTACTGATGTAATGCATAACATATTTGGTTGGAAATAATCCTTGTTAAAACAGCATTCTATAAAACCAATTGTTTATTCTGGTTTCACTTGTTTTAGGCATCAAAATATTACTTACAATAATTACGTAAGGTCTCAATCTGTTATAACATTGCCCAGGGCCGGAGCTCCTCTTTAAGTTATGAGTTTGTGGTGACAATAAAATAATTAACTGCCAATGAAGAACTCTATACAATTCAGTTGCATAAATATACGTAATACATTATAAATGATACAGTGGGTTTTGATGGAAAGTTCTAAATCCTCTTTATAAAAAATCATTTGAAAACCCATCACCACTGTGTCTAAGAGAAGAGTCTCAGTTATGGTCAAATCTGCTTTGGAATCTACTTTCCCCATTGCTCATGTATTATGATCAGTGCATGTAAGCACTACCACCAGCACGGCAGTGCTGTGGTCCCATACAAGCCTTCACTGGTTTTAGTTGCTCCTTTATACCAGAAACATTATAAATATGGGCAGAAAATGATCAGTTTCTGTTTATGAAACTGATTAAAGTGCCAGTTAAGTACCAAATCTTTACTAGAATTTGGAAGGAAGTTTACTTTCTCCCATATGCTCTATAAAATACTCACTCACTACTGGATTTATTCATGCTGGTTGGGTACTGGAACGCAAATATGAAAAAGACAGAATCTGTACTAAAGAAATTCACAGTATACTGATTCCAACTTCTAAAGAATCTACCCATTGTTCTTTTCTGAACACTTTTATAGAAATCCAACAAACCTTTGGCTATGCTGTTTCTATAAAGAAGTGTGGTGGGGAAAAAAGGCAGAGGAATTTGCTGTGGAACTGGGAACCATACACTCCTATCCACCAGCACATCAAACTATGACCAATTGTTTTGAATATACAATCAAAAAGTAAGTTTTTGAAAACACACACCACAGGACAGTAATAGCAAGTAAAGCTTCAGTGAGATCAATAGGAAAGGTAGATGTCAGCACCAAAAAGAAAAATTTTCCTAGCTGAAAGTTTCTTTTGGTACACCTCAATGCCATGATAGCTTACAGTATGCCTGATTGCACCTGGAATCTTCTTCCTAAGAACCCTGTGAATTGCATCTGAGACTAAGAGAGGTAGTATAATTTCATTAGAACACAGCAGCAGAGTTCAGACTCAAGTATAAATGTGGCTACCCACGTTCTTCCACGATGCCTCCTTCAAACTGTACATCCAGCAACTCAAGTACCACATGGTTTGAACAACTATAATTTATCTAGTTTCTGTAAATCATAGTCTTACCAAGTATGTGAAAAACAGAAAACATGTATATGTGATTGATTAATGAGATTCCTAGGGATCTTTCAGAAAGATAAGACAGCATTGTAGTCATAAATCACTTTTCCAAACAATAAAATGAAGAAAAGCTTTATTAAGCAACACTTAGGGCTTCCTAGGTGACTCAGGGGTAAAGAGTCTCCCTGTCAAAGCAGGAGGTGCAGGAGACTGGGGTTCGATCCCTGGGTTGGGAAGATACCCTGGAGGAGAAAATGGCAACCCACTCCGGTACTCTTGCCTGGAAAATTCCAAGGACAGAGGAGCCCGGTGGGCTACAGGCCATGGGTGCTGCAAAGAGTTGGAGATGACTCAGCAACTGAGCACAAAAACAAAAGAACACTTAAAGCATCAGTTAACTTTGTAAGACAAGCAACGTTTCGGTGAATTCTCAGAGAATCACAATATTTAGAGGTAAAAGATCCTCAAATTGTCTTCAGAGATTTATCCTAAGTTATTCATTTTTATCAATGAGCAAATGGAACTCCTGGGACATTACTAATTATATTTCAATTATCATATAAGATTATTATATGCAACAAGTTCTTTATTATAAGTTCCTTAATTAGCAAGTAAATTTTTAATTTATTTTTCAACTTTTACCTCTGAACTCCATAGCCTAAATAATTTCTATAATATTTATATATTTTTCTAAAATAAATATATATATTTATTTTTCAACTTTTACTTCTTAACTCTATGAGCCTAAATAATTGTAGTACTCTGGGACTGAGTGGCTTTATCCCCTTGAGTTTGGGTGCTAACGAAAGTTAGTTATTAATGGAACAAAGGTCACCAGGCAGCTGCTTATTGGAGAAATTTCAAGGGGTCCAAAGCAAATACTTAAGTAGCTATTGTAACTCAAATTCCCTGAAAATCCAAATAAGTTTCTTGTTACCTTCAAATCGGTGGTGGGGACAACATTTGGAGAAAAGGAAAGAACCAGAATTGAAGTTAGAAGATCTGGACTATTCTATCACTAAACAGCTTCCACCCTTCAGATGGAACTTCACTTTCTTTTCCTGTGCCATGAACGCACTAAGCCAAGGATCCTTCCCAGCGTTAGTAGTTTACAATCACTGTTTAGAGGTGACAAATACCAACTAAATCTTACATACCCTTGTAGAGTTTGTAGAATTGCTGCTGGCTTTTATAAAAGAAATAAGAAAATTTTCAAATCTTTTGAGGGTGTATACTTCCAAAGACTTAGATTTCCTGAGGGAGACATTTTATTTTTTAAAATATGTCAAAATATTTTATCTCTCTAGGCAAAGTAAATTTCTTTCATTTCTTCAGGATTAAAAATAAGTCTGGTGGATCATCGAAAAAGCAAGAGAGTTCCAGAAAAACATCTATTTCTGCTTTATTGACTATGCCAAAGCCTTTGACTGTGTGGATCACAATAAACTGTGGAAAATTCTGAAAGAGATGGGAATACCAGACCACCTGACCTGCCTCTTGAGAAACCTATATGCAGGTCAGGAAGCAACAGTTAGAACTGGACATGGAACAACAGACTGGTTCCAAATAGGAAAAGGAGTACATCAAGGCTGTATACTGTCACCCTGCTTATTTAACTTCTATGCAGAGTACATCATGAGAAACGCTGGGCTGGAAGAAGCACAAGCTGGAATCAAGATTGCCAGGAGAAATGTCAATAACCTCAGATATGCAGATGACACCACTCTATGGCAGAAAGTAAAGAAGAACTAAAAAGCCTCTTGATGAAAGTGAAAGAGGAGAGTGAAAAAGTTGGCTTAAAGCTCAACATTCAGAAAACTAAGATCATTGCATCCAGTCCCATCACATCATGGCAGATAGACGGGGAAACAGTGGAAACAGTGACAGACTTTATTTTGGGGGCTCTAAAATCACTGCAGATGGTGATTGAAGCCATGAAATTAAAAGATGCTTACTCCTTGGAAGGAAAGTTATGACCAACCTAGACAGCATATTCAAAAGCAGAGACATTACTTTGCCAACAAAGGTCCATCTAGTCAAGGCTATGGTTTTTCCAATGGTCATGTATGGATGTGAGAGTTGGACTGTGAAGAAAGTCGAGTGCTGAAGAATTGATGCTTTTGAACTGTGGTGTTGGAGAAGACTCTTGAGAGTCCCTTGCACTGCAAGGAGATCCAACAAGTCCATCCTAAAGGAGATCAGTCCTGGGTGTTCATTGGAAGGACTGATGTTGAAGCTGAAGTTCCAATACTTTGGCCACCTCATGCAAAGAGCTGACTCATTTGAAAAGATCCGGATGCTGGGAAAGATTGAGGGCAGGAGGAGAAGGGGTCGACAGAGGATGAGATGGTTGGATAGCATCATTGACTCAATGGCAATGGGTTTGGGTGGACTCTGGGAGTTGGTGATGCACAGGGAGGCCTGGCGTGCTGCAGTTCATGGAGTCACAAAGAGTCGGACACGACTGAGTGACTGAACTGAAAAATAAGTCCTGGTAGTACCACTAAAGCAGCAAAATGCTCAGAACAAAAGCAATAAATAACAAACAATAATAACATTTAGTTTGTCCCTGTGCAACTTTCTATGTATGGTAGAAAGAACCAGCTTATCTGCTATCTTCTTCAATTAAATTGAGGGTGGAGACCACATTTAACCATATGCTTCACTGCAGGTAATGAGAAATCAAAAAGTCTTTTCAAAAGTAGAGTTTATCTCAAATTCACTTTAGTGGATACATCAAAAAGAAAGCAAAGTAACTACTGCAGAGCATTTGACTTCTCAGCCCTCATTTTGAAGGGTTTTGATCTTCAGAGAAAGCCAGTGGGGCAGGGAACTGGTTCATTCATTTATCTAAGGTCCACATAGTCAAAGCTATGGTTTTTCCAGTAGTCATGTACAGACATGAGGGTTGGACCATAAAGAAGGCTGAGTGCCAAAGAACTGATGATTTTCAAACTGTAGTGCTGGAGAAGACTCTTGAGAGTCCTTTGGACTGCAAGGAGATCAAACCATTAAATCCTAACAGAAATCAACCCTGAATATTTATTGGAAGGACTGAAGCTCAAGCTCCAATCCTTTGGCCACCTAATGCAAAGAGTCGACTCATTGGAAAAGACCCTGATGCTGGGGAAAATTGAGGGCAAAAGGAGAAGAGGGCAGGTAGCAGAGGATGAAATGGTTAGCTAGCATCACCAACTCAACAGACATGAATTTGAGCAAACTCTGGGAGATAGTGAAAGACAGGAAAGTCTGGTGTTCTGTGGTCCATGGAGTTGCAAAGAGTAAGACATGACTTACCAACTGAACAACAACAATAAATATATATATATTTACCAGTCAAGTGTCAGGCACTACCATAAATGTGAGAGGTACACAGACAAACATCCTATGAGTTTTGCCATCCAGGGGCTCACAAGACTCACATGCAAACAAATGATCATGACAATGCCAAGTGTTTTGAAATGAAAGAAACACAATGCACTATCTGAAATATATAATAGGAAATGCTTAACTCTAACTAGGAAGGTTAGAAGAGCTTTGTGAAAAAGATGACATTTGCGCTAGGTCTTGATGGGTGAGTAGGTAGGTTTTCATGGAAACAGCACATGCAAAGGCCCAGAAGTAAAGAAACAAAGGGAGGAAGGAAAATAAGGGGAGTAGGAAAAGTGTAATAAATTTAAAATAATATTTTTTCAATCTGACATATATGAAACAGGATCTTATTTTCGTTGTCATTTTCCTAACTGCATATGAGACTAAGCATACTTCTACTCATTCATAAACTCACTTATCATTCAAATTTTATCTTAAGTGAATTGACTATTTTCTTCTCTAGTTTGTCATTTATTTACTAACTTACATGAATTCTTTATATATTCTCTTTGTTAGTCATAAGTGCCACAAATATCTTCTGACAGCTTTCCATACTACTTTTTAAAATAATATCATTTGTCATAGTAAAATGATTTTCATTTAAATTTTTAAATTTCAGATTATTTTAATACAAATTGACTGATAATCTTTATGATTTGTGTTTTTAGGCATCCCTTCCCTATCTTTGCATATTTTCTACTAAGAGCTCTCAAGTTTTGCTTTTTACATCTCAGTTCTAAAGCCACCTGAAATAGATTTTGTGCACGGCGCAAGATTTATTTTTTTCTTTCCATATGGCTTACCAATTGGCCCAGCAACGTTTATTGAATAATTTATCCTCTCCCGGTCTTTGTAACGTCAGCTGTTGCAGGCAGGATTTACTGGGAGGAGACTTCCTCTCCGAAACTTTAGTGAGTGTGCTATTAGAGAGTGAAGGATGCAGGGCTGGGCAGAAGGAACTGCAGTCACAGCAGAGGCCGCAGCTGGTCACACAGCGAGCCCTGAAGCTGGATGGCTCTTCAGAGTCATTTCCCGCACGAGACGAGGATTGGGGTTTGGTACCCTCACACACAGACCTGTCATCGTCATGGGATGGGGCTGCCCCTGCGGAGTGGGTGGAGTCTTTGGTGAGGCAGCTCCCTTAGGCAGAGGGCAGGGTCTGAGGAGGGACTCAGCTGTCATCCACCCCATTATGATTCCAGCATCTGGGTAGCTGAGGGAACCAGGGCTTTGATCTTGACAGGGGGATCTGTGTGGCACACACACAGCATTCACTAGATGGCCTTTGTCATGGACTTCCTCTCCCATTTTACTGCCTCACTCTTCTTTTGGATTCTTTTTCCTACGAAAACATTTCCAGATAGGTCTGTCTCCTGGTCCCCTGCGTATCATCCAATATGTCGACAGCCTCCTTCAAACAAGCCCCCTTCAAATATGTACATCTGATCACACCATACGCTTTCCTGGTGGCTCACTGGCAAAGAATCCACCTACGATGCAGGAGGCCTGGGTGGGATCTCTGGGTCGGGAATATCCCCTGGAGGGCATAGCAACCCACTCCAGCATTCTTGCCTGGAGAATCTTCATGGACAGAGGAGGCTAGTGGGCTATAGTCGACAGAGTCACAAAGAGTCGGAAACAACTAAAGCGACTTAGCACACACGCGTGCAAAGGGTACGGTAGCCCATTTTCTCCCTTGATACAAATATATACGAATATCTATCACTAATGTAGCCTGGCTTTTTACTTTAAATAGCCACCTTCCCCAACAGGCTCAACATCAATATGTTGTCGACTAAAGCTGAAACCGAATTCTCCTGTGTCCTTTACTTGTAAAGCATATTTTACTTTAAATGGAGGAGGTTTCCAGTATCCTCCTGAATCCTGTTCCATTTAACTTAGGAAAAATTTAACATACCCTGATTCTGTCATGTAACCTTTCTCCACTTGCATTTGTCTCCAAAGTTGATTATGAATGCCAACAAGATGTTGAAGAGGAAAGATCTGAACAGGACAGGGAGCAGTGACGAGACCATGACATGACAGTGGTATTTCTCTACATTTTGACATAGGTGCATTCATCAATACGCTATGACTGTTCATCTGGTTGCAGACCCACTGAGTTTCAATAGAGCAGCTATCTTCCGTGTCACTTGGGGCAGGAACCTTCTAGTGATCCTTCTGTTTCCTCCCTAAATTACAAATCCAATCAAATTCATCTAGTTTTGAGTCCACTTATTTTGGAATCTATTCCTTGTTACCACTAACACCAAGGTCATCATGGAGCTGTTTGATTCTTCAGTTCAGTTCACTTCAGTCATTCAGTCATCTCTGACTCTTCGTAACCCCAGGGACTGCAGCATGCCAGGCCTCTCTGTCCATCACCAACTCCTGGAGTTTACTCAAATTCATGTCCATTGAGTTGGTGATGTCATCCAACTATCCCATCCTCTGTGGCCCCCTTCTCCTTCCACTTTTAACCTTTCCCAGCATCACGGTCTTTTCAAATGAGTCAGTTTTTCTCAGCAGGTAGCCAAAGTATTGGGGTTTCAGCTTCAGCATCAGTCCTTCCAAAGAATATTCAGGACTGATTTCCTTTAGGATGGATTCATTGAATCTCCTTGCAGTCCAAGGGACTCTCAACAGTCTTCTCCAATACCACAGTTCAAAAGCATCAGTTCTCTGATGCTCAGCTTTCTTTATAGTCCAACTTTCACATCCATGCATGACTACTGGAAAAAATCAAGCTTTGACTAGATGGATCCTTTTTGGCAAAGTAATGTTTCTGCTTTTTAATATGCTGTCTAGGTTGGTCATAACTTTTATTCCAAGGAGCAAGCATCTTTTAATTTCATGGCTGCAATCACCATCTGCAGTGATTTTGGAGCCAAAAAAAAATAGTCTATCACTGTTTCCATTGTTTCCCCATCTATTTGCCATGAAGTGATGGGACCAGATGCCATCTTAGTTTTCTGAATGTTGGGTTTTAAGGGAACATTTTCACTCTCCTCTTTCACTGTCATCAAGAGGCTCTTTAGTTTTTCTGCACTTTCTGCCATAGAGTGGTGTCATTTGCATACCTGAGGTTATTGACATTTCTCCTGGCAATCTTGATTTCAACTTGTGCTTCCTCCAGCCCAGCGTTTCTCATGATGTACTCTGCATAGAAGTTAAATAAGCAGGGTGACAATATACAGCCTTGATGTACTTCTTTCCCGATATGAACCAGGCTGTTGTTCCATGTCCTGTTCTAACTGCTGCTTCCTGACCTGCATACAGATTTCTCAAGAGGCAGGTCAGGTGGTCTGGTATTCCCATCTCTTTCAGAATTTTCCACAGTTTGTGGTGATCCACTAAGTCAAAGGCTTTGGCATAGTCAGTAAAACAGTAGATGTTTTTCTGGAACTCTCGTTTTTTTGATGATGCAACGGATGTTGTCAGTTTGACCTCTGGTTCCTCTGCCTTTTCTAAAACCCGCTTGAACATCTGGAAGTTCACAGTTCATGTACTGTTGAAGCCTGGCTCAGAGAATTTTGAGTATTACTTTACTAGCATGTGAAATGAGTGCGATTGTGTGGTAGTTCAAACATTCTTTGGCATGCCCTTCTTTGAGATTGGAATGAAAACTGACCTTTTCCAGTCCTGTGGCCACTGCTGAGTTTTCCAAATTTGCCAGCATTTTGAGTGCAGCACTTTCACAGCATCATCTTGCAGGATTTGAAATAGCTCAACTGGAATTCCATCACCTTCACTAGCTTTATTCGTAGTGATGCTTCCTAAGGCCCACAGCTTCGCATTCCAGGATGTCTGGCTCTAGGTGAGTGATTACACCATTGTGATTATCTGGGTCATGAAGACCTTTTTTGTATAGTTCTTCTGTGTATTCTTGCCACCTCTTCTTAATATCTTCTGCTTCTGTTAGGTTCCATACCATTGTTGTCCTTTATTGTGCCCATCTTTGCATGAAATATTCCCTTGGTATCTCTAATTTTCTTGAAGAGATCTCCAGTCTTTCCTATTCTATTGTTTTCCTCTATATCTTTGCATTGATCACTGAGGAAGGCTTTCTTTTTTTTTCCTTTATTTTAATTGGAGGCTAATTACTTTATAATGTTGTATTGGTTTTGCCATACATTGGCATGAATTGCCATGGGTATACATGTGTTCCCTATCCTGAACCCCCCTCCCAACTCCCTCCCCACCCCATCCCTCAGGGTCATCCCAGTGCACCAGCCCCAAGCACCCTGTCTCATGCACGAGGAAGGCTTTCTTATCTCTCCTTGGTATTCTTTGGGTATATCTTTCCTTTTCTCCTTTGCCTTTCACTTCTCTTTTTTTCACAGTTATTTGTAAGGCCTCCTCAGACAACTATTTTGCCTTTTTGCAGTTCTTTTTCTAGGGGATGGTCTTGATCCATGCCTGTTGTACAGTGTCACAAACCTCCGTCCATAGTTCTTCAGGCACTCTATCAGATCTAATTCCTTGAATCTATTTCTCACTTATGCTGTATAATCATAAGGGATTTGATTTAGGCCATACCTGAATGGTCTAGTGGTTTTCCCTACCTTCTTCAATTTCAGTCTGAATTTGGCAATAAGGAGTTCATGATCTGAGCCATAGTCAGCTCCCGGTCTTGTTTTTGCTGACTGTATACAGCTTCTCGATCTTTGGCCACAAAGAATATAATCAACCTGATTTCAGTATTGACCATCTGGTGACGTCCATGTGTAGAGTCTTCTCTTGTGTTGTTGGAAGAGGGTGTTTTGACCAGTGCATTTTCTTGGCAAAATTCTATTAGCCTTAGGCCTGCTTCATGCTATACTCCAAGGCCAAATTTGCCTGTTACTCCAGGTATTTCCTGACTTCCCACTTTTGCATTCCAGTCCCCTATAATGAAAAGGACATCTTTTTTTGGGTGTTAGTTCTAGAACATCTTGTAGGTCTTCACAGAACTGTTCAACTTCAGCTTCTTCTACCGCTCGGGGCATAGACTCGGATTACTGTGATACTGAATGGTTTGCCTTGGAAACTAACAAAGATCATCTGTCATTTTTTAGATTGAATCCAAGTACTTCATTTTGGACTCTTTTGTTGACTATCATGGCTACTCCATTTCTTCTAAGGGATTCTTGCCCACAGTAGTAGATATAGGCATTCTGAGTTAAATTCACCCATTCCAGTCCATTTTAGTTTGCTGATTCCTAAAATGTCGATATTCACTCTTGCCATCTCCTGTTCGACTACTTTCAATTTGCCTTGATTCATGGACCTAACTGGAGAAGGCAATGGCACCCCAATCCAGTACTCTTGCCTGGAAAATCCCATGGGTGGATGAGCCTGGTGGGCTGCAGTCCATGGAGTCGCTAAGAGTCAGACACGACTGAATGACTTCACTTTCACATTTCACTTTCATGCATTGGAGAAGGAAATGGCAACCCACTGCAGTGTTCTTGCCTGGAGAATCCCAGGGACAGGGGAGCCTGGTGGGCTGCTGTCTATGGGGTCGCACAGAGTTGGACACTACTGAAGCAACTTAGCAGCAGCAGCAGCAGCATGCAATATTGCTGTTTACAGCATCGGACTTTACTTCTATCACCAGTCACATCCACAACTGGGTGCTGTTTTTGCTTTGGCTCCGTCTCTTCATTCTTTCTGGAGTTATTTCTCCACTGATCTCCAGTAGCTTATCGGGCACCTACTGACCTGGGGAGTTCCTCTTTCAGTGTCCTCTCTTTCTGCCTTGATTCTTACCTGTTTGATAGTTTTTTATTCTTACCTGTTTTCAATTGATCGCATTCTCACTACTGAGAAGCCTATTTGCCTTAAAATACAAAGCTGAGAAAGTTAGAGCATGAGTTTGAGCAAGTTCCAGGAGTTGGTGATGGACAAGGAAGCCTGGTGTGCTGCAGTCCATGGGGTCACAAAGAGTTGGACATGACTGAGCAACTGAACTGAACTGAGAAAGTTATGGCCTTTTATGGGTTCCTTAAATGGAAGAAATGACAGTAAATTGTGCCCCTGAGAATAAGAAAATAAATGCAGTTTCCCAGGATGTAGTCAGCAGAGAATGTCCTTTTAACTTTGGGCCTCTTTGGCATAGAGACTACTAGGCTCATTAAGGATAAATGAAAAGTGATTGCTCTTTTCAAGGCAGCTATTTGTAATTACAGAAAGAATTCCTTATATTATAAAGCACTCCCATGTATGCTTTCTCACTTAATTCTTACAGCAAGTCTGAAAGGATGATGCTATTAATCCATTGTTAAGTATGAGACTTGACGAGGTTGTATCTTACAGTCAGACTGCTAGTAATCGACAGAGGCAAGGTTTCAACAACGGTTTCCTGATTCCAAGGCAGGGTCTTCTTCCCCAGCCCAGCTCAACCAAATAGCTGTGGGAATTATGGTCTGTTTAGCAGGAGAAGGAAAAAAGGCATCAAAAGGCAGGTGAGTCCTGAACAGGCAGTCTCTGAAAGGAAAATATTGCCCAAAGGACATAAGGAAGTGATTTTCCTCCAATAACACAGAGGCTACGACTTAGCCGCCAAGAGGCAAATGCTTTCCTGATTCAGGCTCTTTGTGAGATTAGTCATACATTATCATATGATTTTCTCAGACATTTTCTCTTAAAGGAATTAGAAAGATGGCAACAAAATAGTAGTGCTTCTCTTTAGAATCAAGTGGCAGATGTGAGATTGTAATATCTTAATTACTCAGTAGATGAAACCCTCTAACTCCACAAATATTTGCTGAAATCATAAAACTGGTTACAAAAGCTCTATACTGAAATCTAATGGACACTTAAATACAATTTGGAGAAACAGCGTCTTGGACCGCATGACAGCAGCTGGTCCTTGGCAAGCATCAGTAGTTATTTGAAGACATCTGTATTGAGGCCATAATGGTGAATATTATGATTAACAGGAAAAAAGTTGTGATCACAGCAACAAATGTCAGACAGGGCAGTATTCAAGAATAGCATTCTACCCTTCTGTATTAAAGCAATGCACAAGAATGGTTTGTGAGGAAGCTAATAAAGAATATTAAGAATTTTTTCATGTTTATAAGTATATAGGCTCCTATATCTGATAAGTTCTATAATAATTATTCAAAACCATTACAGAAATGGCTAAATGGGAATTCAGTTATTTCTCAAGGGTAACTCATCTATATCATTTCCCTCTAAAAAGACCAAACCTAAAATATTTTGAATTCATATGGTAGCAATACAGTAGTAAATAATTTATGTTTTTAATTTTGGTTTCCACTAAAGTGGTTAAGCACAGACAGCTTGGGTCTAATTCTCAGAATTTCTGATTCAGTAGGTCTGGGACCCAGGGACCAGCATTTTAACAAGTTGCCAGTTGTGGCTAATAATCCTGCTACTGTTCTACACCACGCTGACCTTCCCGTAAGTTCCTATCACCATAGCTCATTTTGCTACTGGTGAATTTCTTGTACACAATTAATAAAAATTTATTAGACAATTACTTATTGAGCCGGTATTTATGTAATTTGTGCTTTAAGCAATATCAGATGTGATACCATACATTAGAGAAAAAAAGATGAATAAAGCTAAGTCTTTGCGTCCACGGAGTTTACATTCTGGAAAGATATGTAAACAAATAATGTGATAGAATGTGACAAACATCATATGTAAAGTTCCATAGAAGTAAAGTGAAAGTGTTTATTCTACAATGAGGGGGATCAGAAAGATTTATAAGGGAGGTAACATTTAGGACTTTTTTTTAAAAAAATTCTATTTTACAATAATTTTAGACTTATAGAAAAGTTGAAAAATAGAGAGTCCCCTATACACTTCATTCAACTTCCGAGCATTGTGCAAACATTGACATTTTGTATAGTTAAGGTTAGGATGAATTTTGAAGGATACACAGGACTCTATTAGGGTATCTAATGTATAGAAATAATAAATGAATAAAACCATTGATATAGGATATATTAAGAACTATATCTAAACATTTTTGGAAAATTATATGCCAGACACTGTGCCAAGCCCTTTAGATTGTAGAACTAAAATGTTCTACTTTAGCACACACACTCTTAACCAATATACTGGGATTATTATGACCCAGAAGTAAGAAGAATCTATTGTGGATATGGATCAGGTTCCATGCGGGAAAGCTGTAGGGACAGGGTTCTGACAGTGGAGGCAAGAGACAAGAAGAGACAGGAACGGATGCTTCTAGACAATGGAAGGATACTGTGGTAGGCAGAATTTTAAACTAGTCTCCAGAATTTCTGTCTCCTGCATGACCTGTCCAGAATAATCCCCTCTCCTTGAATGAGGAAAGAACCTGTGACGATAACGGCATATCACATCCACAACTCAGTTAAGTTATATAGCAAAGGCAAAGGAATTTACTCGTCTAATTAAGGTCCCTGGTGCTATCATATTGCCCACTGGTTCAGGGTCTCAAGTTCTCATGTCATTTTCTAGGTCTGTTCATTTCTTCTCTGGCCTTGACTTCTGCTTCCATTTTTGGAACCCCATTCTATAACTCGTCCTTTAAGAAACCTGTTTTGCTAGGTGATACCAGGAGCTTTATGGGCAAATTAATCTCTTCAGTTTTGTGCCTAGCTTTGGAAATCAATCACATGGGCTCCACTTACATGTGTATTATACACAACTATTCTAGCAACAATGTTTTCACTGTTTCAAGCTTTAAGGCAAACTTCAATGGTGGGCATCAGACACCCAGCAAGCAGGTCTTTTAGGAGCCCTGGATCACAGTCTAGAAGAGTGACTTGTACCTGTCCAGCCTTCTAGCTCACCAATATATTAGGCAATAAAGTGTATCTTGGTGCAAATGTGCTGGCCTTTGATCATGCACAATGAAACATGGTTAATCTGTGACCAGCAAAATACACGAAACAGTAAGCGACCTCTGGCTTCCATTTCAGGTTTGATCACTCGACCACCTCTAAGCAACTAGTTCTGACAATAAAGTTAAGACTCAGTTAAAATTAAAACAACAAAAAAAGGTCTGTTCTGGTAAAACTGATCATGTAAAGTTATTCCAATAAAAATAACAGTCTATTTGTTCACAAAAACATTTGCTTTTGAGGATCCAGGTTTCATTTAATTTCATTCCTGTCCTCTGAGTACATTCAGATTCCTAAACCTGTGCAGAGATTAGCAGTTTTAAGGTTACTTTAAAAATAAAAAAAATCATCTACCAAAATAATATGATAGTAATCACAAAATAGGGTATGAAACCAGTTTCATTCTGTTTAACTTGAGATAAATGGGAAAAATTTACCCCTCTTACCAGTTTTCAGACCAAATTTTCCCATCTTTCATTCATTCATGTATTCATTCATTCAATAAAAACATTCACTGAATACATGCCATATGTCATTTACTAAACCTGATTCCAGGGAAATGATAAATGTGAATCCTTTCCTAAATTTGAGAAGCCTTTTTTAAAAATAAAAATAAGGAAACATCTGTTTTAATTCTGACATGTTCTATCATCAGCAGAAACAGATTCCAAATGAAGATGAGACACCAAGAGAACGGCATAGACAAACCCACTCCACTCTGCTATGTTATATGACACACCAGCTGAAGGAATTTCCAACTATTCTAACTAGTCTTAGGGAAATTTGTCATAGTCTTAGGGAAATTTGTCACTCACAGTCACTTGCTTGTCACTTGTAAATTGAAAATTGCTTTTAATTAAAGTCAACAACCATAAAAATTTATTTAATACATGCTGACTACCTTGCGGCATGCTATTTAAGGAACTGCAAATCTTCCAACCAAAGTATACAATAGGAAAAATCCTGATGGGAACTCAAGATTGATATACAGAACAATAAGAGATATTATGAAATATATATGTAGTAACATAATAAGATGCAAATAATAGAGGTCCAAAACCTACTGTCTTCACAAAAATATGACATGAAAATCAGGAGGCACAAGATTACTATTAGTTGCAGAAACTAAAAAAGCTCAGTAGCGGAAAGCTATGACTTCAGGTGATTCAGAAGTAATTGGTAGAAAGAAAGGGGACCTTTGTTTTCTTTTGGATTTCATTCTTTAATTTTTGATTTCATATTGGAGTGCAATTAATATTGGAAATGCAATTTCAACTTCTTTGTTAATTAATTTCAAAATAAAACTTCCCTAATTCAAAAGCTATTGAGTGGACTATTTTTAAGCTATATTCTGGGAAGTGAAGCACAGGTATCATACATGATTACCACCTTCAAGTTCTTTTGCAAATTAGGTGAAAATTCATGATTGACGTTCATAAAACAATAAGAGGCTGGAGGAGCGGCCACGATGGCAGAGCTGGAGGACCCTGAGCTCACCTCCTTCCATGAGCATATCACCATTACAACTGTTTATTTACAGAACACTGTGGGTGAGAAAGACCAGAAGACTAGCAGAAGAGATCTTCTACAACTAAAGATTAAAAATAGGAACCACGATGAGAAGGGTGGGCAGAGTGAAGATCTGGTATAGTCAAGACTCATATCCCCAGATAGTCAACACACAAATGAGAGGATAATTACAACTGCATAAGTTCTCTCCAAGGAGTGAGGGATCTGAGACTTACATTGAGACCCGCAGCCTGGGGTCCTGCATCAGATAGATGAACCCCTAGAATATTTGGTTTGAAGGCCAGTGAGGCTTGCTTTGAGGAGAGCCAGAGGCCTTTATGAAATAGAGACTCCACTCTTAAAAGTGAAAGTGAAGTCACTCAGTCGTGTCCGACTCTACCAGGCTCCTCCCTCCATGGGATTCTCCAGGCAAGAGTACTAGAGTGGGTTGCCATTTCCTTCTCCAGGGGATCTTCCCGACCCAGGGATTGAACCCTGGTCTCCTGCATTCCAGGCAGACGCTTTAACCTCTGAGCCACCAGGGAAGCCCCTCACTCTTAAAGGGCACACACAAAATCCACATGCTCTAAGACCCAGGGAAGAAGCAGGAATTTGAAAGGAGCTTGTGTCAGACCTACCTGGTGATCTTTGAGTTTCCTAGAGAGGCAGAAGGCAACTGAAGCTCACCTTGGAGACAAGAGGACTGGCAGCAGCCATTCGGGGGAGCTTGTTCTCCTACAAGGACATTGGCGCTGGCAAGCACCATTATGGAATCCTCCCTCCAGCTTGTTAGCTCTGAGACCTGACCCTGCCCACCAGCCTATAGGAACCAACACTGAAACACCTCAGGCCAAGCAACTAGCCAGGGAGAGGCACAGCCTCATCTACCAGCAGGCTTGTTATCTTAAGACTCTCTGAGCCTACAGAAACCCCTGGACCCAGCCCTGTCTACCAGACGACCCAAGACCTGGGTCCACCAGAGGACCACACACCAGCGTGGGGTCCACAATCCTCTGAACTTCAGCTCCACCCACCAGCAGGCAACACAAAGTTTGGGACCCTCAGGGTCATGTTGCAGAGACCAAAGAAACCAACCAGTTCCACCCATCAGTGAGCAAGTACTAACCCTGCAACACCCTCCCTCCACCATACATACACCCTGGCCCTACCCATCAGCAAGCCAACAACAGATCCAGAAGCACCAGCCCCACGGCTATGCACCCCAGAACCTGATTCTGCCTACCAATAAGCCAGCACAAACCCTGGGATTCCTTAGGGCTCAGCAGCCAGTTGCCTCATGACCCAGCCCTGCCCCCCAGCAGAAGTGAAGTGAAGTACGGGAAAGGCGCTCAGTCATGTCCGACTCTTTGTGACCCCATGGACTATCCAGTCCATGGAATTCTCCAGGCCAGAATACTGGAGTGGGTAGTCGTTCCCTTCTCCTGGGGATCTTCCTAACCCAGGGACTGAACCCAGGTCTCCTACATTGCAGGCAGATTCTTTACCAGCTGAGCCACCAGGGAAGCCCAGTAAAAACACCTTCCATATAAGATAGGGCCTGGCAACAAACCAAACTAGGGGGCCAGAAAGCCTACTAGACCACCCACAGTTGTCCGCCACGTCAGAAGGACCCACATAGCCCACACAGGGAGTATCCCTGGATCATGCAGTGCTGGTGACCAGAGGGGAGTGTGCTGCTGGCAGGCTCTTACATAAAGCCACTCCTCTGTGGTCAAGAAACATAGTCAACCTAACAAATACATACAAACACACATCAATAACCTCAGATATGCAGATGACACCACCCTTATGGCAGAAAGTGAAGAGGAGCTAAAAAGCCTCTTGATGAAAGTGAAAGAGGAGAGTGAAAAGGTTGGCTTAAAGCTCAACATTCAGAAAACGAAGATCATGGCATCCAGTCCCATCACTTCATAGGAAATAGATGGGGAAACAGTGGAAACAGTGTCAGACTTTATTTTGGGGGGCTCCAAAATCACTGCAGATGGTGACTGCAGCCATGAAATTAAAAGACGCTTACTCCTTGGAAGAAAAGTTATGACCAACTTAGATAGTATATTCCAAAGCAGAGACATTACTTTGCCGACTAAGGTCCGTCTAGTCAAGGCTATGATTTTTCCTGTGGTCATGTACGGATGTGAGAGTTTGGACTGTGAAGAAGGCTGAGCACCAAAGAATTGATGCTTTTGAACTGTGGTGTTGGAGAAGACTCTTGAGAGTCCCTTGGACTGCAAGGAGATCCAACCAGTCCATTCTGAAGGAGATCAACCCTGGGATTTCTTTGGAAGGAATGATGCTAAAGCTGAAACTCCAGTACTTTGGCCACCTCATGCGAAGAGTTGACTCATTGGAAAAGACTCTGATGCTGGGAGGGATTGGGGGCAGGAGGAGAAGGGGACAACAGAGGATGAGATGGCTGGATGGCATCACTGACTCGATGGACGTGAATCTGAGTGAACTCTGGGAGTTGGTGATGGACAGGGAGGCCTGGCGTGCTGCGGTTCATGGGGTCACAAAGAGTCGGACGCGACTGAGCGACTGAACTGAACTGAACACGTAAGGAACTAAATGAAATGGGAGACAGGCAATCGACCTGATAAAGAGCTCAAGACAATGATGGGAAATATGTACAAAGGATTCTTGGGAGAAGACTAAATGAACAGAGTGAGAAATTAGAAGGTTTCAACAAAGAGTTAGAAAATACAAAGACCCAAACAGAGACAAGAAATACAATCAATGAAATGAAAAATACACTAGAAGTAATCAACAGAAAATTAGATGATGCAAAGGAATATATCAGTAAGCTGGAAGACACAATAGTGGAAATCACTGAAGATAAACAGAAAAAAGAATAAAAAGAAATACAGAAATGAAGACAGTTTAAGGGACCTTTGGGATAACATCAAGTATACTGATCATCACATTACAGATTTTCCAGAAAGAAAAGAGAGAGAAAAGGGCAGAGAACATATTTGAAGACATAATAACTGAAAAGTTCCCTAACCTGAAAGAAAACAGACATTTAACCAAAGGAAGCACAGAGAGGCACAGGAAGGATTAACCTAAAAGGACCACACCAAGACACATTCTAATTAAAATCAAAGATAAAGAGAGAAACAAATAAACAAACGACAAAATGATAAAGAGAGAATATTAAAAGCAGCAAGGAAAACGCAACAACTATACATAGAAACTCCCAGAGGCTATCAACTGACTGTTTAGCAGAAACTGCAAGCCAGAAGGAAGTGGCACAATGTATTTAAAAGTGATGAAAGTGAGAAACCTTCAACCAAGAATAAACTACCTGCCAAGGTTGCTGTTCAGATTTGATGAACAAATAGAAAATTTTACAGACAAGCAAAAGCTGAGAGTGCAGCATCACCAAACCAGTTTTACAAGAAATGTTAAAGGAATTACTCTAAGCGAAAAAGGTCACACTAGAAACATGAAAATTATGAAAGGAAAAAGCTCATTGGTAAACAAACATACACAGTAAAGGGAATAAATCACCCATGTACAAAGAGGAAGGTCAAAAGACAAAAGGAATAAAATAATTTGTAACTACAATAGAGAGTTAAGGGATACACAAAACAATTAGATGTAAAATATGATTCAGGAAACAGTAAACGTAGTTTGAGGGGAGTAAAATGCAGGGTTGTTAAAATGTGTTTGAAATGAAGAGATCACTGGCTTAAATCATCAGATAGATCTTGACAGATCAACAGATAACTATATGTAAGCTTCATAATAACCACAAACCAAAAATCTGTAATAGATACACAAAAAAACAGAAAGGAATCCAACTAACAAAAGAGAGTTATAGATACAGAGAACAAACAAGTCATTCCCAGACGGCAAGGAGATGGGGGAGGAAATAAACAGGTGAGAGAGATTAGGTTGTACAAAATAAGCCCAGGGTATGAAACGTACAGTATGGGGAATATAGTCAGTAAATATGTATTATTTTTGTATGGTGACAGATAATAACTAGACTTAGGGTAGTGATCAGCTTGAAATGCAGAGACACACTGACTCGCTATGCTGAGGAACAGGAAACGACATAGTGTTGTAGGTTAACTACACTTCAAAAACCAAGAAAATCGAGTAAGAGAGACCGGATTTGTGGTTACCACAGTGAGGGGTGGGAAATGGGAGAACTGGATAAAGGTAGCCAAAGTCAAAACTTCCTGTTGTAAGATAAATAAGTACTAGGATATAATGTACAACTTGATAAAAATTAATAACACTGCTGTATATCATATATGAAAATTGTTAAATCCTAAGCAGTCTCATCACAAGAAAAAAATTTTTTTTCTATTTCTTTAACATTGCATAGATGTTCACTAAATTCATGTGATAATCATTTTATAATGTATGTAAGTCAAGTCATTACACTGTGTACCTTAAACTTATACAGTGTCAATTATATGTCAATAAAACGAAGAAAAAAAATAAGGGAACAATGTCACTTTAAAAATAGCATGTGGCTTAAGAAATAGAGGCAAATGTAGAATCTTTGAGAGCAAATAGGGAAATTCACATAGAATAACCCATTGTGACCTATTATTGTAGCATCATTTCATCACTGGAAAACACCAGAGGGAGCAGCTTATTGAAATCCCTTCTGCCCAATGAACCAGTAATGGTCTGTATCTGTAATAATGCTAACATTTTCTAATATGTTAGGAAGTATTTTCATCAACATTATTTCATTCGATTCTCAAAAGAACCCCGTGAATTTGATATTCTTCCATCCTTCAAATGCAGCCAAGGGAGTGATAACAGAGTGTAAAGTCAATATTCTGGAGAAGGGCATGGCCACCCACTCCAGTAGTCTTGCTGGAGAGTCTCATGGGCAGAGGAGCCCGGCCGGCTGTAGTGCAGAGGGTCACCGACAGGCAGACACAACTGAAGCGACTTAACACGCATGCATGCAAAGTCAGTATTTCTCTGGCTCGACAAATTTAGGGGCTCCCCTCCCCCTAGACACCAATGTCTCCAAATCATTCCAGGAAGCACAAGCATGCATGGACCTAATCCCCCTCATCCCTCACTGACACCACCATCCTCACTTGTCTAGAGGCTGAAGGTGCCTCTGGATGCTGCTAGAACTGTTGCTGGGGTGCTGCAGCGAAGGTACCAGGTGCATTGTTTACGCACTCCTGCCCACCTCCCCACCTCCCCTCTCCTCCTTGAAACCAGCTCAAATCCAGTTCCCCACACTGTGCTCCCGGTCACATCCTGCCTCAGCAGCACCAGGAGCAGGGCCCCTTCACACACAGTCTCTTATGAAGACCCTGCCTTCATCACTGTCTTACGGATGTTTTAGCAAAATTACTCTTTAAATTTCCACACTACTTTCTTATTGCTGTCCTCTCTCCCTCCAAGCCAGGTGTAAGTCAGCAGGGCATCAGGAGGACACATTATGCTACTTCCAGCGCCGTTCCTCTTCCGGGCTCGGTACCCTCTCCTGTGCCTTGAATCCTGCTTTCCTCTGGAGGGGCTCTGCCCAGTGACCATCCTTTAGGCACTCGAGCAAAAGACTCAGGACAGCTCTAACCATCTGATGATTTGGACATGCCCAGACTTGTCTGAATCCCGGGGAGACCATGCGTATACTCAAGCCTCATGTGGTATTTACTCTCTCCACAATTCCTCTGGGCTAAACTGGAAATCAACAACTTTCATCAGCCATAGGATTATTAGGGGTTTCTTCCTCCAAATGCAAAATTCCACCTCAAAACTTAGGTTTCAAAGAGACAAAAACCCCACATCAGAATATCTTAGGAAAAATGTGTGAATCCTGGATGATCCAACTTACTGCCTCAGGGTAAGACTGTGGCATATGCTGCACAAACATCTGGACCTCCGTGCAGAAGCTCTTCCTCACTCACTTGGCATGGAGCCCCGTCTCTCCTTAGAACCTTCCTCCCCACTTATGCCCTCCAGAGGCCCCTCAAGATCTCTGCATGTGGAGGCCTACTGCCCTTGCCATCCTTCTGCTCTGTTGCTCTGTCACTCTGGTGCCTTTGGCTAGCTAATAACTTGGGACCATGGAGGCCATGAAGTTAAAAGATGCTTGCTCCTCGGAAGAAAAGTTAGGACAAACCTAGACAGTGTATTAAAAAGCAGAGATATTGCTTTGCTGACAAAGGTCCATATAATCAAAGCTATGGTTTTTCCAGTAGTCATGTATGGGTGTGAGAGTTGGACCAAGAAGGTTGAGTGCTGAAGAATTGATCATTTTGAGCTGTGGTGTTAGAGAAGACTCTTGAGAGGCCCTTGGATTGAAAGGAGATCAAATCAGTCAATCCTCAAGGAAATCAACCCTGAATACTCATTAGAAAGACTGATGCTGAAGCTGAAGCTCCAATACTTTGGGGACCTGATGCAAAGAGTCAGCTCATTGGAAAAGACCCTGATGCTGGGAAAGACTGAAGGCAGGAGGAGAAGGGGATGACAGAGGATGAGATGGTTGGATAGCATCACTGACTCAATGGACATGAGTTTGAGCAAAATCCAGGAGATAGATGGTGAAGGTCAGGGAAACCTGGTGTGGTGCAATTCATGGGGTTATAAAGAGTTGACACGAGGCTGGGGCTTTACCCTGCTTCTGGCCAACAAGAAAGTTTCTTCGTCTCTTTAGACTCATAGAGAACAAAGTTGTGGTTGCTGGTGGGGAAGTCGGGGAAGGGCAGAACTGGGAGTTAGGGATTAGCAGATGCAAACTATTATACACAGAATGGATTAACCACAAGGTCCTACTGTATAGTACAGGGAACTATATTCAATATCCTATGATAAACCATAATGGAAATGAATATGAAAAAGAATATGCATATGAATAACTGAATCACTCTGCATTTTCCAAAGCAGAAATGAACATAACATTGTAAATCAACTATACTTCAATAAAATAAATATTTAAAACAAAAAACGTCCTGCTTCTCTTGAGTAGCTCTTCCATTCTGTGAAACTGCTGGGCTCCTGCTTTCAAAGTTCTTTATTCCCTTCATGCTAAAGCTCCTTCTTCCTAGAGTATAGTGAAAGTGAAAGTGAAGTTGCTCAGTCGTGTCCGAATCTGTGACCCTGTGGACTATATCACTCCAGGCTCCTCTGTCCATGAGATTCTCCAGGCAAGAATACTGGAGTGGGTTGCCATTTCCTTCTCTAGGGGATCTTCCCGACCCAGGGATTGAACCCGGGTCTCCTGCATTGCAGGCAGACGTTTTAACCTCTGAGCCACCAGGGAAGTCCGGGAGAACGAGGAAATGTCTATACACAGACTTTTGGTCCAGACTTGTTTTCTTGTGATACTTCTTTCACTGTCCACTGCTCCTCCCTATGGTTCAATAGCCTTCAAGGTTCCCACAAGTCCCTCTCCACCCTATACATATCTGAGTCCCAACTCTAGTTCTGTCTTGGAAGGCTCTGGGCCAGATAAAAAGCACCGGGTTCAGTGCAGTGGAACAATCCAGGAACGAGAGAAGGAAGGAACTCCAGACCTTGCTGTGGCAGGAGGCTGAGCTGCCAGGCCACACAGAGGAACTCCAGGAGGATGGTATGGCCCAATATCACAGGCCTAAGGCCACAAAAATGTACTAAATATGGATTTAAGCACATTTAAGAACTATCTAACAGAAGCTACTTTCTTGTACATAATGAGGAATTTGATGAAAGAAGATGAGCAGTAACAGTCATCTACTTGATAAAAGCCATCAAGAGGGAGAGAGTGGCCCAGAGTAGCCTTCACAGTTTTCCAAACATACCTTCTTCCAGAAGAGCCCATGAGGAATGAAATAAAACACAGAATCTCAGTATTCAGAATTCTGCTTTATCAATTTGATAAAAATGCTTCTAATCCAATTACAACTTAAAAATTTCGAGTCTTTTATATCCCACAACCAATGATGCTATGAGATAGAATGGTTGAGTTATAAAAAGGAAGGAAGGGAGGAAGGGAAGGAAGGAAGGAAGAAAGAGAAAGAGAGAAAGAAAGGGAGGGACAAAGAAAGAAAGGGCAGAAGAAAGAAAATTTTCTTCAAAATTTAGTGTCTATTTATTTATAAAGATTTTTCAGCAGCTGTAACTTTTTATCACATTATTAATGCTGCCATTTCCACATCTTAGGAATGACTTTAGATGGATGGATAAGGCCTAGGTAGGGCCACAGATTACCACCCGTGCTTTAAATATTGTGCTCTGACTCCAAGAATAGAAAAGAGACAAGTGAAAAACAACTTCACAGAAGGTGCTATCCTCAAAGCACAATTGGACTTTAATTTGGGAAAAAATTCACATATATAGAACTAGCTTGGGGTTTTAAAACATCAGATCATGGTCATGGTCCTGGCTTTGGAAACTTATTCCCTTTCAAAAAACAAAATTTAAATGAGAGGAAACACTCAGCATTTATTTTACAAGGAAGCTGACCTCAAAATACAAATTATTCATTAGTAGAAAATCCATTTTGTATTTCATATGTTATTGGCTAATCTTAACTTGAGATAATTGGGGAAGATATTTTAAAATTCCTTTTGTGCTTTTCATAGAAAGCAATCAAGCACAATGGGCTATCAATTGACGTTAATTGTTTTTAAAACCTAGATGATTTTTTCTCAATCCACAGACTGAAAACTGTATCACAAAATCTTTCAATTATTTCTTTCACTTCCTCTAGTTTGTACTTTAGAGGCAGAAAGGTCATATGACAAAGAAATGAAATGCTGTAATAATCACTTATTATGAAGATAACCATGGTTCTATATCACACACACCGCACATACACACACCTTCTTTTTCATCCTGTTGCCCTTTTAAAATTCCTCTCTGTTTTTCTGCATTTCCTAGTCTTCATGGTGCAGCCTATCTGCATCACCTTGTCTCTCGTTTGCCCTCCAGATCTACTCGGACCCTTCTCCATCCTCCCCTGGGCCCTGGAAGGCTGAGCTTGGAGACTGCCACCCACTTCCTTACACTCTGCCCTCTGGGTGGTTCACTTGGAGGAAGTTCAGGCAGAAGACAAACAGAAAGTGAGGCCATGGTATTTATTCCACAGCTTCCTCTCTGCTAAGTACCTCTGCAATAGGATACCATTCTTGCCATGTGGCCCTCCCCTTTAAGCTCCCCTGTTTGGGTTCCATTGAGCCCCACTTCCCTTGCTCCTTCAGGCCTGGGTATTTGTTCCCTGTCAGGACCCTGTCTAACCCAGAAGACTTTCTTTTTGAAAATAATTTATTTTATTGAAGTATAATTGATTTACAATGTTGTGTTAATTACTGATGTACAGCAAAGTGATCAGTTACACATACATATACATTTTTTCATATATATATGATAATTGGGAAAGATTATATATATATATATATGATATATATATATATATATATATATATATATATATATATACATTCTTTTCTATTATGGTTTATTACAGGCTAGGAATATAGTTTCCTGTGCTATACAATAGGTCTTCATTGTTTACCCAGTCTATATATACTTGTTTGCACCTACTAATCCCAAACTCCCAATCCATTCCTCTCCTACCCTACCTCTCCCTTGGCAACCACAAGTCTGTTCTCTGTATCTGTGGGTATGTTTCTGTTTCTCAAATAACTTCATTTGTGTCATATTTTAGATTCTACATATAAGTTATATCATATGGTATTTGTTTCTTTCTGATTTACTTCACTTAATATGATAAAATCTATCAAATCTATGTTGCTGCAAATAGCATTATTTAATTCATTTTTATGGCTGAAAGGTATTCCATTGCATATACATACCATATCTTCTTTATCCATTCCCTTGTCAATGGACATTTAGCTTGTTTCCATGTCCTGGCTACTGTAAATACTGCTGCTATGAACACAGGGATGCATTTATCTTTTTGAATTACAGTTTTGTGCAGATATATGCCCAGGTGTGAGATTGCTGGATCATACCACAAATCTAGTTTTAGGTTTGTTAGGAACCTCTGGCTTGAAACTCAACATTCAAAAAACAAAGATCACGGCATCCAGCCCCATCACTTCATGGCAAATAGATGGAGAAGCAATGGAAGCAGTGACAGACTTTATTTTGGGGGGCTCCAAAATCACTGCAGATGAAGACTGCAGTCATGAAACTAAAAGACGCTTGCTCCTTGGAAGAAAAGCTATGAAAAACCTAGACAGCATATTAAAAAGCAGAGACATTACTTTGCTGACAAAGGTCTGTCTAGTCAAAGCTATGGTTTTTCCAGTAGTCATTACAGATGTGAGAGTTGGTCCATAAAGAAAGCTAATCACCAAAGAATTGATGCTTTTGAACTGTGGTGTTGGAGAAGACTTGGACTTGAGAGTCCCTTGGACTGAAAGGAGATCCAACCAGTCCATCCTAAAGGATATCAGTCCTGAACATTTATTGGAAGGACTGATGCTGATGCTGAAGCTCCAGAATTTTGGCCACCTGATTCTAAGAACTGACCCATTGGAAAGACCCTGATGCTGAGAAAGACTGAAGGCAGGAGGAGCAGGGGATGACAGAGGATGAGATGGTTGGATGGCCTCACCAACTTGGTGGACATGAGTTTAAGCAAGCTCCGGGAGTCAGTGATGGACAGTGAAGCCTGGCGTGCTGCAGAACATGGGGTCTCAAAGAGTCAGACACAACTGAACAACTGAACTGAACTGAATTGAGGAACCTCTATAGTATTTCCACAGTGGCTGCGCCAGCTTACATTCCCACCAACAGTGTAGGAGATTCAGTAGCCTTTCTGAACTTCCTTCTTCTCTTGGTTTCTGGATATTGCTCCCTTTCATCTAATCCTGCTTTCCTGATTAATCCTTCTGGAGCATGGCTGTCATAGCTCACTAGCAACGGGCATATGCCTTTGTAACAGTGCTCTACCCTCAACACTGAGCTTCTTGCTTCTTTAAAGAACATGGGGAAGACACAGAAAATTGTGGTATAGGTTCACCACCCACCCCAAAACATATATACACACATACAACCCCTATAGGTGTATACGTGTATATTTTTCTTTAAAAATTAGTTGAGTAACACTTTGAAAATCATAACAGTGACAGATTTTATTTTCTTGGGCTCCAAAATCACTGCGGATGGTGACTGCAGCCATGAAATTAAAAGATGCTTGCTCCTTGGAAGAAAAGCTAGACAGCATATTAAACAAACCTAGACAGCATAATAAAAACAGAGACATCAACACAATAATAGTAGGAGAATTTAACACTCACTTACACCAATGGACAGATCATTAAAACAGAAAATTAATAAGGAAACACAAGTCTTAAATGATACATTAGATGAAATGGATTTCATTGACATCTTCAGGACATTCCATCCAAATGCAGAAGAATACACCTTCTTCTCAAGTGAACATGGAACGTTCCCCAGGATAGGCCACATTTTGGGTTACAAATCAAACCTCAATAAATTTAAGAAAATTGAAATCATATCAAGCATCTTCTCCAACCACAACTCAATGAGACTAGATATCGATTACAAGAAAAAAACTGTAAGAAAAACAAACTCATGGAGATTAAGCAACATGTTTCTAAATAAACAACAGGTTACTGAAGAAATCAAAAGGGAAATAAAAAAATTTCTAGAAGCAAATGACAATGAAAACATGACAACTTCTTATAGCAATGCAATCCTACCTCAAGAAACAAGAGAAATATCGAATAGACAACCTAACTTTACACCTAAAAGAACTGGAAAAGGAAGAACAAAAACCCCCCAAAATCAGTAGAAGGAAAGAAATCATAAATATCTGAGCAGAAATAAATGAAAAAGAAATGAAAGAAACAATAGTAAAGATGAATAAAACTAAAAGCTGGTACTCTGAGAAGACAAACAAAATTGACAAGCCTTTAGCTAGACTCAAGAAAAAAAGAGAAGAATCAAATCAACAAAATTAGAAATGAAAAAGGAGAGGTTACAACAGAGAGTGCAGAAATACAAAGGCTTATAAGAGACTATTATGAACAATTATATGGCAATAAAATGAATAACCTGGAAGAAATAGACAGATTCTTAGAAAAGTTCAATCATCCAAGACAGAACCAGGAAGAAATAGAAATTATGAACAACCCAATTACAACCACTTAAATTGAAGCTGTGATCAAAAATCTCCCAAAAAACAAAAGCCTGGGACCAGATGGCTTCACAGGAGAATTCTATCAAATATTTAGAGAAGAGTTAATGCCTATCCTTCTAAAACTCTTTCAAAAAATTGCAGAGGAAGGAACACTACCAAACACTACCAAACATTCTATGAGGCCACCATCACCCTGCTGCCAAAACCAGACAAAAACAACACAAAAAAAGAAAACTACAGGCCAGTATCACTGATGAACATAGATGCAAAAATCTTCAACACAATTTTAGCAAACAAAATTCAGCAACACATCAAAAAGCTCATACACCATGACCAAGTTGGGTTTATTCCAGGGATGCAAAGATTCTTCAATATATGCAAATCAATCAATGTGATACATCATATTAAATTGAAAGGTAAGAGCCATATGATAATCTCAATAGATGCAGAAAAAGCCTTTGACAAAATTCAGCACCTATTTATGATTAAAACTCTTCAAAAACATGGGCATAGAAGGAACCTACCTCGACATAGTAAAGGCCATATATGAGAAGACCACAGTCAACATTATTCTCAATGGTGAAAAACTAATAGCACTCTCCCTAAGATCAGGAACAAGACAAGGGTGTCCACTTTCACCACTATTATTCAACATAGTTCTGGAAGTCCTAGCTACAGCAATCAGAGAAGAAAAAGAAATAAAAGGAATCCAGATTGGAAAAGAAGAAGTAAAGCTCTCACTGTTTGCAGATACTGTACAGGATACTGTACATAGACAACCCTAAAGATAGTATCAGAAAATTGCGAGAGCTAATCAGTGAATTTAGCAAAGTTGCAGGATACAAAATCAATACAGAGAAATCACTTGCATTTCTATACACTAACAATGAAAAATCAGAAAGAGAAATTAAGGAATAAATCCCATTCACCATTGCAACAAAAAGAATTAAATATCTAGGAATAAACTCACCTGTGGAGACAAAAGAACTGTACACAGAAAATTATAAGACACTGATGAAAGAAATCAAAGATGACATAAACAGATGGAGAGCTATTCCATATTCCTGGGTAGGAAGAATCAATATTGTGAAAATGACTATACTACCAAATGTAATCTACAGATTCAATGCAATCCCTATCAAATTACCAATGGCATTTTTCATAGAACTAGAACAAAAAATTACACAATTCATATGGAAACACAAAAGACCCCAAATAGCCAAAAGAGTCTTGAGAAAGAAGAATGGAGCTGGAGGAATCAACCTTCCTGACTTCAGATTATACTACAAAGTTACAGTCATCAAGACACTATGGTACTTGTACAAAAACAGAAATATAGGCCAATGGAATAAGATAGAAAGCCCAGAAATATACCCATGCACCTATGGGTACCTTATTTTTTATAAAGGAGGCAAGAATATACAATGGGGCAAAGATAGAGTCTTCAATAAATGGTGCTGGGAAAACTGGACAGCTACATGTAAAAGAATGAAATTAGAACACTTCCTAACACCACACACAAAGATAAACTCAAAATGGATTAAAGACCTAAATGTAAGACCAGAAACTATAAAACTCTTAGAGGAAAACATAGGCAGAACCCTTGATGACATAAATCAAAGCAAGATCCTCCATGACCCACATCCTAGAGTAATGGAAATAAAAACAAAAGTAAACAAGTGGGACCTGATTAAACTTAAAAGCTTTTGCACAGTAAAGGAAACTCTAAGCAAGGTGAAAAGACAACCCTAAGAACGGGCGAGAAAAATAGCAAATGAAACAACTGACAAAGGATTAATTTTCAAAATATACAAGCAGCTCGTACAACTCAATGCTAGAAAAACAAACAACCCAATCAAAAAGTGGGAAAAACAGACATTTCTCCAAATAAGATGTACAAATGGCTAACAAACACATGAAAAGATACTCAACATCACTCATTATTAGAGAAATGCAAATCAAAACCACAATGAGGTATCACCTCACACTGGTCAGAATGGCCATCATCAAAAAGTCTACCAACAGTAAATGCTAGAGAGGGTGTGGAGAAAAGGGAACGCTCTTGCACTGTTGGTGGGAATGTAAATTGATACACCCACTATGGAAGATGGTATGGAGATTCCTTAAAAAACTAGGAATAAAACCACCATATGACCCAGCAATCCCACTCCTAGGCATATATCCTGAAGAAACCAAGTATCCTATTGTTCACTGCAGCAATAGCTAGAACATGGAAGCAACCTAAATATCCATGGATGGATGAATGGATAAAGAATTTGTGGTACATATACACAATGGAATATTACTCAGCCATAAAAGGGAACATATTTGAGTCAGTTCTGATGAGATAGATGAACCTAGAACCTATTATACAGAGTGAAGTGAGTCAGAAAGAGAAAGATAAATATTGTATTCTAATGCACATACACGGAATATAGAAAAACGGTACTCAAGAATTTATTTACAGAGCAGAAATGGAGAAACAGACATAGAGAATAGACTTATGGACATCAGGAGAGGGGAGGAGAGGGTGAGATGTATGGAAAGAGTAACATGGAAACTTACATTACCATATGTAAAATAGATAGCCAATGGGAATTTGCTGTATGGCTCAGGAAACTCAAACAGGGGCTCTGTATCAACCTAGAGGGGTGGGATGGGGAGGGAGATGGGAGGGAGGTTCAAAAGGGATGGGATATATGTATACCTATGGCTGATTCATGTTGAGGTTTGATAGAAAACAAGAAAATTCTGTAAAACAACTACCTTTCAATAAAAAAAATAAATTAAAAAAAACACACACAGAGACATCACTTTGCCAGCAAAGATCCATATAGCCAAAGCTATGTTTTTTCCAGAGAGTTGGACCATAAAGAACACTGAGCACCAAAGAACTGATCCTTTCGAACTATGGTGCTGGAGAAAACTCATGAGAGCCCCTTGGACAGCAAGGAGATCAAATCAGTCAAACATAAAGGAAATCAACCCTGAATGGAAAGACTGATGCAGAAGCTGAAGCTCCAATAACCTGGCCACCTAACGTGAAGAGCTGACTCATTGGAAAAGAACCTGATGCTTGAAAAGATTGAGAGCAGAAGGAAGAGAAGGCAATAGAGGATGAGATGGTGGATGGCAACACTGACTCAAAGAACATGAGTTTGAGCAAATCTAGGGAGATAGTGAACGACAGGGAAGCCTGACATGCTGCAGTTCATGGGGTCACAAAGAGTCAGACACCACTTAGCTACTGAACAACAACAACTCTAAAAATCATAAAAGTGACACATTTGTTACAACCAGTGTAAAAATATGTAAAGCAAAGTCAAAGCTCTTCCCCAGTACTTCTGGTTCCTTCCCCTTCCCCTCACTCACCTTCACCTTGCCTTGCCCTTAGATATAGAATGTGAACACCTTGGACTATCTTTCTTTACACTGTTTCCATGATATACAAACCCATACCAAACATATATACTCATATATAGAAAGGAGTGTGATTTTCAGTCTTTAGAAAAACAGAGCATACTCTACCTTATTTTTCAACTTACTAAATATCTAGTTCCATTCTTTAGAGATTAAATATATTTAAATTTATGTAGCTATTTCTCTATTGATTGACACTTCATTTTTTTTTTCCAGCTGCTTTGGCTACTACACATAATGTTGCAATAAACACCCTTATACATATATTCTTACTAGTGCATCTATTTCTGTGACCTAAAGTCCTAAAATAGGGTTGGTAGGTAAAAGTTACATATAGTTTCAATTACACATGGAATCTTCCCAGATCAGGGATTGAACCTGTGTCTCCTTCATTGGCAGGCAGATTCTTTACCACTGAGCCACCAGGGAAGCCCTGATCTTACTTTCTGTCAACATAAATTACAGATAATTTTCTAAGTGTTACATACTTTTAGTAGTCAGCTTCAATGGCTGGATATAGCCATTAGTGTTGTGGAGCTTCTTAAAAATTTTTTGGGGATTTATCAAACCTCAATATCAATACAGGGGGAATTGATATCTACTTCCCATAATGCTGTCCAAAGAGAAATCAAAGCTTTGACAGTAGCATTAAATACAACAAAATCTACTATAAATATGCCTCTCAATCCTTAATCAGTTGACATTAATTACATCTTTTGATGGGCACAAGCACTGATCAAATGATTCACAATATCAAAAGGAACTATGCCTGAGGCATGTGGCTCCATCACCACCTCAGTAACTTCAAAGGAGAAAGATCATGAGATTGCTGAGCAGAGCACTGCAGCACTGGGGATCTTCCTGAGTATGGTAACCCAAGTTCCATGTGATTCTTCCGGCATTAAAAGGGTCTATTTCAGATCAAAGATAAAAGAAGGCCAGAAAAACAGAAGGGAATCCCAGCCCCAAGGATATCACTATCCAGGTTAACATAACTAGAGTCCCTCAGGCTTGAGAAAATATTACATTCCACAAAGGCTTGGGAACATAACATACAGCAGTTTCCATAAAACCAGGGTGGCAGTGAGGTGAGGATGAGGGTGTGGGAAGAGGAGGGCCAGAGAAGACAAATCTGGCCACCATCCATTGTTAGCATATTCTCTGTTTGATCATATCACTATCAGACAAGAAATTCCTGTGCACAGACCTAGGAATGAAAAGTAAGGAAAATTATAAAGCCAAAAGGAGGTGGACCAAGAGCGGTCATGCCATTTCCTGTGTGGATGGTAATGCTGGCTTTCACTGCCTGGTCTTGTGAGAAGGAGAACCAGGTTTCAGTCTTTCCTGGGAATTACTACTTGCCCATAACACTAAAAAGCCCTCCAACTGGAAACAGATCTCATTATTTTGCCAGACTTAATCTCTTACTTGAGTAGTTAATAAGCGCTTTCAATAACCTTAATCGCATCACTTCAATTAAATGCCCAGATGCTATTTCCACAGGAAATAAATGTCTACAGACCATAAACTCAACTTGGTTAATAGCTAACGTGGGAGAAAGGTGGGAACTGGACTCAGATAAAGGGCTACTGTTGGGTGATGGTAAATGAATGATCCACCCTCACATGGGGCTGTCTGAGGCCTCCGTTGGGATATGCAGGTAGGAGAAGTGAAATGAAACACAAAGGCAGCTGGAAGCAGGAAAATTCTCCCTGTGTGGACCCACCAGCTGCTGAAAGTCACTGAAGGATCCATAAAACAATGAGGATCATGGCCACCGAGAATGGGGACTGATGGGAGACAGGAGACAGGAACACAAGATATAGATGAAAAATAGTATCTGGAGAACTCCCTCCCTTCACACTTTTCAAAGAAGGATGATGATAAGAAACAATGTTTGGATGTCCCAGAGGAAGGTCCCAGCAAAAGAGAAGTTACCCATGCCAGAAAAACAAGGTTTTTCCTGCTCCCATTTTTCTGCCTTCCAATGCCTTTTTTTTTTGAATACAATGTTAGGAGCACAGGCAGTCTTCCTGCCAAGGAATCCACGTGATTTTAATGACTGGATCCTATAGTGCTGTGAAGATCCAAGCAGAAAGCTGGGCCAAAGAAAAGGGAATGGTTCTGAGCAACTGTATGGAGAGGTCTCGTGAAAGGGTGACCATCTGTTGAACTGGCCCTTCAGTGAGTTCAAGGTCAGTCATCAGAGAAACTGAATGTCCTCTGTGTGCCTACCTTGACCCAGATGCAATAGAACTTTTATAACATCTTTTTTTAATAGAAAAAGGACAACAAAATAAAAACATAATTCTAAGTTGGGATGGGGGGACATTTACTGAAATTCAGTGTACTTATTGTAGTTTCTGGAGAAGTGGCACACCCAGTCATAGGATTTAGTGTGACTTTTGAAAAGAGCCTTTGGGGTTGTGGTGGCTCTTGTATGCCCAGTCTCTAGAAGTCTCTGTCTAATAATTGCAGAGAGCTTCCTTTCCATATTTTGAAAGCTCCAGCATCCACACAGAGAAAGGATTTTCATCACTAGGGTTCTATGACACATGACATAAAATCTACAATTATATGACTTCGCTGATGAAGCAGTTTGGTTCTATTAGGAAGTAGCAAGTTTCATCAAACTGAGAGCAGTATACTACAAACACAAAATGAAGAACATTTACTACACTTTAAAGAATCACACCCTGGATCAGTGATTTAGAGAAATTTATAAAATGGCAAGAGTCCAAAATGAACAGAAGCTTTTTAAATTCCTCTTTCCTAGATAGATATTTTTATCTCAAAAATTTCACATGATGTTTCCTCTCACCTTTAAGGGACTCTGTGTTATATTACAAGCCTAGACAAGGCATTGACCATATGCTGTGAAATGACTACTGAAAAAGAACCTATTACCTACACAAAGGCATGCAATACCCTGGGTACCTGGCTGCACTGAACTGGAATATTGTGTGAATTCAGGAGTGGCACTTTAATAAACTTTTTGGGTCTTATCGAACCCACTTATAGAACTGCCAGAACTATTTTCATGTAAAATTTTAAATCACATGGAACATACAAGCCAAATTAGCTCTTTAGCACTTTCTGCATAAGACACGATGTTATACCAGTAACAGCAAAAACCCATATATAAAACATAACTTCATGATAAACAGTACTTTGTGCTTATTTGAGAAATAAAAAAAGAGTTAAAAAAAAACCCAGAAAATCTGAACCAAGTTTCTTCAAGTTAGAAGGAATTCATCCCTCTTCTAGTATTTAAAAAAATTATTTTGTCATAAAATAAGACCACTTACAAAAGTGATCACTATAAAGAAGCAAAACCAAAACCTGAAACCTCTGACAAGAGAGGCGCAAAGACACAGTATGCTTCCACTCTTAGGGAATCCCAACCAATCTAGGCTACCCCAGCAGTGTGAAGAGCAGAATTTAGGTCAAGGGGCCAATCAGCATCAAAGGCAGTGACAAGTTGCTACTTCCCTCTGCCCAGTCCTGTTTCCTTTGAGAGAGTCCTGTGTTCAGCAACCATGGAGGCAGCTTTAGAGCATGCCAAAACAAACAAACGAAAAAAATTTAAGGCATTTACAAAATATTGCTTCTAGAAGCAACTACACCCCTAACCCCATAAGTCAACACCACCTCCACACTCCTTAATAACACTCCCAGCTGTAGTGTTACAAGGTGAATTGACTTGGCCAAGGAATATCGATTCATTGTTAATTAGCCAGTCTCTGAATAGCATGAGCAGATTGCCTGTGGGTCGCCCGTGAACACACGTAAAGCATTTTAAACTGGGACTAACCTGGAGGTGACTGGTGCTGGGGCTGAGCTGTGGTCCTCCCGGGCCCCAAGGTCTTTTCCAAAGGTTCCCCGGGCACCAACCGAGGTTGGCCCACTCTGAGGGAGGTCGAGCTGGCCCCTTTGGTCTCCGTGACCTTGGCAGAGGATGGTGGCTCCAAGGTGTCGGCAGAGAGGGACCCAGAGAAAGCACGGCTCCTTCCAGAAAGAGAGTCATCAAGAGCGGCTTCTCTCTCTCCAGGCGGTGAGGAGAGCCGGAGGATCCTATGATGCTGCTGAGGGCTGGGGAGCCTTGGAGAGAGAGGTGAGGGAACAGGTGACATCCGTTTGCGCGTGCTGGGTGGAAAGGCTGAATTATTAATTACCGTGCCAAGAGCAGCCAGCGCTAGTGGGGGCAGCCTTTTCTCATCACTTCCAGGGTCCACGCCACCATGGGGCAGATCCAGAAACAAGGTTTTGCGGCTGCCTCTTCCAAGCCCAGCTCCCCTCCTGCTCCTGGTTTCTGGGAGGGTGTGGGCGCCAATTGTGCCAAAGGGAAAGCCCAGCCGTTTGCCCTCAGCAGCATCATCTAACTTCTCGCTCTCTATCACCTTCAGGAGGACCTTGTTCACAGCCCCCTCAGTGCTGGCTGGGGGGCATTCCCCAGCTGATGGCTGCCATGACCTGTCCCTTTGCTGTTCCTGGTCCAGGCCCCTGGCTCCCCAGGCCGCAGCCTCAGCTCCCGGGAGGGTGAGCAAGTCTGCACCTGGTGTGAACTCAGCTGGGGCTGCTAGGCCAGGGGCAATCTTTCCCTCACCCTCAGGATGCGTTTTGACTACTTGCTGTACCTGAGTGGACAGATCCTGGACTCTGGCCACCACTCTGGAGACAGGCTTCTTCCTATGAGTCCACTCAGCAGCCTTCGCTCTCCGGCGTCTCTCTACCGCTGGTTCTTTCTCAGGCTCCTTGTGACTTTCAGTCAAGCCTGTTTGCTGATGCACCAGCCTGCGAGGGGTTCTCTTCAGCTCCGTAGCTCTATCATCCCCTGGCTCTGTGGAGCTGCAGTCAGGGGGCAGCCCGCCTCTTCCTAGCCCCGCATCTTCAGAAGGCTTCTTGATGCTTCCCAAGGCAGAGTCAGCATCCAGTGTCCTGGGGACCTTTAGGGTGCATCTCTCTCTCCTCTGCAGGGATGAAGTAAGCTCCCCATTGAGGAGCAAGTTGCCTCTCTCCTCCAGAAGCCAAAGATGAGACCTTGTTCGAGAGAGAGGAAGAGAACTGCTGAAATAGACCTGGTCCTTCCCCAGCAGAGGAGCCAATTCCTGTCCTCCATGCCCCTTTCTTTTTGTCCTCTTCTGCAGGGAGCTTTGAGAGAGCCCCTCAAAGCTCTCTCTCCTTCCACCAAACCTCCGGGCCTTTTTGTTCCCATGGGAGCTCCTCTTGTTGAGACAGCCCACGGAGGGCTCCCCAAGCCAGTCGCCAGCACTCTGGAAACAGTCATCCTCGGAGGCCAGGCTCACAGAGAGTTCAGGCAGCTTCCCCTCCTGGTTCCCCATCGTAATCCCCAGGATGTGGCCTGAGCTCAGCAGACCAGCCAGCAGTCTCTCCCTCTCGGCAGTGAGTTTGTACAGTTCAGTCAGAATGTCTTTCGTGGGAGTCGGCTTGAAAAAGATGTCGCCTGGATGTTCGTTTGGCTGCAGACTGAGGCTGTGGAGGTCGGACCCCTCCCTGACTTGGTAGCAGTTGTGAAACCCTTTACTGGCTCTGTCTAGAGTTACAGTGTCCTTGTACGAAAATCCTCTGACTTCGCCCCTTGGAAGATAGAAACTGATGTAGCAGACTTCGGTAATGGGTTTACGCAATTGGAGGGTGCAGTGAGTGCCTTCCATTATGCCTACCTAATTATTCATGCCTCGGAGATGCTGGTCTGTGGTCAGGCTTCTGAGGCTCCAGTGGTGGGGCATGTGATGGTGGCAGTGTGGGGAAAGCAGCTGACAGTCATCTCCAGCAACGAGACTGCCTGTGAGGGAAATGGGAGGAAAGCAGCTAGTCTTAACAGACTGCAGGAATCACATACCGACAGAAAGGTCTTACTCTTCCTCTCTGGCTGCTCAGTCAACTCAAGACATCAGCCAGAAGGCTGACTGTAACCTCTTCCCCACTCCCAGCCCACCCTTGACTAGCAAAGCTTTTCTACAGCTGAGAATAGGAGAGTGCTCTAATATTAGCCCCAAGACAAAAGTCCCTTTGTCCCTTTGCCCTATGCGGGAACTTAATGTATACCCTAAGCAGGTCTCTCAACTTCTCAAGGTTTCGTTTAGGTTCTTCTATAAAGCAGAGCTAACATACCTCCCAGAAATCCTGAGGAGAGGGGACTTTGAGATCCTTAGAAAACATAGCCATTTTAGTAACTCGGATTTGGAAGGTTACTTTGCAAAAATGAGTCAAACCTTTTTACTCTCCAAGAAGCACCTTCTAAGATTTGAGATTATGGATCAGACAGTAAAGAATCTGCCTGCAATGCAAGACACCCGGGTTCCATCCCTGAGTCAGGAAGATCCCCTAGAGTGGGAAATGGCAACCCACTCCAGTATTCTTGCTTGGAGAACTCCATGGACAAAGTACTTGGTGGGCTATCATCCATGGGGTCACAAATAGTCAGACATGACAAGCAACTAACACACACTCTATGTAACTTAAAGAAATACGGAGGAAAGATATTAGGCACAAATCTGATGTCTCTTCTGGACACAATTCATAAATTCTGCTAAAAGAGCTAAAAGTGAAAATGGTTAATTTTAAATTTAAAAGAAGTAACTCAGGCATCTTAATCAGATTCTCTTTGTTTTTTGTTGTTTGTTTGTTTGTTTTCCTACTTCTTGCCTATCTAAAGTCAAATGGAATGCCAGAGAAAAAGGAAAAATCTGTAAGCCATTGCTGGCCCTGTATGGACTTTCAATCAATGACTTCACCGTCAAAGTGGCTGAAGTGGCTGAAATGTCACATCGATGGGGAAGGCAGCTGCTCCCTCCTGTGATGTGAAGTATCCCAGGGGCGTCTCTCTGGCTAACATCCCTCCACACAATCATGAGCTTAGAATTCTATATTATGACACTTAATTTCTCAAATGAAGGCACTGCCCAGTCTTCAGGACTTCCAAGCTTAAAAAGAAATCCCCTGGGGAGGGTAACATAATAACCATTTATTAACCATTGATATCCTCAGTGATATCTCAGGTCTCTACATAAAACTACATTTTGAGAGTAGGAAGAGAGAAAGGAAGAAGAGCTTTTTAACAGAGACTCCTTACTGAAGACATATGAAAATAAGAGGGATAAAAAGAAAGTAAAAAGAAAAGAAGAAAAAAAAAAAGCAACCATCTGGTCAACCCAGAAGTTCCAGAAGGACTCGGGGTACTCACAGGGGTTAAAGGGCAAGAAGACAGGAAGCAGAGAAGAAATGGGAGGCCAGCTGAGGCCTTGCCTCTCTCACAGCTTTCTATGGGATTGTTTTAATTCAACTATAATATCTCTAAAACTTGTCTAAAATGCTCATTCCTGGCCTTTCCTAAAGGTGCCCATGTGTATAGATTCTTAATAGTACAAACTCTCTGAATATATTTAAGAACACATTTTGGAGGTGGTTTTTTTGTTTGGAAGTGGTAAAACAGTCATAAACAACCAGTTATAAAAGCAACTGCATAGCTGCCAATACCCACTCTTCATGATGCTAAGCATTGAGAGTTCAACTTAGGAATTGTCAAAAAAACTGAAGTGAAGCTTCTGAAGTGCTATTATCCTAAGTTGCACAAAGATGGGAAAGGTCTTGTCCTGCCTTCAAGCATCACTCCCCTCTAGTTCTTCTTATCTTCTCAGTTTCCCTGGATTAGAAGAAGTGTGTGATGTGGGAAAAGGGGAAGAGTCAAAGTTGTTTTTTTTTATATATATATAATCTGTTCAGAGTAGCAGCACAAAGTTCATGCTATGATTTCAGATGAAACCATGATTGCCTATTTTAAAAGTCTATGCCCTAAGAGAGGGAATTTTATGCATTGAATATAAACATGTGCTCACTTTTATTTTGCTATCTCATTTAACAAACATATTTCCCTTTTACAGATGAAGAAATTGAAATTCAGAGAGATTAAGGACCCTGGTCTACGGCCATATGGCTCAAAAGAAGGATGAATAAAACCTAGATCCGTGTCATTTCATGGCTTTGTAGGTAAAGTGGCTCCTTATTTACTGCCTCCTAATGCTGAACTAATTTTTCAAGAAATTTGAATAGAAGAGTTCCTTTATTTTGCTAGCTTGGTATTACTCACATTATTTCTTCAAATATGTCTCACATCTCACTACTTTTACAACTCGTGTTTTGGCATGTCTGATCAGACAAAATGCTGTTCTCTAAGGCTGTCCCTTAAGCAATATAATTCAGGGTCAGGGCACCAGAAACTCACTGCATCTGTATCTGTCAAGTAGAACTCTTGAAAATTCTAATACAGAAAAATAAGGAGGAATAGACTCATATGAAGGCTATATCTTTTGTGAAAGTTATAGACATATAGTGCTCTTTTATAGGGTTAACTGCTTTTTTCTCCTTGTCTTTATAAGTCTTGATTATACACATGGAGAAAATGTCATGGTTAGTATTATGTATATTAGTCATGGTTGGGAAACTAAAGCCAAGTATTAGGAAATTATGAGATGGGATTTTATAGCAATAAAACCACAATTCAAGGCATGAAGCTACTATTTTTTAAAAAAACACTTCCACATAGAAATTTCAATACAGAATGCTCTTTTTGGTGCCCATGTCTAAGGCCAGGGAGGCGCAGAACAGAGAGAGGGGGAAAAAAAAAAAACCGGAAACAGGAGTTCGTCCCATGTTCTTGGGAAACTACATTTTCTCCAATCTGGGTACTGGGGACTAGAAGTGTGTTAAACGACTGTACTGAACACAGGCTAAAGAGCTAGAACATCCCAGGAGCCATGGCGAATCATTAAAGAATCCTAAGCAAGGCATGCTGCTTGTTTAGATTTGTATTATAGAAAAATCACTCCAGAAGCAAAGTGGAGACTAGACCAAGAAGGGCTAAGACTAGGGTTATTGGGCTTGCCTAGTGGCTCAGATGGTAAAGAATCTGCCTGCAATGTGGGAGACCCAGATTGGATCCCTGGGTCTGGAAGATCCCCTGGAGAAGGAAATGGCAACCCACTCCAGTATTCTTGCCTGGAGAATCCCATGGACAGAGGAGCCTGGTGGGCTATAGTCCATGGGGTCACAAAGAGTCAGACACAACTGAGCCAACTAACACTTTCACTTTCATATCATATATAAGTTCTATGCAAGATAATCACACTCCATCCTGATTCAACCACTGAATACACCTTTAAAATCTACACAGAATGCATGGAGTAGTTATTTGAGTACTCTGGAAAGTCAACAGTAGCAAGCCAGTTGGTGAAGAAGAGTGGACCTTGAAGTGTCATCCAACTGCTTTATCACAGTTAAATTCGTCCATTTTCCCCTCCAGTAGCCAGCCCCTTAGACTAGACTCAGATCACCCTGCAACATGAAAGTGAGTAACAGCACAAACAGAGAAAGTTCTGGAGGAAATCTTCTAGTACAGAATCAGAAGTAGAAAAGAGATCTCCTGACAGTGACAGCAGCAGCAGTAGGAGCCCGTTGGCACCTAAAACTCTAAAAGAAAAGAATGTCCCTCTTTGATCAGAGAAAGTGGAGTCCCATGACAGTGGGGACAAATCTCTGCTCCTTTCTACCTTTTTGTCTCTTTGTTCTGCCCCTCCTTGGCCCCAGATGTCAGTACAGTTCCAGGAAGTTTGAAGTAGAGGTGGATAAGTCTCAGGTTTATAGTCAGAAGACTGAAAATCCCCAGAGAGTCCCCCAAATATAGGGAGCTTAGAAAATAACCCAATCAGTGATTTATGAACTCCGGAATTCACCCTATGTATGTGTGGACCTGATCCTAAGCAGCATGCAAAAGACTTTGGGAAAAAAAATAAACGAAAAACTAACAGACAGACCTTCGGACTAGGAGACAGACCTCCAGGACTTCCCTGGTGGTTCAGTGGTTAAGACTCCATTCTTTCAATGCTGGGGTCTCAATTTGATCCCCGGTTAGGGAACTTTATGGGAAACAGATGGGGAAACAGTGGAAACAGTGTCAGACTTTATTTTTGGGGGCTCCAAAATCACTGCAGATGTGATTGCAGCCATGAAATTAAAAGATGCTTACTCCCTGGAAGGAAAATTATGATCAACCTAGATAGCATATTCAAAAGCAGAGATATTACTTTGCCAACAAAGGTCTGTCTAGTCAAGGCTATGGTTTTTCCAGTGGTCGTGTATGGATGTGAGAGTTGGACTGTGAAGAAAGCTGACTGCCGAAGAATTGATGCTTTTGAACTGTGGTGTTGGAGAAGACTCTTGAGAGTCCCTTGGACTGCAAGGAGATCCAACCAGTCCATTCTAAAGATCAGCCCTGGGTTTTCATTGGAAGGACTGATGCTGAAGCTGAAACTCCAATACTTTGGCCACCTCATGCGAAGAGTTGACTCATTGGAAAAGACCCTGATGCTGGGAGGGATTGAGGGCAGGAGGAGAAGGGGATGACGATGAGATGGCTGGATGGCATTACCGACTCGATGGACATGAGTTTGAGTGAACTCTGGGAGTTGGTGATGGACAGGGAGGCCTGGCGTGCTGTGATTCACGGGGTTGCAAAGAGTCGGACACGACTGAGCGACTGGACTGAACTGAACTGAACTGAACCAGGGAACTAAGATCCTGCATGCTACCCTCCTACAGGTGCAACTGTAGCACATGCATGGGAAAGCCCCAAAGAACACTGCAAAAGCTCTGAACGTTGACATTAAAACCACAACCAACAGAAGACTGATCGGAACTTCTAGCTTGAACTAAACCAGGCTGGCTGCCTGTAAAGGGGAAAACATTACTAAGAGTGTATAATATTCCAAATATTCAGGATGCAACTTGAAACTACTCAGCAATGCAAAGAACCAGGATGCAAGCAGTATGGAGTCTGGATGGGTCACGGGTTTGGATGAAGTTACTCAAGGAGAGTATGCAGACTGAGAAAAGGTTACGGAGTACAGTACTGGGAAGACAGATATTAAAGAAATAAATGGAGGAAAAAGAAACCTCAAAAGAGGCTGAGAAAGAAATAAGAAGTAAGATAACTCCCCAGACTTTGTATCTAAATAAACTGAAGTTCAATAGTCTAAATTATTATGCTTTTATTATGTTTATAAACTCTAGATTTAAATCTTTCGATCAGTGTAGCCAAACTGAGACCAAAACCCACATCTCAGAAGCTAAAGCTATACTAGGCTTCTCTGTCCATGGGATTCTCCAGGCAAGAATACTGGAGTGGATTGCCATTTCCTTCTCCAATATTAAACCATAGGGCTTCCATAATATTGTTAAGGTGTTATGGAAAAATCTACAATACGGACTGAATTTTTGGCCACCCAATCCTATTAATGGCAAAATTTCTTTCTCCCTTCTTTGAGAGTAACAGAAGTCACATATCCAGTTGCATCCATAAATTCTTAGCTTCAACTTTTATCTATCATCCCTTCTCAAAGACCTGCTACATTTTCTGCTACAATTATCCTTACTACATTTCTTTTGCAAGAAATACCATAAAATTAGTAAAAAATCACAAGGTATCATACCATGATGGAGACCATTTCAATCAGGGACCAAAACATAGGGCATAGAAAATGAAAGGTGTGACTTTGAGGTTATAGATCTCAACACTGGCTGTGGTGCATGGCAGGATACTCGACAAAAATAAGTCCCCATGAATTGTCAAAGAGAAGAATTCCATTCTTAGAGTCCCGAAAAAAAATTTTTTTTTAGTGTCACAGAGGTGTTGCTGCTTCCAAGATGAAATACTATTCTACCAGATTCTGGGGGTCCAAATCCATATGCAAATGTTCATACCATGTGTTCAGAATTCCTGAGTTTCCAATGATCATAGAGAAGGTATTCGTATTTCTTCTCTCTGGGCCTTATCATTTAACAAAAAATTTCAAGCAGAAAAACATTATCTGCAGTGGAAGGTAGGGACTGAGAACAATAGATTAATAACAAGGGAGAATCAGTTGAAAAGAACAAGTGCTTCCACTGAACGCACAAGAACACAAGTTTTGATATACTAGTGGCACAAAGACAATCCAACTTGCTCGAATTTGGCAACCACAGAGCATTATGGAAAAGCCACAGCGCATAGAGGAAATTATGGAAAAGAAAAGATAATCTCATGTTTTCTGGTCCAAGGATGAATTTTAGAATCATTGGAACATCCAAATTTAAGATAGATTGTTGCAAAGAAATACAAACATTTTCAAACTTACTCCCCATTCTCTTCCACAGTTTGAAATTATTTTTATCAAACAAACTCATTGTGTACATCCTCTACTATCATCAGTGAATAATTATAGAACTGCTCTGGAGCATGGAAAAACTATCTGTGGTTCTCCCTAAATCTCCCTCTCTCAGGCAAGAACAGACTGTCAGAATTCAGCCATTAGTCTAGCATCCCTGCCAGTGTCTGGATCTGGATAAACATACCTCATGTTCTTTCTTCCTTCAAATTTTAGATCCTCTGTGACACGAAAGATTTAATTTCTAAGCTTCCAATCCACTAACTGAAAATACTACTTGGTGATACCTATAAGAGGACCAAAAAACTACAAAATGCTTCCTTTTTGCAGAAGTCTGCCCTGAACAAATGAACTTCAACCTCAGCACTCCAGGATGCTCCACATCAAAAGAAGGCTTCTGAGCAGGGCAAAAGCTTCTCTGGGACAATCCATTAACAAGTCAGAGTATAGTACAATGTTGAATCATTTCATGTATTTTCCATCTGAGAAGCCAGAGAAAAGGAACCGTAAATCTTAGGAGTGGAAAAAAGAAAAAAAGCAAAATACAAGGAAAGGGACTTCCCTGGTGGTACAGTAGATAAGAATCCACCTGCCAATGGAGAGGACATGGGTTCAATCTCAGAAGATCCCACATGCCACAGAGCAGCTAAACCTGGCCACAGAGCAACTCAGCCTGTGTATTACAACTGCTGAAGACTGCACCTCTAGAGCCTGAGCTCCACCCCAAGAGAAGTCCCTGCAATGAGAAGCCTGTGCACCACAATAAAGAATAGCCCTCACTTACAGCAACGAGAAAAAGCCTTTGCAAAGCAAAACAAAGACCCAACATAGCCAAAAGTAAAATAAATAAAATTTAAAAAAATAATAAAGAAAGGACTATGAAGTGGGATTATATATAATTCCATGCTGAGTTCATAGGCCTATTTCAAGCAGCAATGCCTCACTCTGCTTTGACTAAAACACAGCAGCTCTGCAGGTGCCACACACTAAATTATACATCTTAATCTGGTCTACCAAGTGACCTTCTCTGGCTGTGCCCACTGTGAAAGCACTTTGTTCCCTGGTAAGTCTTCAGGCCTTTCATTTCCTCTCGCAAACTCCAGGCAGTCTCTCCAAAACAACACTGCTGGGCTGATTTCTTCCCTGACTCTTTTTCCAGTAAGCAAGTACATGATTTTTCTCTACCCCAAATGGAAAGATCTGTTGTGCCTCATCATAACAGGAAATTATTGCCTTTAGCAGATGCTAGTCAATGCTCATGACATTATTTCACCAATGCCTAAAATTAGATCCAAGAATTAGCTGCAGTCATTCTGTTTACTGTAGATTTCCTAATTGATTCTGGGCCTAAAAGGCCAATGGAAAATCGTTTTTTGCTCAGTCATTGGCCCAGCCATGCCCTGTGACTCCATCTGAGTCCAATATTACTAAGATAGATTATCTATAACTTCCATTTTTTAACTGGAAATTGTCCATCTCTATACAGATTCACACTCTGTCCTTTTACATAACAATTTAAGCACCAGGAGACTGACTTTTTTCCAGACTCAGTCTTGTCTGGAAAATTCCATGGACGGAAGAGCCTGGTGGGCTACAGTCCAAGAGTTGGACACGACTGAGCGACTTCACTTTCACTTTTCACTTTCATGCATTGGAGAAGGAAATGGCAACCCACTCCAGTGTTCTTGCCTGGAGAATCCCAGGGACGGGGGAGCCTGGTGGGCTGCCGTCTACAGGGTCGCAGAGTCGGACACGACTGAAGCGACTTAGCAGCAGCAGCAGCAGCAGCAACAACATCAACAAGCTCTCTAGCCACTAGGTTTAGCCACTGTAGTACCAGGTTAGAAGGCAGAATGGGAAAAGGGTCAGGATATCTACTCCCTGGCTCCCTCCCTCCTAGACTATGGTTTTCTAACAGGTGGGTCCTCTACTTATGAAGACCACAGCGGCTCTTGGGGAGTCCTCCTTCAGCTACAGTTACTTCTTCTGGATACCATTCCTGGTCCCTCCCATTGCTCATCCAGGCCTAGGCAGTTTTGAATTCTGTCTCTCACATGTGATTTTGGACCATTTAGTGCCTGCCTGTCTACCTCCTACCCACCCTAGGTTAGGACAGTGTCACTGTTCTTCAGATAGAAGATACAAACTCAAGGTAGGTCTGCAACAGCTTTCTAGCTCTTCTCTCCCTGAAGGAATTTTTCTTCAAAGAATCTAAACACAGCGAGAGTAGGAGTACAGGAGTCACAACCAAATGACTACAATACTAAGCAGAAAGAGATCCATTCAATAGACATCAAACAAAAAATCGGAGGTCAAAGAAAGGAGAAAGTACATTAGATTTGTAGGATCAGAAAATCCCTCAGGAGAAGCATTTGAAACTGCCTCTCATAAAGGGTAAGATCTCAACAAGTAGAGATTAAGAAAGGGGAAATATAAGAGGAGAAGCATTATATAAGACTGGGAAATTTGCTAACATGCACAAAGGGAAAAATGACTTTCTTTTTTAGATGTGTATCAGGATGTATGAAGTGATGCCACATCATTAAAAAAAATTTGAATCCAGATTGGTAGGAAATTAATGCTAACTTCATTAAAAAAATTGGAAACCACTGGTGAGTTTTGATCAGGAAAGTAATATGCCCAGGGTTCAACTTAAGAAAGATGAATCTGGCACTATTGTCAGAACAGAATAGAGTAGAAAGAGATCAGAAACAGCATCAAGAATGAGGAACTCAGGAGAATAGAAAATTCTGCAAAGAAATTGAAAAAGAAACCAACTAGAAGGGGTGATTAGAAGAACAGCTTTAGATAGGAATTTCAGCAAAGAATAGAACACCAAAATATGCTGCAAAGAGCAAGAGATAGGCAGATAGTTAAGGGAAGGTAATAAATAATAACCTGTACAAGTATTATGGCTTTGTGGTTACTTTTGGTTTTGTTTTTTTTTTAAGACAAAGGAAACTTGAGCATGTTTTTAGGCTGAGGAAAAAGTAGTAGCGAAGAGGGAGCTATTGATGATACAAGTGAAAGATGGGATAAAGTATGGAACAATAGATGAAGGAAGGCCCCAAAGGATGAAGACATGGGCCTGAGGATAAATGAGGAGGATCAGCCTCAACAAGCAAGAGAATCGTTTCATGGCCAAAGAGTAGGTCTAAGTTAAAAGGAAAAGATAATGACAAGCAGAAAGTAGTGAAACTGACAGAGTTTACATATCACCTTCCCTCGATGGCTCAACTGGTAAAGAATCTGGCTGCAGTGCAGGAGATACAGGAGATGTAGGTTCGACCCCTAGCTTGGGAAGATCTCTGGAGAAGGGGATGGCAACCCACTCCAGTATCCTTGTCTGGAAAATCCTATGGACAGAGAAGCCTGGGAGGTTACAGTCCAAAGGATCTTAAAGAGTTGGACAAGACTGAGTACGTATGCATGCCACATGTATCACCTCATTGAATTTTTTCTTCATAAAAACTACAATTTTATGATTTTCTTTGTATTCCTACAATGTCACAAGAAGGACAGCACTATGCTAGACTATTCTATAGAAGCAAAACCTCTACCTTTAAAACTCTGATTTGACTAAGAGTCAAAAGCATTCCAAGCTGGGCCTTATTAAAAGATACTGGAGAATCTCTGAAATAATTATATAGAGGCGAACTTATGTTCAGCAGAATTATTTTGGTCAATAAATTTCTAGCCAAAGTCAAAGCTGGTAATCAAAGACTAAGAAAAATGGCTCCTTTTTGCAATTTTTACAAAATCAGTTCAGTTCACTACGCAGTTGTGTCTGACTTTGTGACCCCATGGACTGCAGCACTCCAGGCTTCCCTGTCTATCACCAACTCCCAGAGTTTATTTAAACTCATGTCCACTGAGTCACTGATGCCATCCAACCATCTCATCCTCTGTGGCCCCCTTCTTCTCCCATCTTCAATCTTTCCCAGCATGAGGGTCTTTTCCAATGAGTCAGTTCTTCACAGCAGCTGGCCAAAATATTGGAGTTTCAGCTTCAGCATCAGTCCTTCCAATGAATATTCAGGACTAATTTCCTTTAGGATGGACTGGTTGGACCTCCTTGCAGTCCAAGGGACTCTCAAGAGTCTCCAACACCACAGATCAAAAGCATCAATTCTTCAGCACTCAGGTTTCTCTATAGTCCAACTCTCACATTCATACATGACTACTGGAAAAACCATAGCTTTGACTAGATGGACCTTTGCTGGCAAAGTAATGTCTCTGCTTTTGAATATGCTGTCTAGGTGGGTCATAACTTTTCTTCCAAGGAGCAAGTGTCTTTTAATTTCATGGCTGCAGTCACCATCTACAGTGATTTTGGAGCCCAAGAAAATAAAGTCTGTCACTGTTTCCATTGTTTCCCAATAGCTGTGAAAAGAAGAGAAGCGAAAAGCAAAGGAGAAAAGGAAAGATATAGGCATCTGAATGCAGAGTTCCAAAGAATAGCAAGAAGAGATAAGAAAGCCTTCTTCAGCGATCAATGCAAAGAAATAGAGGAAAACAGCAGAGTAGGAAAGACTAGAGATCTCTTCAAGAAAATTAGAGGTACCAAGGGAACATTTCATGCAAAGATGGGCTCGATAAAGAAATGGTATGGACCTAACAGAAGCAGAAGATATTAAGAAGAGGTGGCAAGAATACACAGAAGAACTGTACAAAAAAGATCTTCACGACCCGGATAATCAGGATGGTGTGATCACTCATCTAGAGCCAGACATTCTGGAATGTGAAGTCAAGTGGGTCTTGGAAAGCATCACTACAAACAAAGCTAGCGGAGGTGATGGAATTCCAGTGGAGCTATTTCAAATCCTGAAAGATGATGCTGTCAAAGTGCTGCACTCAATATGCCAGCAAACTTGGAAAACTCAGCAGTGGACTGGAAAAGGTCAGTTTTCATTCCAATTCCAAAGAAAGGCAATGCCAAAGAATGCTCAAACTACTGCACAATTGCACTCATCTCACATGCTAGTAAAGTAATGCTCAAAATTCTCCAAGCCAGGCTTCAGCAATACATGAACCGTGAACTTCCTGATGTTCAACCTCGTTGTAGAAAAGGCAGAGGAACCAGAGATCAAATTGCCAACATCTGCTGGATCATGGAAAAAGCAAGAGAGTTCCAGAAAAACATCTACTTCTGCTTTATTGACTATGCCAAAGCCTTTGACTGTGTGGATCACAAGAAACTGTGGAAAATTCTGAAAGAGATGGGAATACCAGACCACCTGATCTGCCTACTGAGAAATCTGTATGCAGGTCAGGAAGCAAAAGTTAGGACTGGGCATGGAACAACAGACTGGTTACAAATAGGAAAAGGAATGCATCAAGGCTGTATATTGTCACCCTGCTTACTTAACTTCCATGCAGAGTACATCATGAGAAACGCCAGACTGGAAGAAATACAAGCTGGAATCAAGATTGCTGGGAGAAATATCAATAACCTCAGATATGCAGATGACACCACCCTTATGGCAGAAAGTGAAGAGGAACTAAAAAGCCTCTTGATGAAAGTGAAAGAGGAGAGTGAAAAAGTTGGCTTAAAGCTCAACATTCAGAAAACGAAGATCATGGCATCTGGTCCCATCACTTCATGGGAAATAGATGGGGAAACAGTGGAAACAGTGTCAGACTTTATTTTGGGGGGCTCCAAAATCACTGCCGATGGTGACTGCAGCCATGAAATTAAAAGACGCTTACTCCTTGGAAGAAAAGTTATGACCAACCTAGATAGCATATCCAAAAGCAGAGACATTACTTTGCCGACTAAGGTCCGTCTAGTCAAGGCTATGGTTTTTCCAGTAGTCATGTATGGATGTGAGAGTTGAACTGTGAAGAAGGCTGAGCGCCGAAGAATTGATGCTTTTGAACTGTGGTGTTGGAGAAGACTCTTGAGAGTCCCTTGGACTGCAAGGAGATCCAACCAGTCCATTCTGAAGGAGATCAACCCTGGGATTTCTATGGAAGGAATGATGCTAAAGCTGAAGCTCCATTACTTTGGCCACCTCATGTGAAGAGTTGACTCATTGGAAAAGACTTTGATGCTGGTAGGGATTGGGGGCAGGAGGAGAAGGGGACGACAGAGGATGAGATGGCTGGATGGCATCACTGACTCGATGGACGTGAGTCTGAGTGAACTCTGGGAGTTGGTGATGGACAGGGAGGCCTGGTGTGCTGCGATTCATGGGGTCGCAAAGAGTCGGACATGACTGAGTGACTGAACTGAACTGAACTGAACTGATGAGACCACATGCCATGATCTTCGTTTTCTGAATGTTGAGTTTTAAGCCAACCTTTTCACTCTCCTCTTTCACTTTCTTCAAGAGGCTCTTTAGTACTTCTTTGCTTTCTGCCATAAGGGTGGTATCATCTGCTTATCTGAGGTTGTTGATATTTCTCCTGGCAATCTTGATTCCAGCTTGTGCCTCATCCAGCCCAGCGTTTCTCATGATGTACCCTGCATATAAGTTAAATAAGCAGTGATAATATACAGCCTTGATGTACACCTTTCCCAATTTGGAACCAGTCTGTTGTTCCGTATCCAGTCCTAACTTTTGCTTCCTGACCTGCATACAGATTTCTCAGTAGGCAGATCAGGTGGTCTGGTATTCCCATCTTAAGAATTGTCCACAATTTGTTGTGATCCACACAGTTAAAGGCTTTAGCATAGTCAATAACGCGGAAGTAGATGTTTTTCTGGAACTCTCTTGCTTTTTCGATGATCCAGCGGATGTTGGCAATTTGATCTCTGGTTCCTCTGCCTTTTCTAAATCCAGCTTGAACATCTAGAATTTCACAGTTCACGTACTGTGAATTATTTTTAAACATGATTTTACTTATTTATTTTTAGTTGTACCAGGCCTTCGTTGTGCATGAGCTTTTCTTTAGCTGCAAGTGAGGGATACTCTCTAGCTGCAGTGCCCAGGCTTCTCACTGTAGTGGCTGCTCTTTTGCTGAGCATGGGCTCTAGGGCACAGGTTCAATAGTTAAGGTGCACAGGTTTAGTTGCTCTGGGGCATTGGGATCTTCCTGGATCAGGGATCAAATCTGTGTCTCCTGCATTAGCAGGCAGATTCTTTACCATTGAGCCACCCAGAAAACCCTGTTTGGTTTTTTTTTTTTTTTTTCCATGAACCAAGCCACTGCGATACCCATATGTGCTAAAAGGTGTGAGCATTGAAGATTCTCCCAAAGACTTCAGAGAATCTTTTCTTCACCTGTCTTACCTCTTTAAAACTTTATGACACAAAGATAAATTCCAGCCTACCACATGATCTCCAAGAAAATATCAGATATCGAGATCCTCAACACATATCTGGGCTCATGCCTCTACTTGGTTTATATAGCCATTTATTGGAAGTATATGGGTATATTGAGGGAAGAAACCCCTTCCTTGTGATTTTAAAAAAGAATCTGTACATATGAGATACTTATATATTGAATACTTAAGTTTCAAAGGTCAGTGTATGATTGCACAGCATCCCATAAAGATGGGCTTGGCACATTCTTGGTTAAGACAGGCATAGCTTTCTTTTAAAAAATCAGAAGTGTCTTTTTAAATATGTGAACCCATTATGTGGAGTTTGCTTTTATGAGAAGTTTAAATCAGGAACAGTCATTGCATGTGTTAAGTCAAATTTGCATTTCCTAATTAAGGACACTGCTCTCGAATAATGACGTTCCAACTATACAGAATAAAGGATTTAAAATAGAGTTTTACATTTTATAGAGGAGAAAAGACCCTGGGAGGGGGCTTTAAGGGCACTCTCTTGTTTAAAGATCCACCAGAGACCACAGACCTCATGGAAGAAGGGAGAAGGACGGGGACTCTCAGAGATAAAGCAACTTTGCCATCTCTCTTGTTTCCCCTATAGTCCCTCTGTTATGGGGGGGGGGGGGGAAACTGTCTCACATTATGCATTCTAATTTTATAGGTGAGGTGAAGTCTCAGTCATGTCCGACTCTTTGTGACCCCATGGACTGTAGCCCACCAGGCTCCTCCGTCCATGCGATTCTCCAGGCAAGAATACTGGAGTGGGTTGCCATTTCCTTCTCCAGGGGATCTTCCCGACCCAGAGATCAAACCCAGGTCTCCCGCATTGGAGGCAGACACTTTAACCTCTGAGCCACCAGGGAAGTCTAATTTTATAAAACATTCCCAAATACTTCCACGAATGTGTGCATGCTAAGTCGCTTCAGTTGTGTCTGACTCTTTGTGACCCTATCGACTGAAACCCACCAGGCTCTTCTATTCATGAGATTCTCCAGGCAAGAATACTGCAGCGGGTCACCATGCCCTACTCCAGGGGATCTTCCTGACCCATGGATCGAACCCGCATCTATTTTGTCTCCTGCATTGGCATATATCACCATAATATGAGATTTGTATAAACTTCTGTAAAAGAATTTGTGTGGCTCCAATTTCCATTGGAAACATACAACCACTCTTCAAGGCCAGTATGACAGATGTTGTCATTGTTGCTTAGTACAGAGAGGCTAAAGAGTACCAGAAAGTTTAAAGTGACTTGCCCCTGATTACATAGCTAGTGAGGAACAGAAGTGGGACTCAAATCCGGGTTATTGGATTCCCAGTTTGGTGGCCTTTCTACTATTCTACTATAGTTGAAAACCATTTTTAAAAAGTGCCATAAAAAATTTATTGCTGGATAGACTTTTAAATGCAATGTAGTACGTACTACACAGGATGAAGCAAGTGGGCTCAAAGCCAGTCTTTGGTAAGGGTTTCTCATGTAAGTATGAACTCTTTAGAAGAGGTCTATGTCTGATTAAATATTCAGAATCCTACAGAGGTCAATAATTTACAGGAAATGGCTTCATAAGGTGTATCTGCTTCCTTTTTGTGTTGTTGCTTTTGAAGAAGACATATTGGTATTAAAGATTCACAAACCCTAATGCTTACCATGGTAATCAAGATAGGCCCTTATTCATCTTAAATCTAGTGTCAGTTCACAAAATCTGCCATGTGAGTTAGTTATTTTGAAATGAATTTTGCACAATACCAGTAACTCTCTCTATAGCAATGTTTAAACAGAAGGATCTCCCAAGAAAGGGATAGGGTAACCCACCACTCCACTCCAACCCAGTGTCAATGTCTGTTTCAGCAAGGATAGCTGGAATCTCCACTGCTGTCTGGCAAGCTCATTTTCCTTGGTTGACTAGGAGCCAGGAAAGTAACATTTTAAAGACAATAAGAATCTATGAATATTAAAAATAGGTGGATTCATATCCAGTTGAGAAGGAGGAAGGAAAGAAAGCAGAGAAGGAAGAGGAAGATGAGATGAGGCAACACCTCATGAAGTCGTAACCATTGCTAGCCCTCTGTTAACTGCTCCAATGCCTCATATATTTAATTCTCACAGATCTATGAGATGAGTACCAACAACACTCGCTCTTTACCCATGAGAACCATATAAGCCTAAGTAACTTACACAAAGTCACAAGAACTAGAAATAGAATCCAAGCCTAAACATCTTAAAAATTTGCACATAGAAGTTACAAAACAATGCATTTTCAAAAACTTCAGGGAGAGAGGTTTCCCAGATGGCACAGTGGTAAAGAATCCACCTGCCAATACGAGAGATGCAGGAGACATGGGTTTGATTCCTGGGTCAGGAAGATCTCCTGGAGGAGTAAATGGCAACCCACTCCAGTATTCTTGCCTGGAAAATCTCCTGGACAGGGGAGCCTGGAGGGCTGCAGTACCTGGGGTTGCAGAAAGTCAGAAACAATTTAGCAACTGAGCATGCACACACTGGGGAGAGAAAATAAATCTCACTTGCAGGAGACCTCTAACACCTCTACATAAGGATTATTTCTCTTCTTTGATGGTTAAGGCTTCCGTGGGAGCTCAGCTGGTAAAGAATCCGCCTGCAATGCAGGAGATCTGGGTTCAATCGCTGGGTTGGGAAGATCTCCTGAAGAAGGAAATGGCTGCCCACTCCAGTATTCTGGCCTGGAGAATTCCATGGACAGTGCATGGGGTCACAAAGACAGTTGATGGCTAAAACATTATGGCAATTACGCAAGTAAGGCCATGATCTACATGACCCTTAGCCAGCATGTTAATTATCCATCTGGCAGAGAGGAAAAAGCACATGTAATGTTTACAAAATTCCTGCCAGGAATTCTTCTCTGTTCTAAAAGTATGCAAGGGTTCAGTTTAATGTTTTCACCAGGGCCTAGAGAAAGATTTGTCTCACAATGCCCCAGAGCGGTGAGGATGGTTAAAATTGGACATCACCATTAAATCTGCTTAAGTGAAGTTAACAGAATTATGATTGAATATTAATAAGTTTTGACTTCGGAGACCTCCTGGGCAGTCCAGTGGTTACAACAAACTGGTTCCAAATTGGGAAAGGAGTACATCAAGGCTGTATATTGTCATCCTGCTTATTTAACTTATACACAGAGTACATCATGTGAAATGTCGGGCTGGATGAAGCACAAGCTGGAATCAAGATTTCTAGGAGAAATATCAATAACCTCATATATGCAGATGACACCACCCTTATAGCAGAAAGCAATGAGGAGCTAAAGAGCCTCTTGAACAAAGTGAAAGAGAAGAGTGAAAAAGCTGGCTTAAAACCCAACATGAAAAAAAAGAAGATCATAGCATCCAGTCCCATCACATCAAGGCAAATAGATGGGGAAACAATGGAAACAGTGACAGACTTTATTTTCTTGGGCTCCAAAATCACTGCAGATGGTGACTGCAGCCATGAAATTCAAAGACGCTTGCTCCTTGGAAGAAAAGCTATAACCAATCTAGATAGCATATTAAAAAATGGAGATATTACTTTGCCAAGACAACTGAGTGACTGAACCACCACCACCACCACCACCAGTGGTTGAGACTTTGCACTTCCCACGTAGAGGGCGAGGGTTCAGTCTCTGGTCAGGGAGCTAAGATCTTACATGCCATGTAGTGTGGCCAAAAAAATAAATTAACAAATAAATTTTTAAAAATAAGCTTTGATTGTAGGTGTAACAAAAAAAATCAGAGCACCCCCAGACTTTGAAACAGCCCCCCTGTGAGCAGGAGCTTAGTTGTGGGTATGGACACTTAGAACTATGTCTACTCAAACACTGAAATCCATTCCACCTTTGGCAGAAGCCTGAAAGTTGTAATGGGAATGTCTAAACAATATCTAACTAGTTTTTACCTTCCGATACCTGAATTGAAAAGAATTAAAGTCTCATCCCTAATTTCAACAGGTCCTAAGACAAACACCTTCCATGTCACAGCAGGTATAGCTGGACCCAAAGGTTTGGCAAAGAAAGTAGTATCAGGCGCTAAACAAGCCTTCCTTTAATAAACTGGGCTGCTCTGAGAATTCCCCACTTGACTGCCACTCACAATATCACTACTTCATGCAAAATGCTCGTGTCCACAATTCCTATAGCTGGATATGTCCATGGGTGTCTAACAGTTCTCACACCATTTACACACAATTTTAGAAGCATTTCCAGATGATTTCACAAGTTCCGTCTCAAAACTCTGTTAATTGACCTCAATTGAAAGGCAGAAACATTAAAAGATATTGTGTATCAGAAGTCAAAGATTGCACCTATCCAAATGGCAGGTTTAGACAGAATAAAGGTGAAGATAAGTATAGACTCATGAAATTGATGGAAAAGCCAAACTTTTGAGGTACAGATGGTTACCCAAGATACCCTGTTATAGCAGTCTCATGCTGTTACTAGAAATCTCCTGTGTTCCTAGAATTCAAATAACATCCCCAAATAATCCTTTGAAAAATATTTGTTGTTGTTCAGTCGCTAAGTTGTGTCCAACTCTTTGTGACCCCATGGGCTGCAGCACGCCAAGCCTTCCTGTCCCTCACTATCTAGGAAAAACATAAAACAACTTAATAAGACCATTCCTGAATTTGAGATGGCTAAAACTCTGGTAGAATGACTACATAAATACATGCCACCAAAAAAAACAGGAATTGAATTTTGAAACAAATGGCCATTGTTCTGATTCCTAACTGAAACTGTGATAGTTCTCTCCCCCTTCCCAGCACACAAGGGAACTCCTGGGAATTCAAGAACTCTGAGCACAGTTTTGATGTCAGAAAGAGTTAACGTTGTCTGTGACAAGTTTCAAAAGCAAATATATAATAAGCACAGCAAACAGGCCTGTGATGGTAATAAGAATGCAGAATTAGAAGGACATGAAGGTCTGGGCTTCTGTAATTTTTTGCTGTTGTTCAGTCACTCAGGCATGTCTGACTCTTAGCAACCCCATGAACTGCAGCATACCAGGCTTCCCGGTCCTTCACTGCCTTCCAGAGTTTGTTCAAATTCATGTCCATTGAGTTGGTGATGGCACCCTACCATCTCACCCCCTGTTGCCCCGTTCTCCTCATGGCTTCAATCTTTCCCAGCATCAGGGTCTTTCCCAATGAGTCAGCTCTACCTATCAGGTGGCCTAAGTACTGGTGTTTCAGCTTCAGCATCAGTCTTTCTAATGAATATTTAAGGTTGATTTCCTTTAGGATTGACTGGTTTGATCTCCTTGCTGTCCAAGGGACTCTCAAGAGTCTTCTCCAGCACCATGATCTGAAAGCCTTTTATAGAAAGTTGCAACTGACACACATTTCTGTCATACAAATTACAGACTGAATCTGTGCATCAGATAAGGCTTTTAAATGCTTTATCATCAGATTAGGCAATAACGTACTCTAAAGTAGACATGTACTTGCATGATAAGTCAGTTTTCAGTTGGGAGAATTCTGTGTGGATTAAGAGATAAGGATTTACCAAGAAAATCCTTCTTAAAGGGCCTGACATCATCAGGAGAAGCATTTGTTTGGCTGCCCTGGGGGCCGATGTGAGCGAAACAGATTTACAGCATTCAAGTTCTTCTTCTAAAAAGCCTGTTTTGCGACCTTAAATATTTCAGTAAACACCAACATGTTATAATAAGTAACTTCTGGGCATGCAAATTTAATTCTACCAATGGTTCTGGGAGACAAGATACATTTCCCTGTTCCTTTTCTCCAGTGGCAACTGCCTTTCCAAACTCAAAACGTCACTCTTACAGCCTTAACGACAGCTAGTTCTCCAATTCTAAGGTGTTTCCGTAGAATCTGTATGATGAACACATTCACAAATAAAGTTAGATGTGTGGTCATGTATACAATTGTGTGTTAATATCACTAGCTGTCATCACACTGCATGGATCTGCATAGTGTGCAAAACACAATGATTCAAATGGGTGACATGAATTATACACCTAGGCTTCCCAGGTAAAGAACCCACCTGACAAGCGGGAGACGTGAGTTCAATCACCGGGTCGGGAAGGTCCCCTGGCAAAGGCAATGGCAACCCGGTCCTGTATTCCTGCCTGGGAAATCCCATGGACAGAGAAGCCTGGAAGGCTACAGTACATGGGGCCACAGAAGAGTCAGACATGACTTAGTGACTCAACAATAACAACTAAGGTACAAAGACCAAAGGATCAAGACACATACTAACTTGAGGTTCCATGGCAAACTTGATGCAGAGGCCACTGGTATACTGAGTAGCCTGGAAGGAGGACGGCAAGATGAGGAAGGCACTCGATGTATTGCCAGGAGTGTTTTGTGGATCAGCATGCAGCGATGGACCACAGCCAGCGCACAGCACACTGTAACTCGTCACCAAGCGATGGGATGGCACAGGGAAGGAGACTGATACTGGTTATGTGGTTGGATACTGAATTAGAAATTCTGCCTTTGTTATCTCATTTATCTTCTGCCCCATAAGGTTGTTGTTTTTCATTTTATACATCATAATAAAGGAAGTTCACAGAAGGACATAGTAGAGTTGGGCTTCAACACAAGTCCACAGTCCTTTCAGTACAGAAAATTCGAGTAGTAGAGGCTTGAAGACTGGCTCTCAATCCTCTAGCTTATTAGAAAGGATATCAAACATGTGGAAAAGGAAAAGAGAAAGCAAATCATTTCAATAAAGCTGGAGGAAAATATAAAGGATGGAGAATGAATGATTGTGACTTTGAGGAGGAACAGAATAGGGTGTGGGTGGGGAGTCACATCACTGAAATAATGCAGATAGTACAAGAATGACTTTCCCAGAGATTTTTCAATAAAAGAACAACATCGTGTATCCCACAGGAAAATGCTGGAGCAGCTGAGGAACACCAGTCTAAAGTTGTCATGCAGCAGAGTGATCTACCTGCACTGGCCTAGAATATCTAGTCTACCTTTTTATGAAACTGACAGACAAGGCACCCTTCATGAGTTTATTATGTGTGTAGATACACAGCAGAAGTTTTGAGGATTGGAAGGACAAGAGGCAAGAAGGGGACCTATTTAGTTGCAGGAATCTGGTGAGAGAGGGGAAATTGTGGGTTAGGGATAGGTGGAGATAAAGAAGAGAACAATGGACAGAAAAGGACAATATCTGACACACACAGGAAAAAAGGCAGGGAAATTCCTTGTGTTCATAAAAGACTTTGTACGACTATGAAACCAATCAGTGCTGCTTCAGGGCCCAGGTGAGAGAGCATGGCTGGGGTGGAGAAGGAGCTGTCCTTTCTCATGCATCATCTCCTTCGGTGGCCTGGGAACTTAAAAAGACCATCACAGAAAACTCCTGTGCTCAACAGGATGTCATTTTAACAGAGGGTTCCTGCAGAAGAGGCCAGAATAAAGACAAGGTGCGGTGAGGACAAGGCTGGAGGACAGTATGACTAGTCTGATGGCCGAGCACATATGAGGCTCCAGGAAATAATGGGAAGTTTAAAGAGGTGGAGAAGTCCTATGTAAACAGCACAAATTAAGATTGATTATATTAAGGTGCTATTATTAACGCAGCTTGACTTCAACCTATAAACAAGCGATGGCCTCCACACAGTTTGAAGAATAAGGGGCACAAAAAAGAATAAGAAATAGAGGAAATGCAATGATAAACATGACTCCCACTCCAAAGAAGAGAAAATCAGTCATCCAAATGGAATGGGATGACTTTGAAAGGTTTGCTATAACTGGACATTTTTAAGTGAATGTTGATGACTATTTGATGCAGATTCTGAGGAAATTATTAACCATTATCTATCCAGTTCCACAGACCTATTCGTCTTCCTTAATATCTTCCCCCTCTCAGAGTTCAGTCCATTACCAGCTCCTCTTGGTTTTACCTCCCTGATGACTAGGTGCTTGGATGAGCTGGAATTCAGAACACTTCCATCCCAAGCTCGTATAATTTTTTGAATATGTTATGGTACATACTCGCTTGGAAAGATAAACAGTCCTTGATCTCTTAATCTATGCTCCATAATGTTTCATATCATAAAATTTTCATTCCCAACAAAAATAATTGATCCCAATAATTATTAAAATTTCCTTGGTTCAGTTAATTAGACCACTGAATTCCATAAAACCCAGAATTTTTGATAATTTTTATCTATCAGTATTTGAGGGATCAATCTAGTCAAGATCAAATGAGCAAATATCATGTGTAATAGTTTCTCATGTTCCCAGCTCCCCTATGATATGAACATTATCAATGACAGTTCAGTTCAGTTCAGTCACTCAGTCATGTCCGACTCTTTGTAACCCCATGAACTGCAGCACGCCAGGCCTCCCTGTCCATCACCAACTCCCGGAGTTCACTCAGATTCATGTCCATCGAGTCAGTGATGCCATCCAGGCATCTCATCCTCGGTCATCCCCTTCTCCTCCTGCCCCCAATCCCTCCCAGCATCAGACTCTTTTCCAATGAGTCAACTCTTCACATGAGGTGGCCAAAGTACTGGAGTTTCAGCCTTAGCATCATTCCTTCCAAAGAAATCCCAAGGTTGATCTCCTTCAGAATGGACTGGTTGGATCTCCCTGCAGTCCAAGGGACTCTCAAGAGTCTTCTCCAACACCACAGTTCAAAAGCATCAATTCTTTGGCGCTCAGCTTTCTTCACAGTCCAACTCTCACATCCATACATGACTACTGGAAAAACCATAGCCTTGACTAGACAGACCTTTGTTGGCAAAGTAATATCTCTGCTTTTTAACATGCTACTTAGGTTGGTTATAACTTTTCTTCCAAAGAGTAAGCGTCTTTGAATTTCACGGCTGCAGTCACCATCTGCAGTGATTTTGGAGCCCAAAAATCTAAGTCTGACACTGTTTCCACTGTTTCCCCATCTATTTCCCATGAAGTGATGGGACCAGATGCCATGCTCTTCATTTTCTGAATGTTGAGCTTTAAGGCAACTTTTTCACTCTCCTCTTTCACTTTCATCAAGAAGCTTTTTAGTTCCTCTTTACTTTCTGCCATAAGGGTGGTGTCATCTGCATATCTGAGGTTATTGATATTTCTCCTGGCAATCTTGATTCCAGCTTGTGCTTCCTCCAGCCCAGCGTTTCTCATGATGTACTCTGCACAGAAGTTAAATAAGCAGGGTGACAATATACAGCCTTGACATACTCCTTTCCCGATTTGGAACCAGTCTGTTGTTCCATGTCCAGTTCGAACTGTTGCTTCCTGACCTGCATATAGGTTTCTCAAGAGGCAGGTCAGGTAGTCTGGTATTCCCATCTTTCAGAATTTTCCACAGTTTCTTGTGATCCACACAGTCAAAGGCTTTGGCATAGTCAATAAAGCAGAAATAGATGTTTTTCTGGGACTCTCTTGCTTTTTCCATGATCTAGCAGATGTTGGCAATTTAATCTCTGGTTCCTCTGCCTTTTCTATCAATGACAACATCCCTGTGTATGACTGACCCATATTTGGACTTATGGAATATGGGCATTCAGAGATATTTCCACATTCCATACTGTAGTTTTTCCAAAAGCAAAGTGTAATGGTTTGATTCCACCGTGATTTCTGTTTCAAACTCTGAGAACTGTCCCATGGAGCTAGATAGGGAGCCCATGAAACTGAGCAGGTCTTTCAGATGGAGAGAATTTTTCCTACCACACATCAAGTTTAATTAATAAAACTAGATTCCCAGGGCTTCCCTGGTGGCTCAGTGGTAATGAGCTCAGCTGCCAATGCAGGAGACATGGGTTCGATCCCTGGTCTGGGAAGATCCCACATGCCACAGAGCAACTAAGTCCATGTGCCACAACTCCTGAGTGTGTGCCCAGAGTACAGGAACTGCAACTGATGAAGCCCATGTGCCCTGGAGCCTGTGTTCTGCAACAAGGGGAGCCACAGCAACAAGAAGCCCCCACTTACTGCAACTAGAAAAAGCCCGTGCAGTAATGACCCAGCACAACCTCAAATAAATAAATTGATAAAATATAAAATAAAACTAGATTCCATTCGGAGGAAAAAACTATTTTTTAAGGACTAGAGTCTCAGTCATAGAGGTTGCCTAGGTGGTTACTTATAGGGAGGAAATTGACATTGCAGAAGAAAGTTCCTTAATCTTCTACGTGCTTTGTATTTCTTTCTTTCATTATTTCTTCTCATAAGCAATTCAAGAAGGCGGGTCACCCTTATTTTGCCACATCTTTTCCTCTTTCTTTTCTTAAATAAAGAAAGGAGTCCTCAAAGGCTAAGCTTAGATACTTCACACAGAGCTTGCTGTATATCTGCTGCCCTGGGAACTGGATATCAAAACTATGGCCCCAGTGAGGTCAAAATTTAGTACAAATCAAAGCAGAGAAGCTCTGAAAATACCTACATTCTCCACCCACTCCCACCCCCCAACCCAGACACACACACTTAGCAGTACTTTCCCACAGATGTAAAAAGAATCAGGACTTCCCTGGTGGCACAATGGATAGGAATCCACCTGCCAATGTAGGAGACAGTTCAGTCCCTGGTCCGGGGAGATTCCACATGCCGTGGGGCAACTAAGCCCATACATCACTACTACCAAGCCGTGTGCCACAACTACTTAAGCCTTCGTGTCTAGAGCCTCTGCTCCACAACAAGAGAAGCCCCCGCTGGCTGCAACTGGAGAAAGCCCAGGCAAAGTAATGAAGACCCATTGCAGCCAAAAATAAATAAACAAGATTATATATATATATATATATAATATATATAAAGAATCAAGAAATTCTCACCCATATAGCATCCTCCTCAATTGAGAAGTCCTGTCCCAATTGAAATGTTTGTTTATGACTGTCAGAGTGGAACTGAGGCTACAATGCAATAAAATCCCATAATGTCTCATACTTTTTGAACAAATCTCACATGCATATTCTTTTTAAACAAGCAATTTATCTGATCAGATGTGAGAGATAAATGGACATTGCTGAGAGAGGTTTGAGAGAAATACCTGGCTGGAGGGCCCCCAGAGCAAATACCATATTTTCCATTTAAAAGTTTTTCCTTGAAGGGCAACTATGTCAAACATTTTCTTCTCCACTTTTCTAGATGGAGAATTTGTTTTTGGCACCTCTAACCAACCTCTTCTACTTCCCTTCCCCTTGCTGGTAACACATTCATTCTCTCTCCTGCCCCTGAGAAAAGTCACTTTCAACATATGACCAGATAGAAATCATTCAGCTTTTGATGACATGAGTTAGCCATCACAGGAGTATTTTCATTTGCAGCATTGCCCTGTCAAAGGGAATGACAGGCCATGGAGCCAATTTAGGGATAGAAGAGGGAGTGATTTGGTCAGAGGTCTCCCCAGCACTGACAAAATTCTAAAGCTATTATCTGCAGCTAAGACACAACTTCTAAGTACCCAGAATGTTTCTAAGCTTTGGTTCCCAAACAAAAACTTTAGATACCTAAGGTAAACAGCTTTAGTTCTTTAAATAGTTAATTAAATATGTGATTGCTTGTTTAGGGATCACTCACCCCATGTTGGGCACTCTTCTTAGAGCTTTTACCTGTTTTAACACATTTATTTTCACACATGCAAAAAAGTCTATGAGGGAGGTACTATTATTTATCCCTGTTCTATAATAAAGATCATGTCACGTGCATGTGTAGTCTGTCCATGGGATTCTCCAGGCAAGAATACTGGAGTGGGTTGCCATTTTCTCCTCCAGGGGATCTTCCCAACCCAAGGATCAAAACCTAGTCCCCTGCATTTGCAGAGGGACTCTTACCACTGAGCCATCTGAAACTGAGTCACAGAGAGGGTAAGGAATTTGCTAAGAGTCACATAGCTGGCAAGGGGCTGAGATGGGATTTGACCAGAGATGGTTTTTTCCCAGAGGGGCTCTGAAAATCCCTTACAGGACTAACCAGGGAAACCAAGTCTCATTCTTCTGAATGAGACCCACTCATTTACTAATTTGTCTTCTTAAGTCATAGGATATGAGCACTCACCCCATAGTATGACTGATCCAGGACTCACCAATCTTCACATGAGAAAGTTTCCACCCGAGCAGCGCAGACCAAAGGAAAAACAATGAATTCAGGGTCAGAAGGCTTGGGCTCAACTCCAGCTCTGTCAGTTGCTAAAACAATGATCTTCTAAAAGTCACTTAGCCTCTCTGTACCTCAATGTCTCCATCTATAAAATAGCTTTTTATTCTCCCTATTTTCGATGCAGTTCTATAGTCCCTTCTGCAGGGAAATGGAGTCCGCTCTCCAAATTACTTTTCTAGGCAGAGTAAATTCAGGGCAGACATGGGATCAGAACCTAGACTTCTGGAACCAAAGATACCACAGGACAACAAGGGGTGGAAGCAGGTAAAGGAAATAATATGAGAAATTCACAAAAGAACCAAACTTTCATCAGTAATGCAAGACCCAGAAGGAAAGCAAGTGAAGTGTAGCAAACAAGTAAAACTGAAAATTAACATAGGCGAAAAACAGATGAATTAACCAAGGCTCATTATTTCCACCTCTGTTAGAAAAGAAATTTCATTGTTCGCTTGAGTGACACCCAGGACACAGTGGTCTCTCCACTTCAGCACTACTACAGCCTTTTCTCCTTTGGTCTAAACCCTTGATTGACACTTCACAACTACCGTCTGAAGAGGTGCTTTGATGGCTCCCTCCTGGCCCATGCACAAAGGAAAAAAATCTTCAACTTGAGGCCCTTCTTGTGCTCTTACCAGCCTATGATGCCTCCATGTCCTGTGCTGGGGCTCAAATCTGTTTAGCCTCCTCTGTCAGAATGTTTAGCTTAATCCCAACGGTACCCATGAACCCAGACTTCAGATGTCCTTGGGCTCCTTGCCTCATCTGTCTGAGGGTCAAAGCATCCCTTCTTTAGCATAACTTGAGGACAAATATGAACTTGGTTCAAATTCCAGCTCTTCCACCCAGCATGGCAACCTTAGCTATGTCATCTCTAGGTACTTCAATTTCTCATCCCTAAAATACAGGTAATAATGACACCTGATAGACCTATCAGCAGTGAGAACTGGGTGTTTGATACTTAGCAGGGACTATAAAAGTAATAGCTATTATTTTGTGTTCCAGACCCATGTTATCCAGGAAAAGACTCCCAACACACACTGCCTCTGATGGCCAATTGACCGTCTGTGACTTATTTTTCCTGTTTGATCAAAAGCTCCCTAAGGGAAGGGACTGTCATCATCACCATCTCTGTATCCCCTATAGCACACAACTGAAAGATGGCAGACATTCAGTCAACAGTAGACTAAAGCATCATTTTCTGAAAACACAGGTCCAAACTATGTCTCTGCCCGGAAATTCAAGCATATTATTTTTCTAGCCATAATTAATGACCAATGATGGCTTGAGTTTTACTTTCCATCAAATACAACATTTAAAATGGACCAAAAAATCATTAAAAGGAACAAAATTGGCTTTCCATCATGAAAATGTATATCAAGGAGAGAAAAATATGAAAAATACAAAAAGTCAAATTAGAGAGTAAAAGATTAGTTAGTACCAAAATTTCCATTAAAGATCAAACTGATAGTAGGAAATATAAAAAATGAAGAAAAGAAAACTTTTAAAAATGCCCAAAGATTTTAAACAAAGGGGAAAATGTATTTATGAAACCTTGACTAGTGCCTGAAAGAAAAATGAACGGTGTGATTTCAGAATTTCACCACAAACCATATATAGATGCTATGCAGTTTATATATATATATATATATACACACACACACACACACACACACATACACATCAGAGAAGGCAAGGGCAACCCACTCCAGTACTCTTGCCTGGAAAATCCCATGGATGGAGGAGCCTGGTGGGCTACAGTCCATGGGGTCGCTAAGAGTCGGACACGACCGAGCGACTTCACTTTCACTTTTCACTTTCATGCGTTGGAGAAGGAAATGGCAACCCACTCCAGTGTTCTTGCCTGGAGAATCCCAGGAACGGGGGAGCGGTGGGCTGCCATCTATGGGATCGCACAGAGTCGGACACGACTGAAGTGACTTAGCAGCATATGCATATAGTATATATATTATTGCTCCGTTTGCACGGAATTTTTCTGGAATCTTTGTGACTCAGTCTCTGGCTGTCTTCAGGGATCTGCTCAAATGACACCTCATGAAAAGGCTTCCTAGGTTATTTGACATGAAAAAGTGCCCACGGCCAATGTCACTCTCCAGTCCTCACCCGAACGCTTCTGTCTCGTGGAACTTACCATCTGCCACATCACATATTCATCAGGTACTCAGTCTCTCCCTGCACACTGTAGAAGATAACTACCATGAAAAGAGGAGCTGTGTTGCTGGATATGCCCTGTCCTTGAGCAACTGACTAGAAAACCATGGGTACTCAACAAGCGTCTGTCCAATGAGCAATCTCTTTATTAATACAAATATTAATAACTACGTATGTGAAGCATTTAAGAACAGCGCCTGGCACATAATGGGCCCAGTTAGCCGTTGATAGTGAGAGCAGGAGTAGCAGCATTCTTCCCTCAGTTCTCTCGGACGATTTAGTAACAAACACCTTCTGCCTCTGGGGACTCCAAAAAGTAGGAAGATTAAGCTAAGGGGATGGGGGAAGCAGCTTTGAAGTCTCAGCATGGAGCTATTAACTCTATTTAGGGTGCACTTCAGAACACTCAAAACGCTCAGCAGTACAGAGCGGTCAGAAAGCTTTTAGTGGGATCGGGGGCCTATCTGCACAGGCTGGAAAGCACAGATGGAATCAGGAAGCTGGGGGGGAAGAGACAGCACGGAAGTCTGGGGACAGGGTGTGGCACGATCATGAGCAGAGGTTCAAGGTGCAGCAATGACTGAGTCCCCCTTCTTACCTCTATCGACCTTCGCTTGGGCAGGCTCCAGGCTTTGAGATGTCAAAAACGTGATGCCACCCAGCCTGTATAGGAAAAATAATCAAGGCTCACCTAAAGCAATTTGCACGTTAGGCAAGTGTGTGTACTGCTGTGTTGCCTGTATATTTAAGGAGGCCACTTCGAAGGGGCTTTCAGAAATAGGGATTCATTGTTCTGACCCTTTTGCTTCTAATGTGGGTCCACAGAAGAGATGCTCCCGCATCATTTATGAGACCATCGTAACCTCTCACCTGGATGACTACCCAGCACTGGGTGACCAACCAGGCGGGCTTGCCTTTAACTGGAGAGCTTCCCGGATGCAGGCCTTTCCGTGAAAAACCCAGCAAGGTTCCCGGGCAAACCTGCACCAGTTTGCCATCCTCCCACTGCAGTGCCTCCTGACTGGTCTATGCTCACACTGCAACCGAGCAATCTTTTCAAAATGAAATCTGACCTTGTCTCCTCAACGAGTCACACAGTCAACACCCCCCAGTGGCAATCTCGCTCTTAAGACAAACTGCAGTCCTTAGTATGCCTGGAGATGCCTATGAGATGGGGGTCCTGCCTATTTCTGCAGCAGCATCTCATATCCTGCTGCAGCCACGGTTCCCTTCCAGTGGCTCACATGCTGCCCACTCCCTCCCGTTGTGGGGGCTCTGTGCATGTGGTTCCCTCTGCTCAGACCACGACCACCACCCTCTTTCACCCAGTTAATGCGTAATCAGTTTTCCTGTTGTGGTTCCATTACTGTCACTTGTCCTGAGAGGTCTTTCTTGACTTCCCTGAGCACACAAATCCCCTTCTCTCTGCCCTTCCAGTGTTGTATCCACTACTGTCCATGCTTACCCGTATCCTCACCTACACCCTCTCAGCAGTCACTGACACACAGCGAGAGCTTGTCACTGCCAACACCTGTGCCTTTGTACCCAACAGCTTCTGTCTGTCCACAGAGGATCCTCCCTAGCATGCAGGCTGGCGTGGAAGAGAACGGAGTGCTCGGAGGGAGACCAGGCCGACTTTGGGGGCCATGATATAAAGTCCAAATTTTATCCTTAGTCCAGTGGGACTGTATTTGAGAGTTTTAAGCAGGGGACAGACATGATCTCATTATATTTTTGAAAGGTCACGTGGCCTGCTATATAGAAAACTGACTGTGAAAGGGCAGGCAAGGAAACACAGATAGACAGAAACCAGTTGGGAAGCTGGTGCCGTAGCCCACGTTATTTTTCTAGAAGGGCTCATTGCAGAAGTGCAACTGAAAGCATAATTTAAAAAGTGGCTATTTGTAGGCACAGCAGTTAGAGCTTTCACGTTCAGGGTCAGCTCCAGACCAGCAGCTTTCCTGAGAAGGCCCTCTGAAGTCTGTTTCATACAAGTTGGTTCTTGGGGAGAGGGTCAAAAATCTTATTCTTTTTATGTATGAAGTAGGGATGAACACACAGCACATAACCTGATATGCAGTCTGTTCTATTAACATTTCATGGTCGGGACAGCAATTAGAGACAAGTCTAATGGAGAAAGACAATGAAAACAAGGGTGAGAAACACTCTTCTAGAATATCAGACAGGCGGATATCCTTCTGAGGACCATCAAGCACTCTTAAGCTGGCCTGGGATGGCTCCTGGCCTCCTGGACCAATAGGCCTAAAAGGGCCCCGTCAACTCACATTTCCTCAGAGCAGTACAGACACTGACTAATTCTCCCTGGGAAGATGGTCCAGTAAGATACGATGTCCTATTTGCAAGCCAGCCTTTCTGAACACAGATACTCCTGTTTGGGTGCTCCCGAGACGTACAAGTGAAGGAAGGAAGTTTCCGGAGTTGAATAGGGGAATCCAAATACTCGGCAGGATCTCCAGTCCTGTTTCATGTTTTCTGCTAAGACTCCATCTACCTCTGCCTGCATGAATGCCTATGCTGCCAGTACATCCCAAGCATGCGTGTCTCCTCCCCTGAAAATCCATGGGGAAAAAATGATTCCTTCCTTTGAACTTTCAGAGCACATTGTAGACATAATATGAAATGCTACTCTTTCTTGAGCACTGGTGGCAAGTCTTATACTAAACATTTACCAGAATCATTTGATTTACTCTTGCCACCCTTAATCCTATTTCACAGATAGAAAACAGAGGCCTGAAGAATGGGAGAAGCAGACTTCTCTGGTGGTCCAGTGGGTAAGAATCCAGATGGCAGTGGAGGGGACACAGGTTGGATCCCTGGTCTGGGAAGATTCCATGTGCTTCGGGGCATCTAAGCCCACACGCTGCAACTACTGAAGCCCATGTACCTAGAACCCGTGCTCTGCAACAAGCATAAGCCACCGCATGAGATGAGAGGCCCAAGCACCACAATTAGAACCTAGGGAAAGCCTGTGTGCAGCAACAAAGACCCAGCACAGCCATGAATAAATACATAAAACGTTTTTTTAAAAAGAGGATGAGCTTGCTCTATGTCATATAGCAACCGGATGACAGAGTGGAAATTCACCACCAAGCAGCCTCTTAACTGCCGGACTGTATCTACACTATTAAACCACTCACACCACTGAGCGGTGAGTGTGATCAGTTCTAACCAGTAGTTCATGTGCCTCTTTCCTCTATGACTTCCAACATAAATGACCAGGTGTCCTGAAAAAAGAAAGAGTTCTACAATTAAATTCTGTTGTATAACTTTGGGATATGATTTCTGTGACTCAGCTTCCTCATCTACAAAATGGAGACAATAAATGCCTACCTAATATGTCTGTATTAGGCTTCCCTGGTGGCTTGGAAGTTAAAGCGTCTGCCTGGAATGCAGGAGACCCAGGTTCTATCCCTGGATTGGGAAGATCCCCTGGAAAAGGAAATGTAGTACTCTTGCCTGGAGAATCCCACGGAAGGAGGAGCCTGGTAGGCTACAGTCCATGGGGTTGCGAAGAGTCGGACACGACTGAGTGACTTCGCTAATATGTTTGTTGTCAAGACAAAATTAGATATAATTTATAACACACTTAACCACAGTTTCTGGCACATAAAGGCCCACTGAATTGAACAAATATTAACTGCAGGCCTAAGGAATACCAGGTGATTCCCTGGTGGCACCAGTGTAAAGAACCCGACTGCCAATGCAGGAGACATAAGAGACCAGGGTTTGATTCCTGGGTCGGGAAGATTTCCTGGAGAAGGAAATGGCAATCCTCTCCAGTATTCTTGTCTAGAGAACCCTATGGACAGAGGAGCCTGGCAGGCTATAGTCCGTTGGGTTGCAAAGAGTCAGACATGACTGAAGCAACTTTGCACAAGGAATATCAGGCCACATGATGGGCTCTGATGTTAAGAAAATAATAGCAGTGTTCTCAAGGATCCAACACACTAGGACTTTAAAAACGCCGTGGTTGCTCTCCCTTCTTGAAAGTAGGGACTATGCGCTCTCCAACCCTGAACGTTCAGCATTCTGCAATGCTTAGCATCAAATGGTACTCAACAACTTTTCAGTGATGAGTGATAATGGTTTACACAGCTTTGGAGACCCTACATATGGGAGATGATGAATGATGGTGTCAAGTCAGCGAGTGTTGTTTATCAGACAGCTGATAAAATAACTGAAAGTGAAGCACAAAGATATCACTCCCAGAGGTTTATGCCTTCAATCATTTAAGCACAGAGACACTACTAAACAATCCTCAAAATACATCCCCATAGCAAAACTGAATATATAACCTGAACAATGCAGAAATAATAATAACACCTAAAAACATTCCAGAGGTGAGGAGGAGAGGAACTTTCAGAAGTGTAACTTTCAAAAAAGGAAGTCAACTGATACTGTCTGAGGAAGAAAGCTCATAAAAACAATAATATAATTAATAACAAAGACTCCAGCTTCTTAATAGTTTTCATGATACTTCAGCCATAGAGAGATTTTTTTAAAAGAAATAATGTATCTTGAAAAGGGGTAAACTGATTTGAAGTTTGACTCTCGTTTCAATCCTGTTTCTTTTAATTGCTTGAAAAAATTTTTTTAAATTAATCATGTTTATTATACACATCTCTATTCAGCTTTATAAAAGTATTTCAACCTAAATATCCATTCATGCTAAGAGATAGATAGATAGATAGATAGATGTCTGAAATGAAGTTCACTAAGTTTAATGATGGAAATTGTTAAGAGATGATTTTTTAAAAACTGTTATCTTCAAAAACTTTCTGCCTTATTTGAAATCTTGATAATCAACATACAGGATATTTTTTAAAGTGTGTTCCTTAAAATAAAGGGAGAGAAAAATACCAAGGTTTAGTTTCATTTTTCCTGGTGGCAATATGAATCATTGTTATTTTCTTCTTTGTACCTTTTCTATATTTTACATTTCCAAAAATGAGTTTTAAAAGGGTTTTACGAGAGTCTGCATTCCTATTTCTTTCAAGTTAGACTTTTAAATAGGTAGAAAGCATGTTTTTTACTTATGTTGGAAATGGTATCTTTAAGATGACTTGAGAATCCAATTTGCAAAGCAGAAGAGGCTGGATTCTTTTGAATGCTCTTTATAAATGTAATCCACTTAAATAAACAGAGTAGAGAGCTAATGAATGGTTATGTGTGTGTTTACATTTTCAAAGGTTTTTACATGGAGAGTACGAGATTATGAAAGAGATTATGCAAAGCTTCATGATGTCAGATTCTGTCTGGTGGAGTCTGTAAGACCAGGATTTCAAACTAAGTGGCTTTCCTTGTCCCTTCTTGTTTAAGACATGATTACTGAGTTTCAACATCTGCTTGCTATGTAAATGGTAAACTAGAATAACCTAGTTCTTACCCTCTAGTTAAGAACAATAATCTAAAATACACAAAGGGTCACAGAGTTGTGAAAGGGACTAGTTTATGTGAGTATTTTGGGGAGTGGTGGATAAAATATCTGAGCTATCTATTTAGGTTTAATAGAATGTGTTCTGGTGACATTCTTTTCACTTATAAAGGTTTGGGAGAAGAGTTCGGATTCTGATTTATTCCTTAAAATAATTCCAAGAATCTACTCAGTTTCTTACAGTTTAAAAATTTAGAGACAATGGAATTCGGTATTCCCTGGGTTTTGTATGATTATGTTAACATCACAGAGAGTTTTTTCAATTCAGTGAACACCTGGCAGTGAAACTGTTAATCACTGTCAATTCCATTTAGAGAAAATACATTTTTGTTGCCTTATTTTTTGGAAATGTCTTTCTTCAGTGACAGTTTGTAGCCAACAGGGGTTTTTATTTTTAATGAAGGAAGAAATTTTTCATAAAAACTGTATTTGCAAAGTGCTTTAAATCCTACTACATTCTGTCAAAATGTGTGTTGGCATTTTTCTAGTTGAGGAGTTAGTAATATTTATATGGAAAATGATGAGATCTAGAATTTAAAGGAAATTTAGAAGTTATCTGTTTCATCCCAATCCTGGATTCTCTCTTTCATTGAACCTTTGTGAATGGACATCAAAGCTCAACTTGAACTCTTCTATGGCATACTGTTCTCTACCCTCCAAAGAAATCATAGAATGTCAGACAGCTCTAAATGTTTTTTAAAAAAGTGCCTTATTTCAAGTTAAAATCCATCTCCATTAATATCTCTTCATGGGGGCTTGTTCTTACTTCTGGAGCTGAAATGAGTAAATTCAACTTCTCTTCCATCCATTTGTCCTTTAAACACCTGAAAGACAGTCCTGTTTCCTAAGACATCTTATCCTGACTAAAACACCCTAGTCTCTTTAGTTCAGTTCAGTTCAGTCACTCAGTCGTGTCTGACTCTTTGCGACCCCGTGAATCGCAGCACGCCAGGCCTCCCTGTCCATCACCAACTCCCAGAGTTCACTCAGACTCACGTCCATCGAGTCAGTGATGCCATCCAGCCATCTCATCCTCTGTCATCCCCTTCTCCTCCTGACCCCAATCCCTCCCAGCATCAGAGTCTTTTCCAATGAGTCAACTCTTTGCATGAGGTGGCCAAAGTACTGGAGTTTCAGCTTTAGCTTCATTCCCTCCAAAGAAATCCCAGGGCTGATCTCCTTCAGAATGGTCTGGTTGGATCTCCTTGCAGTTCAAGGGACTCTCAAGAGTCTTCTCCAACACCACAGGTCAAAAGCATCAATTCTTCGGCGCTCAGCTTTCTTCACAGTCCAACTTTCACATCCACACAGGACCACTGGAAAAACCACAGCATTGACTAGACGGACCTTTTTTGGCAAAGTAATGTCTCTGCTTTTGAATATGCTATCTAGGCTGGCCATAACTTTCCTTCCAAGGAGTAAGCGTCTTTTAATTTCATGGCTGCAACAAGTCCTCAAATGCAAACACTTTCATCCTTGAAAACCCAGTATACCATCTGACTGTCCTTTAGTGTGTCAAAGTTTCCACTACAAAGCCGAGAGCACAGTTAAAAACGATTCCTCCAAAAAGGCCAAAACTTGTTCCAGGATTACAAATATAATTCTTGCAATGGTCCCTTTAAGTCAATAGATGGACACACCCTAAATATCTAAATTCTATCTCACTGTCTCTTTGCCTATGCTGAGTTTCAGTTTCCTTGTCACCAGGTTTTTCTGCCTTTGTAATTTTAAGGACAATTCTTAAATTACTCTTGGATGCAAGCAACTGAAACTAATTTTGGCTACCTTAACAAAAAAATAAGCATATCCAATTTCATGAAATTCATGGACGATTTCATGAAATCATAAAAAGAGCAGGAAAGCCAAGAGCAAGAAGAATAGGAAGCAGAGACTTCCAAAGGCCACTGGGACAGTGCTCAGAGGCTGTCCTTGGAGCACTCTCTGTGACTTGACTCTCTCACTCTTAGTCACTGCCACCCTTCAACCCTAAACTCTAAATTCTTGGGGAAGAGGCTGCAACTGGCCCACCTTGGATCAGAATGCTATCTCTGATTTAAGTAGCCCTGTCCAAGAACAGGGTCTTATGTATATGAAGCCCATCTTATATATGCATGGGGGTTATTTTCAAAGAAAGGAAAATGAATGAGAACAAGACAGTATACCAAATTACTGTCCTGCTAAAGGAATGTTCAGAGATACTAATCAATGTTTCTTTTCTCCTTGTATTTTTCCCTTTTGTTTGACCCTCAAAAAGGCAGGTGTCAGAAGTGGGATTCAATGCATTAGGAGAGGCATGTAGCATTGCAAAAAAAGAGAATAGCCTGAGAATATTTCTGGGGTTTTGTTTCCCAAAATCCCAAACACTTAGAAGAACACTAGGAATTGCTTGAAGGAGGTAAGAAGGAATAAGATTAATGGACACGGAGAATCTTGAAGAAGCATGGAATATTAGTTCCCAAGGCTGTTGGGAAAAGAGAGAGGTAGGCTGATGGATTCTGGAGGAAGAGGGGCCAGGCCCTGCTTCCTGTCAGTGTCCCTAAGGAGGCCACATGCCCCTGACCTGTGTGTGGTACACCTAGGCAGAAAGAATCATAGGAAATGTCACCAAAATAATTCTGTGGACTAAAGATGACCTGAGCAGCAGCCCTTGAGAGAGCCACAGGAGCAAGAACACGGGGTGCTGCAGTGTAAACTGTGGATCAGATGCCTCAGTGACCAGAGGGTCCCTTCTCCCCATGCTGCTCCACTGTGTCAGCTTCCTGGAGCCTTGCCATAGCTCTGGGATTACGTGTCTATGACCCTAAGGAGGACAGAGAATAAGTCTTTCCTAAGACTTCCTTCCTCCCAGAAGGAAGAGGCTTGAAACAGACATGAACATGGTTTGAAAAAAAAATAATAAAGAAATGAGATATTTTTATATACTTGTCCCTGTAGATGGAGACTCTTCTCTGCTCACTTGAAAGGAAAAGACAGGAGCAAAATGAGAATTGAGTAGCTCTGCTTCCTCCCTCTCTGTGAATTCTGACCTCATCTTATTCAAGCAGCAGAATCTATACATCATGCACTGATTGCACTGTTAAAAACCTTCTCTTATAAAAACTGCCTTAGCAACTTTTTTCAAATCTTCTTGTTCATGACCTTGGTTTTCCTGATGCTCTTCTCCTGGGTCCATGCCATACTTCTATATGCGTCATCTTAGACAACATACTCCTTCTCTCCTCTTCTGTGAATTTCTTCCTTCTCAGATGCGAATTGAGCACAAGCTCCTAGCAACCGCTTGGGAGCCTTCAGCTATCTCCCCTTTTCGTTTTGTCATTTGCCTGGTTTTTGACTGTGATATCAGAATTTTGTTTATCTTTTTATAATTTTGTATTTATTTTGATAAGAACACAATGAGAAATCTACCTTCTTAAATTAAGTGCACAGTACAGTATTATTGACTATAGACATAGAATTCTGCTTTTCTTAACTAATTCTGCCTTCGTTAAGATAGTACATCCTGCTAACAGTGCTGCAATTTAGCAGCTATTGCTGTATGATTTAATTCAATACAACATTGTAAAAAAGACCCAGCCCCCAAAACAGAGGCTGAGAGTTGACTGTCCTTTCATTTGCGTGGTTGGCAGGGCTGTCTCTTCCCGAAGAGAGGTTGAGTGATGTCATGGAGAAAGCCCAGGGAGTCTGGTGACCTGGATCTATTCTCGGCTGTGCGGCTGACCATGAGTGACCTTGACCAAGTCCGTTAGTATCTCCCTATCTCAGTTTTCTCCACTGTATAACTAGAAAAATATCTTGCCACTTGCCTAGAGAATAACCTGGGTACAAGATTTGTAAAGGAGACAGGACACGTTGTTTTTTGTTTTTTGTTTTTCAGTCTGTCAACTTTATGACACTAAGGTATCATGGAGTTTTGGGTCTTCACATCATCATGAAAAGTAAAGTTAACCTTTGTTTTCAGAGCTTTAAAGAAATCAGAACCAGCTTAAGACAGATCAGAAAGTGACCTTAACACAAGGATGATATCCCCTATTACATGAGATGTGCTCTTGTCACATTCATTTGAGGGGTGGTAGGTAGCAAAGAGTGGTTTCAGAAGCCCAGCTGATCCCCTGCAGTGGAAGGTAGAAGATGCTACAGCAGAAACAGAGAGAAAAGGAGACAAGGACGTTGGCAAATGGGGACAGGATGGATGCCAGTTCTGCAGATGAATTCTGTTTTCTGCAGACTTGTGGGCTTTTAACAAAATTATTTGCAAAGCTTTTTGAATATGAACTAGGCTTAGAAAATTTTCTAAAGTGGCTGCTTTATCTAAAAAGAGAAAGAAAAATAATTTTAATGCCTAAAAACAGCAACTGCTTTTTACTGAATCCATACCCAGAAACGGCACTATATTTATGGTTTGTTCTACTTTGAAAGTTTAAAAAAATTAAAGCTAGGCATGTTCTCTGTGGCTTAGAAGACACAGACAGAAGGTACAATGCAAGTCCAGCAGGTAGGGTAAATACTACTCTGTTCCATTAATAGCCATATCCTTCAAAAGCATGGTAACCTCTCCTAACCCTGATTTGCTCATCTATCCATAGAAGTATAGCACACTTACCTACTGCCCAGAGGTAACCAAGGAAAGGAGTTTAAATGCCCCGTATTAAGCACAGGATGGGCACAGAGGAACACACACTCATACTCACTGCCTGCTCTTGGAAAAGACTTTGATGATATTTTTCCCAGAACAGAGCATCAGCAAGCTATATGAACTCCATGGTATAACGGTGAGATATTGGCTTTATGAGTACTCACACATCTAAGATGATAGGGATGAGCTTTCAATCAGTCAGCAGATCAGTGCTGCAATGTACCCTCTGAAAAAGGTTGACAAGGATTTTACTTGTGTCTCCCAGGGACTGAACACATTCAACATAACTACATTTGCCCGAGCAGAACAAGACCATGCAACACTGAGAGCACTTGCCATTCCACAATATGGTCCCCACTCTAGCTCAGCAATCTTTACAGCCCTGAAGAGCAGAAAACCAGAACAGGAAGACTCAAGAGAATCCGGAACACTGGAAAGAGCTCTCGGGGAGCAGGAGGCAGCTCCGTGATCCTCTGCGTGCTGCTCTGAAGGGTTTTCTCTTGGCCACAGGTGATGCTGCTCTTTCAGAGACTCTCACTGGAACTTCATTTGTGCAAATGTCCAGGTTTGGGAAACTGTATGGTTTACCAAAACTACCATGGTGAGTGGACCATGGGGGTGAGCTTCTCCTGAGATGCAGACAGAGTCTCCTCTCTCTAAAACATCCATGTTTTTCCTACCATGTTTCACAGAGGAAATCACTGAAGAAACCATCTTAGCTGGATGAGTGTGAACAGACACTCATATGGACAAAAACAGAACAATCAAAAACAAAAAAAAAAAAAGAAAGGGGAAAAAATCAACAAAAACAAGGCAACCACAGCTAAAGAGGAGCAGCCATGCCCTTCTCTGTTGGTTGGATTTTTAAATACTAGCCTGCAGGACATCTTGTATTCTTTGTGCTTCTTTCACAAACTGTGCTAGAGAGCTCCTACTGGGATGGCAGTACTAATACCTTGACAGAGTTGCGATGCCTGAGAAGACTCTTGAGAGCCCCTTGGACAGCAAGAAGATCAAACCAGTCAATCCTAAAGAAAATCAACTCTGAATATTCATTGGAAGGACTGATGCTGAAGCTGAAGCTCCAATCCTTTGGCCACCTGATGCGAAGAGCCAAGTCATTGGAAAAGACTCTGATGCTGGGAAAGGTTGAGGGCAGGAGGAGAAGAGGGTGACAGAGGATGAGATGGTTGGACAGCATCACTGACTCAATGAACATGAGTTTGAGCAAAATCCCGGAGATAGTGGTCAAGGAGGCTTGGTGTGCTACAATCCATGGGATGGCAGAGTTGGACACAACTTGGCAACAAAACCACAACAACAGCAAGCAACATAATGTGTCTCCTGCCCCGCATTTACAGCCTTATCTCCCACCTGTCCCTCGGTCAGCCTTCTGACTGCATTTGCTGCTCATCCTTTAATGCCTACATTCTGATGACCCACACAAATATTAAAAAGTCCTGCCTACCAATCTGCATTCTGGTTGCTGGATAGGGTGCTCAGAAAATTCCCTGGAATACCCCATGCCATCACCAGAGACACAGAAACTGCAAACCAGGAAATTCATCAAATTGCCACTGCCTGTCCTCGCTCTACCATTCAAGGATGCTTCAAGTCCAGTATCTAGAAATCTTTTTGACCCAACTGCCCTCTGGACGTAAAATGGGTTTAGAGTTTGTTCTAACCATTAATCTTTGTTTTCTCCTCGTTTCCAATGAAATGCCCCTTACTAAGTGGAGCATTTATCACACTGTATAGAGGCCTAACTTAGGGGGTCACCTACTCTACCACCTCCTGAAATGAGACAAACTGTTTAACTGAACTGACCTGTTCCAGGACTGAGAGAATGACTCAGTGAACCAGGCCAATGCTTTAAATCTGTCCTTTTCTTCTTTCTCATAGATTGTTCCAATCTGTGCTGTTATTCTTGTTTTCTCTCTCCCTTTGTGCATCTCTAATCTCACAAACCCTAAGCAGAATCTCCTACAGCTACCAGCTCAATTTTGATATATAAAACCTCTTCAAAAAAAAAAAGTAAGTGTTAAAGGGCAGAATGAGGGGTACCAGAATATGTTACTGCAAAATGTGCCTCTTTGGCATATGGATTATTTTAAGTTAAAAACCACTGAATAAAAAGAAAAAAAAATACCACTGAGCGCCAGCAGATGCAGGAAAGCTCTGAAACCAATGCACATGTTTTCCTTTTATAAGGAAATTTACATTTATAAAAAAATTTCTATTTGAAAAAGGTGTTTCCTTCTCTCACACACTAGAGAGAATTCTTTAAAAATCTTTTTTTCAATATTCACTGATTAGTTGTAACAAATGTACCATAGTAATGTAAGTAATCTAAGATGTTTCTAATATGGGAAACTGACTGTGGGGCCTATGGGAACTCTCCGTACTACCTTTACAATTTTTCTGTAAATCTCAAATTGTTTCAAAATAAAAAGTTTATTTTTAAAACAACGCTCCAGTTAAATCATCCCTAAGCCCATTACTGTCTGGAGCTGTTATTTAGTCGTACCTGACTCTGCAACGCTATGGACTGTAACCTGCCAGACTCCACTGTCCATGGAACTTCCCAGGCAAGAATACTGGAGTGGGTTGCCATTTCCTTCTCCAGAGAACTCAACTCTTATCAGTGGAGAAATAACAGACTGAAATCTGCATAACCTTACTAAACAACCCTTGTTTACCATAACTTTTCCAGGGTACTTTCTCAAAACTTGCCTCGCCCACCCAGAAACCCCAAATTCCTTTTTCTTTAACCTAAAATGATCTTAAGCCCAGGTTCTAACTGCCCCTTGGGGTAACTCATGTCCAAGTCTTCCCACATGTAAGCTCCGCACATATCCTAATAAACTTCTGTTTGTTTTTCCGGTTGTTAAAAAAAAAATTCTATCTCCCTCCAAAACATTTTCCCCAATAATCTGTGACTCAGGAGACCAAGGTAAAATTCATTTAATTTGAAAGATGCTGGTCCTCAACAATGATCTGACAATTTAGAAAGGAGAAACAGATATAGCCCTAATAAGATGGAACACAATACGGGTCAGTTTCGATTAAGGTAAGGATACAGATGAATTGGTTTTAAAAAACAAAAACAAAAAACCAAGAACAAAACCCTAGCCAATAGTCTGCTTTCTGCAGAGGTGAATTACAGAGGACATTTCAGGAAAGCAGTGAGTTGAAGTGGCCTAAAGACCACCTCTCGGGCCTACCCAGCCTCATGCAAAAGTATGGTATTACGTGTTCAAAATCTAAAGAAATATAGAAATAAAGATTATTCAGGGACTCATTATACATCTAGCTAGAGAACTTGAGAAACCTAAGTGGGAGGGAATAGTCCATTTCCCAGAGGCTTGCTTTCATATGTTGACAAGGTAAGGAAGTTCCTAGCCTCCTTTCCATCTTTCCACTCTAGTAGTTATATTACAGGGCATACAGACGACTGCTTCGTTAGCACTTCTACACAGACGCTAAACACAGGGATGTTTCAATTCCCTCCCATGGGCAGCCTGTTGGTGCAAGCTCATATTTGCTCCGTAAGGATACAATTCCCATGGTTTAGCATCTTTACAAGATCAAGCAAATCAGATTAATGGCTATAACTTCAGCAACCCACAGGTTGGGACCTGCTGAGAATAAAGGTGATTTTTAACACAGTGCCTCTAAAAATAATGCTCCAGAGTCCCAGCAAAAGGCTATGAGCAATCCCCAAACATAATCTACCAACAGTAGAATCACTGTATAGTATTAAATATCTCTGATAAATTTTCACAATTATACACATCAGGTTTTAATAAGAAAACCATTAAGGGCAAGATCATCTAAAATACCACTGCCTGGGATGACAGGCATGAGTCCAAAGCTTTAACATAAAACGATTTTGAATCAGCACATGGGAGGCAGGAGAGTATTTCTGAATCCTCTATCAAGGATATTTACCTTCATCACATCAAGCTCTAATTTGTTCCTATTCTGTCCAACCCTCCTATTTTGGGGACAGCTCTACCAATTTTTATGTCTAGAGAGTAAAGAAGCAGATACACCCTCAGACAATCATAGGACCCAGAGGACTCCATCCTCTTAGCCAAGACCTTCATTCTAAACAGTTAAGTCTGTTACCAAGGACTGATGAATCACAGTTCTTCCCTGTGGATTCACTATGGAAATAAGGAGAAGGGGATTATCCTCAGGTTACAGAGCGAGATGGGTGTGAATATAGATACTATGAAGGCACTGAGAAGACAAGGCCTGTGATAGGAAGGAATAAAGCCAAGACAGAAATAAGGGCAGAAATAAAAGAATTCAAAGGTATAAAGAAACAGAAAAGCAAGCTAGCAACCAGAAAAGCATTCGAATCTCAGAAGCTGGGGGTAGACCAACTTCCTCACCACAACATTAGAGTCTGGTCCTGGCTCAGTTATATTAGCCACAGTGTTCATTTTTTTGCTTACAATTCTTTCTAGCTGGGTTTCCATCCTATACAACAGAAAATACCCTAATGAATATTGATAATATACTCTAAATTTCAAAGTATCCCCAAGAGCAGTTAAGACTGTTAACTTCTCCTTCTACATAAGAAAACTAAACCACAAAGATGTTCATGTTTTCTACATGAACAAAGAAAAACACATTAGAGAATCAAAATACTGTAAAATACAAATTCTTCCATGCTGGCAAGTTAGAATTTCTTTTTTCCCAGGGGCGTTTTTGAAGTAATTTTGCTTCTTCTGGGCAGAAGCCAATGCACTCACTAGTGATTCTGTGAAAAGCGCAATTTACCAAGTCAGTGCACTGAACACCCCGGGGAAAATGAGCAACCTCGGATAGGCCCAGAGGTCCAAAAACCTTCTCTAAAGCTACATCTCTAATGTGTCTTAACAGAGCTTGCCAAGCATCTGCTCAGGTGGGGAGAGAAATATCTGTCCAAACCCATGCCACTTCTCTAAGAGTCTTATGAGGAGCCTCAAGAGTGCCATCCCCCACTGGGATCATCTCTGAGACCCAAAAAGGAGGGAGAAAGACAATGGGGTAAAAATGTACTTTTTAGGGACAGAACACTGGCCTTTATTATCCTTGTTGGTAAGTATTATTAATAAAAGTTACATTCATTCTTCACTCACAATGGGTCAGGAGCTACTGAGCATTTTAACAACATCCCCTATGAGGCAGGTAATATTAGCCTCATTTTATAGACAAGAAGCTAAAATTCAAAAGGTTCGTGACTTGCCAAAACCCACTCAACTAGCAAGTGGTTGAATCAGGACATGAACCCATGTGACAGGTCTCTAAGTTTAACCATTATGATGTACTGCCTTCCACTTTTATCCATTGTTTTCCTCCAGTGATGACCCTCTGCTCCTTTGTTCCTGCAGATATCTAAAGGTGTTTAATTCATGGGTCCTAATGCACTATAAACACAGTTGAGAAAAACAAGACTAATGATTATATATGGCTGACTAAGAAGATCTAGGACTTTCATAATACTTTTAAGGCACTGTCTTCCATAATGAGTTAATCTGATATGCAACCCTTAGCTTTGCTGTCTTTCCCCCTAATGGTTAAGAAGCATGAGAGCCAAGTGATCTTGGGGTTAGCCCTAAGAACAGCTGAGCAATGACTGTTGAAAACCAAAGGTGTGCCCATAACATAAATCTCTCCCCAGGAGCTTCGATCCCCAAGAAGACACAGCAGTGATGGCACATACCCCATATAGAGCCACTGCAGAAGAAAGTCAGATGCTGAACTGCTTGACCTGGCCCTCCTAAGGGATCTGAGCATTCACCTCTCCATGACTGAAGCCCCCATACTGCACAGGCCTGTATCACTGGTCCACAGCTCTGCATTCAGTCCATCAAGAATGTACGAATGCCAATGCCAATGTCAAATTCTCCAGGAGCCGGTAGGCAGTAGTGTGGATGATTAAAACAAAAGCTTTTCTGTGGCAATCTCAACAACCCAAAGGGGGGATAAAGAAACTCCTCCCATTCAACCCTGTTCCCAGCTACTTGTCCTTGAGTTAAAGGAGAACTTGGCTCTGGCCTCAGGTGGGGCAAGGTCATTGCTTATTATTTGGGGGTCAACACTTACATGCCTGAACAGAGTCTGCTTTTGCAGAACTTGAAGAGCTCTGATGGAGGAAGAGAAATGTTGATGGCGGTGGTCGTGGTGCTGTTGATGATGATGATGAGAGAAGAAAATAATGATGGGGAATGCCACCTATAAATATAAGCACAAAGTAGCAGCAGATAGCCTTCTAGTCACTCCCAGTCAAAGCCAGGAAGCAACTTCCGTTCCCAAGCCAGCCCCACTTCAGTACTCCCCCCTCAGAACTAAACACACCCAGCTTCAAAATACAGCGCGGCATCGCTCCCTCCCCCACCCGCCCTTCCACCCTTCCTGTGCCAAGGTGAGAATGAGACTGCGCTGGCGGGTCGAGAGGGCTTGGAGTTAACATACAGTTCTGTAATGAGGCGCGTTAGGAAGACCCGGGTGGAGGGCCCAACAACGCACTTCGGAACCTCTTAGTTGCGGAGCTGGAAGAACCGACACAGTAGGGGAGAAAGATCAGGGAACCGGGCAAAACAGATTTGACGCCTCTCTTTCCTAGAGCCCTATAGTCTCAGGAGGCGGAGCAGGCAACCTTTGGTCGGGAAGGAGAAAAGGCGGGGCAGACCGCCAGCAGGACGAACAAGGCTCTCTTTACCTGACCAGGTGCAGCAGCCGCAGCCGCAGCTGCGCTTGAGTCCGAGAGCTAGAGCCTGAAGCTGCCGCTGCGCCGGCCTCTGTCGAGGCCCCGCCCCAGCTCCACCCCCAAACGTGAGGCCCCGCCTCCCTAGCACGCGCTAGCCCGACGGGCTGTTTGGGGGAGGTAAGCTACGGACTGATCGGCAGGGCTGAAGACCAATGGAAACGCGTAGCGGCTCCTGGGGGGCGGATAGCAAGGTGGGGTGGAAGGCCACAGCGCCCAATCAGGAGAAGAGCGGCAAGATTATTGGGCAACGCATATCCAGGCTGCTGGGTAGGAGGTGATGGTCTCAAGGCTGGATCTAAGGTAGACCGCAAGGGCAACAGCCAATCCCTGGCCGCGTGCCCCCAGCTTGCCTGCTCTGGGTTGCCTCTCAGGTGCACGCCCTAGACTGATTCGAAGCAATGGGGGGAAGGCCGCGGGTCCATGGCAACCACTGTTTCTGAGATTCCCACGCCTCGGAGACCCCACAAGGCTGTGCTGCTCCAGTGATCAGGTCAGTGGCCGCTGCCCTTGCAACCCTAGCAACCCCAGATCGTAAGTGCTAAAAGAAGTCAAAGCAGAACACTATTTCTTAATAGAATCTACAGGTAAACACAGCTCTTATGTTAGTTTCCCTCACACTCCCAGTTCCGCATCCAAATTGCTTTTTAGTCAGAATCCATGGCAAGTAAATTACTTTGACCACTTGAAAATAAGAGCTAACCAGGTTTGGGCAAAAATCTGAACAAGGGGACTTGGCAATTCGGGAAAGGAAGGCTGAGTCCGGATGTCAAGAGGCCTCACAATGGAGGGTACCTGCTTGCTGGTGTTCTGTGCTGGAGAATCAGTGTACTTGATGCCAAGATAAATTATTTTTCCCCTAAATAAATGTAATTATTACTGGAATGAATTACTCTAAAACGTTTCATAAGAGGATTTGAAGCCTGAATGATATAGTGATTCTGTCTGTGATTTGGATGGCCTATCTGTTCCAAGTGGGTGGGCAAGAAGGGGCATTGCCTTTAATCTGCTTCCTAATAAATGCAAAATGTATCATCCTTCCGGGACTTAAAAAGAGCATTCTATCCCGAACAAATTCTGCGCAGATAATATTCTGTTCAAATCATTTTAAAAATGTGAAAAAAAATGGAAAGATATTTTGAAGTGATTTTTATTCCTCAAATTTTTTTATAGATAATAGTCTAAGGATGCCCTGATGTATTCTTACTTATATTATTAGTCAAACACTGATAGGCATATTTTTTAGTTATCTCTTTCAATCCGTACATCTGTCTTATGTAAATTCCACCTTTTAGGTAAGAACACCAAGGCCAAGGTCAAGTAACTGTCCCAGGATCTTATAATGACTTAGGAATTGAGTCAATACTTCTTTTTAAAGCCCATGATTATCATTTAGAAGAGCAGAAAACGTTAACACCACTCATTACTTAAAATTTTTTTCAAAACCTGAAAAACTACCTCAAAGTGAAGTCACTCAGTCATGTCCGACTCTTTGCTACCCCATGGACTATAGCCTACAAGGTTCCACCATCTATGGGATTTTCCAGGCAAGAGTACTGGAATGGGGTGCCATTTCCTTCTCTAGGAGATCTTCCTGACCCAGGGATTAAACCTGGATCTCTCACATGATAGGCATTGTAGGCAGACGCTTTTTACCATCTGAGCCACCAGGGGAGATCTGAAAAACTATCTTAGAGGGACCCAATTCTCACACTTTTTGAAACTGCGTTCAGAAGCACTTCCAAGAGTGAAGCATCACCTCTGAAATGTGTTAGGAGCAATTGCAAGTTAGCTTTGCTCATAGAACACAAATGGATTTGATACTGATGGGGAGGGAGTAAATTTTTCCAGGGCTTGAACCTAACTAGATTTTAACTGAAGTAGGAATCGTTTAAAGTAAACCAACATGAAAATAACATGGCCATAGGAGCTTAGTCTTGGAAAGAAAAAAAGAGGCCATAACCCAAAGTCTTTTTCCAGCGTTGTTTCAAAAGCTTCCTGGAGAGATTAATAAATCCTATTCTTTTAGTTAAACTCAGAAATACGTAAATTGCTCTAAACTTGGGAGGGAGGGGTGTGTAGGAAGTGACCTAAAGAGAGAGAAAAATATTTTTTCAAAAAGTTTATTTATAAAGACAAAATAGAAATAAGTTAAAGGTTGTAGAAAATAGAAAGGTGCACACTAAGTAACAGGTTAGTGATATAGACATTTAGGGTTGTATGTGCTCCTCGTTTAATAAGCAATTACTAGGAGATCCAACCAGTCCATCCTAAAGGAGATCAGTCCTGGGTGTTTATTGGAAGGACTGATGTTGAAGCTGAAACTCCAGTACTTTGGCCACCTGATGTGAAGAGCTGACTCATTTGAAAAGACCCTGATGCTGGGAAGGAATGAGGGCAAGAGGAGAAGGGGACGACAGAGGCTGAGATGGTTGGATGGCATCACCGACTCAGTGGACATGGGCTTGGGGGGACTGTGGGTGTTGGTGATGTACAGAGAGGCCTGGCGTGCCACAGTTCATGGGGTCGCAAAGAGTTGGACGTGACTGAGCCACTGAACTGAATAACTGTTAGTGGCTGTACTAGACTCTGAAAATGTCCATTTCAGTAAAACCAATTTCATGACCTCGATGAAGCACAGCTGAGTTGAGGACACAGTCTGGATCAGGCTTGAAGAGATCACTTTGTAAACACCATTGCCAGTCTTCACAGCCACCTAGCAAGGTGAGTATTATCCTCATTCCAAAGATAAGAAAGTGAGATCAGAGAGAACGATAACTCACTTGAGGTTACACAGTTCAGAAAGTCTTCATTCCAAATCCTTCATACCCAGAGGCCCATATTTTACAATACACCATTCTGCCTCCCTAAGGGAAGAAGCTATTTCTAATAAGCCCCAAAGAAAGGCACTCTTTCTGAAATATGAGGTATGTATTTTAAAATACTGAATTTGGTCAGTTTAATCAAAGTACTCCACTTTCTAAAGGGAAGCAAGAAAATACGAAAGATGGTTCCTGCCTATTTTGGCTTCATGTAATGTTTACATGTCTTTTTTTAAAGCCCTGAATGGAAGGTTTTCATCTAACTCCCTATCTGTTCCAAAACTCTCTTTATTACCTCCTAGTTCACTTCTAGTGAAATGAGATAATGACATTCACTCCAATCAACGTGTCATCAGGTCAGCCTCACCTCGAAGTTTATTGGAAATGCCACCCCAGACCTACTGAATTGGAAGCTACAGTGTCATAAAATATCCCAGGTGATTCCTACGCATTCAAGTACTATTTGTGTAAAGTGTATTTAATAACTCAAGCAGCTTAATGCCCAAAGATGACTACTCCTGACCTTGGACTGGGGAGGGAACATCTGCAATGTACCTGTTCAATCATGCTTCCACCATAACCTGTAACAGCAAGAAACGTTACTAGTGCTCACTGATCATTAACTTCTCTCAAAAGATTAAACCATCCCTTTCTTACAAGAAAGATGGGTGGATCTTCAGATGGATCCTCCATATACCTGATGCTTCTCAGTCTTATTGTGACCTGCTACGTCAATGAAACCCACTGATGTCAGCTCAACCACTAGGTGCTTCCATTCAGAGAATGAAATAAGCAATTCCTTTCTCCATTATGCTTCAGCTTACAAGCCACTTCCTCCCTGAAGCCTTCCTTCCTTCCCTGTCAGAGTTCATGTCCAGCTCTATGCTTTCGTAGCACGTTGTTTGCACTTCTCTTATCCCCTTGTCCCTCATAGAGGGCTGCAGACATATTAATGCTTGTTCCCTTCTTTGGGTTCAAAGAAACTTGAGGGAGAGGACTGGCAGTGGTTTACCTCTTTATCCCCATGCGTTAGTCGCTCAGGCATTTCCAACTCTTTGTGACCCCATGAACTGTAGCCTGCCAGACTTCTCTGTCCATGGAATTTTCCAGGCAAGAATACTAGAGTGGGTAGCCATTCCTTCTCCAGGAGATCTTGCTGACCCAGGTCTCAAACCCAAGTCTCCTGCATTGCTGAGCCACCAGGGAAATCCTTTATCACCATAATGCCTTGCATAAAATAAGTGATCCACTATGTTTAATTGCATCTCTCTCTTTCCCTGAGGTAAGTGACTTCAGTGTCAAAGAAAAATCAGAAGTATTTGAAAAAGAAGCAAGAGAAGCCAGGTGCAGAGGAAAGGACACAGACATTTTGGTGGCTCCCTTCAGAGGGATGCCACTCCAGACAGGGAACAAAGAGAGAAGATGTGGCAGGTGACATCATCTGTGGCTCAAGAGTCCCACATCTCACCTTCCCATTATGTGACCAGGCAGAAGCAAGGAGTGTCTTGTACTGAAGAACTGATGTCAGCAAACAGGCTTCTGTGGCTCTCCTGTGTGGATGCCAAGGGGAGACCAGCTGGAGTGAACGTGGGGACTGGACACTGCAAGTGCATTCTGGAAAATGTGACAGGAACACGGATAGGAAGAGCCCCCCAGTGAGCATTCCCAGGGGAATGGGTTTGCCCTTCAACAGAAGGACTGTGCTCTGACAGGATACAGCAGCATCACATCATTCTAGAAAGGGTTTACACTTTCAGTCCACAATGTGGGCCAAACCACCCTAATCAGTCTGAATCTCAGTGTCCTCCCCCGTCCCAGACAGGGGGTGACACAATTATCTGAGAATACCAACCATAGGACCATTGATTTTAATGTTGCTCTTTGTCCTGACTGAGCTGAATTTCTACATGCCACATTCTCCAGGATAGATTTTCTGTTTATTTCAACCCCGAGAAAAGCTGTCGATGGGAAACATTAAACCAATGATCACATCCCTCTGAAATGTAGGACACAGGGAGCAAACCTAATCTCCAAGATGTTTCCACCTCATTTGCCCTCGGCTGTGTAATCAGCTTTTCATCTCAACACCGGATAAATGCATCTTGCCTGCTGCCACATTCATCCTAATACAGATGCTATTCTGTCAATTGATAACTGCTCATCACCCCCAAATTTCCTGAAAATACTCCATGGTGCTAAGATGCCAGTCTCTGTAGCACATCCAGGGATCTCAGACACAGAAAAACAAGGCTTTGTGCTGCAACTTTGTCTCTTAATATGGGTTCACAGTCTGAGAAAACATCAACCAGCCATGGAAAAGCCAGAACTTAAATAACAGTGATGTTATATTTATACCCCCATTCAGACCACTGGAATCATGGCTGTTTAGACTGAGGGGTCTCCATCCCTTCTGAGGCATCCTCCATATTTATTTATTCTCCAACTCGTTCCGAAAAGGACTGGAAATGACAAATAATCCTTGGAATGTTGTCATGTATAGGTGAGCATGTGTGGAGGCTGGTAAAATATTAACAGGCTGGAAAGACTTTTTTGTTTTAACTTGCCTGCCAGAAGTATTAAAAATATCTCAAATGCCACCTGAAGTGCCATATGGAGAAATTACTCTCACTAAGCTACAACCATTATTGCATTTAACTTGAATCTCAAACTGAAACCATTAACTCTCTCATATTAATTCCCTGGAAAAGATGAAGTTTGACTCAACAGGAAAAGTCATAATAACTCTAGTTTTTTTTGTTTTTGTTTTTTTTTAATCAAGGGGAGTTGATGGAGTGATGTGTGATGGTTTTATGCCGAGAGATATAGCCTCAGACACTAGAGTAGAGCTTGCACTCAGTCAAACCCCACTGTCTCATCGCTAGCTGGCAAGACTCGCTACGCACACAGTTTTGTCCAAGATCATCTGCTGAGTCACGGGAGCGACCAGGCTGCACCTCTGAGGGCAGGAATGATGTAACAGCAGGAGCCCAAAGCCTCTGCTCTGTGGCCAATAACTCAGAGGCGATGGGCAGGGAGGACCTTCTCCAGCTGGGGAAGAATTTCAGACAATGCAGCATAATCCTGTTCCACGGCTCAGGCTAGCCTAGAACAGTAGTAGTCAGACGAATCAGTGCCAAAGGCAGCAGGCTCTGCAGAGAACAGCTGTAGCCTCAAAGGAAAGGAAAAGCTTTTTAAAAATGATTGTCTTTTTATTATAAAAGTATCCCATGATTGTTGAAATTTGAAAAATTCAAGAAAGCACAAAGGAGAAAATTAAAGTGGATTTTAATCTCATTTGTTTATTTAATCCACAAGTATTTCTTGAGCCCCTCCTAAATACCAGGTCCTTTTCTAAGCACCGAGAATGGAAAGGTGAACACAAACCTGCTCTCTTTGAGCTTTCAGTTGACCAGGGGAGACAGATGAGCAATATAACCACGAAAAGGAGAGGATCAAGACTTACTAGGCGAAGCAGCACAAAGAAAGGAATCTAGTCCCTAAAAATAGAGCATAAGGGAGTCTGTCCAGCCTTAGGGGTTCCAGGGAGAGGAGTGGTGGTCTGAAAAGGCTTCCTGGGGAGGTGACTCTTAAACTGAGGTCTGTAGGATGAGCAAGAAACGATTGGTGAAAACGTGGATGGAGAACCACCCAGGCAGAAAGAGTAACATGCAGCAGGGAACATGATGTGTGTTGCAGAGCTGAGAGAAGCCAGTGTGGATAGGTTCAGAGCTGGAAGGAAAGAGGGGACATGAGCCTGGAGAGGCAGACAGGGTCAGACTCCACAGGGCACTGTTGGCTGGCATCTAAGTCCTTCAAGTATTTTTATGTATGTATATATACATGTGTGTGTACATATATATATACACATGTATGTGTGTAGACATTATATATATATATACACATACAAACATACATACATATATATACACAGGGACTTCCTAGGTGGCCCAGTAGGTAAAGAATCTGCCTGCAATGCAGAAGACTCAAGAGACATAGATTTGATCCCTGAGTCCGGAAGTTCCCCTGAAGGAGGGTATGGCAACCCACTCCTGTATTCTTGCCTGGAGAATCCCATGGACAGAGGAACTTAACAGGCTACAGTGCAAAGGATTACAGAGAGTTGGATCCAAATGAAGTGCCTGAGCATGCTCAGACGCATACATATACACAACATTTGTTTATATAATGTGTGTACATATATGTATTTGTATAGTTTAATCATCACCGTCAAACTGCCAAACTTCTTTCCAGAACATGTGTACCAGTTTATTCTCTTGCACTGTGTTGGGAGCCAGCGTGAGGAACTCCGCCCATGGCAAAGGTCATGAGGAAGGAAGCTTGGCATACGCAAAGGCGTGATCAAGCCTCAGGAAACCCCCTGTTCCCGAGCATCTACCCCCAAAACCAGAGTACTTTACGGGGAGCTCTCCCCCATAACCATTTCTCTCAGAGAAGGAGTTAACTTGCAGCTCCAGTTAATAAAGATTTCTGGGCATGATAAGAGTGTTTCAACTTACGAACTCTGAAGGTTCTCTGGCCTGCCTGATCAGGCTCGTCCGGCCGCATGTGATTGTTTGCAGCCTCCCAACTGTGAGAGGCATGGGATGTTTTAAAACTTTCTAGGTACAGACTCTTTTGAGAAGTTAGAAGATCATCAGTATAGTATTAGTGGGTTGATTAGGAATTATATTGGTGAAGGGTTTTTTCATTTGTCCTGCCAATAGTTGCTGCTGATTCCCTGCCCTGGGTGTGACAAGGATGTCTCGGGTCGAAGCTCTCTGCTGACAGACTAGCTTGTGTGACAACCCCTCAATCATAAACAGCACAGAGAGTTTGGAATATTAGCATAGGGCTTTTTTCATTGATGAGTCAATGATTGCCATCAGCCCTCCATATCCCTAGGCACCTGGGAATATATTAATCAATGTATTTGGAATATAGAAAAGGAAATATAGTAGTTTTTTGATGTTAGCAATACTAGACTTTTTGAGTTAATGAATTTTCTCTTTTATTATAGGCCACTGTACTTTGTTATAAATCACTGTGTCCTTGCTATGCAAAAATGTAACTTTATCACTATCTTAAAACAAAATAGATCTTAAGGGGAACATTGGTGAAGGGTTTACTCTTGTTGAGCCAATATTTGCTGCTAAATCTCCATATTCCTGCCCTTATAATAAATATAACTAGCATATAGGAGAAATAAGTATTAACCTTTAAGATTAATCATGTTAAACCTTAGGTTAAGTAAATTCCTTTCTTGATTGTAAATCACTACACCCTCACCCTATAGGAATGCAACTTTATTTGGAGGGTGGCGCCTGATTTAAGAAAAAATCACCCCTGGAAAAATAAGTTTTCTGGTTAACTGACCAGTATCAGAAAGGGCCATAAAATGTCAGCAGACCTCATGGCTAAAAGATGATGAAACTCATAAGACCTTTGTATAATTTATATGAAGCACCGATCGTGACAAGGGTCAGGTCTGCAGACCCCCGTGTGACTCTGTATTCATCCCTATGTATAACAAAAAGGTATATAAACAAACCTGAAAAATAAAGAAATCGGATCAGTTTCTGGAAAGACTGATTCCCCCGTGTTGTTTCTTTCTTGCTCTCTGCTTTCCTGGCTGAATTACCATCTGAAATGTGGGTACTCACCAAGCCTGCTAATTCTGCCTGGGCATCTGAGATCGGACCGGGGAGGCCTCAGTGCCTCCTCTCCTTTGGGAGAATGGAAAGACGCCTGTGGCCTATGTAGGTGGTGATTGGTATTCCATGTAAACCAGTTATTCAGCCTCTTTCCTCCACTGATTCTCCTACTACACTATCTGTTTCTAATCTCCCTCTATATCTGTAATTAAATAAGTTTTTTCCAGGACGCCGACTCCGTCCCCACCTTCGAATCACCCTGGATCCACCGGCACTGTATATGTATCAGTTTCACTTCATCTTCAGTTCAGTTCAGCCGCTCAGTCATGTCCGACTCTTTGCGACCCCATGAATCGCAGCACGCCAGGCCTCCCTGTCCATCACCATCTCCCGGAGTTCACTCAGACTCACGTCCATCGAGTCCGTGATGCCATTCAGCCATCTCATCCTCGGTCATCCCCTTCTCCTCCTGCCCCCAATCCCTCCCAGCATCAGAGTCTTTTCCAATGAGTCAACTCTTCACATGAGGTGGCCAAAGTACTGGAGCTTCAGCCTCAGCATCATACCTTCCAAAGAAATCCCAGGGCTGATCTCCTTCAGAATGGACTGGTTGGATCTCCTTGCAGTCCGAGGGACTCTCAAGAGTCTTCTCCAACACCACAGTTCAAAAGCATCAATTCTTCGGCGCTCAGCTTTCTTCACAGTCCAGCTCTCACATCCATATATGACCACAGGAAAAACCATAGCCTTGACTAGACGGACCTTAGTCGGCAAAGTAATGTCTCTGCTTTTGAATATGCTATCTAGGTTGGTCATAACTTTTCTTCCAAGGAGTAAACGTCTTTTAATTTCATGGCTGCGGTCACCATCTGTAGTGATTTTGGAGCCCCCCAAAATAAAGTCTGACACTGTTTCCACTGTTTCCCCACCTATTTCCCATGAAGTGATGGGACCAGATGCCATGATCTTCATTTTCTAAATGCTGAGCTTTAAGCCAACTTTTTCGCTCTCCTCTTTCACTTGTATCAAGAGGCTTTTTAGCTCCTCTTCATTTTCTGCCATAAGGGTGGTGTCATCTGCATATCTGAGGTGATTGATATTTCTCCTGGCAATCTTGATTCCAGCTTGTGTTTCCTCCAGTCCAGCGTTTCTCATGATGTATTCTGCATAGAAGTTAAATAAGCAGGGTGACAATATACAGCCTTGACGTACTTCTTTTCCTATTTGGAACCAGTCTGTTGTTCCATGTCCAGTTCTAACTGTTGCTTCCTGACCTGCATACAGATTTCTCAATAGGCAGGTTAGGTGGTCTGGTATTCCCATCTCTTTCAGAATTTTCCACAGTTTACTGTGATCCACACAGTCAAAGGCTTAGGCATAGTCAATAAAGATGAAATAGATGTTTTTTCTGGAACTCTCTTGCTTTTTCCATGATCCAGCAGATGTTGGCAATTTGACCTCTGGTTCCTCTGCCTTTTCTAAAACCAGCTTGAACATCAGGGAGTTCACAGTTCACGTATTGCTGAAGCCTGGCTTGGAGAATTTTGAGCATTACTTTACTAGCATGTGAGATGAGTGCAATTGTGCAGTAGTTTGATCATTCTTTTGCATTGCCTTTCTTTGGAATTGAAATGAAAACTGACCTTTCCCAGTCCTGTGGCCACTGCTGAGTTTTCCAAATTTGTTGTCATATTGAGTGCAGCACTTTCACAGCATCATCTTTCAGGATTTGAAACAGCTCAGCTGGAATTCCATCACCTCCTCTAGCTTTGTTCATAGTGATGCTTTCTAAGGCCCACTTGACTTCGTATTCCAAGATGTCTGGCTCTAGATTAGTGATCACATCATCATGATTATCTTCAACAACACTAATTTTCTTTCTTTTAACCTTCAACATTTGGTAAGCAAACCATGTATCATTGAAGTTTTCCTTTAACAGTGAACAAATATTGCCTGTTGTATTTTTCATTTGCCTCTTACAGAGCAAGACTTTCCTGTCCGTGAAATAAGTATGCTATTGTCAATGTCAGTCAAAGGCAGCAGGAATAGCCCCTCTGTTGAAGATATTGCTTGCAAAGCTTCAGCCTGGGTACCTAATGGACCCTCATCACTCATCCTTGAGCTAAGGAATTGAAAGGTGAAAGCAATCCATCAAATTAGTGTTAACCATTAGTCTTAGCACAAATGAGGGCAGGAGATTAATTTCCTCCTGGCCAATCACATAGGACAGCCCTGAGAGTAAAAGGGAAGTGAGCTGCAACCTGTTGAGAGAAGGAAGAGGCAGGTCTGGGCTTGATGGGGAAATGAGCCAATCTGAAGGAGGTAAAGGAATAGTGGGAATAAAGGGCCCCCTGAGGAGGCTGCACACTAAGGACAAATGGATGGCTGGTAGGTGAGAGGAGCTGCAGAGAGAAGCGATTTGTACCCAAGTTTGACAGCTTCATGGTTCTGCCCAGGGAGCACTGCATTCATGAAAGTGCATTAGGTGTGAGATTGCCTCACTTCTGTCCTTTAGTCCCTTCTGCATAAACTGAGGGTGTGTGAGGGCTGCAGGGGCTTACCCATAAATTGCATGTAGTATATGTGGCATCTTCTGGGACTGAAATCACACCACATGGCTGACAAAAGCCACACCTGTGGGAGAGGGTTAGCGAGGAGTGGGGGTGGGGCAGGACAGCTTACCTAGTGTCACACACCTGGGTCACCAAAATCTTGCCAGCCATGGTCAGGAAGCACTTAGTCCGGAGAACAACACAGGAATAGTTGTATAACTTGAGAACTTTATGAAACAAGGAGAGAAATTGAATTCTACATTTATTTTACTGTATAATCTATATGTCGCAAACTACAAATACAATGAAATGTACTTCCTATGTATGTTTCCACTTTCAGCTGATGAAAGAGGCTGGGAAAAGGGAGGCTAATGTTCTCTCTTATGGATGCACTGGATTCCTCTCCTCTTGTCTAGTTAGAGTTCTTGGGTCTCAGTTCCATTTTCTAATGGCAAATCCAAGTGCAGCCTCATGGGTGTGTGACCTGCATAGTCATACAGGGCCCAGCGAGGAAGGCTCACACTTTGTACAGTGCTCTGCTGCCTCTCTTGCTATTTTTGGTAATTTTTGGAAAAGAGACCTTGCATTTTCACTTTGCGCAGAGTCCCATAAATGTTGTAGCTGATCCTAGTCATATCCTGTTCCCAAGGCTCTTGTTTCCAAAACTGACACATTTTATTTATTCTTTAACTTTTTATTTTATATTGGAGTATGGTTGATTTGGGCTTCCCTGGTGGCTCAGATGGGAAAGAATCTGCCTGCAATGCAGGGGACCGGTTTGGATCCCTGGGTAGGGAAGTTCCCCTGGAGGAGGGCATGGCAACACACTCCAGTATTCTTTCCTGGAGAATTCCATGGACAGAGGAGCCTGGTGGGCTACAGCCCATAGAGGTCCCAAAGAGTCAGACAGGACTGAGAGATCAACAGTTTCAATTTCATAGTTGACTACCAATGTTGTGATAGTTTCAGGTGGACAGCAGTAATCAAAGCTAACACACTTCAGAGGATTCAGTTTAATTGTGTGGTTACAGGATGTGTTTAGAATGAGAAACCAGGGTTTAAGTCTTGGTTTCGTCACTTCCTAACAGGGTAATTTTGGAGATCTAAGACCTTGGTAAACCTCAGTTTTCTTATCTGTGCTTTCCTCATAATATGACTTTTCTGTTTTTGTTTTTTTTTTAATTAAAATGTGACAAATCACTTAGTACTCTGCTCAGCACAATGCGTGAATATCAGAATTATACACATTTAACTTTAATTCTGTGTGTCTATTTTGCTATTATAAGAAGACTTTGCTTCCTTCCAATATGGTTAGCAAACTATGTGCCCCTAATTGCCAAAGTAACAGCTTATCTGATGATGTGTATTTCCTCTCTCCATCCCCATCTGTCTCAGTGTTCTGCCCACCTTGTTACCTAAGCAAGTTGTTGCTGGGATTTTTCCACATTTGGCATTTTGCATTCTTTTTGTGGCCATGACAGGGTTGTTTTTATTCTCTACTTTAGGCTGAAAGTCTAACTCCCAGATTTGAATCTAGGCAAAAAATGGATTCGGAGCCCCCAAGTTACTCCCCAGCATCATCCACCTCACCCCCATCCCTGTGTCACACCTGTGTTACATGGCAATTCTCGTGTAACACCACCCAGCTTTGGTTCTACCCATAGTGATGTAGCTTTTTAGGAACCAGAATGCACATTCACAACCTTCCAGATCCCTCTCTTCTGGATTTGCTTCATCTCAGATAACATAATTCGTTCACTGACAGATATCATTCCTACTTATTTTGGATTTTTGCCTGGGTTTCACGATGGATCTTCTTCCAGATAAGCCGTTCAGATTAATTTTTCTCATTTAACACAGAAGCATCTAATGCCTGGACACTGGAGTCACGTGAGATGTGAGGCTGCTCCCAGTCAGGAAGAAGAAAATGCTAATGATTGAGCTGGAACTTAGATTCCCTGTGGAAAAGGGAAAAGACGAATAAGAGCAAGGACCACCTAATGAGGATCTGATGCTTTCTTCTACCCACACTTCCTACAAAGGCCTGCCACCTCTAAACCAGCAGGTGGTTCAGCTTTCTACTACAACAAAAACTATGCAGGTCAGGAAGCAACAGTTAGAACTGGACATGGAACAACAGACTGGTTCCAAATTGGGAAAGGAATACTTCAAGGCTGTATATTATCACGCTGCTTATTTAACTTCTATGCTGAGTACATCATGAGAAACGCTGGGCTGGAAGAAGCACAAGCTGGAATCAAGATTGCTGGGAGAAATATCAATAACCTCAGATATACAGATGACACCACCCTTATGGCAGAAAGTGAAGAAGAACTAAAGAGCCTCTCTGATGAAAGTTAAAGAGGAGAGTGAAAAAGTTGGCTTAAAACTCAACATTCAGAAAACTAAGATCATGGCATCTGGTCCCATCACTTCATAGCAAATATATGGGGAAACAGTGAAAACAGTTAAGAGACTTTATTTTTTTTTTTACTCCAAAATCACTGCAGATGGTGACTGCAGCCATGAAATTAAAAGACGCTTACTCCTTGGAAGAAAAGTTATGACCAACCTGCTGCTGCTGCTGCTGCTAAGTCGCTTCAGTCGTGTCCAACTCTTCGCAACCCCATAGACGGCAGCCCACCAGGCTCCCCCGTCCCTAGGATTCCCCAGGCAAGAACACTGGAGTGGGTTGCCATTTCCTTCTCCAATGCATGAAAGTGAAAAGTGAAAGGGAAGTCGCTTAGTCGTGTCCGACTAGTAGTGACCCCATGGACTGCAGCCTACCAGGTTCCTCTGTCCATGGGATTTTCCAGGCAAGAGTACTGGAGTGGGGTGCCATTGCCTTCTCCAATCTAGACAGCATATTGAAAAGCAGAGACGTTACTTTGCCAACAAAGGTCTGTCTAGTTAAAGCTATGGTTTTTCCAGTAGTTATGTATGGATGTGAGATTTGGACTATGAAGAAAGCTGAGTGCTGAAGAATTGATGCTTTTGAACTGTTGTGTTGGAGAAGAGTCTTGAGAGTCCCTTGGACTGCAAGCAGATCCAACCAGTCCATCCTAAAGGAAATCAGTCCTGAATATTCATTGGAAAGACTGATGATGAAGCTGAAACTCCAATACTTTGGCCACCTGATGTGAAGAACTGACTCATTAGAAAACACCCTGATGCTGGGAAAGATTGAAGGTGGGAAGAGAAGGGAATGACAGAGGATGAGATGGTTGGATGGCATCACTGACTCAATGGACCTGAGTTTGAGTAGCCTCTGGGAGTTGGACAGGGAGGCCTTACATGCTGCAGTCCATGGAGTCATAAAAAGTGGGACATGACTGAGTGACTGAACTGACAGCAAAAGAAAAATGTGTTTGTTACTGTGATACTGGTATGCCAGCTGTTTTGCTAAATGTGGTCATTAACAAAAATACAATTCTTTGTGTGTTATAAACTCATTTTTTTTTAAATTGAAGTATAGTTGATTTGGTGGCTCAGACAGTAAAGAATCTGTCTGCAATGCAGGAGACCCAGGTTCAGTCCCTGGGTTGAGAAGATCACCTGGAGAAGGGAAAGGCAATCCACTCCAATATTCTTCCCTGGAGAATTCCATGGACTGTGGAACCTGGCAGGCTACAGTCCTTGGGATCACATGACTGAGCAACTAACACTTTCACTTTCATAGCTGATTTACAGTGTTGTGTTAGTTTCAGGTATACAGCAAGTGACTCAATTATATATATTTCAGATTATTTTCCATTATAGGTTACTGTAAGATGTTGAATATAGATCCTTATTATACAATAAATCCTTGTGAAATGAAAGTTGCTTAGTCGTGTTCTGCTCTTTGTGACCCCATGGACTATATACAGTCCATGGAATTCTCCAGGCCAGAATACTGGAGTGGGTAGCCTTTCTCTTCTCCAGGGGGTCTTCCCAACTCAGGGATTGAACTCAGGTCTCCCACATTGCAGGTGGATTTTTAGCAGCTGAGCTATCAGCCTATATATTTTATGTATAGTAATCTGTTGATACCATACTCTGAATTTATCCTCCCCTCCTTCTTTATCCTCCCCACCTTCCCCCTTTGGTACCCATAAGTTTGTTTCAAACTGTTTGTTTTCAACAAACTGTGAGTCTGTTTCTATTTTGTAGATTAATTTATTTGTATAATTTTTTTGATTCCACATATAAGTGATATTATGTAATATTTGTCTGTCTGCCTTACTTTGCTTAGCATGATATTCTCTAAGTCCATCAATGTTGCTACAAATGACAATATTATATTATTCTATGGCTAATGTTTTATTGTATATATATAATATATATAATTTTGTTTTACTCTAAGGATACTAAATTCATAAATCTATTTCATGTTTGAAGTGATAGCCAAAAATCCACCTGATCGAAGGCACATGCTTCACAATTCTGGCCACTAAGCTACACCCTGAGTTAGGATGAAAATAATGCAGCTTTCAGGCTTTAAAATGCCTACATTTAAATTGCCAAAAGAGTCATGAGGTTGTCTGCGCAGGACAGCATTCTCCATCACTTACAGAGTTATATTTGGCATGTCAAGAAGAGAGAACATAATCCCACAGCAGCAGCCATTTAAAATAGAAGAAGACAGGCACCAGGATTCATGCAGAATACTTTAAATATTCCCATTGAGCAAAATGATTTAACTGATTTTTGTGCAAGGGGAATGCTCCTATATGCATCCTCTGAAAAATGAAAGATCCTAAGTAATGTCTCCCATGTGGGATATCTTGAAAAATATTTTGGTTTCAATGATTTACACACCAGTCATTGATAATTTAGCAGGTCTGTTTAGTGACAGATTTTATTTTCTTGGGCTCCAAAATCACTGTGAATGGGGACTGCCACCATGAAATTAAAAGACACTTGCTCCTTAGAAAGCTATGAAAAATCTGGGTAGCTAGCATAATGCAAAGCGGAAACATCACTTTGACAGCAAAGGTCTGTATAGTGAAAGCAATAGTTTTTCCAGTAGTCACATACAGATGTGACAGTTGGACCATAAAGAGAGCTGAGCACTGAAGAATGGATACATTTGAATTTATATATATATCACATTTGCTTGAACCAATCAACTCTGGAGTTCATGTCTCAAAGGATTTTTAAAAAAGCAAGTTCACACCTGGAATGGTGGGGTGGGGGTAGGACTAAGGTGATCAGGTGTCTCTGCTAATCATCAGATTTATTACCCTCATCTGGCTCCGTGCTGGAGCAGAGATTCACTGGCTTCTTGCAGAGCTCACCATGACTTGAAATATCCATGTCTTACACATTTCTAGAATATGAAAGAGAGAGATGAGATTAGTTGATTGGAAGATAGTCTTCACTCTTAGAATTTCCTTTCTCATCAAGTTTTATTTCAGAGATCTGTGTATCATTGATTTAGGGCTGCAATCTAGAATTAGTTCATCCTGGTCTGTTAAGCTCTAAGATAAGACTCTTTGTGACCCTGTGGACTGTAGCCTACCAGGCTCTTCTCTCCATGGGATTTTCCAGGCAAGAGTACTGCAGTGGGTTGCCATTTCCTTCTCCAGGGGGTCTTCCCAACCTAGGGATCGAATCCAGGCCTCCCATATTGTGGGCAGATGCTTTACGTCTGAGCCGCCAGGGAAGCCCAGGACAAGACATAGACTGAAGAGACTTTATCTTCACTACATGAAGTATACATTCAAAAAAACCTGGAGGGCTGGGAGGAACCTCCTCTTGTTTCATTTTCAGTAATTTTCCTAAATAAGCTAATGGGTTTCTTTTAACTTAATGTTAAAAGTGTTCTTGCAATCTGGATCCTTGGAGGAAATGACTGGGGAGGTTTACAAATTTTAAAAAGCCCCACGTAAAAAAAATGACATTTACATAAAGTTAGTAGTAGGCAGAAACTTCCTAAAAATAAACCTCTTTTATAGTATGTATGTGAAAGATTAGAAAGTCATACCATTGCACCAGGTGGAAGCTTTTGTGTTGATATAGTTGGGATCACTTGCTCTTCTTTACCCTTCAGCCTCATAATAATGTATAAGGGGAGATGCTGCATTTGATCTTTGAACTCCTGGGAACCTGGAATCTGCCTAAAGATGAACCTGGTAAAATTGTACATGTAGCCCTAAGGCTTACGATATTAAACCACACCAACAATCAGTGCTCCGGCTGAGCTAGCAAATCCATTTGAAGTTTAAGTCAGCTATCCCAAATCCTTCACAAACCAGATTCAGAAGGTGGCTCCAACTGGCTAATTTGAAATAGAGACACTTGGGCAAAGACCTGTGAACCAGAATGATGCACTTTAGAGGACAGCTGTGCCACAATTTGACGTGTTTGGGGGGGAGCGAGGCTCAATTCTGTGTCATCTTTATGCTTAGTTTTGTTTTGTAAAAAGATTTCACAGTTGTACTTGGAAATAAAAACCTGAGTAACTTTAGATTAGGGACTATGGATTGTACAAGGACCTAGAGAGTGAATATTTGCTTGGGATGAGAGAGGCTTGAGGAAGGACAATGTTATGGTGTTAACAAAAGCAGTTCCAGGATCCTCCAGAACCCATGTTCTCATCCAGAGAGCCTGAGAAAATAGCCCCTCAATTAAGATTAATATCAGAGCACACAAAGGATAATGGTTTCATTGAACATTCAGTTATAAGGACACTCCTTCTCTCTGACTGGGAACGCCTTGTCAATCTCATTAAAATTTGACATCAGAGAGTAAGGGGACAAGTGCAGGCTAGACTAATTCAAAAGAACAGAGTGGAGAGGATCCCTATTCTAGGATCCTTTAGCTGGAGAAAGAATCCAAGGAAAATGAGCTGATGGTTGGGTTTAGAAGTGTGTGCTTTTTTATATAATGTTAAATTAAGTCATAGATCATTTTAAAAAAAATCTTAGTTGTCTAGGGAGATCATTGAGTCCATTCCCTTGACTTTGGAACAATTCTGGAAAATTATTTTCATGTTTTATATATCTAGTTGTCTCCTTTTGAATTTTTAAGTAAATGGTATATGAAGATTAACTTAGCCATATTTTGTGCAGAGTTCTTTCTCTGCACCTCACACTTATCCACTGTGTTTTCAGAAATGTGATTACATTATGATTTACTTTAGCCATTTCATCATGCTGTTCTTTCACATTTCATACTCACATAGTATTGGGAAGAATTTTCTATAACAAATTTATTCACAAACTTATAGTTCTTATTTTCTTTGCATTTCTTCTACAAATAAGTCAAACACACCAGAGTTTTCATTCTGCTGGAGTTTAATGTCAAGTCCCTGTGAGTGAAATACATATACCCAAGACAATAGATTTTTGGCTCCTCTATTTATCTCCCTGGAATTTTAAATAGGATTCAACTTAATCGTGAATAACAACATGGTCATCCATTATGGCTAATATTGTTAAAAACCTGCTATCATCCAGTGAAAGTGTTAGCTGCTCAACTGTGTCCAACTCTTTGCAACCTCATGAACTGTAGCCCACCAGTCTACCCTGTCCTTGGCATTCTCAGGGTAAGACTACTGGAGTGGGTAGTCATTCCCTTTCCAGGGGATCTTCCCGACCCAGGGTTCGAACCCGGGTCTCCTGCATTGCACGCAGATTCTTTACCATCTGAGCCACCAGCTAGACACTATACTTAATGGAAGAAGCAATCTGCCATGTATTCTGAGCATCCCTGCATGTTTGCTGAGTGTGCAGAGAATGCAAGGCTCTGACCACTCATTAGCCAAGCCATTCCTCAGAGTTGTGTTTGTAGCACATAACCTTGAGTTCTGAGGTCGTTACTCCCCCTGGACCAAGAGCAAGTTTGCTTCTGCTTATAAGAAAGTGGTAAATCCCCAAACTTACCTTAGTGGTAGTCCTGCAACTTAACCCATTGTGTGTGCAGGTGTCTCTCACAGGCCTCGTGTTGCCCCCGTGGGACTTGGAGAACACAGAGAACCAACCCAAACGAACGGGAAGTTCTGGCTACAGTCAGGAATAAAGCTCTCTGCTTTTGACTTAAAAGTCTTGTCACTTCTGCCAGCACCCTACAGCAGGCTAACTGGGTAGCTTTTCAGTAGGGTAAAATTACAGACCCACCCTGCACAGTGTCCACCAAAGTTTTGTATGTTATCACATGTAACACTCGTGAAGCCCCTATGAGACTTTTCCCCCTGACTTTTCTGAAGTTATTCTTAATAAAAAGTTAATCAATGGTCGTTCTAAGAAAGAATGGAAAATTTTATTTGTACCAACCTGATGATTATAACCTGGGAGACAGTCTCGGAAAGCTGCGAGGACTGTTTTAAAGAAGTAAGGTGAGGGGGCAGCACAGACATGATTTTGGCAGAGGAGTATGTGCAATCAAGCACACATCTTGGCAGAATGGTACTTCTATTTTCAAGAAATATATATCTTGGTTAATGGTTTTAGTGCTTTTCTACTTAGGGGAAGATGCAATAATCTGGGTAAAATTTTCCCCTGAAAATAGCTAACTGTCTGGGAGCCTGCTCTGCCAGTTTTCCCAGGGCACAAAGTGTCTGCGTCATCCTGATCTTCACCTTGAATTCTTTCAGAGAGTATTTATTGTAGGTCAATGACATCAAGCCCTGGAGAAACTGGATGGTGGGCAACGTTCTTTATTTCACAATCCCTTCCCTGTCGGTCTTGACTTTGGTTGGGAGACATTTCGTGACCAGTTTGTCCCATGATGCCAAAGTATTTAAGCTAAGAACTTTCACTAGGTTCAGCCCAGAATCTCCCCAGGTGGTCTGACCCAGTCAGTTCCGTACCATTTTCTATCTTTAAAGGAAATTATTTATCAGCATTGTACTTATGGTTCATCAAAGACATTTGCACATACAGGGCTAGTGGTTTGTCATCATGACCTCAAACAGGACTGAAAAAGGAATGGTATCTTCTAAGCCATTACATTGCTGGAGCCAGAAGAGCAGGCCTGTCTGCTATTTGAGAGGTCTGGTTAATGCATATTGCAGACGCCCAGTGCATGCCAGAAGGGAAGAGTTCCAAAGAGCAGAAAAAAGAGAAAAAAAAAAAACCTCTGATATTTCTTGTCTGGTCTTAAAGCATGAATTTTATTTCACCACTGTCAACACTCTACTGATCTCATTTTCCTTCACTAGGTCTAGAATCCACTGCCATTCTCTTGTCAGCACCCTCAGCTTCATATGCTTCCCCTGCAAACACCAGGTACCACCCACGAAGCTGGACAATCCCAGGGAAACTTCTCCACGCCTGTGCTGTTAAGAGCAGTGCTTTCATCTGCAGACAGGGAGAGTCACCTCATGTAGCCTCGCTGAGACATCTCTGACTGCTCTTTGCTTGTCTAAGGAGTGTCTCCACCTCTGATCCTCCTCAGGTCCTAAACTTCACTCTTTCCAGCAATCTCTTCCTCTAATTCCTGGACTTCAGTGTCCTATTTCACAGAAAGCATAGATATTCTTGGGAAATGATTTTACCAACTCCCGTACACACAGACCATTAAAAGTGTGTTTGTGAACATGATCCCCACAGCTTCCATTCTTAAAAACCCAAGCTTGTCAAGTCAAATGTTTCCCCCCAACTCATGCCTTTGATCTAGTCTCTGGCTATTGAAACAGCACATAAAACACTGACAAGCTTAAACTGGTTTTGCCTCCTTAAATAGGTTGTTGATTAATCAAACTTTGAATTATTTTACAGAGACAACACTGTGCATGCATAGGATGACCTCAGAACCAAGAATTTCCATCTATGGAACTCAAAGAAAAGAAATATTAAGACCACAGACCTTTATAAATCAAAAGGCCCTTCATTAAGGAAAATCTAGCTTCCAGCAGTGTGGTATCTTAAATGGACTGATTCAAGACTAGCCAATCAGCTTCTCAGTTTGACATTTCCCTAACCCTTTAAATTGTCGTCCTGATCTCGAATGCAAGAGACAGATCTGAGAGACGTCCTTCTTTTCTCCTTGGTGGTAGACTTTGCAATAAAGCTTTTTCTTTTCTCAAAAGCCAGTGCCATAATATAGTTTTCTGTTGCCATTGGGCAACTCTTTCTGGCCCACCAGCCCACTTATGCTTGAACAACCACAGGCTATAAACATTCTCAAATCCCTAGCCTTTACACAAAAACCTTTTCTCTAGACTTCTCCTCTACAATCTCCTCCTCCTTTTCTTTTCTATTCCAGCAAAGATTACTCTTCCCTGTCTTTGCTCCTCTTCCAGGCTTCCATCCATTGCACCTTGTAAGTACTCTGGCAAAATTTAACGAAGATCTTCTGACTGCCCAGTCTGGTGGATCTCTCTCTTCTCTACTCATCTAAGCAACAGGACAAAGGTTATCAGAACCAGGGAGATGCAGGGTTCGGTTGTTCTGCCCTGGTTAAGGGACATAGCCAGAGGCAGGTAACCTCTCAGGGAGTAGCCATGAGAATTAATACCCTTGTGTCACTTTCCTCTCTCCCTCTTATCTGTCTTGGGTACTAGACCCAGTTGAAAGTAGGAAGCCCTCACTGATGCGGGCTGAACAAGCCAACCTCTAGAACCAAAGAGAGCAAGTGGAAAAGGATGAGAGCTGACCAGAAGGGCAGATGGAGGGCACATAGAACAACCCAGCACAGCACACTATGTGAGAAGGGCTTAGTAATATTTTTTCAAATTTTTAATAACCTAAATTTTTGTCTTGGAGACAAAAGAGCAGAAGGCATATATATAGCAATCAAAACAGGGCACAGAACCTAAAATTACAGATGAAATAAATGACTTTAGACTTTCTCCATTTACTCAGGCAAAAGCACCATTTAAACTTCTATGATGGGCTCAAACCATGAGACCGAAATGGTATTCTTAAATGATTGTAAGATGCCAAGTATTAACTATAGTAGGAGTTGACATTTGAAGAGGCTGGGGAAAACTGATAGGTAATTTAGAATAAATGACCTTCAAATAGGTTTTGCAGGATCATTTGTTACATAGAGAAGGGAAGAGCAAAAAAAAATTTTTTTTTCTGTTTCAGGTTAACTTATTTGCATCATTTTTTGGATGCTATTTTTATTGTGTGCTCATGTATGCTGGGGGAGTACGTGGCATAGCCACCACTGCTGTTTAATTTCTTTAGAAACTGAAATGTTTAGCTTAAAGTGCAAAAATTAGATATTCCATGGCCCTATGACATCCATTGGCCGAGCTCTGTATTTAATCAGTTGGCAACACCTTCCCCTGTGATGTCTGCCAAGGACAGACATCAAATGTAAGAGCAGTAAGGACCTTGAAGATTCCTGCATTTCACACCAAAATTTTACAGCTGAAACTAAGATCCAGGGATCCTGCAGGAATTATCCAAGGGCAAGCAGCAGTTATTAGAAGAGATCAAACCAGAATTCAGTTACTCATAATACTTAATAGTAAGTCTGCTCTTATTTCTACTTTCCTAGTGTTGCATGGGGGCCACTCAAAATATGGAGCAAATCTTCTCTTAATGCTGTTCTGTTGCCTAGAGGCTCCTTTACGTGGAAGCAGTGGGGAGAGATGCCCAGTGCCCAGTGCTGAGCATTTGGGCACCCATGTCAGAACCCAACTTTGACCCAAAAGCATACATGCCCTTTTTCTCCTACTGGGCCTAAATTTCTCCTTCTGAAAAACAAACAAGGGAGGGGCGTTAGGATAATATTCCTACAGTCTCATTCGGATCTGTTTCTGCACAAATGCAAAAAGGAAAGCTTGAGTTACTGCTGTGAAATTTTGTTTTAAGGAAATAAAGATGTGGGTGTACTATATCTGCAGGGCACTTTAAATCTCTCTACAGATATTCAAGGAGATTTCTAAGAATTATGATTTATCTTTTAAGTGGATTATTTTCTTATTTCTAAAATAAGGACACTTACTGAGCTTTAATAACATCAGATTAGAATCACAAAAATTGCTATATATCCACTTTCAAAACTGACACACTTTTGCCCAAACATTTTAGCAGGCATGATGGGGAAGGATGCATCGTCACGTGTTCACCCTTCTGCCTATCCCTCCCGAAGGTTGGAGCCTCTTACTTAGATCTGTACTGTTCTCATGCCATAGCCTTCCTACTCTGGGACAGATCTGCCTTGTACTGGAGACCTTATTGCTAATTGCAGGAAATGTGTATGCCCACAGGCTAGTAGTCATAGTTCAAATCATAGGTTCAAAAGTCATAGGTTTTAGTCAAAGTATATAAATATAGTTCAAAGTCATAGGTTTTGAATCCAGATTCTCATCTGTAGTTAGAGTAAAGTGCTTTCCTCCAATTCCTCTCCTTTAAATGCCCACTGCCCGTTTTTTGTCACTTGAGAATGGGTTGCAAATAGATGCAGGCAAAATTGGTCAATCTCTCTTAGGTTCTTTTTAACAAAACAACAACCAAAAAGGTAGTCACTAAAAAGTTAGAGATGACCAAGGATTAGCAGTCCTCAGTGGCTGTAAACAACCAATTTGGAATCAAGCCTTGAGTCCATACACAAGGTATAGACTACATGCCTCCCTGGATGCTTATAATCTCTGTTCATGCATGGATCAGTTCAGTTCAGTTCAGTTCACACGCTCAGTCGTGTCTGACTCTTTGCGACCCCATGAATCGCAGCACGCCAGGCCTCCCTGTCCATCACCAACTCCCGGAGTTCATCCAAACTCATGTGCATCAAGTCGGTGATGCCATCCAGCCATCTCATCCTCTGTCGTCCCTTTCTCCTCTTGCCCCCAATCCCTCCCAGCATCAGGGTCTTTCCCAATGAGTCAACTCTTCGCATGAGGTGGCCAAAGTACTGGAGTTTCAGCCTCAGCATCAGTCCTTCCAATGAGGTGGATCAAAAATGTCTTGGCCAGATTTACTTTCATAAAAAAAGAGGGGATAATGAAGGGATAGAATTGAGAAAATACTTCTTCATTTTATAATTTTTAATATTTCCAGATCATGTTTCATCTTGCTTTGCACGTCCCATTTTTATAAATGCATTGTACATAATAGGTGTGCTTTTAATCTCCTTTATAAAATATAATTAAGACACATTGGCCTTTGCCCTGTAGAAATCATTTGGAAATCTTAAAAAAATGTGGCCAGTCACAAAACAAAATACCCTTCATTAACAGTAAAAGCCAAATTTCTAATATTCAAACCATTTAACCATTAATTTTATAGATAAGCTCATTTTTGAACTTTATTTCATTACCCAAGTTTCTGGTGTTGATTTTGGTGATGGATAATAGATGTGCATGGAGTTGTTGCCTTCAGAACATGGGTTCCCATTTTAAAAAATTTTATTGGAGTATAGTTGATTTACAGTGTTATGTTAGTTTCAGGTGTACAGCAAATTGAATTAGTTATATATATACATATATCCACTCCCTTTTAGATTCTTTTACTAGACAGGCCACTACAGAGTAGTGAGTAAAGGAACATTGACTTTCTGGTTAGATGCTAGCTGACCCTCAAGGCCAGCTGCATTCATGACTGCAACACCAGCTGAAGCTGGGCTGCAGCTTAACCCAATCTAATATAGACACATAATAATATCATGCCATCCATGCTGAAGTAATGAGGTAATTTCTTTCTCTCTGAGGAACCCTGGGGCTCTTCTTCTATCACGCCTCTGTCTGCCGCAGGGATGTGAGCTGGCCTTAATGTATTTCCACTGTTGAGAAGAAACGCCTCCCTCCCTTCCCACACTGCCTGCTATTTCCGCACATCTCTTCCTTCCTCCCAGCCTCGCTCTGAGTAAAGCCAGCTATTTCCTGCCTCAAGGCTTTGTCCTTGGTCTTCTTTCTTCTTGGAGTACTTTCCCCTTGGCCTTTAGTTGCCTAGCTCTTGCTCTTGCTTTCATTCTGAAGTTGAATGTCACGTCAGCAGAGGACCTTTCCAGTGTACCCATCAAATTCATCTGACCTTTCTCCCCAGCTACATTGTATAACCGGAGAAGGCAATGGCACCCCACTCCAGTACTCTTGCCTGGAAAATCCCATGGATGGAGGAGCCTGGTGGGCTGCGGTCCATGGAGTCGCGAAGGGTCGGACACGACTGAGCGACTTCCCTTTCACTTTTCACTTTCATGCATTGGAGAAGGAAATGGCAACCCACTCCAGTGTTCTTGCCTAGAGAATCCCAGGGACGGGGGAGCCTGGTGGGCTGCCGTCTATGGGGTCACACAGAGTCGGACACAGCTGAAGTGACTTAGCAGCAGCAGCAGCACGTTGTATAACATCGGAGTTTTTCCTGCATATGTCACCTTCCACAGGTTTTAATTTTCTTGTTATTTATTGTCTTGTTAATAGTCTGTTGCTTTAACTGTTTCTTATTCATTGTCTTGTTTTCTCAGCCAAGAGGTCAGGTACCGTGTCTACCTCGTTTACTCCTGTCTCCTTCATTACTAGAGTAGTACTTGCACCTAGTAGGTGTTCATATTTGCTGAAAGAACATACATGGTCTCACCCACTGAGCAGGAGAGGTGGACCTCTAAACACTTTTGCTTACAGCAGTCAGGGTTTTCCTGTTTATTCACGTCAGGTTACCAACGGCATTTTGAGGGTCTTCAAAAAATAAATTCTTTTACTTATCACTAGAGCTTCTATCCTTCATGCTCAACAAACTCCCTTCACTCCCTGTCTGTGGAAATAGGATTGCTCAGTTTATGACGCTATGGCTTGTATAGGTCTTTTCCCACCATTCACCTAAGTTTTTTTGTCCATTATAGACTATTGACTCTGAGCTCCAAATGTGCCCTTTTTGCCTTCTCCGTGAAAAGGGATCTTAGCCCCTCAAGTACTGTTCCTTTGCCAACTGTCCACCTGTAAACTTTGCCAGTAAAGGACACTGGAGAGACGCTGCAGGAGAAGATGTTGGTTCCTGGTTCCTGGTTTGCTGTGCACAGATTCAGCAGAGCCTATTAACCTTGTAGAATGTCTATTTATCCATGGCTGGAGACAGGAGGCACTGCATAAACATTATAGTGGAATAACACTGGGTTGCTAGTCTTAAATTCTAGCACGAGAATTCAACGTCTCAAGAGAACTGTCCCATCTGTATGGACTGTTGCCAAATCATTTCCTAACAAAGTTTCTTCTAACTTTTCAAAATCTACTGACAATGTGGCAGGGAATGTGAACTCCTGGTTCCTCCAAAAATTGCCCAATTTGTTAATAGCTCTGAAAAGCCTAATTCATCAAAAAATCTATTAAGAGTCTCTATGCCATAAGATGTCCAATAGACACTATGAAAGAATATGAGATGAATCAAAGTTAAAGCCCTTCTTTAAAGTTGAACAATTACAATCTTGAGAAAGAAGAATGGAACTGGAGGAATCAACTTGCCTGACTTCAGGCTCTACTACAAAGCCACAGTCATCAAAACAGTATGGTACTGGCACAAAGACAGACATATAGATCAATGGAACAAAATAGAAAGCCCAGAGATAAATCCACACACATATGGACACCTTATCTTTGACAAAGGAGGCAAGAATATACAATGGAGTAAAGACAATCTCTTTAACAAGTGGTGCTGGGAAAACTGGTCAACCACTTGTAAAAGAATGAAACTAGATCACTTTCTAACACCGCACACAAAAATAAACTCAAAATGGATTAAAGATCTAAATGTAAGACCAGAAACTATAAAACTCCTAGAGGAGAATATAGGCAAAACACTCCGACATAAATCACAGCAGGATCCTCTTTGATCCACCTCCCAGAATTCTGGAAATAAAAGCAAAAATAAACAAATGGGATCTAATTAAAATTAAAAGCTTCTGCACAACAAAGGAAAATATACGCAAGGTGAAAAGACAGCCTTCTGAATGGGAGAAAATAATAGCAAATGAAGCAACTGACAAACAACTAATCTCAAAAATATACAAGCAACTTATGCAGCTCAATTCCAGAAAAATAAACGACCCAATCAAATAATGGGCCAAAGAACTAAATAGACATTTCTCCAAAGAAGACATACGGATGGCTAACAAACACATGAAAAGATGCTCAACATCACTCATTATCAGAGAAATGCAAATCAAAACCACAATGAGGTACCACTTCACACCAGTCAGAATGGCTGCGATCCAAAAATCTGCAGGCAATAAATGCTGGAGAGGGTGTGGAGAAAAGGGAACCCTCCTACACTGTTGGTGGGAATGCAAACTAGTACAGCCACTATGGAGAACAGTGTGGAGATTCCTTAAAAAATTGCAAATAGAACTACCTTATGACCCAGCAATCCCACTGCTGGGCATACACACCGAGGAAACCAGAATTGAAAGAGACACATGTACCCCAATGTTCATCGCAGCACTGTTTATAATAGCCAGGACATGGAAACAACCTAGATGTCCATCAGCAGATGAATGGATAAGAAAGCTGTGGTACATATACACAATGGAGTATTACTCAGCCGTTAAAAAGAATTCATTTGAATCAGTTCTGATGAGATGGATGAAACTGGAGCCGATTATACAGAGTGAAGTAAGCCAGAAAGAGAAACACCAATACAGTATACTAACACATATATATGGAATTTAGAAAGATGGCAATGACGACCCTGTATGCAAGACAGGAAAAAAGACACAGCTGTGTATAACGGACTTTTGGACTCAGAGAGAGAGGGAGAGGGTGGGATGATTTGGGAGAATGGCATTCTATCATGTATACTATCATGTAAGAATTGAATCGCCAGTCTATGTCTGATGCAGGATACAGCATGCTTGGGGCTGGTGCATGGGGATGACCCACAGAGATGTTATGGGGAGGGAGGTGGGAGGGGGTTTCATGTTTGGGAACACATGTAAGAATTAAAGATTTTAAAATTTAAAAAAATTAAAAAAAAAAAAGTTGAACAATTATAAGGAGCACAGCAAGTGCAAAGTGGCATATTGGATCCATGAACAGATGAATGGATAAACAAAGTGTGGCATATACATAAGTGGGATATTATTCATCCTTAGAAAGGAGTGAATGAGCCTTAAGGACATTATACTAAGTCAAATAAGCCAGACCCAAAGCGCATAATTGAATAATTCCAATTAGATGGGGTATAAAATCAAATTCATAAAGACAAAATGTAGAATGATGATTTCCAGAGGCTGAGAGGAAGAGAGAATGGAGAGTTATTGCTTAATGGGTACAGAGTTTCAGTTCAGGAAGACGAAAAAGTGCTAAAGACGGATCGTGCTGATAGTAGCAGAATACTGTGAATAGACTCAGCACCACCTAATTTTACACTTACAAATGGTTAAAACAGTAAATCTTATGTTGTGTACATCTTACTGCAATAAAAATAAAGTGACATTCCAAAATGAAAACCTAAAAGTGTATCTTGACCTGACCCCTTCTACTTCCATACTCACTTCCTTCTGATTTTGTGAATATCTTACTTTTCCCTCAGGAAAACAGGACAAAATAGCTCCATAACTACAAAATTGTGCTGTTTTACCCCATAGGCAAATCACTCACATGTTTTAAGTCAGTGATATCCAACAACAATAGAAGGTGAGGTATGTGTGAAATTTTTAATTTTTCAGAGGCCACAGTAAAAGGTAAAAGACAGGGCTTCTCTGGTGGTCTAGTGGTTAAGAATCTGCCTGCCAAGGCAGGGGACTTGAGTTCAGTTCTTGGTCCCATGCACCACAACTACTGAGCTTGTACTCTACAGCCTGTGAGCCGAAACTCCTGAAGCCTGCATGCCCTGGACCCCATGCACCAGAACAAGAGAAGCCACCACAGTGAGAAACCCATGAACTGCAATGAATAGCCCCTGCCTCTGCAAGCAGAGAAAGCCCATGGACAGCAATGAAGACCTAGCAACGAAGACAGTCAGATAAATAAATAAATCTTAAAAAAAATAAAAGGTAAAAACAAACAGGTAAAATTAATTTTAGTGTTATAGTTATCTAATCCAAAAGAATCCATTAAATCATTTAATTACGAACCAGATTTCAAAGGCTTAGAATGATTCAAAAAAAGTTAAATATCTCTAGTAATTTTCTGTATTGCTTATACACTGAAGTGATATCCATATAGATATGTGGATATTTATTCTGCCTCCCACATTTGGAAAGGCATAAGTTTCTGCTTTACCCTGATCTCTGTACTCTATGGAATAGAAAAAAAATGAATAGTCTGAAGAAACTATTAAAGAAGGTTGAGTGCTAAAGAATTGATGCTACTGAACTGTGGTATTGGAGAAGACTCTTGAGAGTCTCTTGGACTGCAAGGAGATCAAACCAGTCAATCCTAAAGGAAATCAGTCCTGGATATTCATTGGAAGGACTGAAGCTGAAGCTGAAGCTCCAATACTTTGGCCACCTGATACAAAGAGCCGACTCATTAGAAATGACCCAGAGGGATGATACGGGGAGGGAGGAGGGAGGGGTTTTCAGGATGGGGAACACGAGTATACCTGTGGTGGATACATGTTGATGTATGGCAAAACCAATACAATACTGTAAAGTAATTAACCTCCAATTAAAATAAATAAATTTATATTTAAAAAAGAAAAAGAAAAGACCCTGATGCTGGGAAAGATTGAAGGCAGGAGAAGGGGATGATAGAGGATGAGATGGTTGGATGGCATCACCGACTCAATGGACATGAGTTTGAGCAAGCTTCAGGAGATGGTGAGGGACAGGGAAGCCTGGCATGCTGCAGTCCGTGGGGTCACAAATCATGGGACATGACTGAGTGACTGAACAACAACAAAAAGAAAGCATTCTTATCAATTCAAGGTAGAAGGCAGCAAATGTAGAACCAGGTGGAGTACACCAAAGCAGTTGTAAATAGGAAAGGAGAATGATCAGATAGCTGGCTTCATATCGAGGTGAACTCTGTTTTCCCACATAGAAATGTCCCTGCTTCTTCTTACTTACTTTCCCAATTTAGAAATAGATGCCCACATCTTTCTCTTTGCATAAAGAATCTGGCGGTTACTCTAAATGCTTTTAGTACAGTGGTTCTCAGCCTTGGCTATATATTGGAATCATTTGAAATGAGGGTGAGGGCTTTTCAAAACTATCAGTGACTTTAAACAAAATCAAGATAGCTAAGATTGGGCCCCAGGCACTAATATTTTTAAATATCCAGAGACACAGAGGAAAGGCCACATGAAGATGGAGGCAGAGATGGGAGGGATGCGGCCAAAAGCCAAGGACACCTGGAGCCACAAAACCTGAAAGAGGCAGTAAGGACCCTCTTCAGAGCTTCTAACATCTGCAGGGAACCCAGCCCTGCAAACATCTTGATTTTAGACTTCTGGCCTCCAGAACAGCCCATGTCTGGTGTTGCTGCTGAGGAATTTTTTTCTTATTAAATATATGTATATATCCCCAGGTGATTCTAATGTATTATTCTCTAGTGGGAGTCTCCGGTGTAAAGAAGTAACTGAATTTCTCTTCTGCAGACTCACAAAATGTCCTTTTCCTTTTCTTTACTAAATAATGTTTGGTTTTGTTCTGAGTATCTCTGAAAATCACTGGTTTTAAAGTTTTAAGAAATTATAAATTTCGACCAGGGAGGATGTTGGAGGTCATCAAATGGACATGTCTACTAATTGACTGACTAGCTGGACTTGGGCAATCAGGGTTCCTTACCCCTCCCCCATCCTTGGAATGTGTGTTTCACCTGTTCCCCCACCCACTCCACCCACCCCACCCCACCCCACCGCTACACTAGAAGATGCCTCAAGGATGCTGCCTTGAGAGAGTAATATTTTGTTGAAACCATCTGGATGGTACACGTGACTAAGGCCCATTTAAAGCCTCTACAGAAACTCTGAGATTCGTTGGTTGGTGTGGAGGTCTCCTCATCTTTTTCTGCCTAAGACAAACCTCCTCAGTTTCTTGCTTATTAAACTGCTGCCCACCAACCAGGAGTGGTTTGCTTCTTCTGTCTCTCCTTGCCCCTGGTGTATGGGGGCTAGTTTGTGAACCAACAGGGGATGCTCAGGGTTATTTGGGAAATTTGCCCTCCAATCATGTCAATATTTAATCCATTGAAGACAGACATTGCCTGAATCCGCTTTGGAACTCTTTCTTAAGTACCAAATATAAGTGAATAATTAATCACATCTCTCGAACAATTAGTAATCAAGTAAACTGCTGTAAAGATGTTCTCTCCTAGCAGAATTTTCTTTCCAGGTTGAAAGGATTAGTGGAGCTCAACTCTTTCCCTGGGCCTTTTAGATTAGTTTATTTACAAGTCCAGGGAGTATCTGAATCACCGTTTCTCATCTTCCTTTAGTTGGAAAGCCCTTCCTTGGTCTCTGAGAGTTGAAATCTGTCTCTCTGTCAAAGCCTATTTCAAATGACGCCTCCTCATCCACTCCTTCCTGCTCTAGATACTATTTACTTTGAGCCTCCTTGACACTCTGTATCCTCTTTTTAAAAAATTTATTTTGAATTGGAAGATAATTGCTTTACAATATTGTGTTGGCTTCTGCCATACAACATGAATCATCCATAAGTATACATAGATCCCCTCCCTCTTGAACCTCTCCCCCAAACCCCATCCCATCCCAGCCCTCTAAGTTGTCAGAGAGCACTGGGTTGAGCTCCCAGTTATACAGCAACTTCCCACTATCCATTTTACATATGGTAATATATATGTTTTCTCATGATGTACTCTTCATATAAGTTAAATAAGCAGGGTGACAATATATACCCTTGATGTACTCCTTTTCCTATTTGGAACCAGTCTGTTGTTCCATGTCCAGTTCTAACTATCGCTTCCTGGCCTGCTTATAGGTTTCTCAAGAGGTATTTCAGGTGGTCTGGTATTCCCATCTCTTTCAGAATTTTCCACAGTTTATTGTGATCCACACACAAGCTGGAATCAAGATTGCCGGGAGAAATATCAATAACCTCAGATATGCAGATGACACCACCCTTATGGCAGAAAATGAAGAGGAACTAAAAAGCCTCTTGATGAGAGTGAAAGAGGAGAGTGAAAAAGTTGGCTTAAAGCTCAACATTGAGAAAACGAAGATCATGGCATCTGGTCCCATCACTTCATGGGAAATAGATGAGGAAACAGTGTCAGACTTTATATTTTTGGGCTCCAAAATCGCTGCAGATGGTGATTGCAGCCATGAAATTCAGATGCTTGCCCCTTGGAAGAAAAGTTATGACTAACCTAGATAGCATATTGAAAAGCAGAGACATTACTTTGCCAACAAAGGTCCATCTACTCAAGGCTCTTGTTTTTCCAGTGCTCATCTATGGATGTGAGAATTGGACTGTGAAGAAAGCTGAGCGCTGAAGTATTGATGCTTTTGAACTGTGGTGTTGGAGAAGACTCTTGAGAGTCCCTTGGACTGCAAGGAGATCCAACCAGTCCCTTCTAAAGGACATCAGCCCTGGGATTTCTTTGGTAGGAATGATGCTAAAGCTGAAACTCCAGTCCTTTGGTCACCTCATGCGAAGAGTTGACTCACTGGAAAATGCTCTGATGCTGGGAGGGATTGGGGGCGGGAAGAGAAGGGGACAACAGAGGATGAGATGGCTGGATGGCATCAGTGACTTGATGGACGTGGGTCTGAGTGAACTCCGGGAGTTGGTGATGGACAGGGAGGCCTGGCGTGCTGCAATTCATAGGGTCGCAAGTAGTCGGACATGACTGAGCGACTGAATTAACTAACTAACTAATATATATGTTTTAAGGCTACTCTCTCAATTTGTCCCACCTTCTTTTCACCCCACCCCTCTCTATGACCCAAGGTATGTTTTCTGTGTCTGAGCCTCTATTCCTACCCTGCAAATAGGCCCTTAATGGTACTCGCCTCACTTTGCTTTACCTTACAGTTACTTAGTACTTTCTTCCCCTTGCTAGTAGATTATAAACTCTTTCAAGGTAGAAGTTAGGTAATCAAATACACAAGTCTGCTATGTGCTAGGTAGGTAGGAGAGACATGAAAAATTGTTGAACTGACTCTTTTTCATATAAGATTGGTCAGTGGTGATCTTCCCAGTTGGAAAATACCTCAGGAGAGAATATGTTTCTCATGACATAGGAAGTCACTGGTACACTGGCTCCCTGCTTTTGTTGACTCTGGTCTAGTTTCCTAGACCGGAGATGCTCAGACTGTGCCTCAAGAGGCAGATGGATCTTTCAACACCTTGTCTCAAATTTACCTCTGATTTTCAGACTGCAGCACTGACTGTGAATTGTACAGGGTTTACACTCTCGTGTGGTTTTGGTTAAACGAGACTGAAAATGTAGTTCTAGGCCCGAGAGTCCTAGAAGGTAGAGAATCTCCTAACCACCTACATTTGGAGCAGGAGAATTCTAGCAAAAGGAAGGATTCATAGGCAGGAAATCTATTTCCCTTTTCATTAGACCTTCTTGACATTCCCCTCTGCCAAGCTGCCCTAGCCTTCACCTCCATCCTGTCTTACTGCCCCTGCCTGCTGAAAGTCACTGCCCTTGTTCCCTTCACTCTTCTGTGAAATAGCTCTGTGGAGCTGAGAAAAGCCTCAGGCTAGATCCAAGCTTCACTAATCTTCCAACAAACCTCCCAGAAGAAAAATAATGCTGAGCTCCAAACTAGAATCAGTCTCCTGCAGACTGTTGGCAAAGGGTGGACAGTCACACACTAGGGCAGCTTTGCCAGCTGAGCAGGAAAACCTTCTTCCTGCCCGAGCAAGTGCAGGCAGCAGCACCCGCTCATTCGTGGTCCCTCAGGGCTGGCAGCTCTTGAACTCAGGGACCACAGAGCCCACTGAACTCCCAGAGGGAGCCACTAATGTTGTTCTTTCAAGCTGGCAGCCACACGCAGGGGGTGAATGACGTAGAGCATAAAGACAAGGATTTAAAAAGATCTGACGAAGTCCTAACTGGTGAGTATATATGGTGTGTGGGAGAATGATCCACCAGGAACAATTCAACTGGGCTTTGCAAGAGAGCGATCTGCAGGGGACAGTGGCACCCCTGGACAGGGTCTGGTTCCCTCCAGGTCCAATTATTTTGTACTAAAACATGTAAGATGAGAGCGGCATGGTTATATGTGAGAACTAAAGCTTTCAAGTGGACTCCGCAAGGGCTGTCTCAGGCAAAGCTGCTCTAGATAGAGTGACTATTCTAATGCTTACTTCAGCTTCCCTGTTACTACCTTGATTCAATACCCTCACCCACCTTCAGGGGACAATGGCCTTAATATTTCTTTCAGCTCCTCCTTTCCCCCTGTAAAATCCAGTTCTTCCACTTTGTATTTGTACTAAGATACAAATGACCCTCAATGCCTTGATAAAACATTTATACAAGTTATCATTTATTTTAATGGGAATCATTAAACTAGAGGAATAATTCAGCTCCAAACGAAAATTTAAGGCAGTGAAAGGAATTATACTGGATCTCAAGAATATAAGTAATGGAAAAGTAACTGATTTATATAGCTCTAATATTCGGCAGATTAATTTTGTATTAGAAGATGACTTCAGGGGTCTAGATTATGTCTTTCTTACTTGCACTGCATGTGTCCCAGAGGAGCCCAGAGGTGGCCTGTGAGCTCTGGCTCTGCCATTTACCATCTGGATAATATCAGGCATTTCACCAAGCTAGGACATAGAGATCATAGGCCCAGAGAGGGTATGTGACTATTTGGCTTGTAGAAAATCAGCTACATAACAGAAAGACTGGAACTAATGTCCAAGGCTTACTTCCTTATTTGATGCTTTTTCCTACACAACACTGGTGATTACAAAAAGATATTATAAAGTGCATTTTTTAAAGGTACTTTTAGTGCTATGTTTGGAATAGGAAAGATGAAGGGTGGGCCACTTCTAGGGTATTTGATATAATGTTAAAAGATAAGAGTCTATTCCACTTCAGCCATCTTTATCAAAGAAATTGATCTTTAGCGTGGATAAGAAATTGATCTTTAGCATGGATAAGAAAGATAGTCCAAAATAGTTAACAGGTTTAAGTTTTATGATAGGTTAAAAGACACAAGGAAAGTGCTTAATCCATTCGACTGAAGTCAAGCCTTCAGCCCCAAAGACTTTCCATTTCAGAATACTGGAGAAAAAAACTTGGCAACTGCTGTAACAATTTCCTGAAGGAGAGTATAATTAGCTACTTTAAAGCCAGGGTTAACTAGCTGCCTGGGGTCAATAATTATTACAAAACCGAAGACCTCTCTGCATCCAAAGTTCAGCAATGTCTACTCTACCAGGCGCCTCAGGTCATTAAATGGACCAGTAACTCCTTCATATAGTCTGAGTTTTTATTGCAACAGACTGAAACAAAGCATCCAAACCACCAAACGAAATTTAATAAAGCAAGCAGTATAAGTTCTACATGGTTTTTAGCATTATTTTGTTAGTGTGACTTTTTTAAAAAATCAGTACAAATAAAAAAGAGAAGATGTAGGATAAAAATAATTCATGTCTAAAAAGGTTAAGAATCTCGGTTGACTCCAAGCTCATATTTTTGAGAGATACAGCAGGCAAAATGACTAATGAAATTTTAGGCAGTATTAATAAAGTCATAGTTGTTTAAACTAAAGGGAAAATAGGGCTACAGTATTCTTGCCTGGAGAGTTCCATGGACAGAGGAGCCTGGCAAGCTACAGTCCATGAGGTCACAAAGAGCTGGCCATGCCTGAGTGATTCTCTCTCTCTCACACACAGACACTCTGTGCCAAACAGACCTCATCTGTAGTATATTCTGTTCATCTCGGTAGGTGCCAGGGAAGGGTAAATCAGATAATACAAGATGTAGAAACCATGTCATGTGACAGCTCAGAGGACTTGCAAATGTTCATTTGGAGAACAGAAGGCTGTTTATTTTAGTGACTAAAATATATAAGAGGCAGTCACTTTGCTGTGTTGCTATATGAGGTTAACTGCTGCTAAGTCAATTCAGTCGTGTCCGACTCTGTGCGACCCCATAGACAGCAGCCCACCAGGCTCCCCCGTCCCTGGGATTCTCCAGGCAAGAACACTGGAGTGGATTGCCATTTCCTTCTCCAATGCATGAAAGTGAAAAGTGAAAGTGAGGTCACTCAGTCATGTCTGACTCTTCACAACCCCATGGACTGCAGCCTACCAGGCTCCTCTATCCATGGGATTTTCCAGGCAAGAGTACTGGAGTGGGGTGCCATTGCCTTTGAAGGCAAACTCTCATGTAAAAGAAAGGAAACTCTTGTGGTGATTGCCCACCATGTGCCCTTTGCTGTGTTAGGTGTGTTATATCATTTTGTTACAATCTTTCAGAAACTGATGGGTATGTGACGGTTGGATACGATAAGCTCCCATTTGCTGAAAGTCCAATGTCCAGCTCAGCACTGTTAATTTAAAGCAGCAGTAACCACTCTTGTTCTTCCCAGACCTTTGAATGTTTTCCAGGCCCTTCAGGACCCAGCTTCCTACCTGGAGTCAGGCTCTCCTGGTGGCAGAAAAGGTCACTGTGCTTCTGCAATGTGAATTTCCAATACAACTTTAAGGTTTCAGTCCCCAGTGGATTAAGTAAGTGAGTAAGTAAGTGAAGTCACTCAGTCGTGTCTGACTCTTTGCGACCCCATGGACTGCAGCCTACCAGGCTCCTCTGTCCATGGGATTCTCCAGGCAAGAATACTGGAGTGGGTTGCCATTTCCTTCTCCAGGGGATCTTCCTGGCTCAGGGATCGAACCCGGGTCTCTCACATTGCAGGCAGATGCTTTACTCTCTGAGCCACCAGGGAAGTCCCCCCGCCCCCACCCCAGTGGATTGCTGACTACAAATAAGGAGGCATCTAGCCACAGTTTTCCTAACCTGGTATTTCCTAGCCAGTCTTTATTAGGATGGGCCCACATCTGTCTAGGATGTGATATGGGAGGGGCTGGGTATTGGAGGGGCACCTAGGCATTTCATGCACTTGTGAGGGACTGTGTGACCAGAGATGGGAATGACGCAGGAAGTAATGTTCTGTGGATGCACCTCTTGGCCAGTTGCAGGTGTTTTCCTCACATACACCTGTAGTTAGAATCGGCCCAATCCTGAAATCCTCCAGCCTGGGGCATGTGTCTGGCCAGTGAACAGAGAATCAGCCAGGATCTTGGTACTAACCAGTAGGCTATCCTACTCCTACTTAGCTCAGAGGATTCCAATGAAGAGAGTTTAATGAAACGATTATTAGAGAGGTGTGAGCAGGAAATCAGCCAACGAAACTCAAAAGCAGCAAGAGGCACACTCCACGTTCTAGGCCAGGTACTTGCTGTCTCCTAGTTGGCTCAGCCACCCACCTTGGTACCCACATGCCTTCATTTCCTTCAGGTCTTGGTTATAATGCTACTTTCTCAAGGGAACGTTGTAACCTCTGCTCATCATCATTTCTTTCCTCCTCCTCCATATCCTAATATCATCTGATATTTTTATATTTTAATAATTTATTATCTGACTCTACTCACTACAGATTCCCAGGTGGCTCAGTGGTAAAGAATCTGCTTGTAACACAGGAGATGGAGGTTTGATCCCTCAGTCAGGAAGATTCCCTGGAGGAGGAAATGGCAGTCCACTCCAGTATTCTTGCCTGGGAAAATCCCAAGAAGAGCCTGGTGGGCTACAGTCAATGGGTTTGCAAAGAGTTGGTCATGATTTAGTGACACACCCACCACAATGAGAGAAGAGATTTTTTTGCTGTTTAATTCATTGCTTTAATCCCAGAGCCTGGACCAAGAAAAAGGTTCAATGAATATTTGTTGAATGAATGAATGAATGAATACTAATTGGACTTCTTAGAGCTCAGATAATTGTCCAAGACCCATGTTTCTGCTTCAACTTGTTAATCACACACCTGCCTTTTGGAGGGAATCCTGCTGAAATGCAATAGAGCTTGTATTCGACCACAAGAGGGTGGTGTTGATCAGTTTTTCTTTTTTCTTTTTTTTTTTTTTTTAGGCGTCTTGAGACCATTCATTCACTCTCTCGTCCTTAGACCCCCAAAAGAAAATGTGGGATAGGGTCATGTTTGCAGCCAAAGAAAACACACAATGTGTCTCTTCCACCTTGACATTACTGTGCAAGTGAAATTCAGTTAAAACCTTTTCAAGAGAATGGTCTTGGAAGGAGAAAAGTCACCAGAAAGCAAGGGCTTCAGAAATGCATAGGAGGAAGGAGCTGCAAAAGGAAGTTGCCTCCACTACTCAGCTTCAGTATCCAGTAGACGCTGCTCTCCAAGGAGTCTTTGCAAAGACATTATGCTTGGGGCCATGTGTGCTGATACAGAATCTAGGTATCAGAAGCCCCACCCTCAAGACAGTAATGATACTGCAAGGCAGAAGTGGGCAGGCCAGTAAGGGAAGCCCAGAGAAGGTGGCAGGTGCAGTTGGAGGATCAGAGAAGGCATTATGGGAAGGAAGGCATTTGAATTATGATTTGATTTTATTACAGCACTTGAATTTTAGGGTAATTTTCTTCTCAATTGAGAATGAGTAACCATCTGTGTACATGTAAAAGGTCAGCTTTTCAGGCTATCCTACTCCTAAAAGACATAGAATAATATAAAATAAGAGAACTTTAGGGAAGATAATGTATGGTTATCTTCCCTGAAGGACCCGTGGACCAAATTCTCAGACCAACACAGTGAACTCTGATCAAACATACGTTTTATTTGAAAAAGAGACACTCTGGAGAAAAAGCGTGGGAAAAGAATGAAATGAAGAGGTCAGATATCAAAGCAGCAGCCCTGAGTCAGAGCTCCTACTGCTTTCCTGGCCCATTCCCCACCTGGGGGCCACAGCCATGCCCTCCTCTCCACTTGGGTGCAGTGTGAAGCCCCCAGGTCACTCCAGACTAATGTGGTAGAACTTCTTCCACCTCTAGAGTGAGGAAGGGAGATAAGGCATCCCGCAGTCTCCTCAAGGTTTCTCTGCTCATGACCACGGGCAGGGCGTCCACAAGGAGGTCTGGGTTTATGTACTGCAGGTAGAAAAGCACGTAACCCAGCAGCCTGAAGAAGATCATGACCATGAAGATAAAATACCTGAAATGCCTGCAGAGAGACATTCATCGTTAGCATGGGGGAAAGAGACAGCCCGGGAAGCAGCAGCAGGAGGTGAACCTCATCTTCATAAATGACCGTGAATCGCTTTCTTTGGGCCAGCCTGATGGGGAAGTGGGGCACGCAGACACAGAGGGTGAGGGCAGGGGATAGGTGATAATAGAAAAAGACTGATGTGGTCGTGAGGACTGGGATACAGCCCTCCTGACTTTTAAGCCCTCCAACAGAAGTATGGCAAAACCAATACAATACTGTAAAGTAAAAAAAAAAAAAAAAAAAAATTAAAAAAAAAAGAATAGATGTCCACACAGAAGAGCTGGAGATGCAGAAGAATAAGACCTTCCAGGTACTATGTATGCAGGCCTTTGTGGGGGTTGTCACAAGAGATCCATAACTGCACTCTTGAAAGTCTCATCATCAGTGGTCCTCCCCACTCTACTATAGCAAGAACTTTCAGAATGTGAGATATGTCTGGGCCATCTCTGATATTAATATCCACAGAAAATGATTGAGTTGTGTTTTTTCATTTTTTAGTTTTTTGTTTTGTTTTGTTTTGTTTTGTTTTTTTGCTAAACATCAAGTGCTAAAAGAAACCAACTCGGGAATTCCCTGGTAGTCCAGTGGTTAGAACTCCATGTGGGCTTTCACCGCTGAGGGTGCACTTTCAATCCCTGGTTGGGGAACTAAGATCCTATAGGTCACATGGTGTGGCCAAAAAAGAAAGGAAGGAAGAACAAAAGAAAATAAGAAAGAAAAAGAAACTGAAACAATAATAGGTTGTGTGTATGTGTTTTCTTATGTGCACCCAAGAAAATTCCACCCTGAAAACTGGCCCAAGGCTTTTCATCTTTAACTATACTGCTGCTGCTGCTGCTGCTGCTAAGTCGCTTCAGTCGTGTCCGACTCTGTGCGACCCCATAGACGGCAGCCCACCAGGCTCCCCCGTCCCTGGGATTCTCCAGGCAAGAATTCTGGAGTGGGTTGCCACTTCCTTCTCCAATGCATGAAAGTGAAAAGGGAAAATGAAGTCACTCAGTCATGTCCGACTCTTAGTGACTCTATGGACCGCAGCCTACCAGGCTCCTCCGTCCATGGGATTTTTCCAGGCAAGAGTACTGGAGTGGGGTGCCATTGCTTTAATTATACTAAAATGTCACAAATTGAAGTTTTTCATTAAAGTGCTACACGGAGCATCTTAGTCTCCTTGTTTCAAAAATTAAAAAAGAAAAGGCACGGAGTTCAAGTGATTTTTTTCTCTAAAATTTTACAGCCTGCAGTAAAAGAACTAAGAAAATTAATGCACCTTGAACTCTCTTTCCAGTAAAGAGGAGAGCAGATTATCAGGTTTAGGATCTGAAAAATAGAAAGGAGCCCTACTATGAGTCTTAAGAGTGGAAATTGAAATTAAAATGCAAGCTTCACCTTAAACGTCTCCAAAACAGCCATTTTCTCCAGCCACCAAGTCCTACATAACTCTGGTTTTCAGAAAAGAAGAAAGGGAGAGATGGCAGAAATCTGGGGCTGCCTGGTATTTTCTGGTTGGTGGATGTGTTTATCCTTATTCTACATGCTCTTATCAAGTCACTTACTGCTAACAGAGTGAATACGACCTAGACTAGGAAAACACAAGATTCTAACTTACCTGTACCAAAAGATTCTCTTCTGTTTCTTAATGATGGTCTTCTCCTGTGGGAAGCAATAAAAAGCCACAGGTGTGCCTGTCCATGTGCTCATAGAAAGGCAGTGTACTAGGGTGGCTAAGAGCTTGACCCAGGAGTCACTGGCTCTGCCACTTCCTAGCTGCTGTGGTGTGAAGCAAGGTACTGAGCCTTGTTAATTTCCTACCTCTAAGGTTATTGAAAAGAAGGGAAGGGGTCAGGGGGCAGCGAGGGGGAAGCCAGGGCAGGAAAAGATGGAGGAAAACTCCAATCTGGGGCAAGGAAAACTTACCATATTGCTTTGGATTGTCTCCACCAGAGTTAACCCCGGTTTCACTATTTGGACGGAGTTGTTCTGGGCTTTGCATCTGAGTGACAAAGATCAGATCCAAGAATTAAGTAACATAATCTGTGGGACCGATGAAAGATGCTTTTCTAAGTCATGCAATGTATGCAATTCATTTCCTAGATTCTTGATAACATTCACAAGGAACAATATTCAAAATGTATAATTGGTCAATATGCAAAGAAACAGCAAAATGTGGTCCAGTTTCAAGAGAAAAGACAACCAATGATGGGTAACCATAACACAACCCTGCTACTGGATTCACACTGCAAAAATGTGAATTCTATCTCCTGCTGGCAGTTCAAACTTCAGTTCAGGTCTGATATCCTCAGCTGGCCACAGAATGCCTTGGGAGTGCATGGTTTTGGAGGTCAGTTTGTGATTTGGTCAGAGTTTAGATACAACTTGAGACTCTCCATCTCTAGCCCTCTGTTTTTTAATCCAGCAGTTTGACTACACTGAGCTCTGTCCTTTATTTTCTATCTCAGAGAGACTGTACGGTTCCCTCAAGACTTTTAAAAAGACCTTCACATCAAGTTTAGCTTAGCCTCAGACTCAGTTCAGTTCAGTTCAGCCGCTCAGTCGTGTATGACTCTTTGTGACCCCGTGGACTGCAGCACACCAGGCTTCCCTCTCCATCACCAACTCCCGGAGCCTACTCAAACTCATGTCCATCACGTCGGTGACGCCATCCAACCATTTCATCCCCTGTCCTACCCTTCTCCTCCTGCCTTCAATCTTTCCCAGCATCAGGGTCTCTTCAAATGAGTCAGTTCTTCACATCAGGTGGTCAAAGTATTGGAGTCTCAGCGTCAGCATCAGTCCTTCCAATTAATATTCAGGACTGATTTCCTTTAGGATTGACTGATTGGACCTCCTTGCAGTCCAAGGAACTCTTAAGTGTCTTCTCCAACACACAGTTCAAAAGCATCAATTCTGCAGCACTCACCTTTCTTTATAGTCCAACTCTCACATCCATACATGACTATTGGAAAAACTATAGCTTTGACTAGATGGACCTTTGTTGGTAAAGTAATGTCTCTGCTTTTTAATATGCTGTCTAGGTTGGTCATAACTTTTCTCCCAAGGAGCAACCATCTTTTAATTTCATGGCTGCAGTCACATTCTGCAGTGATTTTAGAGCCCCCCAAAATAGTCTCTCACTGTTTCCATCGTTTCCCCATCTATTTGCCATGAAGTGATGGGACCAGATGCCATGATCTTAGTTTTCTGAATGTTGTTTTAAGCCAACTTTTTCACTCTCCTCTTTCACTTTCATCAAGAAGCTTTTTAGTTCCTCTTCACTTTCTGCCATAAAGATGGTGTCATCTGCATATCTGAGGTTAGTTATTGATATTTCTCCCAGCAACCTTGACTCCAGCTTGGGCTTCATCCAGCCCAGCATTTTGCATGATGTACTCTGCATATAAGTTAAATAAATAAGGTGACAGCATACAGCCTTGACGTACTCCTTTCCCGATTTGGAACCAGTCTGTTGTTCCATATCCAGTTCTAACTATTGCTTCTTGACCTGTATAAAGATTTCTCAGAAGGCAGGTCAGGTGGTCTAGTATTCCCATTTCTTTAAAAATTTTCCACAATTTGTTGTGATCCTCAAAGTCAAAGGCTTTGGCATAGTTAATCAAGTAAAAGTAGATGTTTTTCTGGAATTCTCTTGCTTTTTTGATGATCCAGTGGATGTTGGCAATATGATCTCTGGTTCCTGTGCCTTTTCTAAATTCATCTTGAACATCTGAAAGTTCATGGTTCACATACTGTTGAAGCCTTGCTTGGGGAATTTTGAGCATTGCTTTACTGGTCTGTGAGATGAGTATAATTGTGCAGTAGTTTGAGCATTCTTTGGCATTGCCTTTTGTTGAGATTGGAATGAAAACTGACCTTCCAGTCCTGTGGCCATTGCTGAGTTTTCCGAATTTGCCAGCATATTGAGTGCAGCACTTTCACAGCATCATCTTTCAGGATTTGAAATAGCTCAACTGGAATTCCATCACCTCCACTAGCTTTGTTCATAGTGATGCTTCCTAAGGCCCAGGACTTCACATTCCAGGATGTCTGGCTCTAGGTGAGTGATCATACCATTGTGATTATCTGGGTCATGAAGATCTTGTTTATATAGTTCTGTGTATTCTTGCCACCTCTTCTTAATGTCTTCTGCTTCTGTTAGGTCCATACCATTTCTGTCCTTTATTGAGCTCATCTTTGTATGAATTGTTCCCTTGGTGTCTCTAATTTTCTTGAAGAGATCTCTAGTCTTTACTATTCTATTGTTTTCCTCTGTTTCTTTGCACTGATCACTGAGGAAGGCTTTCTTATCTCTCCTTGCTATTCTTTGGAATTCTGCATTCAGATGGGTATATCTTTCCTTTTCTCCTTTGCCTTTAACTTCTCTTCTTTTCTCAGCTAATTGTAAGGCCTCCTCAGACAACCATTTTGCCATTTTTCATTTCTTTTCCTTGGGGATGGTCTTGATCCCTCCCTCCTGTGCAATGTCACGGACCTCCATCCATAGTTCTTCAGGTACTCTGTCTATCAGATCTAATTCCATGAATCTATTTGTCACTTCCTCTGTATAATTGTAAGGAATTTTATTTAGGTCATGCCTGAATGGTCTAATGGCTTTCCCTACTTTCTTCAATCTAAGTCTGAATTTGGCAATAAAGAGTTCATGATCTGAGCTCCTGGTCTTGTTTTTTGCTGACTATATAGAGCTTCTCCATTTTTGGCTGCAAAGAATATAATCAATCTGATTTTGGTATTGACCATCTGGTGATGACCCTCAGACTAAAAATGATCAGATGAGAAAACTGCCTCTTGCCTTTCCCTTCTTCCAGCTGGCAGCCCCCGCCGTCCAGAATTTGCTTGGTTTTAGTCATTCTCCAGGGCCTTCTGATTGTTCATTCATTTGTTTTATTTTGTTGCTCAGGGTTTGGAACTGTCTCCTGCCAGAGGGTCAGTTCCAGTAAAAACTTTTAGACTTTTCATGGGAATCTTTTTGTAACCATCAAATATTGAAGAAAGGGGAGAAGCAGCCCAGATTTCAGGATCTGGCCTTGATGGAATAGTTTGCTTGAGGCTAGTCCATCTCTACAATCAACTATAAAAACTGGACAAAGTACATAAAACAGCCACTTGAATGAATTAAAGAATGCAGTCAGAAGATGAGGGGATACATATCCTGAGCAAAGTAAAGCATACTGAGATAATCCCTCATTCATCCAAGGCCTTTCCCCAAGGGGACTTGCCAATTCCTGGTACAGTGAATAGAGTCCAAGCAGCAAGTGGCAGCATCAGTTGGCTGAGGAGACAGAGATTGCAGTTTAATTCCCTAAAGGGGGAAAATCCAAGGAAAAAAGAAACCATAAAGAAATGAGTTCAAATATCTGCATGAACTTCCCTTAAGGTGATAGCTGGCCCTTAAGCTCTCTATGAGTAGCTCAGGATTCCAAGAAAGCCCAGACACCAGAAGATGCCTCAAGAGCTGAGCAAAGATTATAGTAGTCATGCTGTTCTGGGAAGTAGAATTTGGAGTTTAAGACCTGTTACACTTAGACCCTGATGCTGGGAAAGATTAAAGGCAAAAGAAGAAGGGGTGATAGAGGATGACATGATAAGAGAGCATCACTGACTCAGTGGACGTGAATTGGAGCAAACTCTGGGAGATAGTGGAGGACAGAGGAGCCTGGCATGCTGTAGTCCATGGGGTCACAAAGAGTTGGGCATGACTTAACAACTGAACAGAGACGGAGACTGGAGTTTAAGACCCTGAGAGGGAAAGTCCAAGGAAGGGTTTCAGTCCTGAGTCTATCTGAACTGTTCCAGCTTCCCGCCCTTCGTCGCTGCTGTTCAGTCTCTCAGTCATGTCCGACTCTTTGCAACCCCATGAACTGCTGTGTGCCAGACTTCCCTTTCCTTCAATATCTCCTGAAGTTTGCTCAGATTCATGTCCAATGAATCAATGATGCCATCCAACCAGTTCATCCTCTGCCTCCTTCTTCTCGTCCTGCCCACAAGCTTTCCCAGCATCAGTCTCTTCCAGTGGGTTGATTCTTCACATTAGGCTGCCAAAGTAATAGAGCTTCAGCTTCAGCATCAGTTCTTTCAGTGAATATTAAGGGTTGATTTTCTTTAGGATTGTCTGGTTTGATCTTCTTGTAGTCCAATGAACTCTCAAGTGTCCTCTCCAGCACCACACAGATCGAAAGCATCAGTTCTTCAGTGCTCAGACTTCTTTATAGTCCAGCTCTCACATACATACATGACTACTGGAAAAACCATAGCTTTGACTATACAAACTTTCATTGGCAAAGTGATGTCTCTGTTTTTTAATTTGATATCTAGGTTTGTCATAGCTTTTCTTCTAAGGAGCAAGTATCTTTTAATTTCATGGCTAAAGTCACCATCTGCAGTGATTTTGGAACCCAAGAAAACAGAATCTGTTTACACTTTTTTCCCACCTATTTGCCCACCACTATAAAGTGATGCCATGATCTTCGTTTTTTGAATGCTGAGTTTTAAGCCAGCTTTCTCACTCTCTTCTTTCACTCTCATCAGGAGGCTCTTGAGTTCCTCTTCACTTTCTGCCATTAGAGTGGTATCATCTACATATCTGAGGTTGTTGGTATTTCTCCCAGCAATCTGTCCTTGGGTGAGTCGTTTATTAATTCCTTTGTTTTTGAGGGATAGCGGTACATGAATTTTCAACTGTGCAGAGGACTTGTGCTCCTAACCCCCACATTGTTCAATCTATAAATGAATTGTATTTCCATATACTGTTCAGTTCAGTTCAGTTCAGTCGCTCAGTCGTGTCCGACTCTTTGCCACCCCATGGATCGCAGCACGCCAGGCCTCCCTGTCCATCATCAACTCCCAGAGTTCACTCAGACTCACGTCCATTGAGTCGGTGATGCCATCCAGCCATCTCATCCTCTGTCGTCCCCTTCTCTTCTGCCCCCAGTCCCTCCCAGCATCAGAGTCTTTTCCAATGAGTCAACTCTTCGCATGAGGTGGCCAAAGTAAGTAATGAATTAGAAAATCAAATTAACAATTTTCTTATTTACAATAGCATCAAAAATATCAAATATCAAACCTAGGAATAAATCTGATGAAAGATGCACAAAACACTAGAGAAAAATACAATACATGTTTATGAAAAAATAAATAAGATCTAAATACATGTAGGGATAAAAATGTTCATGACTTGGAAAACTCAATGTTGTTTAGATATTGTTAATCTCCAAATTTATCTATAGATTCCATATAATTACAATCAAAATCTCAGCAATATTTTTTGGTAGAAATTTAGAAGCCAATTTTAAATTTTATATGGAAATTTGAAGAGCCAAAAATAGCTAAGATAGCCTTGAATAGTCTTGAAGAACAGCATAAAGGTGCAGAACTTAAGATATGCTAAATCAAAACTAATTATAAAACTAAATTGTAATCATAATCCCTGTCAGTCAGTCAATTCAGTTGCTCAATCATGTCTGACTCTTTGTGATCCCATAGACTGCAGCACACAAGGCTTCCCTGTCCATCACCAACTCCCGGAGCTTGCTTAAACTCTCATCCGTCGAGTCGGTGATGCTATCCAACCATCTCATCCTCTGTCGTTGCCTTCTCCTTCTGCCTTCAATCTTTCCCAGCATCAGGGTCTTTTCCAATGAATCAGTTCTTTGCATCAGGTGGCCAGAGTATCAGAGTCTCAGCTTCAGCATCAGTCCTTCCAATGAATATTCAGGACTGATCTCCTTTAGGATTGACTGGTTGGATCTCCTTGCAGTCCAAGGGACTCTCAAGTGTCTTCTCCAACACCACAGTTCAAAAGCATCAATTTTTGGTCCAATTTTTTATGATCCAGTTCTCGCATCCATATATGACTACTGAAAAACCATAGCTTTTATTATACAGACCTTTGTCAGCAAAGTAATGTCTCTGCTTTTTAATATGCTGTCTAGGTTGGTCATAACTTTTCTTCCAAGGAGCAAGCATCTTTGAATTTCATGGTTGTAGTCACCATCTGCAGTGATTTTAGAGCCCAAGAAAAGAAAGTCTGTCACTGTTTCCATTGTTTCCTCATCTATTTGCCATGAAGTGATGGAACTGGATGCCATGATCTTTGTTTTTTGAATGTTGAGTTTTAAAGCAGATTTTTCACTCTCCTCTTTCATTTTCATCAAGAGGCTTTTTAGTTATTCTTTGCTTTCTGCCATAAGAGTGGTGTCATCTGCATATGTGAGGTTATTGATATTTCTCCCAGCAATCTTGATTCCAGCTTGTGCTTCATCCAGCCTGGCATTTTGCATGATGTACTCTGCATATAAGCTAAATAGGCAGGGTGACAATATACAACTTTGACATACTCCTTTTCCAATTTGGAACCAGTATATTGTTCCATGTCCAGTTCTAACTGTTGCTTCTTGACCTGCATACAGGTTTCTCAAGGGGCAGGTCAGGTTGTCTGGGATTCCCATCTCTTTCAGAATTCCAATAGTCTATGCTTGTAGTCGATGCCTCTATCCTTGTGTAGTACTGGCACAGGATAGAGGCACAAACTAATGGTACAGAATAAAATATCCAGAACAGACTCACACATACATTAATATGTCACCTTACTTATAAAACAAGGCACCACTGAAAATGCATGCTCTTTTAAATAAATGGTGCTGGGCCAACTGGCTATCCACACATGGAAAAAATGCATCTTGATCTCTACCTCACACCACACACACAAAAAGATTTCACATGAATGTTTACATTCATTTGAATGTAAAAGGCAAAACAAACAGAAAATTCTTTGGGAAAACATTAAAGAATAGTTTTATTATCAAGAAAAAGTACTGAGCAAAAAAAGAAATGAAAAAACTTTCATGGATTGGATTTCCTTAAAATTAAGAATTTTTTTTTTATCAAAAGATTCTATTAAGAGAGTAAAACAGAAAAGCCATAGAAATGACTGTAACATGTGTGTGTGTGTGTCCGTCCATATCTGATGATGGATCGCATAAAAAAAGTAAGGAAATCCTATAAAGCAATAGGAAAAAGATGGATAATCTCCCAAATAAAGGCAAAAGACTTATTATAAAAGCAGATAACCAAATTTCAAGTAAGCATTTTAAGGTATATATATTAATAATCAATAGTGAAATGCATTATTAAAATAAAAATTAGATATCACTATACTCCTGCCAGAGTGGTTAAAATTAAAAAGACTGTAAATATGAAGTGAAACGAGGAACAGAATAACTGGAACTAGTATAGATTCTCATTGGAGGAGATTCTGGTAATCCATTTTGGAAAATCATTTGACTTTGTTTAGTAAAGCCACAGATATGTATACTCAATGACTTGGGAATTCTACTCCTTGGTACATAACTGACAGAAATGAGTGTATATGTCAACCAAAATACATGCACGAAAATGTTTATAACCACTTTAGTTGAATAACCCCAATCTGGAAATGACCAAAATTTCATCAGTGGTAAAATAGATAAATTGTGCCATATTCCTACAATAGAATACTATAGACAGCGAGGAAAAGGATGAACCAGAGAGCCATGCAGCAATGTGGATAAATGTCAGTGACAGCCAGAGGCAAGAGAGAACATACTGAGTTCACATGAAGTTCAAGATCAGACAAAGCCAAGAAGAAATGATAGAAGCTAGAATCACGGTTACCTTCGCAAGAAACAATGACAGAAGAGTGCACAGGGAGCCTTTTGGTGTACTCAGAATGTTCTATATCTTGATCTGAGTCATGTTAACACACCACTTGAGATTTATGCACTCTCTGTATATTGCATAATACAATATAATACATAACACAGTTAAAGAGTATAAGCAAACAATGGAAAGTGTGTCAAGTCCTAAACCATGCAAGTCTACAAATACACAACGTATGTAAATGGCTATCGCTGGGGCCCCCAGTAGGGGTTCACCATGTCCTGGGAAAGGGGTCCACACAATCAGTTTTTTCAAGAACAACACTCAACGAAGGACGCATGAAAACAGACCTTTTAAACACCAACTGCTGAGAAAGGCAAGAGAGAAGCCTGAATGCTGATGAATTTTCAGTACAGAACATGGAGCAGAAGTTGACAGGGATAACTTGTTGGGAGCTATTTATAGTGACACAAACTGGTCTGAGAAGTACTCTGCCCTTCAAGGACCACTGGGGACTATAGCTTCATCCCACCAATGAGGTCATTTTCCCAAACTTACACTTCTTTTTCAAGAAGAAGCATCTCCTTTTCCTTTTCCATCTGTCTCAGAATTTCCTGGTATTTCTTCCCATGGAAATAAAAAAAAATATTGATCATAATCAAGAATTTCTGTATTCTGAATTTCTGTATCAATGACATTTCACTGTCACTGATAAAAGATTCTCTTAAGACTAACTCCTAATTTTCCAAATGGTGCATGCAAGAATGTACACACACAAGTATGAAGATGTTCTAATAAAAATTAGGATATTAGTGACTGGACGGATGCATATGGAAAAAAAGAGAAAGAGTTCTCTCTTTGGATCCTGCTTGTAGGAAAATCCCAGCTCTCACACTTACTGTGTTTTCAGAGAGCATTACCAAACTTCTTTGAACCTGTGTCCTCTTGATCATAACAACATAATCCTCAAAGGGTTACTGGACAAACTAATTGAGAAAAATACTGTATGTAGATTGCTTAAAAATATTACATGGGCCAGTATAAATAAATCCTTAACATACACCTGGTTCTTGTTGTTGTTGTTGCTGCTGTTGTATAAATGGTATTTCCCCTAGTGGCAGATTTTAGCCTGAATGAGAAACCAAGGGATCCGAGGCATTGGAACAATTCTGCCCTACTATGACTTGTCCCCAGGGGCAGTGTACCTTTATGTAGTGGGCCTGATCTTCACAGAGCTGATACACAGATTGATAGTCACTCTCTATCTAGAAAAAATGAGAATTAACAAATTTCATGGATTAAATCACGATGAAGCCTGGGCTGCTCCCAACTGATGCATTGGCTATTTGGCTGGTTACCTAGCAACTTCTTACCAGGGAAAGCAACCACATCATAAAAGCCAGTGATCTCATCATTCATGGGCAGGGTCTAATTTTGAGCAAAGAAAGTTGTTTTCCCAGGTTCTCATATGCCTTTTACATGAGACATCAGGAGATGTTTCAGGGCACTTAGATATGGGCTTCAACAACAGTGTTTGAGTATTTGAGGTAGAGGGGTATTTAAGGAATGACAAGACTAGTACTTTTAACATAAGCTTTCTTTTCCTTTACCTGCAGGTGAGTCAGAAATTCACTTGCCAGATATTCTTGCTCCTCCCCCTCCCGTGCCTCCAACTGTTCTGTTTCTAAAACTTTTGGGGTTCTCTCTCATTTGTATCCTGAACAGACCCTCAGTGGAGGAGACTCCACCTCTACCTTGACCAGTTCCTTCTCTTGACTGGCACAGGATTCTGTTGACTTCTGTAGTTTCACCTGGTAAAGACAGCATGTGACAGCAGAAGGTTGAGGGCATTCTTTTGTGAAAGCAAATGGGTAATATTCATCTTCCCCCAGACAGGCAATGAGCATGACAATGGTGGTGGTGGTGGTTTAGTCTCTAAGTTGTGTGCTTCTCCAGGGGATCTTCCTGATTGAGCGATTGAACCCATATCTCCTGCATTGCAAGCCATGTCCTGCATTGCAGGCGGACTCTGTTGCTGAACCACCAGAGAAGCCCAGGGAATGATGATAATGGCTATCATATAGTGAGGACAGACTATAACAACCTGGAGTGGGCAATATTACTGACCCATTTACAGGTGCTGCTGCTGCTGCTAAGTCGCTTCAGTTGTGTCCGACTCTGTGTGACCCCATAGACGGCGGCCCACTAGGCTCCCCTGTCCCTGGGATTCTCCAGGCAAGAATACTGGAGTGGGTTGCCATTTCCTTCTCCAATGCATTAAAGTGAAAATTGAAAGTGAAGTTGCTCAGTCGTGCCTGACTCTTTGCGACCCCATGGACTGCAGCCCACCAGGCTCCTATGTCCATGGGATTTTCCAGGTAAGAGTACTGGAGTGGGTTGCCATTGCCTTCTCCAATTTATAGGTGAGGAGGAGACAAAAGTAAGGAAAGGTTAAGTGCATGACTTATTTAAAATCACACAGTGGCAGAGTCAACATTTAAGCCTTGGTTTTCTGACTGCCCAGTCTTTGGACCTGATCACCCTTCTTCCTCCAGTCCTACTGAATAAAGTGCCAACCTGTTCCTCCATCTTATACTCCACTGGGTGCACTCACATGCAGCCTGAATCATGGAGCAAAAGAGAAACCTTCTGCCTCTTTTTCAGAGAAAAACAGAACAGGAGTGCTCTGGCATGCTGGGCTCAGCCAAATGGTCATATTCACCACATAAAGCTGCAGAGAGCATCTCCATAGGATTTCTGCCCTCTACTGGGCATCCAGTTTATCTTTTCATTCAACAGATATTTAGCAAGCTACTACCATGTGCCAGACATTATTCTAGGCACTGGGGAAATAGGTGTGAACCACACAGACAAAACTTCATGCTCTCATTGGGTTTGCCACCTAGTAAAACATTCAATTAAAAAAAAAAACTCCCTTAAGTTATAAACAATGGGCTAGAAAATCAAATACAATTGTTGACCTATCCTGCAATTGTAGAAGTTAGTATTCTCTTCTTCCTCGACTATCTGTGTGTCATTTAGATAATAAATTTTTAGAGGGCAGGTCCCGATGGGCATTCAGAATGTGTGTCCTATTGACTGATGGATGAAGAGGTCTCTGGAGCAATTCCCTTCACTTTGGGGCATTGTAGTCATCTCTGCTACCAGTGTGACTAAAACTGAAGTTGCAAATGCTGCAAAATAGTTTATGAATGCCGCCCAGGTCAGGGGGTAAAGCAGAGGGAACAAAGGACACGGGCTCACCTCTGTGAGCACACAGACAGCCTGGTGGGTTCTTGGAAGCTATTCCTCCCCAAAGTTAGAATGATACCACATCTCCCAGAAAACCAGCATATTTGCTTTTCTACTCACCTTCAATTCTGCCAGCATCTGCTTTAGGGCTTCTTTATCCAGGCCAACATTCTTACATTTCCTTGAAATCTGAAATACCATCCCCCAAATTGTAAACTGAGTGAGGCATCCGGACATGAAAACGTGGGATAGACTTGAAGGTCTCAAAGTAGCAGAACAGTGGTTAATTGATTCAGATCCCAGATGGAAGCTTAATAGAAAACTGTCTTTTCCTTCCTCTGGAATCGGCCTGACTCCATGCCAGACCTTTTTGTTCCCAGAGCCCATGAAAAGTACGGCACAAAGGAGGCAAGGCAGGTGGGGAGAGAGGGAAGAGAAACTGACACAGAGCAGCTGTGGGAGGGAAGGGCAATTCTCTCCTCTCACATTCCTTTAACCTTCCCATCCCAGAGCTGGAACTCCCAGAGGACAAAGGATGGTATCAATTAGCCAGTTTGTTCTAAGAGATTTGGAAGGCAGATTGGGAGGGAGCACACCCATTTTGCCAGTTCCTCTTCCTCCTGTTTTTCTGACTGGGAAGTTCGGAAAGATGATGGATCTTATTGGGATTCCTAAGAAATGAGCCTTCTTTCAAGAGTGGGCTTATTATCCTGGGACCACCCTCCCTCCCCCCAAAAAATCAGAGCCCACCTTACCTCCTTCTGCACCTCCACCACGCTCCTGCTTAGAATTTCCTTATTTTTTTCCTGGGGAAAGAAAGAGGTAAAGGATAAAAACTGCACCCTGCTCTCAAACCCTCTTCCTCACTGGGCCACTGAAATCCCATCCAGGGACGAGGGCCCCACACAGAGGATCTGGGAACTGAGCCCAGGTCTCGCCCCCACGCCGAGCACATCATGCCCAAAACACTTGGCTAGACAGCTGTGATTTCCACAGACACAGCAGGTACCAGCGATGATGGTCCCCTGGGAAAGAGAGAGTGGTGGACTGCAGCAAAATGCATCACACTGTCCTTTTCTAGACACCTCCTTACCAGCTTTGCCGTCTCTAATTCCAGGTCCCGCAGGGCTTCCTCCTTCTTAGATATGAAGTGGTTCAGCTCCTCCGTCTCTCTGGCTTGTCTGACCGACAGTGTGATATCTCTTTCCAGACTGAAACATAGTCACCCAGGGGTGGCTCAGTCCAAAGGAAGCTGCCAGAGCCCCAGCTTGAGAAGCTACTGCCAAGGTCTCGGGGAGCCAAAGTGACCACCCAATGAGGTGGCAATAAAATAATGACTTAATGTGGAAATGTAGTGAAAAATCTGTACATAAAACCTTTTGAGGACATCACTGTTTGTGGTTCAGAATTTAAACAACTTGCCTCAATTCTTGGACAAAGAAGTAAACTTTCCTCCCACCCACCTCTTGATCCCAAGGGGCATTCAGATAAGGAGAACTTTCCCATCCAACTACAAAGCCTGACCTTTGAATAGTTTCTTCTTTCTCTTGAATTTTTTTGAGAAGAACCTGATTTGCCTCATCCATTCTCTGCAGGTCCTTTTCAAGGTCTGAGTTCAGGAGGTCCAGGTTCTGCTTTGTGACTTCTAGCTTCGGTATTTCCATCACCTCCTGCCTGCAGGAAAACCATCTTCATTACCAAACTCAGGACAGGAAAACAGATGTGCTGTCATCTCATTTATCGCCCTGTCTTTGGTTGTCCCTACGCCTCACCAGCCTTGCATTATCATTGTCCACAATAAATTGATTTCTATGATGTTTTGCACAAAGCAAATGCTTGGAGTCAAATCACATTTTAATTTTAAATATTATAAATGGAACCCATTACAACACAAATCTTTTAAGAAGCAAAAGAAACATTTATTTGAATAATTATATTCTAACTTACTTGTTTTCAAAAAATTTATACTGAGTATGTGGACTCCATGCCACACCCATAAAGAATTCAAGGAAGAGGCATGTTTTCAGTCTTCCTTTTTTAGTCTGCTAAGGAGTTTATTATATTGAAAACCTTCTGTACTAGTCATATAGGAACATGGACTGGATAAGGGGCAGGGACGAGGGTCTTTTCCCCAGATAAGACTGATTTGCTTTTGGAGACATTGGCTGTCTCTACAAGCCCCACTTCTAGTCTGATGAAGTCCAAAGAACTGAAACCAAAGCCTTTCCTCCTTAGGAAGGCTTCCAGGCTTGAGGATACTGTCCTGCACAGTCAAGGTTTCCTTCCTTGCTGGATTGCAGTAGATGCTTCCCATACTACCTCCTCGTTCTTGTTACTTACACATCATCCAATGGGTCCTGTCCAGCTTCTTCCATTGTAGGTCTCCTATGTTGTTAATATAAACATGTGTTATGGAAACAAAGCTTCTAGTGTTCAACATAGTCATCAGCCCAGGAAGGAGCAGAGAAAAGGTCTGACCAGGCAAGACAGAACCAAGACTAAACCTATGCCTCCTAGACCCTTTTGTATTTCAGAATCAGTTGCAATATTTTGCTAGATTTCAGTAAGCCAGATCATATCTCTTAAATGAATCTCATAAACGAATCCCACTGGAGTACAGAAATCTTTTTGTTTTCACAAAAGTGTTTTTACACTTTGGCTACCTTGCCCCTTTCTTGCCTGCACATTGGCAGGTACAGTGCTAGGAGAAAGTTTGTATCTATTGGCAAACACACTGAGAGTTTATTTCTAACCCTGACCTTCAGGGAGACTTAGGAAAAAAGAATAATAGAAAAATTGGAGGATATAAAAGAATTGGTTGGCTGATTTCTGTTGGTCTATAGCCATCCTACTTTTTTTTTTACAAACTCTAGATGTTATGGCTGGGTTGATGCTGAAAGGGGAACAAATAAAGCAGCCTGGGTAACAGGATATAATGACTGAAAGGGGTTATATGAAAACGTCAGGTTCTCAGGGATGGTATCTGCTCCACTGCCTCAAAATTAAAGTTCAGGACTGAACCGAATCTAACAAAAGGAGAACACCAAATCTCCTTTCACATTCCATCTTCTCTTCCTTCTCTCTTTCTTTGAAGTTTTTTTGTTTTGGTTTTAATTCCCCTTTTAATCCCTTCCTGTCCCTTCTTCTCCTTTCATAGCCCTCCCTGAATTTCCCTTTTCTTTCTACTCTCTTTACACATTGGGAAGCCCAGCTTGTGATGATGCCCTTGAGCTCACCCTTCTCTTCTCAACAGAGATTTCTTCTGCTCCCACACTGAGATTTCCAACTGAATGTCACAAGTTTCAGAAAAGGTATCTCCTTGATGATGGCATTCTCCACATACACCTGGACCTGTCATCTCTAGCCGGGTGGGGCAGCATGTCATAGTGGGTAGGGGTGGGTGGGGTGAAAGCAACTCCTTGTCCTCTCTGTAGGCAGAGTGAGAGCAGAGTTCAGAACTTTAGGACAGTTTAGTTCTCTTCCTAAAGAGCGATAAGACCCATGGGACAAACTTCTGGACACAATTTAAACTGCTCTGAAACAGCACTCATCTCTATGAGACACATTCCTTCATTTCCCCAGATCCATTGACCCAGCAGTAGTTGATATCATGCTCATTTCCTTCACAACCTCTGTGTGGTATGTGAGCAAATTACTGTACCCAAATCCAAACCAAGCACCTCTAGTCAATGTAGCCAAGAGGTGAGCGGTAGGAACATCTGAGAGCGGGGTAGGAAGAATATGAAAGATGTCTTATCTATGAGCCAAGCAAATCTTCATTCTTAACCAAGTTGGATTTTTGGAGCAGCAAAACAAATTTCTTTATTTTTCCCAGGGAGGCACTGCCAAATCATTGGGAAGAAAAGCCTGATGTTTCAAAGGTAGTTGAGTATGTGGAAGTCAAGCTGGAAGGAGGAAAGAGGAGGGTTAGATCCAGAGACCCTACTCAACTGCTCACTTATAAAGAATTCTATCGTCATTTTTTTTTTGAGATCTTAAATTAATGGAATAGTAGATGGGATTTTACATTATCAATGTCACTCTACTAACCAGTTCTAGATTCCTCTCTGTATAATTGGAGGAAATGAGGCAAGATACAGAATTGGTGAGATATCCTTATAAAGGTGTGTGCTTGGACTTCGTATCTTTCATTTCCAGCCCTCTTACTTGGTTCACTTCTCCAAGATGTAAGTCTAACCTTTTCCAGCTAAATGATACTCACCTTAAGTCCTTAGAAAGGCCTTGCAGAACATACCACTCTCTCTCCAGGAAAATCTCTCTCCCGCACAATTATCAGTCATGAGCTTATCCATCCTTCTCAGCTCAGCTCAGATGGTGCTTCTTCTACACTCTCTCAGACACCACACCCTCAAATCCTGGCAGAATTAATGCCTCCAACCTCTATTCTCTTTTATTATTTTGTGTTGTTTTTAGGAATGCGCTCACAATGGTCTTCACTCCACAGTTAATCTATAAACTTCTTGAAATAGCGTATCTTAATCAAAGCCATTTTGATTTCCCTCCTGATTTGTGCTGCAGGGGTACCATTTGCAGAATTCAATAGGAATGGTGCCCCCTAGAGTCGTTCAAGAAGAGGATGACCCTGAAAACAGAGAGTGGGTTAGATACAGAAAGCATGCAGATCAAAACCGAATTTCATGGGATTTCACTCTGTCCTGGCACTTTGAAGCTGTGGTACCCAGGACATTGCTTAAGCTCTCTGAGGTCCGGTTTCCTGATCTGTAAGATGTGCATTACTCCTGCTTCGCAAAGTCATGTGTGCTCAGTCGCTTAGCTGTGTGCAACTCTGTGGCCCCATGGACGGTAGCCCACCACACTCCTCTGTCCGTGGAATTTTCCAGGCAAGACTACTGGGGTGGTTGCCACTTTCTACTCCAGAGGATCTTCCCAACCCAGGGATCAAACCTACATGTCTTGCATCTCCTGCATTGGAAGGTGGATTTTTTACTGCTAGTGTTACCTGGGAGATTAAATGAACTAACATATGTAAAACTCCTAACCTTATGTGTGGCATGCATAAGTACTTAATTCCCATCATTAGCCAACACAAAATATGTTTCATTTTTTAAAATCTTATATTACCTTTGCACATGGCATATGCTGAATGTTTTTAGAATGAATGAATGAAAGAATGAGTGAATGAACAATTCACTCCACTCCCTTTATCTAGAACAGTTGATATATCCTCCCTGTCCTTTCCACCCTCCTGGGAGATGCTTACCTGTACACTCCCGTTAGTACACTCTCGTTGGCAGTACAGCATTCTCAACAAAGGGCCATACTCCCCAGGAGGCCAATCTATAATCACTGGGGATGCAGTTTGAAAGCCTCTGTTAAACTCCTTAGAGCAGTAGGCACCTCTGACTGAGAATCAGTGATAAAGAACATATTCTCTCCACTCACTGCACCCTCCTTTCCCTAAAGACACCACACAAGGATTTCCTTGGTGGTTTAGTGGTTCAGACTCCACAGTTCAACTGCAGGAACACGTGGGTTGTCCCCTGTATTGGGTTGTAATTATTTTTATTTTAGCTGTTCTAATTGATTTGCAGTAATAGCTCATCACGGTCTTGACCTGCATTTATTTACCTAATGATTAATGATGGTGAACGTTGCTTAGTTTACCATTTACATATTCTCCTTGGTGAGATGTCTTTTCATGTTCTTTGCCTATTTTCTTCTTGGATTATTTTTTCTTGCTGAGTTTGGGGAATTATTTATATATTTTAAATACAATCCTTTGTCAAGTATGTGATTTGCAAACATTTTCTTCCAGTCTATAGCTGTTCTTTCATCCTATTAACAGTTTTCACACAGCAAAATTTTAAAATTTTAATGTCAATTTATGGATATTTTTTATTTTATGGATCATGCCTTTGTTTGATATAAGCCCTAAGTCCTTAAGTTATTTTATTATGTTTAATTTTATTTTTAGTTTTCTGTTTTACATTTAAGTCTATGATCCATTTTCAGTTAACTTTTTGTATGAGGTTATATATTGAGGTTCATTTCCTTGTCTATGAATGTCCAATTCCTCCAGCACTGTTTGTTGCAAAGACTAACATTCTTCCAATGAATTGTTTTTGCGCCTTTGTCAAAAATCTATTAGCCAAATCATGGTCTTTCAACAGGTTCAGCTAGTTAAATCCAGTTGTGGTAATACAACATCTAGCTCCTAGGTAAATGCTGTTGTAAGTGAAAAATGTTTTCCTTTTCATTGGAAAAGTAGAACTGTAGAGTTAAATCTATTTTTTTTCTGGGCTTCTATTAGCATTTGGGCTTCCCTTGTGGCTCAGATTAGGTAAAGAAACTGCCTGCAATGCGGAAGACATGGGTCTGATCCCTGGGTCGGGAAGATCCTCTGTGGAAAAGGATATGGCAACCCACTCGACTTAGTATTCTTGTCGGATATGATTGAGCAACGCACACCAATAAACAAGTAACTCTTAGCATTTAGCAAGTGCATATGTATGACTAATTAGTAAAATGTATTTGGATCTTTCTATGGAATAAAACATAGTTTGAGGTCCTGGGCCCCTATACATATAAATTTAAGAGTATGGCCCATATGTTCTTTTTCCTGGTGCAGTGTGTAATCCGTGAATGTGAACCACTCGCTGTGAATACCAACCCAAATATATGCCTTCTTGATGTAGTTCTGTTCATGTGACCCTGGCAAACAGAAAGAATGATGTATGTATCAAGAAGAGAAAGACCTATGTAACACATCAGTTTTTTTTTAATGAATCTAAAAGCAATTAACTCTTTAGATTCCCTACGGCACTCCCTACACCTAGCTGTCCTCTTGTAATGAGGCACTAGAGAACTCTAAGCTTCAGCAGCTTAGGGAAACAAAGAATTGATGGTTTCTATTTATTGTTTTGGACTTCCCTGGTGCTCAGATGGTAAAGCATCTGTCTATCAAAGCGAGAGACCTGGGTTTGATCCCTGGGTCGGGAAGATTCCCTGGAGAAGGAAATGGCAACCCACTCCAGTACTCTTGCCTAGAAAATCTCATGGACGGAGGAGCCTGGTGCAGGCTACTGTCCATGGGGTCACAAAGAGTCGGACACGACTGAGCAGTTTCACTTATTTACTGTTTTGAGTTCTGACTCTTTATCTCAACAGCTTAGTTTTACTGAAAACTGCTCCTGTTTTGTTTCAGTACCTAGGGCTATAGAGGAGGTCTAGACTAATTTGCATGACTGCAGAATGCAATTTTAACCATTTTCTTAGAAATCCCACAAGTCAGAAGGATTTGTACTGTCATGCTATTTTAGGTCCCTACAAATATCACAACATAGCAAGACAAATTGTTGCAGCGTCAAGAATTAACTTTGTTTTCTGATTAAGGAAATTCATTTTCAGTCTTTGGATTGCATAATGGAAGAAGATCAGAAATGTAGCCTTAATACAGTTCAAAAATCTTGCATTATTCTCTTAACATGCAGATATGTAAAAAGTGAAATCTTTTGAGATTTAAAACAGATTCACTTATTTTGCATTTTTATAACTTTTCATAACATTGAGACTAAGTTGTCAATCAAAACTAATAGAATAAAATAAAATTTCCTGTATCATTATTAGAGCTGTTCACAAGGTAACAGTGAATCTGCACAATTTGTAATCAAAGTTTATCACATCAGGATGGTAGAGGCCTTGGGAATGCCCATGGAAGCTGGAGGCTGTGTGATGTGGTCCCTGACATAGCAACAATGAATGTCCCTGCATAGGTCTGGCATCAAGGGATGAGGTTCAGTGGATGGCCACCCCTCAGTCCTCACAGCAGTTGGATGGGGAGAATGTCAGTAGGGTCAGTAGGCACCATGATGTATGGCTAACTCTTCTCTCCCATTTTCCTGAAAGAACAAAAGCTGAAGATCCTGGTTATGATACAAGGAAGGGTGGGTGGCAAGGGGAGGAAGCAATACAAACACATTGATATCAGGCATCCCATTGATCTTGAAAAGGCAGTCTGAGGAACAGATTTGACTTGATGAAAAAAAAAAAAAAAGATCTTTTTTTGTACCTTGATTTCTATGGGAACACTTATTCATTCCATTTATGCAGTGTTTTATGATGACCTATTTTGTTGGGAGTTTTGGGCTTCGCTGTGGCTCAGGCAATAAAGAATCTGCCTGCAATGCAGAAGACCCAGGTTCAGTCCCTGGGTTGAGAAGATCCCCTGGAGAAGTGAATGGCAACCCACTCAAATATTCTTGCCTGGAGAATTACATGGACAGAGGAGCCTGGTGGACTATAGTCCTTGGGATCAAAAAGAGTTGGACACAACTGAGCAACTGACACTTTCACAATTAAAATAACATCTGAATGTTTCCAGTCCCTGTCTTTCCTCCCATTCAAAAAAAAGAATCTTGCATTTGCTAGCATCTTCTTACTCTCTTGATCTCTGTTGATTGTCCCAGATCAGTTCCTATACTTGAACTGCCAGAGTAGAATCAGAAATAGGTGAGAAAAAGTGAAGAGCAGCGGGGAATGAAGGAAGGCAGCTAAATTGAGCTTCATCACATCAATAAAAAGTGGGAGAGAGGGGAAGGGAAGAAATTGGATTGGGTAGAAAGGGATGGGGAGCGTCTTGACAGGTGAATCAGCCTGAGGGCCAGGTGGTGGGAAAGAAATTGGTAGAGGACAGAAAGGTAAAGACCAGGGTGCTTCAGTCATGAAATAAGACCTCCCCTTAATATTTAGAATTTATTTAGCAGTTTTGACAGACACAATATAAAGAAATGGAATTGCTCTTTGGCAGTAGGTGGGAGAATGAAGTCTCATTTGGACCTGATGCTGATACTTACAGAAGCAAGGCAATGAGAATCCAGGACTCATAAGGGTTACCCCACAGCATGGAATCCAACAGATCCAGACCCTGGCGAGGGGACTTTCACTTAAGAGGGACGTGTCCAACTTTAGAAGTGGGCAGGCAGAGGAGCAGATTCCAGTAGATCAGATAAGACATGGGTAAAGTCCCGAATCCAAAGGGTAAGGTTGGTGCCAGTGGGAATGTGATCAACCAGAGCTACAGCAGAAGTTGAGCGCTGTCTCCATTTCTCTACTGCCTACAGGGGTGGGAGGCTCTCATGGTTTGGAAGGAGGTCAGAAGAAGTCAAGGAAACCCTGAGCTGAATTTTTGCTGGAGTCACTAAAAGATCTTAAAAGGGAAAATATGTAGTAAATGTTTTCCTACATATTTTCCTCACCTGACCGTGCCTCGCTGCTGATTAGTGGGTGTTTATTTGGAATATAAACAAACGATTTTTATGATTGCTGTCACATACCATTCTAAGTATTGGAATTCAAATATATTCAAATTAAACTCATTTAAATTCTATGTATATTTGCAGAATGCCTATTGTTTATATAGTATTTGAATTTTGCTGATTGTGCCAATAATATTCTTACAGCAATTTTTCTATATCTAGGATCACACATTGCATTTAGTTGTCCACGTCTTTTTCTTAATCATTATTGAAGTATAGTTGATTGGCAATGTTGTGTTAGTTTCCAGTATGCAGCAAAGTGAACCAGTTATACATATACATAAATCCACTGTTTTTTCAGATTCTTTCCCCGTATAGGTCATTACAGAGTATTGAGTAGAGTGCTAAACAATAGGTCCTTATTGATTTTGTGTATAGTAGTGCACATGTCAATCCCAATCTCCCAGTTTATCCACTTCCTCTCTGGTAGCCATAAGTTTGTTTTCTATATCTGTGACTCTATTTCAGTTTTGTAAATGCGTTCCTTTGTACCATTTTTTTTAAATTCCGCATATAAGGAATATCATATGGTATTTGTCTTTGTCTTACTTCACTCAGTATGACAATCTCTAGGCCCATCCATGTTGCAGCAAATGGCAGTATTTCGTTCTTTTTTATGGCTGAGCAGTATCCCACTGTACATATGTACTACAGCTCCTTTACCCATTCCTCTGCTGAGGGACACTTAAGTTGCTTCCATGTCTCGGCTATTGTAAAGAGTGCTGCAATGAATATTGTGGTGCATGTATCTTTTAAATTATGATTTTCTCTGGATATACGCCCAGGAGTAGGATTGCTGGATCATATGGTAGTTCTATATTTAGGGATTTTTAAAAATTTGTGTTTTTTGCCAGGCCACCTAGCTTGTGGTATCCTACGTACCCACCAGGGATGGATGAACCTGAGCCCCGAGCAGCAAAAGTGCAGAGTTCTAACCACTGGACTGCCAGGGAATTCTCTATATAGTTTTTAAAGGAACCTCCATGCTGTTCTTCATAGTGGCAGCACCATCTACATTCTCACCAACAGCGTTGGAGAGCTCCCTTTTCTCCACACTCTGTCCAGCTTTATTGTTGGCAGATATTTTGATGATGGCCATTCTGACCAATATGAGGTGATATCTCACTATAGTTTTGATTTGCATTTCTCTAATAATTAGTGACGTTGAGCATTTTTTCATATGCTTTTTGACTATCTGTATGTCTTCTTTGGAGAAAAGTCTATTTAGATATTCTGCCCATTTTTTTGATTGGGTTGTTTGTTTTTTTGATATTGAGCTGCATGAGCTGTTTGTATATTTTGGAGACTAACCCTTGTTGGTTGCTTTGCTTGCAAATATTTTCTGCCTTTCTGAGGGTTGTCTTTCGGTTTTGTTTATGATTTCCTTTGCTATGCAAAAACTTTTAATTAGGTCTCATTTGTTTATTTTTACTTTTATTTTTATTACTCTAGGAGGTAAATCAAGAACTGTCTCTGTTTGCAGTTGTCGTGTCTTTCTAATCTCCTTTTATATGAAACAGTTCTGCCTTCTTGTATCTTCATGACCCTGATATTTTGAAGACTGTAAGCCAGTTGTTGCATGAAGTATTCCTCATAGTACACAGTCTTCTTAATATTAAAAAAGATACACATAGAGAATATTCTTGTTCAAGGAACCTATGAAATTATTCCACATTGCTTAATTTTACAGATGAGAAATCTAGTCTGTAAGCTAATTTAAAATTAATTTTATAAGAGTACTCCAGACATTAGAATTTCATTAGGCAGTTGACACATATAAAAGGTTTGGTGGGGGTTGCAATACACTCAGACGGTCCCATGGAGGCATCAGGAGGCTGAAGACTCATGAGACTCGAGAGAGAGAGAACACAGAGCACCAGGTCCCCCGTGAACAGGACCCCTCAGTGGAAGGGACCACTTTGTTACATTTTCTGAAAATGGCCATATGTCTTTCTAGGACTTGACCACTCCCTTATCAGGTAAGGAGCCCAAGTCCCTTCCTCCTCTAATCTGGCCAAACTTGTTACTGTTTTCGTAAATAAAATGCAGTGGTGGTGACACTGAGTGGCTTCCAAGTCTAGGTTAGAAAAGCCCCTGCAACTTTGCCTGGTCCCCTGGAACTTAGCCACATACTTTGAAGAAGCCTGAGCAGCCCAGGAAAAGGCTCAGAGTACTGGGCTCACAGGTCTGGTTGAGCTGCTTGGAAACAGCCAGTACCAGTTTTCCAGCCACATGAGTGAGAAATCTTGAAGACAGGTCCTCCATCCTCCAATCAGACAGCCCCAGCTAATACCTTGGAAAAGAGACTAGCTCTTCCCATGAGAACCTGCCCAAGTTGTAGATTTGTATGAAAAAAAGGAAATATCTTAACTGTCTTCAGCATGTAAGTTGTATGTGTGGTTTGTTGTTCCAGAGATGTAGATAACCAGAATGCTGTCTAACTTTCAGGTCCTGTGAGCAGGAGGCAAGAAACCAAGAGCAAGGTGCTTAGAGTCCTTCAGACACAAAACCAAGAACAGGGTCCCAGTTCAAGCATTCTGCAACCGCAGGCACCCAACCAGAAGAAGTTAAACAGAGGGCTCTTTCCATCTACTGGACCTCATGAGCAAGACTCAGTGGTCACTCCTGAAAGACTGCAGCTGAGAAACCCCGAGGGTCATCCCCGGTTCCCTGCGTGGCTCCAAGGAGCTTTGCTGGATTAACCTTCACCTTCCTGCACTCCATCCTTGGCCTTCACACGAAACACCACATCTCATCTTTGTCCTGCTTCTCCAGTGTGTAGTGAGTCTCTTCCATGCACTCTCTGCCTCACCCTCAGTGCTTAACTCCAGGTTTTTGAAACTGGGACACTTGAAACTGTGAATGGTAAGCAGGTGCCTCTACAGTATTGACCCAAAATGTGCAAAGGCAATCAGAGCCATCGTGCCTAAGACCAACCCACCTCCATAAGAGCCACTGCACCAGCTACCCAAGTCCTGAGACTGTCTCGGGAAGAGAAAAGCTAATCTCTGGCAATCACTTCCCAAACGCGGGGTGAGGTTTTCTCCCACAGGTTGATAGCGGGCCCCTTGACAGTCATAGAAAGAGCTTTCAATCTTTCCTCAAATTTATTAGCCACTCATTTTCCTTTTCTCAAGTACATCAAGGGAGTAGTTGAAAGGCTCAATTGCAATTGATAAACTCTAATTAGGGACTTATGGTTTCTCTAGAGTTTAGGACCAATAGCTACAGACTCTTATTAGAAAATGTAATTAATGTATTCCCATCACATTTTCACTTATTAGTGGAGAAACCAGAACAGTGGTGGAAAGCTTTTCACAAGAATGAAAAAGTTATGTAAATTACCATTTTTAAGTCTCATTACAGAAGGAAAACACTCTTTTAACACAAGCTTGTTCAGCTAAATGAATAAAAATGCTTCTCCACACTTTTTTAAATTCCCATTTTTCTTCCTTGTTTTAAAATAAATTAAGGCTGAAAAAGATATTCCAGTTTCCAGTGAAATCAGTTCCTCATGGATTGGGAAAAATGTAATCATGGTCATAGAGGGCAAATGAAACAAAGATTCCCATGGCTAAGACACAAAGTTAATGTCTGATGATACAAGAGAAGGATAATATTTCACAGTTTTGTCCATGCTGTGAGAGAAGACACTAAAGTTACTGTACTAAGACATATCCCCACCAATCTACCAAAATGACAAAAATTCCACAAATAACAATTCACTGCTGCTGCTGCTGCTGCTGCTCCTAAGTCACTTCAGTTGTGTCCGACTCTGTGTGACCCCATAGACAGCAGCCCACTAGGCTCCCCTGTCCCTGGGATTCTCCAGGCAAGAACACTGGAGTGGGTTATCATTTTCTTCTCCAATGCAGGAAAGTGAAAAGTGAAAGTGAAGTCGCTCAGTCATGTCCAACTCTTAGCAACCCCATGGACTGCAGCCTACCAAGCTTCTCCATCCATGGGATTTTCCAGGCAAGAGTACTGGAGTGGGGTCCCATTGCCTTCACTGAAAGATTCACTGCTGCTGCTGCTAAGTCACTTCAGTCGTGTCTGACTCTGTGTGACCCCATAGATGGCTGCCCACCAGGCTTCCCGACCCCTGGGATTCTCCAGGCAAGAACACTGGAGTGGGTTGCCATTTCCTTCTCCAATGCATGAAAGTGAAAAGTGAAAGTGAAGTCGCTCAGTCGTGTCCGACTCTTAGCTACCCCATGGACTGCAGCCTACCAGGCTCCTCCATCCATGGGATTTTCCAGGCAAGAGTACTGGAGTGGGGTGCTGTAATTTTTACTAAATCTTTTTGCATTTGGAATCAACCTGTTAAAATGCTATTATTCCTGGAAAGAGTACTATATCAATTATGACCAGTTATTGAGGCTTTTTTTTATTTGTTAATTTTTTTCTTTCAGTTTTATTGAGATATAATTGACATACAACACTGTGTAAATTTCAGGTGCCTGACATAATGATTTGATTTACTCACATCCTGAAATGATTATCACAATAAGTTTAGTGAATATCCATCAGCTCAAATACATACAAAATGCAAAATTAAAGAAACAGAGAAAAACATTTTTCCTTCTGATGAGCACTCTTAGGATTTACTTTCTTGACAATATTCACATATAACATATAGCAGTGTTAATTATACTTATCATGTTGTATATTACATCCCAAGTGCTTACTTATCTTATAACTGGAATTTGGTAACTTTCACAAAATCCATCTCAATGAGCCAGACTTATTATTTGTTGGTTGTTAGCGTGAAGATTTTCATCCAAAAATTATAACTTTTGCAATAAAGAATTGCTGCCCTAAAATGAGGAAACAAATGTCCTGAGTGAATGAGGGTACAGGACAGATGCTTTGGATGTGAAAAGGAATTTCACAGCGTTTCAGGAAAGCTGGTCTTCATGGGATATAGAAAGTTGAAGTTGAAGAACTAGTCTTCTCATCTTCCAGGGTTGGCCTTCATCTTTGTTAGCAGACCCAGACAAAACTATATTCTAATTGTGTGTTGTGTGTGTTAGTTAGTTAGTTGCTAGTCATGTCCAACTCCATGGACTGAGGCCAGCCAAGCTCCTCTGTCCATGGAATTCTCCAGGCAAGAATACTGGAGTGGGTTGTCATGCCCTTCTCCAGGGGATCTTCCCAATCCAGGGATTCAACCCTGGTCTCCCACTTTGCAGGCAGATTCTTTGTCATCTGAGCCACCAGGGAAAGCCAAGATTCTAATTACATAAAAATAATGACAGAATTAAGCATAATGAAAGTTTACTCATGCTGTGTTTTTCTTCTTTAGCTGAAAGTCTTCTGCACTTTTTTACTTTGGAAATGCCTAGTCTCTTCTCAAGATGTAGTTCCTTTTTGAAACTTTCCAGGAATCTCCAACTCCTAGCGCAATTAATTACTCTGTCTAATTTATTCTTACAGAATTTTGTATATACCTCCATTATAAACGTATCAGTTCAGTTGCTTAGTCGTGTCCGACTCTTTCCAATCCCATGAATCGCAGCACGGCAGGCCTCCCTGTCCATCACCAACTCCCGGAGTTCATTCAGACTCACGTTCATTAGGTCAGTGATGCCATCCAGCCATCTCATCCTCTGTCATCCCCTTCTCCTTCTGCCCCCAATCCCTCCCAGCATCAGACTCTTTTCCAATGAGTCAACTCTTTGCATGAGGTGGCCAAAGTACTGGACTTTCAGCTTCAGCATTATTCCCTCCAGAGAAAACCCAGGGCTGATCTCCTTCAGAATGGACTGGTTGGATCTCCTTGCAGTCCGAGGGACTCTCAAGAGTCTTCTCCAACACCACAGTTCAAAAGCATCAATTCTTCAGCACTCAGCTTTCTTCACAGTCCAACTCTCACATCCATACATGACCACAGGAAAAACCATAGCCTTGACTAGACGGACCTTAGTCGGCAAAGTAATGTCTCTGCTTTTGAATATACTATCTAGGTTGGTCATAACTTTTCTTCCAAGGAGTAAACGTCTTTTAATTTCATGACTGCAATCACCGTCTGCAGTGATTTTGGAGCCCCAAAAAATGAAGTCTGATACTGTTTCCACTGTTTCCCCATCTATTTCCTATGAAGTGATGGGACTAGGTGCCATGATCTTCATTTTCTGAATGTTGAGCTTTAAGCCAATTTTTTCACTCTCTTCTTTCACTTTCATCAAGAGGCTTTTTAGCTCCTCTTCACTTTCTGCCATAAGGGTGGTGACATCTGCATATCTGAGGTGACTGATATTTCTCCCGGCAATCTTGATTCCAGCTTGTGTTTCTTCCAGCCCAGCGTTTCTCATGATGTACTCTGCATAGAAGTTAAATAAGCAGGGTGACAATATACAGCCTTGACGTACTCCTTTTCCTATTTGGAACCAGTGTGTTGTTCCATGTCCAGTTCTAACTGTTGCTTCCTGACCTGCATACAGATTTCTCAAGAGGCAGGTCAGGTGGTCTGGTATTCCCATCTCTTTCAGAATTTTCCAGTTTATTGTGATCCACACAGTCAAAGGCTTAGGCATAGTCAATAAAGCAGAAATAGATGTTTTTCTGGAACTCTCTCGCTTTTTCCATGATCCAGCGGATGTTGGCAATTTGATGTCTGGTTCCTCTGCCTTTTCTAAAACCAGCTTGAACATCAGGAAGTTCACGGTTCACATATTGCTGAAGCCTGGCTTGGAGAATTTTGAGCATTCCTTTACTAGCATGTGAGATGAGTACAATTGTGCAGTAGTTTGAGCATTCTTTGGCGTTGCCTTTCTTTGGGATTGGAATGAAAACTGACCTTTTCCAGTCCTGTGGCCAGTGCTGAGTTTTCCAAATTTGCTGGCATATTGAGTGCAGCACTTTCACAGCATCATCTTTCAGGATTTGAAACAGCTCAACTGTATTTCCATCACTAGCTTCACACCATCATGATTATCTGGGTCGTGAAGATCTTTTTTGTACAGTTCTTCCATGTATTCTTGCCACCTCTTCTTAATATCTTCTGCTTCTGTTAGGTCCAGACCATTGCTGTCCTTTATCAAGCCCATCTTTGCATGAAATGTTCCCTTGGTATCTCTAATTTTCTTGAAGAGATCTCTAGTCTTCCCCATTCTGTTCTTTTCCTCTATTTCTTTGCATTGATCACTGAAGAAGGCTTTCTTATCTCTTCTTGCTATTCTCTGGAACTCTGCATTCAGATGCTTATATCTTTCCTTTTCTCCTCTGCTTTTCACCTCTCTTCTTTTCACAGCTATTTGTAAGGCTTCCCCAGACAGCCATTTTGCTTTTTTGCATTTCATTTCCATGGGGATGGTCTTGAACCCTGTCTCTTGTACAATGTCATGAACCTCAGTCCATAGTTCATCAGGCACACTATCTATCAGATCTAGGCCCTTAAATCTATTTCTCACCTCTGCTGTATAATCATAAGGGATTTGATTTAGGTCACACCTGAATGGTCTAGCGGTTTTCCCTATTTTCTTCAATTTGAGTCTGAATTTGGTAATAAGGAGTTTATGATCTGAGCCACAGGTCAGCTCCTGGTCTTGTTTTTGTTGACTGTATAGAGCTTCTCCATCTTTGGCTGCAAAGAATATAATCCGTCTGATTTCGGTGTTGACCATCTGGTGATGTCCATGTGTAGAGTCTTCTCTTGTGTTGTTGGAAGAGGGTGTTTGCTATGACCAGTGCATTTTCTTGGCAACACTCTATTAGTCTTTGCCCTGCTTCATTCTGCATTCCAAGGCCAAATTTGCCTGTCACTCCAGGTGTTTCTTGACTTCCTACTTTTGCATTCCAGTCCCCTATAATGAAAAGGACATCTTTTTTGGGTGCTAGTGCTAAAAGGTCTTGTAGGTCTTCATAGAACCGTTCAACTTCAGCTTCTTCAGTGTTACTGGTGGGGCATAGACTTGGATAACTGTGATATTGAATGGTTTGCCTTGGAGATGAACAGAGATCATTCTGTTGTTTTTGAGATTGCATCCAAGTACTGCATTTCGGACTCTTTTGTTGACCATGATGGCTACTCCATTTCTTCTGAGGGATTCCTGCCCACAGTAGTAGATATAATGGTCATCTGAGTTAAATTCACCCATTCCAGTCCATTTTAGTTGGCTGATTCCTAGAATGTTGACGTTCACTCTTGCCATCTCTTGTTTGACCACTTCCAATTTGCCTTGATTCATGGATCTGACATTCCAGGTTCCTATGCAATATTGCTCTTTACAGCATCGGACCTTGCTTCTATCACCAGTCACATCCACAGCTGGGTATTGTTTTTGCTTTGGCTCCATCCCTTCATTCTTTCTGGACAGAATGTGGTCCACTGGAGAAGGGAATGGGGAAACCACTTCAGTATTCTTGCCTTGAGAACCCCATGAACAGTATAAATGTATAGCCCCTGTTAAAACATGAGCTCCTAATTTTTTTTGACCACACCCTGCAACATCAAGGATCTTAGTTCCTCTGCCAGGAACATAGCCACTAAACAACTAAGGATCAAACTCCCATCCCACACAGTGGAACAGTGTGGAAGGTCAGAGCCTTAACCACTGGATGGCCAGGGAAGTCCCAACTCCTAATACTTTGATTGTGCCTACAGGTGAAGAATATGCCTGCCAATGCAGGAGAGATGTGGGTTCAGTTCCTGGGTTGGGAAGATCCCCTGGAGGATGGCATGGCAACCCACTCAAGTATCCTTGCCTAGAGAATCCCAAGGACAGAGAAACCTGGCAGACTACAGTCCATAGAGTTGCAAAAAGTCAGACATAACTGAAGCAGCTTAACATGCACACAGGCAAACAGAAGAATCTAAAGGTTAAGAGGTGTGAGAAGCATTGTGGCATCTGTAATTTCTGTGCTATTTCTTTTCCAATTCAAATGCAACCCATATGTTATTTTTCCTTCAGTAACATTCAGAATAGAGACAAAGAGAAAGCATCAGCAATATGCAAATCAAGAAACTATTCCCAGTTAATGAGTATATATTGGCAGGCATTTTACCAAGCTTACTTAACAAAGCAAATCTCCTAAGAAATAAACTTGATGAGACCTATTATATAACATCTGAACCTGTACATTCACAAATCAGAAATTAGAACTCTGAAATTAGCAACAAGTGCCTTGATACAAAGGAAACAGCCATTTAAGGCGAGGCCAATAACAGCACTCAGTAGAATCCGAACAAGCAGAAAAGGGTGCAGAGTCAGAAAGAAATAATTCACTAATTTTCTATAAGGATAGATTGGAAGTTAATCCTTAAATAACAAGATATAGCATTTTTATTTATTCTCTATCGATCTATCATTTAGATGCTGAGTTAACTGAACAGTAAACTATTGTTCTTGTTCATCAGTGTGAGTTCAGGCATTCTCAATCCTTTGATGAAATTTTCAAAAGTTGGAAATAATTTCTCAGGTATTATCGTAGAGAGTTATCTCAGTCGATTCTACTGATTCAAAAATTGCAAAGGTAATTTGTAAAGGTAGCCTTGGTATTCAGAATGAATAAAACAGATAAGCTTTTTTCCTTATAGAATTTTCCCCTAAGAGGCACATTTCTGTCTGATGTGCTATACAGACTCCGAGCATACATTCTCTCTAATTTTATATTCCTAAGTACTAGGATAGTGACCAACATATGTGGGCACTCAATAAGCATCTGTTTATGAGTGGATCAAAAGGGTGCCATAGTTCCTTTCAGCTAAACACCAAAGATGAAGCAGTTGAGTGTTTTACTGATGGGTGTATAGTCTTGCTGTTGATGATAAATATACAATAAATCTATTGGCACAACAGTGACTTCCATTAAATCAAACTCTGTGTGTGTGTGTGTGTCTTAATTCTTTACCAGCTGAGCCACAAGGGAAGCCCAAGAATACTGGAGTGGGTAGCCTATCCCTTCTCCAGTGGATCTTCCAGACCCAGGAATTGAACCAGGGTTTCCTGAATTGCAGGCAGATTCCTTACCAACTGAGCTATCAGAGAAGCCCTTATATTAAACAGCTCATGTAAATACTGTCTTTTTTTTTTTTTTAGATAGTGAAGTCTCTATAATTTTTTTAAAAGTGTGTTTTAGCAGAGAAGATGGCTCTAAATGGGCAGTGAGAACTCTGAAGTAATACTTTCTCACTTCTGGTTTAGTTTGGAATCCAGAAAATAGTGGTAATGAAGATCAAAGATATAGGGCTTCATGCAAAAGAGCATTCTTATCCAAAGGCGCATCAGCTCAAGTTTGTACACGCTATTTATGAAACTTCCGATTCTTCATCTCTAAACCAAAGTGGGCCCAAAAAAGCTTTTCTGAATCAAATTCAGATTGATTTGCGTCAGTATCTAAAAACTAGAATCTGAATGAGGATTCTTCATGTCAGATTTTAGTTAGGCTTTCTTAAAGCCAGAAAGTACCCTCTTTACTCATGTGTTCCTCCAAAACTAGAAAAGTAGATGTTTCCTTTTCTGATAAAGACATATGCCAAGGTCATAACTGCTACTTAAAATGGGGAAGATGGTAGGAAAAAATGCGTCTAATTAGCACTTGGCAAAAATGCAACACTGCACATATTTTTAATTAAAGTTTCTGAAACTAGACTCAATGTCAACACAATCAGTAGTTGTCACCATTTGTATTGACACATCAAGGTAAAATTGTAACTCTGGGATCAAGGAAGAGTAATGAGTAGTGACAGCAAAGAAGTCTTTTATTAATTTGTAGGTTAAGTTATGCACAGAAAACTCTTCTCAGATTAGAGTCAAGAGGTGGTGCACACAAACATGATCAACTTGAAGGACTGAAATGCTAAATAGTTCAACTCTCATTAGTTTGATTAAAACAGCATCTTTTATTCCTCAGAAAATATCCAGTCTTTGAGAGACCACATTTATTGTTCTCAGGCAATGCTTTTGTACAGTGGCTCTAAGTAATAAAATAGTTCTTAAGTTGGAACCAGAAGTATGCTAGCTTGTGGGAAGTCTAACCTAGTTCAAACCAAGAGGCAGGAGGGCTCAGAAATCACCTGATAGCTGTACATAGAACCCCTACCTATTGTCATACAGTCTGACCAGCAGAGGAAAGGGTTGGCCAACTTTCCTATTTTATATTACTGTGCTAATTCACGGAGAAGGCAATGGCACCCCACTCCAGTACTCTTGCCTGGAAAATCCCATGGATGGAGGAGCCTGGAAGGCTACAGTCCATGGGGTCGCTGAGGGTCAGACACGACTGAGTGACTTCACTTTCACTTTTCACTTTCTTGCATTGGAGAAGGAAATGGCAACCCACTCCAGTGTTCTTGCCTGGAGAATCCCAGGGGTGGGGAAGCCTGGTGGGCAGCCATCTATGGGGTCGCACAGAGTCAGACATGACTGAAGTGACTTAGCAGCAGTAGCAGTGCTAATTCAACCCTCTTATTACATGGAATGGAGACATTGAGGTAAAAAATAAACAAATAAATAAATAAGATAAATCATATGGATACACAAGAACCAAACCTTGCAGGTCTCGGGATCTGAGGTAATTCTGTTAACCATGTTGTTATTCAGTGATTAAGTCATGTCTGACTCTTTGTGACCCCATGAACTGCAGCACACTCGGCTTCCCTGCCCTTCACTATCTCCCGGAGTTTGCTCAAACTCACGTCCGTTGAGTCAGTGATACCATCCAACCATCTCATCTTCTGCCACCCCATTCTCTTCCTGTCTTCAGTCTTTCCCAGAATCAAGGTCTGTTCCAATGTGTTGGCCCTTCACAACAGGTGACCATAGTACTGGAGCTTCAGCTTTAGCATCAGCCCTTCCAATGAATATTCAGGGTTGATTTCCTTTCAGAATGACTTGTTTGATCTCCTTGCTGTCCAAGGGACTCTCAAGAGTCTTCTCCAGCACCTCTGTTCAAAAGCATCAATTCTTTGGCACTCAGCCTTCTTTATGGTCCAAATCTCATACCCATACATGACTACTGGAAAAACCATAACTTTGACTAGATAGACCTTTGTTGGCAAAGTGACGTCTCTGCTTTTTAATACCCTATATAGGTTTGTCACAGCTATACCTCCAAGGAGCAAGCGTCTTTTAATTTCATGCCTGCAGTCACCATCCACATTGATTTTGAAGCCCAAGAAAACAAAATCCGACACTGTCTCTACATTTCCCCCATCTATTTACCATGAAGTGATAGGACCAGAAGTCATAATTTTTGTTTTATGAATGTTGAGTTTTAAATCAGCTTTGGTACTCTCCTGTTTCACCTTCATCAAGAAGCTCTTTAGTTTCTCTTCACTTTCTGCCATTAAAATGGTATCATCTGCATATCTGAGGTTGCTGATATTTCTCTTGGCAATCTTGATTCCAGCTTGTGCTTCATCCAGCCTAGCATTTCTCATGATGTACTCTGCATATACATTAAACAAGCAGGGTGACAATATACAGTCTTGACATACTCCTTTCCCAATTTTGAACCAGTTAGTTTTTCCATGTTCAGTTCTAACTGATGCTTCTTGTCCTGCATACAGGTTTCTCGGGAGGCAGATAATGTGGTCTGGTATTCCCATCTTATTAAGAATATTTCACAGTTTGTTGTGATCCACACAGTCAAAGGCTTAGCATAGTCAATAAAGCAGAAGTAAATTTTTTTAAATCCCCTTGCTTTTCCTATGGTCCAGTATATGTTGGCAATTTGACCTCTGGTTCCTCTGCCTGTTCTAAATCCAGCTTGTACATCTGGAAGCTCTTGGTTCACGTACCACTGAAGCCTAGCTTGAAGGATTTCAAGTTAACCTTGTACTCCTTGCTCTCACTCTTGGCTGGTGAAACCAGCCACCTCTCACAAGGTGTTGCTTTACTGGGGCTATCTGTTTTATCATCCTATGTCCTTATTTTTAGATGAGGAGACTACTTCCTACTACATAGGACTATTGCGAAAATTAATGCACAAATTACTAAAAAGTACTTAGAGCAAGTGTACATTTTAAAAATCCATTCAGAGACTTCTCTTTCTTTCAACCTTCCAAACTTCCTGACTCAATCTCATTCTTAGATGATGGCCTGCTTTATATTTCTGTAAATCCAAAACAATGAGAAGAGAATATCCATAAACTCCCACCACCACCTCACCTTGCTAACAAGCCTCTGTGCCAAGCTATTCCGCCTCCCATCCTAGTACCACAGAGCAGGTCTGTCTGTGCACCCCTCTGCTCATACATCAAGCCCCCTCCCTCTTTTCTGCACAAGGTCACCACACCTGCAATGTTCCTCTCTCTTCCCTGTATTATCATTTTCTCCTCTCTAGTGCATCATGCCCACCAGGATACAAATAAACCGTAATTTACCCTACCTTGAAAAAATAAAATCAAAGACCTTCTCTTGACTCACATCATCCTCTGGCTACCATTCCCTCTATCTTTTTCCCTTTAGGGCACAACTTGCAGAAAGAATTGTTTATTCTTTTCCCAGTTCCTCTTGTCATATATTGTTTTGAAACCACTCCCACTGAGCTTTCATTCCCCCCATGGCTCCACCAAAACCGCTGCTCCTGAAGCCATTAACAATTCCCGCACCTCTAAACACAGCTGCTTCCTTTGGCCATCTGCAGCATCTGCCTCTTCTCCTCCTTCACTCTGCCTTCCCTCTCCTTGTTTCCCCCCCATCTCCCTGGGTCTCAAGCTCAATTTCATATCCTGGTGTTTCTTCACCTCCCAGATCTCTAAATAGTGATGAGATCCAGGGGCAGTTATTAAGCCTTTTTTCTTCTCTACCTGCTTTCCCTAGTTAGTCTTCTTCTGTGTCTTATGCTGGCATTCTCAAATATATGCCTGAAGGACAGTTATCTCCACATTTATGCCTGCATTGCAGGAGACCTGGGTTCGATCTCTGGGTTAGGAAAATCCCCTGGAGAAGGGAATGGCTACACACGCCTTGGACAGAGGAGCCTGGTGGGCCGCAGTCCGTGGGTCACAAAGAGTCGGACACAATTGAGCATCTTTCACGTTCGCTGTCACTTTATGCCTAGTAAGCACCACAGACCTATACCCGACTGAGCATCTGATCATCCTGCCACGAGGGAAACCTGCTTCCCCATGGTTTTCCTTGTCACAGGAAAAGGCAATTTTATCCTTCCAGTTGTCCTGTCAGTCTTGATTCCCCTCTTCCTTTGAACTCCACATATAAATGGGCAGCAACTCCTGTCAGATCCATCTTTAAAATATGCCCAAAGCTTACCACCTGCTTCTCACACTCTCCATGACTCCGGCCTCCATCCCAGCCTCCATTGCCTGCCCCCTGGGGTGTTACAGTAGCTTCCCAGCCACCTGGGCCCCAGTAGTCTGCTCTCGGCACGTCAGCCAGAGGGAGCTTTTAATAAAAGAAATCAGCATATGTCACTCTTCTACCTCCCACATCCAGGGACTCTCATTTGACTTGACGGTAAAGGCTGAAGTCACTATAGCGGCCTCTAAATAATGCCCAACACAAACCAGCCCTTCCCTCCACTCATCAGCCTCTGTCCTTGTCTCCTCTATTCTGCTTATTCTGCAACCCAGCCTTTCTGGTTGCTCAGGGCCTTGGCCCTGGTTGTTCCCTGGGCCTAGAATGCTTTTCCATGTGACTCATTACCCGGCCTCCCCTTGGATGCTAATTCAAATATCACCTTCTCCAAGGGGTCCTCCTGACCACTGCTTTCAAAATTTAACTCTCAGACTTCCCGGGTGATCCAGTGGTTAAGAATCCATCTTCCAATTCAGGGGACACAGTTTTGGATTCCTGATAGGGGAGGATCCCACATGCTGCAGGGCAACTACGCCCATACGCCACAACTACTGAAGCCTGCATGCCTAGAGCCTGTGCTCCACAAGAGAAGCCACCACAAGGAGAAGCTCACACACCGCAACAGAGAAGGCCCGCATACAGCAATGCAGGCCCAGTGCGGTCAAAAATAAATTAATCAATTTTAAAAAATCACGCTATCGTCCTGTCCACCCTCCTTTTCTGCCTTATTACCCTTCAGAGCGTTCATCACCATTTAGTACACTTCTTATCTCACTTGTTTGAAAAATTGCCTCCATGTGAGAATGGAAGTTTCATGAGAGCAGGGTTTTGTTATGTTTTGTTTCTGCATTTTTAGCATGTGGAAAAATGCTTGGAACAAAGTAGGCCCTCAAGAAATATTCAAATAGTGACTGGCACATGGTAAATGTTTCATAAACACCCGCAATAATTGTCGTCTGCTCTCAACTGACCAATTTTACTTCTCTGAGCAGAGGGCAGTTCATGGAGAAATTTCAGTTTCAAGAGAACGTGCCATAAAGAGGAACGAAACTGAGTCATTTGTAGAGACGTGGATGGACATAGAGGCTGTTGTACAGAGTGAAGCCAGTCAGAAAGAGAAAAATAAAGGTTGTATGTTAATGCACATATGTGGAGTCTAGGTACAGACGAACCAATCAGCAGGACAGGAATAGAGACACAGCCGGAGAGAGCAGATACGTGGACACAGGAAGGAAAGGGGAGGGTGCGGCGGACTGAGAGAGTGTCATTGACAATATAAACTAAGTGTGTAGAACAGATAGCTAGTGCGGAGCTGCAGCATGGCACGAGGAGCTCAGCTCAGTCATCTGTGATGACCTAGAGGGGTGGAATGTGGGGGCTGGAGGGGAGGCCCAAGGTGGGGGGTATATATATACTTATAGCGGATTCACTTTTTTGTACAGCAGAAACTAACAAAATACTGTAAAGCAATTATACTCCAGTTAAAAAGCGTGCATGAGAGAGAACAAGGGCTAAGCAAACTCCCAGGGTATCTGTTTCTATGTTTTTGCAGAGCAAACAGCAGTCTGCTCATACTGCAGCCAGGGCATTCCACCCTGGCCTTCCGCCTGAATTCCCCCCTGAGAAGCTGGTGAGCTGTGCACGCTGCTGGCCCCCTCTGCCCTGTCCCCCATTTGTCACCCCTGGGGAGAGAAGGGAGGGATCAAGGGCTACTGTAACAGAAAAGATCAGAACAACAATGGATGGAAACCAAAGCATCTAGAAGAATCAGGAGGCTGTTAATGGCAGTTCTCTCTGGGAGGGTTTTTTTTTTTTTTTTAAATATTCTGTGAAAAACAAATAGAAGAAAAAGGTTTGAAAACTTCGCTTTATAAAAATGAGAAAAGAAAGTTACATTCGGAACTTCTGCCAGTAGCATATCTCCAGAAAGTCCAAAATAGCAAGCGCCCTGAAACTGGAACCTGCTGCCCTGGGGGTGCCTGCGTCCTGAGAGAGGGCTGGAAAAGCATCCATTCCAACACCCGTGGGCAGGAGGTTCACCCTACTTGTTTCGCTTGCTGTGATGCTGTGAGCACCAAGCAATATTCTGATAATTTAGTATCCCAGGAAAATTGCCTACAGGGAGAGGCACGCGAGCATTCATCTTGCTGAGAGTTACATTTTCTTCATTAAAAATTAATATATTAGCTTTCTGGATTCGGCTTTTAAGATGATGAAATTTTTTTTGCGGATCCTAGCTGAGAACAAGCTCAAAGCCATTTTTATTCAGAAATCCTATTTCCTTCTGGCTAACGTGTTTGTCCTTGTACGTCCCTGGCTGAATGTGAGTCCTGCATCTTACCTGGTAGTAAAAAGTGGCCCTGAATTTCAGGTAACAGCTGCAACCAATGACCGGGCCCCTGGCGAAAGATCAAATATTTTGTTGATATTATGGTGAGCAAGAGAAGGGAGACTCCACTGAAAGAAGCAAATATGTTTATGATGACAGAGAAGTAACTAAACCTCACTTTGGTGGATGGCTGCACATTAAAAATTTATATCATGCTAAAAATTGTAATCTCCTTCTTGGAGAGTGAATGATACAATTTATGCCTAGCAATATCGCTATAATTTTATTTGTATAAAAATCTCCTGGGGAGCTCATTTTAATTGGAATCCTAGAACCCACTCCCATACTCTGGTTTTGGTCAGCACAAGAGAGTGGACCTTGTTTGGCAACTCAGTTCTGCGCCTTGAAATCCAGCAAGGCTCGGCCCCCTCTCCTTGTTCTGTTTCCTCAGTCTGTTTCTGCTCCTTTTGTCTCCTGCGTGCACGCCTGCTCAGTCACTCAGTCGTGTTCGACTCTTTGCGACCCTATGAACTATAGCCCACCAGGCTCCTCTGCCCATGGGATTCTCCAGGCGAGAATACTGGTGTGGGTTCCTCTGCCCTTCTCCAGGGGATCTTTCTGACCCAGGGATCAAACCCAAGTCTCCTGTGTCTTCTGCAATGCAGGTGCATTCTTTACCCACTGAACCACCTGGGAAGCCCCTTGCCTCTCTGATCTGTTTGTCCTGTAGCGCCTCCCCTACCCCTCAGGTCTGATGTCTGTTAAGCCTCCTTCAGACCTCAGCTCAGCTTCTATCTTTGGTCCATTCTTTCTCCTCAAATCTGTGGTTTGTGATCGTCCCAACCCTGATTTTAGGCCCATGATGGAATGAGAATAGAGGCTGGGAGCCATTGCCACAGGAAAAGTATGTATTCAAATTTAGAGTCCAGGAGAGAAATAAAGGACTCTGCATTTTAAAATAACTCCAGGAGATTCTGATATACTGTGTGTATTGTGGGAGGTCTTTGGATCACATTTTGAGAAACACTTTAAAAGGCAATATACATTTTTCAAATTACAGATCTTAATCCACTGGATCATGGAAAAAGCAAGAGAGTTCCAGAAAAACATCTCTTTCTGCTCTATTGACTATGCCAAAGCCTTTGACTGTGTGGATCACAATAAACTGTGGAAAATTCTGAAAGAGACGGGCATACCAGACCACCTGACCCGCCTCTTGAGAAACCTATATGCAGGTCAGGAAGCAACAGTTAGAACTGGACATGGAACAACAGACTGGTTCCAAATAGGAAAAGGAGTACGTCAAGGCTGTATATTGTCACCCTGCTTATTTAACTTCTATGCTGAGTACATCATGAGAAACGCTGGGCTGGAAGAAGCACAAGCTGGAATCAAGATTGCTGGGAGAAATATCAATCACCTCAGATATGCAGATGACACCACCCTTATGGCAGAAAATGAAGAGGAACTAAAAAGCCTCTTGATGAAAGTGAAAGAGGAGAGTGAAAAAATTGGCTTAAAGCTCAACATTCAGAAAACAAAGATCATGGCATCCAGTCCCATCACTTCATGGGAAATAGTTGGGGAAACAGTGGAAACAGTGTCAGACTTTTTGGGCTCCAAAATCACTGCAGGTGGTGACTGCAGCCATGAAATTAAAAGACGCTTACTCCTTGGAAGGAAAGTTATGACCAACCTAGATAGCATATTCAAAAGCAGAGACATTACTTTGCCAACAAAGTTCCGTCTAATCAAGGCTATGGTTTTTCCTGTGGTCATGTATGGATGTGAGAGTTGGACTGTGAAGAAAGCTGAGCGCCAAAGAATTGATGCTTTTGAACTGTGGTGTTGGAGAAGACTCTTGAGAGTCCCTTGGACTGCAAGGAGATCCAACCAGTCCATCCTAAAGGAAATAAGTCCTGAATATTTATTGGAAGGACTGATGGTAAAGCTGAAACTCCAATACTTTGACCACCTCATGCGAAGAGTTGACTTATTGAAAAAGACTCTGATGCTGGGAGGGATTGGGGGCAGGAGGAGAAGGGGACAACAGAGGATGAAATGGCTGGATGGCATCAACACTCGATGGACATGAGTTTGGGTGAACTCCGGGAGTTGGTGACGGACAAGGAGGCCTGGCGTGCTGCGATTCATGGGGTCGCAAAGAGTTGGACACGACTGAGGGACTGAACTGAACTGAACTGAATCCACTAGGGGGCCATGACATCAGTTTAATGGGTCACTACCAGTATTAAAAAATAATGAATAGACTAGGACAAAACAGAATAGACCAGAGTGTTACTGAGTCCAAGTTCATACTGCTCACTGCTCAACAGGCCAATAAATCAAGAGATGAGTTGTTGGGGCAAGGAATAGCGACTTTATCCAGAAAGACAGCAGACAAAGTATATGATGACACATTTTCCAAAGAATCATCTTCCCTCAGAAATTTATGCTTCATTTATACTAAAGAGGGAGGGGTGGGGATAAAGTCCTGGTTCCCCAGAATCTGGAAGGTATGTATTAATTTCTTTCTTCCTGCATTTATTCACAGATGGGCATGGTTCAGGGTGTTTCTTGTGAGCTAAACAAAAGTAGCTATTACCTGGGAGTCAGGGTTCCCAGAGATGAGCCATTACAAATAATTTAAGCTTATAGGCAACATCCCTTTAGTGATTAACTTATAATAAAATAGAAAGGCTCTTCCCTATTATAAAAGTACATCACAGAAAATAAAATATATTTCTGATTTATTATGTGTGTGTGCTAAGTCACTTCAGTTGTGTCCGACTCTTTTTGACCCTATGGACTGTAGCCCTTCAGGACCCTCCAAGTGCCTCCAGACTCCTCTGTCCATGCGATTCTCCAGGCAAGAATACTGGAGTGGGTTGCCGTGCCCTCCTCCAGGAGATCCTCCTAACCCAGGGATTGAACCCATGTCTCTTACATCTCCTGCATTGGCAGGCAGGTTCTCTACCACTAGCACCACCGGGGAAGCCCATTTCTTATTATAGGTTACAGTTAAACAAACAAAAAAGGAAAAGCCCTGTCTTAACGGATAGACTTAGGCATCACAAACATGAAAAAATTCTTCATCAAATGCTGATTTTGCTTCCCATACTGGAAGGTAGGTGATTTGTCCCTATCTTTCTTTTTCTTTTTTTTTTTTTAAGGTTTATTTATTTTATTTTTGGCTGTGCTGGGTCTTCATTGCAGCATGCAGACTTTCTCTAATTGCAGAGAACGGGGCTACTCTCTATTGGTGGGCAGGCTTCTGCTGGCAGTGGCTTCTCTTGTTGCTGAGCACAGGCTCTGGTCATGTGGGCTTCAGAAGCTGTGATACATGGGCACAGTGGTTTCGGCTCGTGGGCCCTAGAGTGCAGGCTTAGTGGTTGTGATGCACAGGCTTAGCTGCTCTGCAGCATGTGGAATCTTCCCAGACCGGGGATCGATCGAACTGGTGTCCTTTACATTGCAAGGTGGATTCTTAACCACTGGACTGCCAGGGATGCCCGGTCCCAGTCTTTTTAATGCTCATACACTCTTCTGGGCCAGTGGTATCTCAAGTTCTGACAGTGTGTGGTTCACCGTTGCTATGGCAATTTTGATTTTAGTTCTATCCGATTGCAATTCCTTAACAAACATGGCCCTCCTCAGTCTCTAAGCTTAATTTGAGATTTAATTAGACAGAGTTACAGACCCCTCTTAATTTAAGCAGTATTTATTCAAAGATTATTTTATAGAATTTTCTATTTAATTTCTTAATGTAACAGTGGAGAGGAATAGCAATCTGTAAGACTGATTTTAACTGTTTATCACATCATTCAGGAAGTATTCATAGGTGATCAAAAAGCTTCACATCCCAGGTGATGAAAGAGTGATGGAAAGGAGTGAGATGACTGGGCTGGCAAGCCTGGAGCCCTGTTCCTGGCTCCCTGCTGGCCTCATCTTGCCTGGGAATAGGCCCATGTGTCCTGCAGAAAGGATGGGACGTTCTGGGGGAACCAGGGCAACAGCAGGATAAAGAGGTTAATATGAGAGGGATCTTCATGTAGGAGCAGATGGCTGGGATTGAAGATTCCAAGAATGGGTCCCAGGACATGATCTGAGAGGTCTGTTTGGGACCAGCCACGCTGCAGTGATTACCAGTCAAAGATGCAGATCAGACAAGCTGTACTATTGTAAAGACCAGCAAGCCCCAGGGGATACCTACCGCAGGAACCCAGTAAGATGCATCAGAGACCTCTTAGGAAGGAAGAGACAGCACTCTGGAACCTGAGAGTTTACCCAGAGACACCAAGTCATCCAAAATATATGCTTTATACTAGCCCCACTGGGAAACTGGACTGTGAATAATCTGATTCAGGAGATTGTTTAAACCCTAAGAGACAGAAACTTTAATTAGCAAGTTAATTAGTAAGTTTTTCTAGCATCTAGGGAGGGCTGAGGCTTGTGGAAAATTAGCTACATTTTTTTTGTCCATTTGAATACAGAGTCTGAGTTATTTGTAACCTTCCTATGTTGACTGAGAAAAACACACATGAACTTCAAGGAAAGTTCTTTCCTGCACTTTTGCTTTATTGCAAACTAAGCTTAGTTGGGGAGCCAAGGGCTGGGTGGACCCAGTCTACCTAAATCACCCAATTCTCCATCCATGAGCTCAAGTGTCACTCTCCATCCTTTGAAGTTATGCCCTGTGGGTATTTATCTCACCCACAGTGAATCACTCGTCAAACGTCTTCCTCTCCCCTAACTCCTAGTGACTGAATCGTAAGGCATGTATGACCTTCTGTAACTAGAAGTCCAGAGAGTTCAGGCCTGTTTGATTCAGTGGCCCAGCCATGCTACTAAGTCTCCCGTATGTTATCATCAATGTTGTCTTAACTCTCAGGCAAAAGTCGAAACAGTGACAGATTTTATTTTCTTGGGCTCCAAAGTCACTGCAGACAGTGACTGCAGCCATGAAATTAAAAGACATTTGCTCCTTGGAAGAAAAGCAATAATAAACCTGGACAGAGTATTAAAAAACAGATATATTACTTTGTGACAAAGGTCCATATAGTCAAAGCTTTGGTTTTCCAGTAGTCATGTACAGATGTGAGAGTTGGATCAGAAAGAAGGTTGAGAGTTGAAGAATTGATGCTTTCAAATTGTAGTGCTGGGGACTTCTTGAGAGCCCCTTGGACAGCAAGGAGATCAAACCAGTCAATCCTAAAGGAAATCAACTCTTACTATTCACTGGAAGGACTGATGCTGAAGCTCCAAAACTCTGGACACCTAATACAAAGAGCTGACGCATTGGAAAAGACCCTGATGCTGGGAAAGATTGAGGGCAAGAGGAGGAGGGGATGACAGATGGTGAGATGGTAGGATGGCATCACCAAATCAATGGATATGAGTTCTAGTCAGCTCTGGAAGATAGTGAAGGACAGGAAAGCCTGACATGCTGCAGTTCGTAGGGTTGCAAACAGTCAGACATGACTTGGCTGCTGAACAACTCTCAGGCTGGGAGAAGATGACTGAGGCAGCAGACATAATGATATCCTTGGGAAGCAAGACCATTTCTTCCTGTGCTTCCCAGTAGCCCTCAGCAGATTTCTCTAGAATCTCATTAGCAGAATTTTGTCACCAGCCTATTCCTAGCCAAATGCTGGCAAGGGTGGAATTATAAGATGACTTAATCTATCTTCAATAAAATTAGTATTGTGGGATCAATAGCTACCTATTCCCTTTCCTATTTTTCCTGCCCCAGTAAAGTATGATTCATTTCTCCCCAGCCTTTGAAATCCTGAGTACTTTCTTGGAGGGAGTGTCCCCTAATCTCTTCTGAAAACTTCAGGCTAGTAGTATCATACCATTCACTGTGTTGAAGCTTCCGGTGCAGAGAGGAAGAAACTTCAGGTCCTGAGGGTGGAGGAGTCTGGGAACTCCACTGAGGAGTTCTGACTTCAGCCAAGAGCTCACTCTATTTATTTCTCTTTTCCTCCCAATATCATGATCATTTAAAAAGAAAGAAAAAGCTATCTCTCAGTGTAGGAGCTAATCTTCCACCTCATGTTCGAAGCCTGTTGTGTCAAGAGAATGAACCTCTGCCTGGATTCACCCCCTATAGCTTTCTCCTCCTAACTTCCAACTGATTTGCCACAATTAGCCACACGTTGTGATGTGTGCTTACCAGCTCGACCTAAGCTAGCTGGCCATGGGATCAAATCATCACACTAATTGTTAAATATTTATTGGAGTAGAAAATGGGAAGACTCGAACAGTCAGGGAAGAAGCTGGATCTGTACACAGCCAAGGCCTGCAGAGATGAGCTCAGAAGGAGGAAGAGAGGAACATGGCGCTATGTCTGAAGTCTGTGAAACTCTAAGCTCCAGGCCATGAGACTTGCCTCAGTTCTCAATGCTACTTGAACTCTAATAATGTAGAGCTGAAAAGAAAATGACTTGCACATTATCTGTACAGAGTATGGCTTACTTTATAGCTACAGAGCTCTACTATAGTCATTAACGGTCAACTATTATTATAATTCCAATTACATAGTTACAAAATATTACCTCCGTTAGAAAGTACACATATTAACTTAATGAACAGAAGAAAACATTCACAAAACTTATTTTTTTTGCAGCTAATAATGTAAAACTTGTACCTTACTGAAAAATTAAAAATGCAAAAACATGGCAAGAATAAAATAGCCATAATTCCAGTGCCATCACTGGTTATAATCTGCTTTGTCTTACTCAAATAATTTTTCTATGCATATATACCCACACATACACACACATGCATGTGTGTGTGTGCTTATACTCATTGAGAATATAATACATTTTATTGTTCAGTCACTCAGTAGTGTCCAGTTCTTTGTGACCCCATGGACTGCAGCACGCCAGGCTTCCCTGTCCATCACCAAGTCCTGGAGTTTGCTCAAACTCATGTCCATTGAGTCAGTGATGCCATCCAACCACTTCGTCCTCTATCCTCCCCTTCTCCTCCTACCTTCAATCTTTCCCAGCATCAAGGTCTTTTCCAATGAGTCAGTTCTTTGAATCAGCTGGCCAAAGTATTGGAGCTTCAGCTTCAGTCCTTCCAATGAGTGTTCAGGGTTGATTTCCTATAGGAATGACTGGTTCAGTCTCCTTGCTGTCCAAGAGATTCTCAAGTGTCTTCTCCAGCACCGTAGTTTAAAAGCATCAGTTCTTTGGTGCTCAACCTTTTTTATTGTCCGGCTCTCACATCCATACGTGACTACTGGAAAAACCATAGCTTTGACTATATAGACCTTTGTCAGCAAAATAATATCTCTGCTTTCTAATACACTGTCTAGGTTTATCATTGCTTTTCTTTCGAGGAGGAAGTGTCTTTTAATTTCATGGCTGCAGTCACCATCCACAGTGATTTTGGAGCCCAAGAAAAGAAAATCTGTCACTGTTTCCATTGTTTCTCCATCTATTTGCAATGAAATGATGGGACTGGATGCCATGATATTCATTTTTTGAATGTTGAGTTTTTTCACTCTCCTCTTTCACCCTCATCAAGAGGCTCTTTAATTCCTCTTTGCTTTCTGCCATAAGGGTGGTATCATCTGCATATCTGAAGTTACTGATATTTCTCCTAGCAATCTTGATTCCAGCTTGTGTTTCATCCAGCCCAGCATTTTGCATGATGTACTCTGCCTATAAGCTAAATAAGCAGAGTGACAATATACAGCCTTGATGTACTTACTCCCTTTCCCAATTTTAAACATACTATCTTATAAATTGCTTTTTTTTCACTTTAAAGTATATCATGAACACTTTCCCATTTCATTAATTATTTCTCTTGAAATGTATTTTCATTTTTCCTTAATAATTATTAGTCTTCATGATGAACCTGCTATGTTTGGGGAAATTGTGTTTTGTACACACAAAAATTAGTGGGAAAAAGGTGGACTAGAGCCCAGATCTGTAGACTTTTTAGCTTACATTCTAACAAACCATTCTACCTGATGCCTTTCATTTTCTCAAGTTTTCTGACCTTTTGCATAATAATGGGACCACTCACTTGCCATCAGCAATGGTTGTAAACCCTGTTTTTTAAACTCCCATCAGCACGTCAGTCTCATAATCTGAAGTCATTTTGATTGTCCAGATAAATGTCCTTTGATTGGGGTCTGAGAGAGGATTCCTTTTCACAAGCCTTTCTTTGGGGAAACATCTTGCCCCAGTATGTTTTCCTAGTCCCTGAGGGCACACTGTTAATTCTGTGTACACAGTGGCCCCTTTCTGCCAAACTGTTAACACTTTCATTCCCCTTTTTTCCTGTCTAGCTGGGTCCTGCTGCCCCCAGCACTAGATGGGAAGTACAACTGTATATGCAAATAATGCCACAGGGACCAGGGATATGAACGGGAAAGATGTGTTTAGAGAGAGTCCAAGGTGGAGTTATATATGCGTAGTTATATATACGGGAATTTGGTATAAAATCTTGACTTCAGCATTAAGAACTGCCAACCATTTGACATAATGTTGCTCAGTGTCCTTCCTGTCAAAATGATCCATGATGAGTGTCTTCATTTCGTTATCATGGTCGTAATGCAGATTCCCTGCTGTTGGGAGCGTTACTCATTTAATGAATATATACTAGGAGTCCGCTGGTGGCCAGTCATGAAGGAAGATGCATCAGGCAGACACAGAGCCTACCTGCAAGGAGTTAGAGTCTGGTGAGGATGCCCACATCTCAACAGGTGAGTCCAGCATGGTGTCATTAAGGCCAAGCATGCACGAAAGGAGTGGGTTGAGGGGGCTGTGACAGCACCAAGGGGACACTTAACCCAAGACCTAACGCCTCCTGGGGAGGGGTGGCAGCCAGAGAAAGCCTCCCAGAGGACGCTGTCTAGGCTGAGGACAGCAGGAGTGGCCAGAGAAGAAAGCAACGGTGGGAGGAGTTAGGAGATACGACAGCAGGAGGGTGACACATGAAAACTCACGAAAGTCGCGAGCCATACAGATTCTTAAGGAGACTGTGGAGGGCTGCTCTTGCGCTTCCAGATGTTCAACACACCCTACTCCAGGCTCCACCTGTCCAAACCCTGAAAGAAAACATGTAGTGCTTGTCACTTGAAGGCATTGAGCAGAACAGAATTTTATTTATGATATGTTTTATGGAGAGCATTCCTAGCAAACTTAGTGGTACGTTGACACTTGCTGTCCAATCACTAAGTCATGTCCGATTCTTTGCGACCTCATGGACTGCAGCACGCCTGGCTTCTCTGTTCTTCACTATCTCCCTGAGTTTGCTCAAACTCATGTCCATCGAGTCGATGAGGCCATCCAACCATCTCATCCTCTGTCGTCCCCTTCTCCTCTTGCCCTCAATCTTCCCAGCATCAGGGTCTTTTCCAATGAGTCGGCTCTTCACATTAACATTTAGACACCACTAACTTGAGAGCTTTTTATTGTCCCCATGAAATAATTATATTCAGATAGCTAAATGCTGGGATGAAAGAAAATCCCAACTGTACTTCAATTAAACTTGAACAAAAAAAAATAATAAAAAAAGAAAATCCCAGCAAATACTTTGATCCACTACACAACAGAGATGTCCTGTGGTGCATAGGGATACTTACCACTGGGCTTTTTGCTTTTATTAATGTCCCATTTTAATAGATTTTTATCTTATCTCTGTCCATGAGAATGTCAGATGTCTCTCCTCCCGAATGTCAGTATCCTTGCATACAGACTTTCTCTCCTCCAGTCAGATGTGGCCTTGAAACATAGGACCATGCTTGCTATAAGTACATGTAATATAAAAACATATAGTCTGTGAGTGAGGAATTCTCTGAAAAATAAATTTCTGCCACTGGGCCTGAATATTGGGAGCGTTTATGGTTTTCAGTATTTCCAATCATTTTTCATTCCTTTTCAGTTGTGTTCTAAAGAGGAAAGCTGAATATATTTAGAAAGGTGAGGACCTCTGTGTTTCGAATACTGCCATCTCATGTCTATTTCCTGATCTGTGGGCCTGTAGACATTCAGTGGGGTTGCAAGTACAGGGAATTGCCATGATGGGTCAGTTGTAAGGTGAGGACCAGAAACCTTATGATCCGTGGATTAAGGGTGGTTCACGAAGATCATGGCATCCGGTCCCATCACTTCATGGGAAATAGATGGGGAAAGAGTGGAAACAGTGTCAGACTTTATTTTGGGGGACTCCAAAATCACTACAGATGGTGACTGCAAGCCATGAAATTAAAAGACACTTACTCCTTGGAAGAAAAATTATGATCAACCTAGATAGCATATTCAAAAGCAGAGACATTACTTTGCCAACAAAGGTCTGTCTAGTCAAGGCTATGGTTTTTCCAGTGGTCATGTATGGATGTGAGAGTTGGACTGTGAAGAAAGCTGAGCGCCGAAGAATTGATGTTTTTGAACTGTGGTGTTGGAGAAGACTCTTGAGAGTCCCTTGGACTGCAAGGAGATCCAACCAGTCCACTCTGAAGGAGATCAACCCTGGGATTTCTTTGGAGGGAATAAAGCTGAAGCTGAAACCCCAATACTTTGGCCACCTCATGCAAAGAGTTGACTCATTAGAAAAGACTCTGATGCTGGGAGGGATTGGGGGCAGGAGGAGAAGGGGATGACCGAGGATGAGATGGCTGGATGGTATCACTGACCTGATGGACGTGAGTCTGAGTGAACTCCGGGAGTTGGTGATGGACAGGGAGGCCTGGCGTGCTGCGATTCATGGGGTTGCAAAGAGTCGGACACGACTGAGCGACTGAACTGAACTGAACTGATAGAGGGAAAGGCCATAAAAAAGCAGGAGTTCAGTTCCAAAGAAAAATTCTAAAGTATCAAATCCAAGAGGTGAGTTAAAAGCTGAAAACCAAATAGACAAGAGACTGGTAGTTACTCATCACTCTTTATTGTGATTATGGAAGTCACCTGAGTTATCTATTGTGTTGTTAATATGGGCATCTTCACCTGTACAATGTTTCTTGCTTCCTTCTCCCATCTATTCCTGCCTACACCTGGCACTTATCACCTCTCACCTGAACAGTTGCAAGCCACCTAATCAGTCACTCCACTCCACTCTGGCATTACGTTATGGAATTTTTTTCCCTTAAACTTTATTTTTAAACAAATTTTTGGTTCTACAGAAAAGTTTTAAGAAAAGTACCAAGAATTCAAGACTGTCTTTCAGCTAGACCCTTCAGATATTAATATTTTATCACATTTTATATTTTTCCTCTCTGGGTAGATAGATACATATACACCCCACATATGTGTAGTTGATATACATATTACATACAGATACATATGCATGCATCTATATTTCTGAACCATTTGTCAGTTGCAGAAATATATCCTTTTACCCCTAAATGCTGAAGAGGACATTTCCAAATATCCTCCCTAACACTCTGCCTCACTTACCTTTTAGATAAACCCATTATATTATGTAATCCTTATTCTCTGCCCACCCTCCCACTTGACTACTTGCTTATTGTCTGTTACCATGATTTCCAGAAACTGCCTGTTGGACTGAGTTCCCTCCAACACTAACATGCGGATCTGTCTTCTGATGTCCGAACTCCCCTTCAACAGGTGCACTTTTACATCTGGATTCTTTCCAAGGTATCCCAACTTGCCTTTCCTGGCCCTAGGTAGCCATGCAATCTCTCATCCCTGCAGAGTGTTAGCTAATTAAACAACCATATGCGTAGTCTGTTGATTGCTGGCTCAATGTCAGCTTGACAGGAGCTCTCTAGAGAATACTGAAGGGCTCTAGACTTAGTTCTGTACTGCTCAACTCTTTTATTTTTATATTTTAATCAAGGACTAAAGGAAACTAGAAAAAGAATACTCATCAAATTTTCAGATGATCTGCAGCCTTGGGAAATAGTAACTATGAATGAGTGAAAGTCGCTCAGGCGTGTCTGGCTCTTTGCGACCCCATGGATTATACAGCTCATGGAATTCTCCAGGCCAGAATGCTGGAGTGGGTAGCCTTTCCCTTCTTGAGGGGATCTTCCCAACCCAGGGATTCAAACCCAGGTCTCCTGCATTGCATGTGGACTCTTTACCAGCTGAGCCACCAAGAGGAGTCAGACTTTTGATATTTTGAGAATATTCTAAGACTACTATGAAAGGGCAAAACAAATAATATGAGTATTAAAGTTAATAAGTGTAATGACCTTTACTTAGGTTCTAAAATGTAACTTCTCAAGTACAGGAAAGGAAAACTCTGGTTGTCGGTGATTTACACTCGACAATCCAGCAATGTAGAACTACCAACAGCTCCTTTTTACACCACGCTCTCTCCCACTCTCTGGGCCTTCTCTTGACATTTTTCTTCCATCTAGGTAGTCTTTCCCAGTTCTTTCATCTACTCAAGTCTTTCTCAAATTGTAAGACGCAGCCAGCCACCTCCTTCAGAGGCCTTGTTCCTCTTCTATAGCTCCTGTGGCTCCTCTACCATTGTACTGATCACTTATGCAACACGTAGATGGCCTTTGACCATCGCCCAAAAGGGGGCTGTGAGAAACTCTGAGATCTGGATTAGATCTTCTTCATATTTTCTACCTAGTGCTTAGCCCAGGCCATAGCAAATTGGAAATAATAAGTGAAAGTGCTGGAACAGTCTTGGTCTTCTTAATAGCTCTCTCTTGTTCTCTGGGCTCATTCCTAAAAGACCTAAAATTGCTCCAAGTTTTCATTCTGGATACCACCTCTTTAACGTGTGTTGCAACCTTGCCTGTTTCGGCTTGAAACCATTTCACTAAGGATCTTGATTTTTATCTTGACTTGCTCCTTAGCTGTTAAATTTCTATTTTTCCCTTGCTTTCTGGCCTGCCCTCATTCAGGACTCCTTTTTCCATTTTCTCCTTAGCCTGGGCCCCCAAACCCGGGACAAGGGCCAGACTGGTTCACTCCTCTGTCCACATGCCAGATCCTGTTCCAGAGACCCAGCAAATGTAAGAGACATCTCCTTAACTAGTGCCCCCTTGTCCCCTCTCCCTTCCCACTGCACAGTATAGTTCCCTTGGCCAGCATGGTGGCTGGAGCAGCAAGATCTAGGGCTTTAGTTGATCCGGGGTACCAAATATTCTTAGCTTTCCAGGTGGCACTAGTGGTAAAGAACCTGCCTGCCAATGCAGGAGACATAAAAAAATGTGGGTTTGATCCCTAGGTTGGGAAGATCCCCTGGAGGAGGGCATGGCAACCCACTTCAGTATTCTTGCTTGGACAGTCCCATGGACAGAGGAGCTTGGTGGTCTACCACCCATATGATTGCAAAGAGTTAGACATGACTGAAGTGACTTAGCATGCACACACACCAAATATTCTATAGAGTGTACCCTATGAGAGAAGGCAGGCTACATAATTTCTAAGGTCTCTTTAGCTTCTGCAATTCTGATTCCACGAACTTATAAAGCACCGATTTCAGCCTATTTTCTAGTTGCCTGATTGGTCCTACTATATTCCAAACTCCTTGCATATATGGATATTTTATCTTATTCACATTTTCTACACTTAGAAGGATACACACATTACAAACAGGTTTACTTAATAGGTATCTGTTGGGAAATGAATGGATGAATTGATGAATGGATCAAACAAGAACCCATGAACTTCTCTAGGAGTTTTTCTGTGATCTTGAGAAGGCCCTCATTTTTTTTCTCTAAGCAATGAAGTGGACATTAACTAATAATCCTTCTGCCTGCAGTGTTAGAGGAAATAGCTAGTGTATGAAACTAAAAACACTGGAAACATAAAAATGTTAGACAAAAATCATACTAAAAGAGTACTTCACCAATGATCTTTGCTCCTGTCTCAAATCCTTCTATTAAAATTTGACTTTTTTTTTTTCAAATTATGGAATTTTATAGCAGACATTTAGGGCTTCCGTGGTGGCTTAACTGGTAAAGAATCTGCCTGCAGTGCAGGAGACCTGGGTTCGATTCCTGGGTTGGGAAGATCCCCTGGAGAAGGGAATGGCTACCCATTCCAGTATTCTTGCCTGGAGAATTTCATGGATTGTATAGTGCATGGGGTTGCAAAGAGTCGAACATGACTGAATGACTTTCACTTTTCACAGCAGACATTAAGGCTCAGATGCATTTTTATCTAAGAGATTAATTTTTTTTACTCTTATATTCCTTGTAAGAAATCTTAACAGAGACATAAAACTTTTTTGTAGCATGAGGTAGAATATATGACTAATGACTAATGACTAATATATGACATATGACTAATATGACTTTAGTTCTACTACCTAAAGTCAATGAGATAAATAAAAAATACCCACTTCCTTGTTAATTATCAACAACAGTAGTAGCAGCGTAAACATGTACTTATTGAGGTCAAATCTAGAGATCATTCACTTATTTTAGACTGATATGAATTTTGTCTTTGTAGTGGACATCTGCTGAGTTATCTGCCCCAACCTCCAACCCTATCCTATTCACCCTGCTTGCAGTCATGGTTATGTAGACCTCAATGAACCCTTGCCCAAAGCTCATTTATAGACTCTTCCTTTAAAATTTGAATTTGAAATTACATGTCAGGCCCTCTCCCTGCAGTTGTGTCCTTAAAATGTCCACTTTGATGTTCATTTTTGCCATATTTTCCACTGTCTTTTAAATAATCAGAGGAAACCTTCTTCATGTATTCATTGTTTTTAATTATCTCCCTAATGTGTGAACCGGAGAAGGCAATGGCACGCCACTCCAGTACTCTTGCCTGGAAAACCCCATGGACCGAGGAGCCTGGTAGGCTAAAGTCCATGTGATCGTGAAGAGTCAGACACGACTGAGTGACTTTACTTTCACTTTTCACTTTAGTGCATTGGAGAAGGAAATGGAAACCCACTCCAGTGTTCTTGCCCAGAGAATCCCAGGGACGGCGGAGCCTGGTGGGCTGCCGTCTATGTGGTCACACAGAGTTGGACATGACTGAAGCGACTTAGCAGCAGCAGTAGCAATGTGTGTGCATATATTATTGGTCAGTGCTGATTGCAGCTTTCTGGAGAATATTGAGTTAATGTTACTTTGGTTAATATTTAGGTTGCAAGTGGAAACAGTTTCAGACTTTATTTTGAGGGGCTCCAAAATCACTGCAGATGGTGACTGCAGCCATGAAATTAAAAGACGCTTACTCCTTGGAAGAAAAGTTATGACCAACCTAGATAGCATATTCAAAAGCAGAGACATTACTTTGCCAACAAAGGTCCGTCTAGTCAAGGCTATGGTTTTTCCAGTGGTCATGTATGGATGTGAGAGTTGGACCGTGAAGAAAGCTGAGCACCGAAGAATTGATGCTTTCGAACTGTGGTGTTGGAGAAGACTCCTGAGAGTCCCTTCAACTGTAAGGAGAGCCAACCAGTCCATTCTGAAGGAGATCAGCCCTGGGTTTTCTTTGGAAGGAATGATGCTAAGGCTGAAACTCCAGTACTTTGGCCACGTCATGCGAAGAGTTGACTCATTGGAAAAGACCCTGATGCTGGGAGGGATTGGGGGCAGGAGGGGAAGGGGACAATAGAGGATGAGATGGCTGGATGGCGTCACTGACTCGATGGACGTGAATCTGAGTGAACTGTGGGAGTTGGTGATGGACAGGGAGGCCTGGTGTGCTGCGGTTCATGGGGTCGCAAAGAGTCGGACACAACTGAGCAACTGAACTGAACTGAACTGAATACTGGAGACACTTAGAGAAAAAAGAGGAAATTAAAAAAAATAATTTTATGTATGTATTTTTGGCTGTGGGGGGCCTTCACTGCTGCACAGGCTCTTCTCTGGTTGCAGGGCGTGGGCTTCTCATTGCGGTGGCCTTTCCTCCTTATTCCTGAGCACGGGCTGTAGGTTGCAGGGCTCCGGCAGTCGAGGCTGTGGGCTGAGTGGTAGTTGTTCCCAGGCTCTAGAGCACAGGTGCGATAGTTGTGTTGCACTGGCTTAGGTACTTCATGGCAAGTGGAATCTTCCTGGATCAGGGGTCGGACCTGAGTCTCCTGTATTGGAAAGTGGATTCTTTACCACTGAGGCACCAAGGAAGCCCGAGAAAATGTATTTGAATGGCATCAGAGGATCTAGTGAAATCCAAGAACACAGAACCAGACAGTAACAGTATCAGGACAAGAATCCTGTCTGTTTATTAATAATTAATCATATCTGCTTAGACAATGATTGAAATTCAATTATTACTTTTTTTTTCTTTTCTCCTAGTTATTTTCAGTAATTGTTGGCCTTCAGATTCATTTTAAGTAGGTTTGTGAAGGCTGTTTTGGCTGAAAACGTCTACTTATAAATCAGAGTGTTTCATTTGCCATCAACAGTGAAAGCTTATTTTCCAGGCTTTCGATTAATCTCAGTAACAAAGAATCCCTATCAATGATACCCCTTTTTATAAAATAGTCAAATAATTATTACTCAGGTTCTTCAAGATCCCAAATTGCTTTCTGAATTATTTACAAGAAATTTAAAAGAAACTATAGTTTATATTTTATGGTTTCTTTATTCTGTAAAAATTGTGAGTTTGTATTTTCTACATATGAAAACGCTGTTTATCAAAATGTTGAACTCATCAGAGGGATGGCAGAGAATAAGATTAGCTCCTTGCCACCAGAGGGCAATCTAACCTAATTATGGGGATGCTCAGATCTCAGGAAGGGTGATGGATGGATCAGAACTGGTTGTTGCTGTTTATTTGCTGCTGCTGCTACTGCTAAGTCGCTTCAGTCGTGTCTGATTCTGTGCAACCCCATAGACGGCAGCCGACCAGGCTCACCCGTCCCTGGGATTCTCCAGGCAAGAACACTGGAGTGGGTTGCCATTTCCTTCTTCAATGCATGAAAGTGAAAAGTGAAAGGGAAGTCGCTCAGTCGTGTCCGACTCTTAGCGACCCCATGGACCACAGCCTACCAGGCTCCTCCATCCATGGGATTTTCCAGGCAAGAGTACTGGAGTGGGGTGCCATTAGCAGTGTCCAACTCTGCGACCCCATAAACTGCAGCATGCCAGGCTTCTCTGTCCTTTACTATCTCTCGGAGCTTGCTCAAATTCATATCCATTGAGTCAATGATGCAATCTAACTATCTCATCCTCTGGCATCCCCTCCTCCTCCTGCCCTCAATATTCCCCAGCATCAGGGTCTTTTCCAGTGAGTCGGCTCTTTGTATCAAGTGGCCAAAGTACTGGAGCTTCAGCTTCAGTGGATAGATATTTGGAGATGAATGAGCTGGATCTGGAGTGAGCCCCCAATTGTTGAGGGAGAATATCACCAACAAGAACACAGGTTTGGAAGATTAAGCATATACGTGCTTGCAGTCTTCCATTTCCCCCTCTTCATACTTCCTTGTTTCTAAAAACCTGTTCATTTATTAAGGACACACTTACTATTTGCTATTTAATATTTTAATGTCTTGTCTTGGTTATTTCTAAACCCTGCCATTGTCTTATTGTTATTGCAATAACAAAAGTTTCTTTAGGTCAAAGTTTATGTAGAGGTCTTCCCTGGTGGTCCAGTGGTTAGGACACCATGCTGTCACTGCAGGGTGTGTGGGTTCAATCCCTGGTTGGGGAGCTAAGATCCCCCATGCCATGTGACCAAAAAAAAAAAAAAAGAAGAAGAAGAAAAGATTATATAGAAAATAACGCACTATAGTGTTTGTAATTCACTGCCTAAAATTGATGGAGAAGGCAATGGAAACCCACTCCAGTACTCTTGCCTGGAAAATCCCATGGACGGTGGAGCCCGGTAGGCTGCAGTCCATGGGGTCACAAAGAGTCGGACACGACTGAGCGACTTCACTTTCACCTTTCATTTTCATGCATTGGAGAAGGAAATGGCAATCCACTCCAGTGTTCTTGCCTTGAGAATCCCAGGGGTGGGGGAGCCTGGTGGGCTGCCATCTATGGGGTCGCGCAGAGTCGGACACGACTGAAGCGACTTAGCAGCAGCAGCAGCCTAAAATTGAAAGATGGCCTCAAGCCCCTCCTAACATGTAGGAACCCCTCCTGCTTTAATGATGCACTGAAGCATTTGTTCTATTTTCTCTCCTGTTACTACAGCAACAAAGTTCTGGTGGCTTAACCCAAATCCCTAATTCTAATCCACATTTTCCTCCTTTGTCCAGTAGTGATGGAAACAGCTTGTTAAACATGGAAAATTTTGTTATATATTCCCTCGGTTTTTCGCTCTTCCTATTAAACAATATGCATTCTTTTTAGCTTCTTTTCAGACATCACTTGGCGTTACAACTCTCTAGCTTTGTTGTTATTCCAGTGCCTTCTTCTGAAACAAGCGATTCAGTTGATTTCACGTTCAGCACTGTGTCGTCCCAACCCTCTGCATTAGCTTGCCTCTTTGGGTGCCTTGGTGAAGTGGTGGGTGTTTCCTTGTTTTCTTCCGTCTTACTGTAGACTTACACCAGAACCAGCTGTTTGGTGTGAAATCATACTGCTTTCCATTCCTTCAGCAGAACAGGAGAGCAGTCCCCAAACCTGTCTCCAGACAAACAGCAGATCATTACCTGAAATAGGCCCTTTGATTCTCAAATGCAGATACCAGGCGAGTCACAGTCCCCTTGCTGCTGAAAGATCTTTTTTGGGGCAGGCCGATGACAGGGCTCAGCCTACAGGAGCCTGGGGAGGAGAGAAGACTTTGAAGTTAGGTGGCTGCCGTCCTGTCCTCGGTGTGCTTCACTCACAGAGTTCATCTCTAATAATATCTCATGAAGACAGTCTTTCCTGGGAAACAAATCAGGTGACTGCTGCAATCTGTGTGACGGGCTTCCAAGACGTGTATCACGCTGCAAATATGTAGGCATTAAGGAATATGTTTTCCTGGCTCCAGACATGAAAACCAACTCTGTGCTGACAGTTAACCAGCAACCCAAAGATCCTTGGCAAACAAACACGCTGCCCGGTCAGCACCGTGCCCTTTCCCTCCGGCAAGAGAAGCTCCTGTCCCAACTCAAACAGGATCTTGTTGGATTGAAGGGGATTGTCCCAAACTCACACACAGCAGAAGGTCAAAGTGGAAGCACTGTGTCTTTAATGCCCCAGTGGTTGTCCTCCATTTCCAGGCTTTGGATGAGAATGAAAAAAGAAGCAAGACAAATCTGTGTTTTCTTTCCTCACCCACAGCAATCACTGTGGGAAACAATGCGTCTCTCTAGTGCTTCAAATATTAAACATTAACGATCAAGTAGGAGCAGAAATTTCATTTTCTGCCCCTCTATTCTGCCTAACACAAAAAAGTGTTAGGCATATAAGAACAATAGCATTTCACATTTTTTTCCAGGTGTTTCGTGGTGCCAGGCCCTTTTGCTGAACATTTGGCATACATTATATCATTTAATATTCACCACAACCTTTTCAACTTGTATTACTAGTATTCCTATTTTACAGATAGGGACACTGAGGTTGGTAGAGTGTGAGAAATTTGCTCAAGATCTCAGCCAGTAGGATGAGCTTTGATTCAGAACTTGTAACTGTACTTTAGTCTGGACTTAAAAACTGTACAAGATAGAGCATGTACATAGTCAGTATATCCTGGGTTGTATATCACCAGTCTCTAATCTGTGGTTGATCTAAGATCCAGGCTGCAAATATTGGTGTCCTGGCCTGCTAGTTTCTTGAACCAAAGGAAAACTTCAGAATCTCCCAGACTTAGTGACTTCATCCATGCACTGAGAAAAGGCTGCAGGCTTTAGGCTGTGTGTGTGTGTGTGTGTGTGTGTGTGTCTGTGTCTGTGTGTGTGTGTGCGTCTGTGTGTATGTAAGGGGCAGAGATTCCCACAAGTGTCATTCAGGGTTCCACCAGAGAAATAGAATCAATGAGTTCTGCATTTATCTATATATCTATATCCATATATGGATACTGATGGCCTCCAACTTATGATGACTTGGCTTATGATTTTTCGACTTTACAATGGTACAAAACTGCTCATGTTGTAGCTCTTAAGACTGATATTAAGTTTCTTGAGCTGCGTGACAGAGATCTCTTTACTTCAAATTAATACATTCTGCACAATTGAAGTTGGAGAAGGAAATGGCAACCCACTCCAGTGTTCTTGCCTGGAGAATCCCAGGGACAGAGGAGCCTGGTAGGAGGCTATCTATGGGGTAGCAGAGTCGGACACGACTGAAGTGACTTAGCAGCAGCAGCAGCAGCAGCACAATTGAAGACCAACAGACATCAGTCAATGCATTTTATACAGTGTGTATTGTGTACTCATGGTCCTTCTAGGCTCTATAGAAGACAAAGAAGGAATATAAAACACAGCCTCTGATGTGGATTTGACCATTAAGGAGAGGAACAGGCTTGAGGCTCTTTGTCACTCTAAATTGCTTCCAGTTCCTGAGGCTGGCCAGTCACCCCCCCTCCACCCCCACCCCCGGGGCACACTATGCTTCTCGGTCCAACAGAAACATAATCAGTGATGTATAACCACAGTTTCTCAAGCATTTGGTTTTAGAATTCTTTACTCTCTTAAAAATTACTGAGAACACAAAGAGCTTTTATTTATGTGAGTTACCAGTCCAGTTCATTTCAGTCGCTCAGTCGTGTCCGACTTTGCGACCCCATGAATTGCAGCACGCCAGGCGTCCCTGTCCATCACCAACTCCTGGAGTTCACTCAGACTCACGTCCATCGAGTCAGTGATGCCATCCAGCCATCTCATCCTCTAGCTAATGATATTTCTCATATTAGAAGTTAAAACAGATCAAATTTCTAAAAATAGGTATGTATTAACTCATTTAAAATAATAAAGTCATTGTGTGTAACATTTTATGTAAAATATTTTTCCCTGAAAAAACTAGTGAGAAAAAGACCACAATGATACATTTTTTCAAATCTCTTTCATGGATGACAGTAAAAGAGAACATGACTCTTAAATCTGCCTTTTCATTTCTAATATGTTCTAATATGCTGGTTTGATTGAAGTGGATGAAGAATATATCGTATCACACAGAAATACAGGTGGACATGGACGACCTAGCAGACTCCTTGAGAATGTGTTGGGGACCTGTTGGGATCTTGAGACCACACTTTGAGATGACTGATCTTTATGCGGATCTTTAACCATTTTGCACGGTTTGATATCAGTCTGTGATCATGTATGGGAAAAGACACAGGAATGGTATGAATATGGGTAGTTGATTAGGTGGCTGAGTTATAGGATTTGAGGAGCGTGAGGAGGAGCTCCTGCCCCAAGGTATTCTCTTTCACTGCCCCTCATGGCGGAGAAGGCAATGGCACCTCACTCCAGTACTCTTGCCTGGAAAATCCCATGGATGGAAGAGCCTGGTGGGCTACAGTCCATGGGGTCGTGAAGAGTCGCACACGACTGAGCAACTTCACTTTCCCTTTTCACTTTCATGCATTGGAGAAGGAAATGGCAACCCACTCCAGTGTTCTTGCCTGGAGAATCCCAGGGACGGGGGAGCCTGGTGGGCGTCCATCTATGGGGTCGCACAGAGTCGGACACGACTGAAGCGACTTATCAGCAGCAGCAGCTCCTCATGGTACATGAACCTGACCATTTGTCTTATCACTGGGTTAAGACACTGGATGCTCTTATTTAAATGTAAATTTACCAATCGGTCTTCAAGTAAACCTGTACGAAATGGCATAAATTGCAATGCTCAGAGCTAGGAATGTAAATGTGAATAAAACAGAATAATAGAACGATGTATTAGCAATGAGGTCCCTGAGAGAATGGAAAACATGACAAGTAAAGCTTTGATGGGACAGGGAAGAGTGACTGAAAAAAGTCTGAAGATGGTGTTACCTGGGTCTAATTCAGACCAGAGGGGAGATGGCCAGTATGCATAACTTGAGGGAGATCCAGAATTTTCATCTGGATCATTCATTTTGGATTTCATCAAAGAAAAGCATCACTAACAGTTCATTTCTTTACATTAATCAACTCCTCTTTTAAAATGAATGTGTGCCTGCCTCTCCCAACCACTGCAGGGACTACTTTCAGAACTCTTGGACATTCCCACTGTGTCATTCTGGGTGCTACCAGAGAAACAGAATCAGCAAGTTGTGTGTTTATTTATATACCTATAATTCTGTGGACAGAGGAGCCTGATGGGCTACAGTCATGGGGTCACAGAGAGTCGGACACGACTGAGTACATGTGCATGCGTGCATACTCCTATATGGATATAGACAGTCCCCAACCTATGACAGTTTGACTATGATTTTTTTGACTTTACAATGGTGCAGTAGAAATCATACTTCATATTTTGATCTTTTCCCAGGCTAGTACAATACTCTCTTGTGATGCTGGGCAAAGGTAGCTGTTGGTCAGCCACACAATCAGTAGGATAAGCAGCTGATGCATTTAACAACCATTCTGTACCCTTCAGCCACTCTGTTTTCCACTTTCAGTACAATATTCAATAAATCACACGAGATATTCAACACTTAATTATGAGAGAGGCATTTTGTTCAATGCTTTTGCCCAACTGGAAGCTGATGTAAGTATTTTGAGCATGTTTAAAGCAGGCTTAGGCTAAGCTATGATGTTTGGTAGGTTGGGTGTAGTAAATGCATTTTTGACTTAAGATATTTTCAATTTACATTGTATTTACTGATACATTGTTTTGCTGTTGTTTAGTCACTAAATCGTGTCTGACTCCTTTGTGACCCCATGGACTATAGCTTGCCAGGCTCCTCTGTCCATGGGATTTCCCAGGCAACAATTCTGGAGTGGGTTGCCATTTCCTTCTCCAGGGGATATGTATATGAAAAGAAATTGACTTATGCGATTGTGGGAACTAGGCAAGTTCTAAATCTCCAGGACAAGCTATCAGGACAAGAAAGCTGGAAACTCTCAAGAAGGAGCTGATGTTGAAATCTACAGGGAAAATTTCTTCTTCCAGGAAACTTCAGTTTCAACAGTTTAGATCAGTCCCACTCATATTATTCAGGATAATCTCCTTTACATAAAATCAATGGGTTATAGATCTTAATCACACTACAAAATATCTTCACAGCACCAACAGATGAGTGTTTAAATGAACAACTGGGTTCCATGGTCTAGCCACACTGACACATAAAAATGACCATCCTACCACCTTCTGGTGAATTTGTTTGATCTTGACTTCTTCCTTCCTAAAAACTTTTTATAAATTAAAACTTAAAAACAACCTAGGGAGAAAGAAGGATAAAGGATATATATATATATATATATATATACCTCAAGAAGAGACTAGGAAGAGAAAGCTGGTCAGGTGGAGGGGAATGGATGAGAGAGAAACTGCCAGAGAGACCCAAAATCAGAGTGGGAAAGACAAAGGACAGGAAAACAAAAAGAGGGAAAAGGGATCGTTTCTCAGGTTAATTTCTCTCATCACTAACTTTACAGTGGGAAGTAGAGAAATAATTATCCCCAGCTTTTCGTTTTCCTTGCTCTTGGAGCTAAATGGCAAAGTTTGCCAGGTAGGGAAACATAATTCCCAAAGTGATCTGAAACTTATTAACTTTAGCTGGTCCCAAGCTAGGACATTCCGTCTCTATGCCCTTTGTTGACACAGGTTTGGTTCTTCTGAATTTGACCCTAAGGAAAACTTGTCCTTTTCCTCTCTTGATCAGTGCCTTAGGCTCTGAAGTCAGACCGTGTGGAATGCATCATGCCCTCAGTGATCCTGCCCCCTGGTGCTGACAACTTTGTATTAATATTATACACTCTGAGAGTGGGTGGGACCAGGTAAAGTATGAGACAATACATACTGTTTTAAGTCACTAAGTTTTGGAGTAATTTGTAATACAGCAATAGATAACGAATACAAGCTGCCTGTATTTAAATCTCACCACTGATTCACTATGCGACCTTGGGCAAGTAACTTTAATTCTGTGCCTTAGCTAACTTATGTAAAATGTGGGCAATAATAATAATACTGACCATATAAGACTATTGTAGGACTAAATGATTTAATACATATAGAAACCAAATGGTGCCTGGCACACAGTCAATATGAGCTTACTACCACTACAGAGGCTATTACGATTATTACCTTCATCATCGTTAAATTTTAGGGAAGGATCACTGTATATATCCTTCCAGAGAAACACACAGTCACCTCCAGATAACTAAGACTAACCGCTGCTCCTTAGGGAGTTAGACTTACATTTTCAACACTAACTTCCCAAGCTCGCGCTAGCTTCATGTGATTCTAAATTTGGAATGGCATGTCCACAAACACAGGTGGTCCCAGAGAGCCTAGTGCCTCAAGGAGCCCAGAATATCCTAAAACATTTCTGAAGTATTTGGAAAATGACCTCTAACATGATCCTTTTGTATCTGTTCCCTTTCATCCTGGTGTGATTTTACCCAAGGATTTTCAGCACCGAGTCATGGATTTATCTGATTAAAAAAAATTGGAGAAGACCTCTGGCCTCAGGGATTGGCAAGCCGTCGCTTAACCGGAACTCTGAGAAGAGCCTGCATCTGCCCTTCCTGTGATCTACTCCAGACGCTTGCAGAGTTTTTTCTCTGGGGATGCTAAAATGGGAGGAGGCGGGTGGGGGTGCCGGTTAGGGGTGCGCAGGGGAGTGTCTCCAAGAGGGAAAGACCAAATTAAAGGATTGTTATTGGCCATCTCTCTTTACCTGTAAACAAAGGATAATATTTTACTCTCTTTACTTTCCTAGGCTGTCATCAGAAATGAATGAATGAATGAATATCTGAATGATGATATCTTTAACACATCTGTTACAGTGAAAGGAGGCTTCAGGTAATGAGTACCTCTGATTAAAAAAAAAAAAAAATGCCAAAAGGTAACAGATGGAATGTTAAGTACTAGCTGAATGAGCCCTGCAATTTTTGCAGAAATGGAGCTGAACTCAGATCTCAAGGAATTCTTCTTCTCCTAGAGATCCAAGAATGCCATAAATGCACCATCTGTTGACCAAGGCAAGGAAGCTGTCACTCAAATGGATCTCAATCTATTCTCTTTTGTCCCTTTCCAATTTGTTTTTTCTAAGCTTGCAGCAGCTGCTGGGATAGAAGGAGCCTTAGAAGCAGTCCCCATAACAGTGCCGCTACTCAAAAGAAAAAAACTATCAATGTAAGTGCTTTAAATCAGTCTGCAGGACCTAATGTGACTATTCCAAATTTCAAGTAATTAAAAGAGTTCTTTGTCTCCTCTTTGCTTGAAATGAAGGCATCAAGTATAGTGATTTGGTGTGGGTTTGAAATGAGATAGACTACGGTGCAAATTCAAATTTAAGTTTAGAGATATTCCTTAACCTCCGCTCTTAATCTCCTCATCTATTAAGCGGTAATAAAAATGCCTACCTCACAGAGTTGTTGATAGCTATTATTATGATATGAAAGGTAATGTTGAAGATGGAGGATCTGTGCAGGGGTGGAGAGAGACTGAAAGCTGGATCTGCCCTTAGGAGTGCTGCTTTAGAAAGAATGGCAACACAGCTAGGACAGATCGCATTGCATATTCCAGGGTAACTGACAGAACTTCCAAAGCAGCAAGTCCCAGCCCCTCGGCTTTCGGCATTGATACCTAGCATCTAGGAAACCCTTGGGCCCAATCAGTGTATTGCTACCTCTTGTAAACTCTACTCTGCCTTTGTTCTTGTAACTGACAACTAGTCGTCATGTCGTTGTTGTTCAGTCACTAAGTCGTGTCTGACTCTTTGCGACCCCATGAGCTGTAGCCCGCCAGCCTTCTCTGCCCCTGGAATTTTCCAGGCAAGAATACTGAGGTGGGTTGTCATTTCCTCCTCCAGGGGATCTTCTCAACCCAGAGATCGAAAATGCGTCTCCTGCACTGGCAGGTGGATTCTTTACCACTGCACCACCTTGGGAAGACAATCGGCATATAGGGCTGAGTTTAGTCCTATTTACTCCCTAGCATCCATTCTGACAGCCCCAGTTCATGGCAATCTCACCCTTTCAAACAACTTCTACTCCACTTGCTGGACACTGAGCAAGTCCTAATTTCCATTGCTGCTTACCTTACAATACTATGTTTCTAGTTTGTCTCAGGAACTAAGCTGCGTTTCCCTGAGGATGGAAAGGGTCCTAGGGGCAGGCCTCATGGACTGTGCTTCTCAGACTGCTCCGCAGATCTCTAAGATTCTGTGCAGAGAACTGGGTTCCCTATGCAAATCTTGGGCTCATCACCCCCACTCTCTCCTCTCAGCCAGGAGAGCCTGGCTTTCTTCTGTTTTGCCTTTGGACTTCAGCAGTGATGATGACTATGTGTATTTATTGAGCATACTGGTAGACAATGTCCCCATGTATCTCCTTGGGCCCTACTATTGTAGGGGACTTACCAGCCCAGTTTCCATCTGCCTGAGGGCTTTCTCTGGCAGCCAGGGCTGGTGAAAGTGCCAGAGAATTCACTTCCCTGGGAGCAGGCTTCAACACTGACTGACCGGAGTTAGTTTATAAATACCTCAGCCTCCTCGTCCTTCTGGGGGTGACTCTGAGGTGGGTGTTCCTTACTAACCCCCAGAGTTCCCCAGTGAGATTAAGTGTTCACTTTCTCACAGGGGAAACTGACTTGATAACTTACCCCTTACTGGCTTTCTTCCCCTGCCTGCTTCTTCCCTGCCCTTCCCTTCATCACTTACAGGTATTTCTTGGGATCAACTCCTAAATCCATGTCTCAGGTCTACTTCTGGGAAACCAGAGTTGAACATAGTGTCTGTTCATTACCAGTCACTGTTCTAAAATCTTTACAGATAGTGACCACTTTTAATTCTTCAACCATCCTATTAACAAATTTTAATTTTGAAAGTGAAGCAAGGAAGAGCCGGGTGTCGTATCCAAATTCACAAAGCTAATATATGTGGATACCAGGATTCAAAGCATAGGGTTCCAGAGTGGAGAGACCTTGAAATTTGCTGATCTAGGTAGATACCACACCGATTCGAGAAGAATCACAGTTTTCTCCAGAAGTCTTTGGCCAAGCTCATTTTCTCTCATTAACTTCTGAATCTTGTCTTTGCTTTTAAATATTTTAAGTCTAGATGACCTTGGTGTCTAGTTTGAGGGTGATTCTGTGGGGGGCATTATAATTTTTAAAAATTGAAGTTTTTTTAAAAAAAATACTTTAAAAAATACTTTCTTAAATTTTTTTTTTAATGAAGACTTTAAAAATTATAGATTGACAATGTTGTGTTAGTTTCAGGTGTACATCAAAGTGATTCAGATATACATATTCATATTCAGATATACATATTCATATTCATATTCAGATATACATATTTGTTTTCAGATTCTTTTCTTTTATAGGTTATTACAGAATATTGAGTATAGTTCCCTGTGCATATAGTAGGTCCTTATTGGTTATTTATTATATATATATTAGTGTGTATCTGTTAGTCCTAAATTCCTAATTTATCCCTCCCCATACTTTTTATTTTATTTCTTACAGACAGTAAGAGCAGGGCAGTACAACAGGAAGAAGCAGAGTGTATTGATATCTTGACTGAGTGGTGTTTATTATTTCTGCTGGTTTCCTTGTTCATGTCACTGGAGGAATAAGGCCTTGGTTCTAGAAATTGTTCTTCCAAGGATGGTGGTACCAATAACAGAGATGTACACATTGAGAGGAAAAAGAGGACAGCTGGTATGGAAAAGGAGAGTTCATGGGGAGGACTCTTACTTATGATGAGATGAATTCTGCTTTAGTCACGCTGTGTTTGAGGAAACGGTGATACACACAGTTGGAAACGTTCAGCATGAGGTTAAACAAAATGAGTTTGGGACTTGGAAGAACTGGTAATAAAGATTTGGGCCTAGAAGTGGTGGTAGCTAAAGTTATAAGAAAGGACAAGGCTTGGATTTTATAAAGGATGAAGGCGGGTCAAAGATGGAATATTGGGGAAAGCCCATTCCTGATGAGGAAGAGAAGTCATCAAAGGAGGTGGAGACACAGGAGTGCCAGGGTAGTGCTGCTCAAGGATGGGCCCTAAGGGTAAGGAAGGAACAGTGTTAGTTCCAAGAAATAGTAACTCGTCGACAGGGATAAATAATTCAATGGTCAAGGAGGAGAACAAGAAGAACTAAAATTAAAATGCCATGCTTGGGATGCCTCTCTTAACCCTGGAAATCAGAGACTAAATGATTGAGGTAGAAACTAACATGAGGAAGGTTATGGAAAATGACTTTCACACAATCAATTGGGTCAGGTAATTTAGTAAATCAATCCTCCGCTTTTATGAAGGCTGTCCTGGAACCACCCAATCCCCAAACCACTTCAACATACTGTTTTAATGTATAAGTGTTTAAGTGAGGAATCTTTAAGATTGACCTCAATCTTTACTTTCTGGGTTTGTTTTGTTGTTACGGGTTTTAAAGACTAGGAAATCATTCCTTTGGGAACAAGGACTCCAGTTAGCCACTAGAGAATTCCCAAACAGGTATTTTTTATTTCTAAAGAATTAGACCATAGTCAATTCACTTAACATCACAACTTAAGAGAAGGCAAAATAATTGTATTTGATGATTAGGAAGATACTCCAGGATCAGGCTGTACCTCTGGGACATTACCCTGAATTTCATTACAAAGAAAACTGGAAAATAAATACCAGACAAGGAGCCAGAAGGTCTGGGTACAGCTCCAGCTTTCATCAGTTCAATTCAACCTCAGAGAGGCTCCATTTTCCCAATCTGAGAATAAGGAGGTTGATTCTCAGACCAGAGTTTGTCTCTAATGATGTTTGCATCTCCTTTGCAGAAAAGGAGGGTAGATGGGGGAGGGGAGAGAGAGGGAGGAAGATAGAAAGAAAGGAAGAAAGAAATTATGTAGTGAGTTGGTTATAAAGTCAAATTTATTTTTAATTCTAAGATTTGTCATTTCTACTGTTATGCTAAAATGTTCTTTCTTTTATAAAACAATGGTCTAGGCATTCAGTTCAGTTCAGTTCAGTCACTCAGTCGTGTCTGACTCTGCGACCCCATGGACTGCAGCACACCAGGCCTCCCTGTCCATCACCAACTTCCAGAGTTTACTCAAACTCATGTCCATTGAGTCGGTGATGCCATCCAACCATCTCATCCTCTGTGGCTCTCTTCTCCTCCCACCTTCAATCTTTCCCAGCATCAGGGTCTTTTCAAATGAGTCAGCTGTTCACATCAGGTGACCAAAGTATTGCAGCTTCAGCTCTAGTATCAGTCCTTTCAGTGAATATTTAGGACTAACTTCCTTCAGGATGGACTATTTGGATCTCCTTGCTGTCAAGGGACTCTCAAGAGTCTTCTGCAACACCACAGTTCAAAAGCATCAATTCTTCGGTGTTCAGCTTTCTTTATAGTCCAATTCTCACATCCATACATGACTACTGGAAAAACCCTAGCATTGACTAGATGGACCTTTGTTGGCAAAGTAATGTCTCTGCTTTTTAATAAGCTGGCATTAGCAATTGGATTTTTAAATGTGTTTACAAAGCAACAGGAAAAGCTGGCAACTTCATGGTACTGCTGACAATTTCCTCTAGATTTTTATTGGTCTATGGACTCAATGGGCTAGAATGCTTATCTCCTTTTCAACTCTAGGTTGAATGAGGCAGGTAGAGTTTAAAACCTCCGACTTTTATTTGGATCTCAGATGAGAGCAACAGGAGGCAACCAGGAGCACTGCCAGTCTCCAAACTCTTATCAGAGTCTTGGAGCGATCTGCCACACTTGTCAGCAGCAGTGACATATTGAGAAGAAATTTCAAAAGCCGAGCTCGTGTCCCAGGACATTGCAGCTCTGAATGCCAATGGAAAATTGTGCATCCTTGTAGAGAGCAAGAAGATTTGCTTTGATAAATTCCTTAATCATTGTAAAGGAAATTTCACCAGCTCAAAGACACTGGAAATGAGATCTGCTCAGCACAGGCTGAAAAGACAAATTAACCCAGAAGTTGGTTATGGAAACATTACTTTAGAACCAGAATAAAAGTTATTTACTTCCATTATTACCTCCTGAAATGTGGGTCTTACCCTGGCACCTGAAATAAATGACACGAAACTCCATTTATCTCCTTCCCACTGTGTACCTGCCTATTTCAGCAGCAACTCTTAAAACCATAGCAGGTCAGAGCAAATTGTTGCTGGCAACAGTTTCAATAAATCTGTGCCACTGAACTGCAGGCAGGAAAAATTAAAATGCAGAAATTAGAAATCAAAGCATTGAGTTGAGTGTAACTGAGACTTATCTGATTAAGTGTAGTTTCATAGATCTCAATCTCATAAAGCCCTAGGCAAAACCTGACGATGGAGGTGGGCAGGGAAGATTCCACCTACCAGAGGAAGCCATGAATTTCAATATGCCATGGCAACAGAATACATTTCTCATTAAAGATGTGGACATAATACAGCTCGGAACAAAACTCCATAGGAAACAAACACTGAAAAGCAGTGTCGGCATTCACCGTGAACTCAAAACATGTGAGATAGGCCCAGAACGTTTTGCTTATTGGGGCAGGAAATTGGGTCCTGAAATCAGAGGCATTGTGTCTTTCTTGGTGGCTAGAGGCCTCATGACAAATCAAAAGAGAAAGGAACTTTAAGAGAGACAGGCCTATATACATTGTTTTTAAGATATCCTTTTCCATTATGGTTTATTATAGGATGTAGAATACAGCTCCCTATATTGGCACAGTATTGTAAATCAACTATACTTCAATTTTTAAAAAGGCACACAAATAGATCTGAAGGGCAGGCATTGTAAACCAATACAAAGGAAGAGGAAGGGGATGGATCTGCAAGAGAGATCTCAGGATTTCCTACTGAGCACTTTTTCTCTGCTAAGCATTTTCTAATCACTAGGTCATTTAATCCTTAAAGGAAACTTGAGAAGTGGATCTTTTCATTCCCATTTTCCAGAAGATGAAATAGGTTCCGAGAGCTTAAATCACCTGCTCTGGGTCATAGAACTCAAACCCTCATCTGCTTAGTGTAAACTTTGTCCTGTGTACTAGCCAGAGTACAAGTTTAAGGTTAAATCGTGCTTTTCATGAAGGCAAATGTAAATGAGCAATGGTCCTATTGTTAATCTATTGCTTTAACAACTGTTCCAGCTGGAAATGCCCAGAAGCTCAGCTCAAAGGAGACAGGGGGTGCAAGGATCCACCCTTCAGGCTTCTGCTGGTGTGCTCAGCTTGCCTCCAAATCCGTAGTTGTTTTGCTGATGTTTAGTTGCTAAGTAGTAGTCCACCAGGCTCTTCTGTCCATGGGATTTCCCAGGCAAGAATACTGGAGCAGGTTGCCATTGCCTTTTCCAGGGGATCTTCCCAACTGAGGGATCGAACCTGTGTCTCTTTTATTGGCAGGCTTTTTTTTAAATTTTTTAAACCACTGAGCTACCTGGGAAGCCTTCCATATCTGCTGAAATTCAGTTAACCCCTTCTCCTTGGCCCCCTATTTGAGTGGTTCACTAAAGTGGCGATTTAACCTTATCATATAATCTTCTAATCTTAACGTGTCAGAAAAAGAATAAAGACATTTTTCATGTGTTAACTGCAGGAAGGTCTTCTTAACTATGGCATCTTGTCTATATTAAGCAGTTGTGATGTTTGTGACTTTTATAAAAGAAATAAAACAGATATCAGTAAAAGAAGACAAATATTTCCCTGCATCTGTCCCCTTGCTAATGAAAAAAAGGGAATTCAAGCCAAGGCTTTTTGGTATGGTTTCCAATTCTTTGGACCAAAGGAATCTATCAACGGGTAACTTATTGCATAAGATTTTGGAAACTAATGATAATCACTTAACATTAAATTTAAAAAAAAGACATCTGTAAGTTTATACGCCATCATTCCAATCAGGGCCAAATCAAAAGCAGGTGTCCTTTTTAGGAATTATTTCTGTTCATGGGCTCAACTGGGGACAATCCCTTATTGCCCTCCCATAAATAAAAGAGCTTCACAATTTAAATAGAGAAAAAGCACAGAAATGTGCTTTTTTTTCTATTTGTTAATGAAAAAAATAAGTAAATCTTCAGTCAATACATAAATAGTACTTACATATGTAGTGCTGGATCAAAAAAGGTGGCAGCTAGCAGAGGCCAGCCCCTCCTCTACAGTTATTCCATCATTGCCTTTGATACTTTCCCCAGGTGGAATCTGAGTCAACTCAGGCCCAAGTCATGAGCACAATTAACCGGAGAAATGTATTTTCAGTAGATGAATGACTCCTGTAGTTGGGAAGTGAGGTTGAAATGGATATTGAAGACGGATTCAATGTTGTGTAGAGTTTAATATACCTCTAATACGATGGGGAAGGCTATCTCTATCAAGTGTGGCCTCTTAGCTTCTGTGTCTCCAAGCATGGTAGGTCTTAGTCACAAGGCTTGGACCTGCCTTTCCTATGGATAAACCAGCAAAGATTTATGAGGCTCTTGGCCAGAGTAAAGGGGCCAAGGTCTTTGACCAGCAAATAGAGTGAGACTAACTGGCCCTCCTGGAATTGAATCCACAGCCCTGGCCTTATTAATACCACTTGAGCAATTGACCACCATGAGCAATAAAGCATAGCAAATAAGATACTGAATTATATGACTACAGCAATTTTTCATTAATATTCTAAAGCTATATCAATCTTTCTGGTAAAACACATATAAAAGGCCCTGTAATGTGAGAAAATCCTCAGGACCAATACTTCATTTGAGAATTTGCCAGAGGGAAAAATAAATACATGAATTTTATTTCAATAATCAGGCTTGATTTTTCCAAGCCTTTAAAATATGTATGTAAAAGGAACATATATAAATGTACATATATAAATACAAGGATAAAAATGTCCAGTTTGGCCCCACAGGCCTCAGAGTTGTTACAATGTGCTTTCCAGCTGTTGGTGATATTGGCTGCTCAGCGCCCCACCTCCAAAGTTGCTAGTTTCCAGGGCTGTCTTTGAACAACTTGAGCATCCCAATGGTATTTTATTGCTCTGTGGACACCTTCCTGAAAATTTAATAATGACGGAGAACTTTCAAGGATTTAAAAACCTGAGAGGCTTGGCTTTTTCCAATGAGACTATAGTAGATGCTGCTGCTGCTGCTGCTAAGTTGCTTCAGTCATGTTCGACTCTGTGCAACCTCATAGACGGCAGCCCACCAGGCTCCCCCATCCCTGGGATTCTCCAAGCAGGAATGCTGGAGTGGGTTTCCATTTCCTTCAGTGCATGAAAGTGAAAAGTGAAAGTGAAGTTGCTCACTCGTGCCTGACTCTTAGCGACCCCATGGACTGCAGCCTACCAGGCTCCTCCATCCATGGGATTTTCCAGGCAAAAGTACTGGAGTGGGGTGCCATTGCCTTCTCCACAGTAGATGCTAAGTCCTCTAAGAAACTGAGGTCCAAGTCCTCTAGCTTTCTATGAAGAGTAGCTAATTTTCAGACAGACAGTTTGAAATACAGGGTGTAGGAGAGCAAGCCTGATATGTGGTGGTGTTGGGTGGTGGGGAAGGGGTATATCAAACTGATGGTTTCCACTTTGCTGCCCTAGAAGCAAGGCGGCACAGGATAAAAAGTATCAAAAAGTATTAGGCTTGGAGTCAGACAATCCATGTCTGAATGACAGCTCTGCCACTTACCAGATGTATAACTTAAGACAAGTAACAATCTTATTCTCTCCCAGGCTTCATGGGAGGACTAACAAAGCCCAGTATCTGAAATCTGTCATCTATCTATCTTATCCATCCCAGTTTCTTTCAACTGTCTCTGAAAACAAGGGATTCAGCTGTCGTATTCAGTGTTATATCTGCAGACCTGGATTAAATAAATCCTAACGTGATAAGATAATGTTTTCACCTGATTAGAGCATCATTATTGGTGAATTTGGGGGACATTTTAAAGATTGGCAGAGGATTTCACATAGGGACAAATGTTCTACCTTCCCCCAAATATATGCTGAGCCCCAGAATCAATCCTAGACTGGATAATTAAACAGCTCACTTTTACACATACTGAAGGAATGTAAGGATCACCCAGAATCCAACTGGATACATTCACAGTGTTAGATCACTCATTACCACTTCCTTTTCTCAGAGGTTATTTGACCAATAAAGCAAGTAGTGTCTTATCTCACATATCTTGATTTCAGTAAAGTGTGTGAAAAGGCATTTGTAGTCTCATAAACAAGAAAAAATTAGGGATGCAAAATACTATGTTTATGTAGGTTGTTTACCTGTCAAATAGTGATAAATGAAAGTGTGCAACATCACCCAAGAAGGTATGGCAAAGGTAGGCCATACTATAGATTAGTGATAACCAGCACTTTGAATGGTATAATCTAGATTTTAAAAATGTCTTAAGGGACCACAGATAGAAATAAAATAAATTATAATAGAAATATTTTTTAAAGCTGGTACTTCAATACTTGGATACGAACAGAATGTTAAAGTCTTGACGTTAGTGGCTTATGTGGGAAAGAAAAAAATAATGACAGAAATTCTAGTTAAATGCACACATAAAGTGTCATTGGTGCTGTTCCAAAGCCAATCCAATATTAGGCTTTGTGTACAGACTGTCCAAAGGAGGAGAGCACTCTGATTTAGGAGGAAGAAGACAAACTGGAATGCTTCTAACAAGGCCATCAGAGACGATGGAGGCTTTGGAAACTATGCTATAGAGGCCGGTGAGGGAAAGAGGACTCTTTAGTCAGGAGGTGGGAAAAGTGGATGAGGGTGAGCATGACAGGTGCCCTCTGATATGTAGAGGGCCAAGATGTGCAGATGGCTTGGTTTATTCTAGGCAGGCTTCAGAAGAGGAACAAGGGTCAAGGTGCAACCTCTGAAAGGAAGCGGTTTTGGTAAAATATAAAACAACAACAACACATTCTTAGCATCTCTGATGTCCAGCAGAAAAAGTAGAACTGGAGCCCAGCAAAGAGGTCTTAAGGCAGAATCAAGAGAGAGGCTGTCCACAAGGAAGCTGCGAAATTGGTTGAGGTTTCCAGTGTTCTGTGCCACCAGCAGCCCAGAATTGTCACCCATACCTCTTCCCGGTTTCTTTTCAACCTAGGTGTGCAGTTTTTCCTAGCGTGCCTTCTCTTGAAAGCTTCTCTGGCCCTGGAATTTCTCGGCCAGCAGACAGAAGGGGACATCCCGAAACCTCAGCTTTAGCAATCTGACAGCCTCTCAACTCCAGAAAGTGACCTAAGGCGTGAGATGTCAGCAGTCCAAAGACAGAAGGGGTCCCACTGTTTCTCTTTTACAGAGTTCCCTGGGCTGGTACCCTAAAATGCAGAAGAAATTTAGGAGAGGACGGTAGGCAGAGAGAAAAGGTTCATGCCACCTAACCTCTGAACTGTGGATGGAATGGAGGAATCCCTGGAAGGTTTTTGAGGTGTAGAGAGATGGTACTCTGTCCACCAACAATGGATAATCAAGCAGTTTAGCAAAACATACTGACTGGGTTTTGCAGAGGAGAAGGGGTTCTCTTAAGGTGTAGAAAGGGCCATGCAAGCAGAGGCAAAGGCAAACTTTGTTATAAATGGACAGACACCTTCATTGCACCGTTTGCTCTCTGCTGTTCAGAAGATCACAGGCACACCCCTCTCAGCCTTCCGCGGCTGGGGGTCCGAACGAGGCACTCAGGTTGGAGCAAAGCATTGGAGCCCAATACACACACACACACACACACACACACACACACACACACATGCACGAGGGCAGAGTGGGCAAAGAGAGAGGGTAGATGCCTAGTCTGCGCACGCTGGAGCTAAGCAACTGGCCTTTGTTTGCGAATCCGAGCAGGGTAGGGGCACTCTCTCGTCGCCGCGGGGCGCACGTCTCCGCTGAGCTGGCGGCGCGGCGCGGTGCGTTGCGGGGGAGGCCCCACTGCCCCCGCCCGGGTCGCAGCGCCGCCCCCGCCCGCTCTGTGCGCCAGGCGCTGCGCTCTCCGCGGGCCCGGTGGCCGCCGCGCACTTGGCTGGGGCGAGAGGCGAGAGGGTAGGCGGGCTGCTTGGTTGGCGTTGGCGCTCTGCAGTGCAGTGGAGTGTTGCCCAGCTCCCTATATGGTCGGGGATTAGCTCGGTGCTGCTGAGGCAGAGCCAGGAGCCGGAGGAGGAGGAGGAGAAGGAGGAGAAGGAGGAGGAGAAAGAGCGCGGCAGCTGCGGGCGCACGCCGAGCGGCTGCCGGGGGAAGCAGAGTCGCCGGAGGCTGGGGCACCGCCGACGCCTCGGGAGCCATGGCCGAAGGGGGAGAAGGAGGCGAAGACGAGATCCAGTTTCTGCGGACTGTGAGTCTCCGCGGCGGGGGCGAGGCGGCGGGCAGGTGGGGAGGAGCGCGGAACCCGGCGAGGAGGGGCTGCGCTGCGCCCAGGTGCCCGATGCGCGGTGCCCGATGCCCGGCGCGTTCTCCGCACCCGCGGGCTGCAGAGACGGACCGGCCACCCACCCGCGGGGCCGCAAGGGGGCTGCGTGGGAAGGGGCATCTCTTCCTGCCTGTCCCTTCTTCCCCTATCGCCACCCCCACCCCAGACCTCCACCTCCACCCACCTCTGCTGCTCTCCCGGCAACTTGCTACTTGATCTGAAACCCTTGATGCCCAAACTTCCAGGCAGGGTTTGCTCATTCATGGTTCTGACCCGGAGGATGAGAAGTGGAAACTGTTGCCCCAGAGTCGACTCGCTCTTTCACCCCAATATTCCACCCCAGGCTCCTGTCGCCTCCTCCATGCACTGGGGAACCGCCAGAAGGAACCAGTGGGGCAGGGGCGAGCTTGGGTTACGGAGAAGCCGGCGCCCGCGCTGCGTCCCGGACCTAGGATCGCTTGGAAGGGAATTCGCCCAGCACTGCCCCTCGCACTTTAAGCCCCGAACCGGCAGCTGCTGCTGGAGCGTTCCTTGACTGCTCCGAGTGTAAGAACCGTGGTTTCTCCTGCCCGCTCTTCAGAGCCCCGCAGGACAGGGAAACCCCGGGCTGTGGCTCCGCGTCACTCGGGTCCCCTCCCTGGCACCGGGGGGCGCTGCTCCGCCCCAGATTTTAGGGCAAGTGGCGGGGATAGTGGTGGGGGTGGAGTTCCTTGTAATCACATCAACCTTGCCCCTTAGGAGTTAACATAAAGGTTTTCCAGGTGGATAACAATCAGGAGGGGTGGGAGCATTGGGATGCGTCCCAGCTCTGACTTTCGCCAAGTGACCTTGAGCAAGTCGCATAATCCTCCCTTCCTAGCCTCAGTTTCCTCATAGGTAAAATAAAATTACACCAGCTTTTCAGGGTGATAAGGATTAAATGAGATAGTGAATGTCCTAATGTTTTGTAAGCTGTAAATTGCTCTGTATTAGAGCATTTTATTTGTTGCCTGGATCTCAGGAACTGGAATCCTTTCCAATTCTCTCCCTCTTTTCCTAAATGCCACCTTCAAACCTGGTTTCTGAAGATCCCAGCTGAGCTCTTGTCCATCTTTTGCACCGTTTCCCTCTCCTTGGAGTGTTCCCTACAAATCCCTTTAGTTTTACTTCCAAATATGGTTTCTCTTTTGGGGCTGGGACTTGGGTCTTGTTTGGGACCTACTACTCTTTGGTCCTGGAGAAGGAAATGGCAACCCACTCCAGTACCCTTGCCTGGGAAATCCCATGGACAGAGGAGCCTGGTAGGCTACAGTCCATGGGGTCGCAAAGAGTCGGACACTACTGAGTGACTTCACCTTTTTTTCTTTCTTACCCTTTGATACTGCCTTCTGATACTATAGAATTATCCATCTCTTTATCCTGGCTCTGATCCACAGACCCAGACCTCAGTCTCAGCTCTCACACTTCGAACAAGACAGCCTCACGTTTACCGCTCCTTAGGGCCCTTTTGCTGTGAATCTGTCTGTTCCTCCACACCAACAAAACCCTGTGAAATCCTTAGGCTTTCCTTCCAACAGGTGTTCTTGGTACTGGATGGTTGGCAGCTCAGGTGCTTCCTGCCTTTTGCCTTCCTCAGTCAGTCATTTCTTCTGCTTATTATTAATGATCCTGTAGCTATTGCTGCGGAGAAGACAATGGCAACCCACTGCAGTGTTCTTGCCTGGAGAATCCCAGGGACAGAGGAGCCTGGTGGGCTGCCGTCTATGGGGTCACACAGAGTTGGACACAACTGAAGTGACTTAGCAGCAGCAGCAGGTATTGCTGATTGGAGAAATTCCATTCTGACAGATAGGCTCAGTCCGAATGGATAGATGGCCGAGAAGGTCAAGGTGAAGTCCTGATGGTTTTCTTGAGATCTGATCCTGTGTATTTCTTTTGGCTTCTGCGGCCGTCTTCCTTGACTTTTTCTCTCCATCAGGCAGTGTCTCTGTTTTTTTTTTGTTTTGTTTTTTTGGTACACCTGTAACCAAGGCTTACTGTACAACAATGCTTCTTAAACTGTTTGTGTCAGTGGGTGTCCTGCCCCTAGATCAGAGCAGGTGGGCTCATTTTAAATTGGCAGGAGCCAATTCATGGCTCCCCATGGGGTTCAAGGTCCCAGGGTAAGAACCTCGGAAGAAGTACTGCATATCAGTTATGCCTTTGATCCAGACCTGCAAGTGACCAAGAGGCTAGTGGCTCAAAATGTGGTATTGATCCCTTTCCTTCGAATAATCACCTTTAGATGTGTTCCTCAGTAACCCTGAGAAACAGCTTAACGTCCTCATCTTTAGCTTGCTGGGGGCAGAATAGGTGATGAAACGGAGGCACAGGAAATCCAGTGCCCTGGCCACGGTTGCCCAGCAAGTTGCCCAGCTAATAGTTGTCATTCCATAACGTTAAATTCCCACTAGAGCCTGGTATTGAGCATTACTCCAGAGGTTATTTATAATTTTCAGAATATACTGAGATGAGAACTGCCATTTTCTGAACCCTGACACTGTCTCCATATCCATGAACTAGGCAAAGTTATTTCTTCAAGCCTAATCAACATGAGCTTTTGATACAAGATTTTGACTTTAACTTGCTGCTTTTAGGGCTATCAGGAATCATGGGGCTGTGCTGTCTGTGGAAATTTTTCACCTTTGACCAAGACTGGGTTAAAGAACATATTTCAAAGTTCCTCACCTATCTTTACCTTAGAGTTTCTTTCTTTTCCCAAAACAATATCTTTGAAAGCATTTGGACTGTGTGTTAGTCATGTTATGTCTTTTCACCTTAACATTGTCCTGAACCAGAAATTCCTGAACCCGAAGGCGATGAAATAGAATTCTATCTTTGCAACCATGAACTTCAAGGGTTGCCACTCCAAGAACACAGGCTTTTAAACCTACTTAAAAAAAATAGATCATAGAATAGCAGTGTGTCAAGGACCCTTGGTGGTCACAGTGTCCTGTTTATCATGAGAATGACAAAAATGAAAGCAGCTAGAACTATGGGTGACCTGAAATGGGCCAGAATTACTGCAGTAATCACTGCAGGTGTGTGGGCTGGGGCTTCAGGCACTTGCTGTGTGGTGGTGTTCACCTTGGTTGCACCCTCTGATTGAAGCCCACCCTCTCTCCTACGTTGGGGGCAGGTCCTACACAAGGGGTTTAAAAGCGTAAGCCTTTATTAACTAAAACCTCCTGTACCCCCAACTCGAAAATGGCTGTGTAAAGCTACCTGTTTCCTCCTGGCGTTCTGAAATCAGTGGCAGTCACCTAAGTCAATGTGAGCGAGTCAGCCACACGGACAGACCGAAGAATTTTCTTGAAGGCTACAATTTTCCCTCCCACTGCTGCTGGCAGTGGCATCATCCTCCCTTCCGATTGCTCTTGGTGACGTAGCCAGTGTCACTGACGTGGCTCTGAAGCTGCTCAGAAGCAGATAAACCTGCCAGCCTCTGATCTGAAAGCAAGAAGTTTTGGTGAGAAGAGTGACAGTTACCTTCTCTCCAGATGGTTGGTGGAGCGGCTGGCACCGCGTCAGGCTTTGAGAGTGCCAGGGAGAAGATGGTTTCTCCGCCTCCCCCCTCCCATTTTTTTCCCCTTGGACTGCAGCATCCTTGGAAAAAGAGAGAAAGAAAAACCTCCAGGCCTCAGCTAGTTGTTTTTAAAATGCCATAGCCTTCTCTTTGCCAGCCCCCTCTCCACAATAAAGTTAACTGAAACAGAACTCAGCATGAGAGAGACACGCATTTCTATTAGTTTCCATTAAAAATTGGTCAAGTAGATGCCTCATTTAGCCCTCCTCGTAGAAAGTTGTCCTCCTCCATCTAAATTTGCAGCTCTCAAGTGACAGGAGAAGGCACTTGGGCTGAGAATTGAGACTGCTCCTGTGGTCTTGGGTTCCAGCCTCAAGGGAGGCTAGGACAAATCCCTGAATTTGAGCTGCGGCAACAATATGAGCTCATGTCGGTCCAGAAAACGGAGTAGTCCCAGGTTGGGATGACAGTGAACTTGGCCTCCATGGCATATACATTCCTGCTTGGTTCTGCCCTCAGCTGAGTCTGTTTACATAACAGCGGCATGTTGCCAATGTCGTGCCTTTGATCACTTTTCTCATGGAGGCAGGGGGAGGAGGTGGACACCAGTGATTTCTTCAAGCACAGCGGCTTGGAACGACAGTGTGCAGTGATGGAGGCAGTGCCAGAATGCAGACCTAGTACCAGGCATATGTGGTCGGAAAGCAGGGCTGGGCTGTCCTGTAGAATCAGGTTTGATGGTTAAAATGGCAAAATGCCGAATGCCCCCCTACTCTGGATCTCGCAACGTCACTTCCCACCTTCTTGGTCTCTTTTCCTTTGACTTTGGGAAGCTGATCTTATTAAAGAGCTGTAGAAGAATAGCTGGACATCCAATATCCCCTCCTTTCCAGGGAAATGGCCCAGGTGGACGTAAAAGAAAGCCAGGTCCTCCTCACAGAAATTGACTTGTGTTAGAAAGGTCACATCAGCACTGGGGATGGTGGGGTGGTGGTAGCTTCTACCTGGAGGCACTGATTGTCCTGACCAGGGTTGTCCTGAGGGATTGTGAGCTGCTGAGTTCCAGAGAATGAGGTGATGATAACTGTGAACTTGGAAATATTGGAATGCATTTTAGCCCAGTGTAGGAAGAGGGAGACCGAGAGCAGGTGGGCAGTTGACTAAGGTGTGTCTGATGTTGGCATAATTTTTTTTTATGTGAATATGATTGTCAAGCAGGATGAGGACATGTCAGTGAAATACATTTTTTAAAACAATTCTTTATTTCCTATCCAATACTGAGTTAGAGGAAATACAAATATATTTCTGAGTTCCTTAGGGTCAATCTGAGGGGGAAAATGTTGAGAAAGGAAAGGTGAGAGGAATTTATCTGGAGAGTGAAATACCCTAGTAATTATTTTTGAAGGATTTGTATTTAAATCGATTTTATTATGAGTATTTTTTGTTTATTTGCCTCTGTTGCTTTTTTTGTGATCATCTGTTTTCACTGCTTCCTGGGAAGGATTATTCATTTCATCATTTGACTCTACCTTACAGATTAAAGAATGTTGAGTTTAGAAACAACTGGCTCCATCATTTTCTAATTGACCTGCATCCTTCTGCTTGATTCTCCCTCATCTCTTGTGCAGGCCCAGGAATGTCTTCAGAAACCAGCATTCTGGCTCATTTCCTACAATCCCACATCCATATAAACCCTTCTTTATTAGCTCTGTCTTTAAGCTACCCTCCTTACAATATTTATCCAGTAGAGGTGGAATGATGTGATAAAAAGAATTGAACTTGGAAGCAGGAATTCTTGTTTCTGGCCCTAGCTCAGTGTGACCTTGAATGAGTCCCTTAAGAAAATGAAGGTTTTCCTCCCTGTCTGGAGGTAGAACCAGCTTTAATTGCTTCACAGAAGAGTCACGAGTGGCAGTGGTCTTTCAATAGAACCTCAAAGGAGTGAAGAGGGTGTATTTCGTCGGGTGTTATTGCTGTGTTTCTCTTGCACGAGGAAATCGACCCTGCTTGTGACTGGGTCTTGTTGAAAGGCACATTTCCCTTCATCCACCATGCTCTCTGCCACAGGGCTTCCCCTTCATCCCAGAGTTGTTAAATGGGCTCCAGAGTTGGTCCACCTGCAGCATATCTGGGAAATTACTTGACTAAAACCAACACCCACTTCTCTCAAGCTATTTGACCAAAAGACTTGATTGAGAAGGCAAGTTACTTGGTGCTAGAACCTTCAAAAGGTAGCCCCCCACCCCAGGATTCCAGCCACCAAACAAAACATTCAGAGTTATTTTTTGTCTTCCCAGAAAATTACCAAAGCTATGATTTCTCATTGGACCACCTTTCCTTGTTTAATCCCTTTCTCACTGAATATCTTCCTTTCAAAGCTGTCCTTCTCATTGCTTTTATGAGCCCCTTCCCCCAGAGCATTGGGACCAGCTTTTCTCTAAAGCCAACCCTGCTTTTCCTCCTAGAGATTTTGCTGCTTCAGTCACGTCTGTTTGGAGAGTCAGGACCTTTGAAAAGTTCCTTTTTGGCTGCACCTGGAGGAAGCAGATGCTTTTATGGCAGGATCCCAGCCAGTGCTGAGGCTGCAGGGCACCAAATCTCCTCCGGGAGCCACGTCGGGTCCTTGGGCTGGCATCCTCTCAGTCCTCTCCCTGCTTGAAAGCCAGTGGGGTATTTCAGGGACAAAGACATTTCTAGTCACTGCATCTTCCTTTGCTTCAGTGAGTTTTGCCGTTATAGCACCTCTTCAACTCAGAAAGGGAATGAAAAGTGCTGGCGCCTTGGTCCTGATCCTGCCACGGGGATAGGCCTTGGGAGGTGCCAAGCTTGTTTTTTTCCTCCTCTGTCATTTCTGATTCCTGATTATTAGAAAACAAAGTTCAGATCGGCTCTGAGACCGATGATGTAGTGTTCAAAAATAAAAGAGCTGTGCCTCCTCTCCTCACATGCACTGCTTCCCTTGGCTAGCTCAGAGCACATTGCTGACTCCACAGGAATGCTCAGGGCTACTGCCCTTTTAGGCTGGACACGGCCATACAAGTAGGAGACACTGAGGCAGGAGGCCCTGATTTTCTCTTTGTTGGCTCTTTCTTCATTTTCACCTTCCATCTCCTTGGGCAGTGAACTCCTCTCACTGGTTACAGGCCTTGCAGCCCCCATTCATAATTCTGTTTATTGTTGGTCATGCTGGCTCTTAGCTGCTGCGGGGGCTAACCCCTAGTTGCAGTGCGCAGCTTCTCATTGCGGTGGCTCCTCCTGTGGCAGGGCACAGGCTCCAGGGCACATGGGTTTCAGTAGCTGTGGCTCATGGGCTCTCAAGCGCGGGCTCCATAATTGTGGCGCACAGGCCTCGTTGCTCCATGGCACATGAGATCTTCCCGGAGCAAGGATCCAACCTGTGTCTCCTGCACGGGCAGGCGGTTTCTGTACCACTGAGCCACCAGGAAAGCCCCCAGCCCCCGTTTAGGCTTGACTATTTGAAGAGGTCTTACTTTACTGGGTCCAGTGACCAAGAAGGACAACAAACATTATATCCTCAAATCAGATCACAAAGAGATTCAGAAATTTCACTCAACGGGAGCCATCCCCTCGGGGGTGGCAGCTGCTTGCTGCTGCTTACTGTTCAGAGAGCAGAGGAGGCAGGAGAGAACTCTGGAGACAGAGCTGCTGCCCCTGTGCAGAACCTTAAACACCATCAACAGTTTTCTACTGAGTTTATGTGTGATTTTATGCCATAGGAACAAACCCATGTGATGAGCAAGGCAGCATAGCTTTCAGGGAAGTGTCAGAATGCAAATCTGAGTTGGTGTCAGTGTTACCCAGAAGGCTGTAGTTTTCCTTGGTCTGCCTTTGGGATAAGGCAATGACTCAAGAAATTCCCTCTATCAAAAGATAGAAAGGCGAAATTGTTAGCTCAGTGGGTACCATCAGTGATTAGCATCATTGACAGCTGAGCAGAGCCAGTTTCTGAAGCACTAGGAGTTGGATTGCTGTCACCTGGGAACACCTGGGAGCGCTCCTAAGTGGGCAAGCCTAGGCGAGCACTCCACTGGTTCTTGGGGAACCCTGAGTAGGCAGAAGAAGCGTCAGGGCATAGAAGTCTGGCCTGTGGGGGTGGTGGCACAGAGACCCCCATCTTTATTTGCTTGTGACCTTTGATCAGAGGTGAGGAATCCTTGAGCTACATAGAAGAAAGTAACCAACCTCATTTCAGGCACTGGTAGGATCACTGTTTACAGCCAGGAGTGGTGCTACTTAATACTTTTAGATAATTCTGAATGAGAGACAACAGTTAGAAAAAGACAGTCTCTGATTGCTGTACAATGAGGTGACTCTACGGCAAACTGAGCACTAAGGCGGTGCTTTCTTGAAGAAGGAAAGAGTTCAAGCCACAAAACTCCATTGTCATTTATCGTGTTTGGTGATGTGTTGCTCATCATTATCCCAAGCAAATGCTCCAGAGTCCCTGAGACCAATCCAGGGACAATTAGAACAATCCTGCAGCAGAAAAGAATGCCAAGGAGAGCCGCCTATCCTCCAGTGGAGCAAATAGGAAAGGCTCTTACTGGAAGGTACACACCAGTATAAGGCCTGGCATTTACTCCCTGATAATTTCACAGTCGAGTTCTCTAATGGGCCTGAGCAGAGAGAGCTAGTCAGTGGGACTACAGGAAGAAATGGAAAGTTCTCCGTCAATGGCACGTAAATGTCTACAGTGTAAGAAGTATTGATTGACACTGCTGTACTCCACACCGTGGACCAGATCCAGACTGTAAACAACACTGGGGCAGTAAGAGAGATCTGGTTGGCCACAGCTTCACATTGAACCAAAAGCTGAATCCAAGAGGTCATATTGAAAGAGAGCAAGCAGTCCTGGAGGACCGTGAGCCTCTCCTAAGCCCCATCATCTCTATCATACAGGACCTGTGGCTGTTATTCTGAACTACTGCAGTGGTCCACCTCCAAGTCAGCCTCTCTTCTCTCCAGGCTGCCTGGCAAAGAGGAGTCTAAGAACAGACCATGGTGATGTCTTGAATAAATCTCATTTCTTCACAAGAGGGGTTTTAAGATGAAAAATGTAACAGAGAACATTCCCAGTCAAGTGGGTAAACTCGGAGTGAAAGCATTTGCTTTATTCTGGGGCATTCCATCACTGGATACCTATAGGATTGTCTGTCCTTCCCTGGGTTGCAGTTTATCCATTTCTGAAGATGTGGCCATAATGAGTGTATCTCAGGGATGCCTTGAAAATAGGAGTGAGGTGATCCTGAGTCTCCTCTAGGAGAATTAGATATGTGTATATGGAAGGAGTCACTTGAAATAAAAGATATTTAGTGGCCTCATTGCCTGAAAAGTTTTCTATCCACCTGAAGTGCTGACCATAGATTATAAACTTTAGGCGCACAGAGGTCTCTATTCAGTCTACTCCAAATCCCTGGGTACCAGTAGATTGGTGGACTCACTTTTAAACACTTTTGGGTCCAGGCAGGTCGTGAAAATGGCAACCCCCTCCAGTATCCTTGCCTGAAGAACTCAATGGCCAGAGGAGCCTGGCGGGCTGCAGTACATGTGGTTGCAAAGAGTCAGGCACGACTGAGCTACTAACTCTTTCACTTTCAGGTAACAAAATGTGTGAATCTAGCTTTATTTGCAAAGAGAGGCAGCCCTGATCTACACATTCAAATAAAAATTTTAAACACTGCCAGCCAAACAAAACATATCTGCAGCGGGATCCTGAGCTGTCTGCCAGTTAGTTTGCAGCCGTGGATGCACCTTTAGATTCTGAGTGAATGTGCTCCCTGGAATGAATGCATGAATATTTTTATGAGTAGGATCAGGTTCACAATGCACATCAAGGTCCTTGGATGAAAATGTCAACATAAAAGACAATGTATCATCTGTCACAGTGTATAGGAGAGATTGGCAGGCAGACAGATTAGTAGGCTTAATAAATGATAGACTTGATCCTCAAAATGAATGCAGATTGTCCTAGCCTTTAAATACCCTTTAAAGTTGTCATATACATATAGATATTGTGAAATATAAGGTAAGCAGGGTATTCATTCAACATTTATTGACCAGCCTGGCCCTGACAAGTGACTGGGAGTTGCGTAGATGAGTGAGACATATTAACGTGCCACACCTTCAACAGCTGAAGGTCAAGAGGGGGCTCAGTCTGGTTTTGAGGTAACAAAGATATCAGTCACTTCAGATGCGTTTATAACAATTCAACTTTCCCCTACTTCAGTGGTACAGAAATTTTCTTATTAAAATTTACGATCTTAAGGACATTTCTTAACATCTGTACCTATATTTCCACATAGGTTAAATGAGAGTAGTAATAGTGTGTGTCTCCAAGGGTTGATGTGAGAATTAAATGAGTTAATCCGTGTAAGGTACTTGGAAGAGTGCCTGACATATACTAAGTCCTCAATAAATATTAGCTATTAATATTGTCTCAACAATCAGTGGAAAACATTGACCTTAGTCACATTAGCTATTCCAAACGTCATTGCACATCCATTTTAGAGTTGGAAAGTACAAAGGGACCATACCTTGGGATTATTCCATGGTCTGGATTGCTGACATTCTGCTTAAGTATAATATGACCAGGCCTTGTGAATGGAAATGAGCCAGGGATGTACATGGCACCAAGTGCAGACTGAAAGGTCAGTTCTCAGAGTATCTGCTTCACACAACCTCTTGATGCAAATGCTAACTGATTCATCCTCCAGCAATTTCTGATTATCTGTAAGAGTAGATGGACAAAGTGGTTTGCAAAATCCTAAAAACAAGCAACTCATTGTCCTTGGTTTGGGGAGACTTTTCTCAACCTATGTCTTAAATATAGAAATTTGCTTTTCAGGGAATTCTCTCTATTTTCAGCAATGCAGTCATCGTACTGTAAAGATCAGCTATGCACCTTGCCTCATCCCCTCTCATGTCTGCGGCTGCAAAGTCTGAACCTAACATAAACCTTGATACTTGCTTTAGGGCTCTCTATCCTGAGGGGTCCTGATGCAGGGAGTGGCCCAAGCTTCTGATTTTTACCTCCCTCCTTCCCTACCAAACATTATTGCCATTATTTCTTCTTTGCTTTCTGTGGAATTAAGTTGGATAATGTTGGTTATTTAATCTTTATTAGAAATTTTCCCTCCCCTGGATGAGGGTAGATGTTTACCTAGTTAAGTCTGTCTGATCCTTGAGGTGTGGCAGGTATAATGGGAGTCTAGGCACATGGGCTGGCTGATGGCTTCTTGTTTGTGATTAGGTTTTAACCCTCAATGGGCTCTTTATTTTCATTCTTAAAGCTGGTTCCAACAACCAAAATAATTGGGTTCTGTAGATGAGAAATTATGTTTTAAAAAATTAAAGTGAGAATTCTTCCAACTAATAGAGAATGGGTGGGCTTTTGATTTCTTTGAAGAAAAGAGATTTTTGGCGTGGTGGGGTTACTGAATCTGGGTGTTTCACTAGCAATTAATTTCACTTTTTTAGTTGTGAATAGAAAACTAAAGTCTATGGATGAGCTATTTCATTGAATCTAGCCTCAGGTTCCTAATCTATAGAATTAGGACTATCATAATTAATTCATGGCAGAGGTCAGGATGAAATGACCACACCCTGAGATTCTCCAGAGCCATACCCTATTTTGTTAGTATTAGTTGCCTGTTTCCTCCCAATACTTGATAATGTCTGGTGCTTGAGAATGTCCTCAGACAGCATCTTTTACAGAATATAAAATGCTGTCAAGATGTCACACGTGCACGTTAGAACCTGGGCAACAGTGAAGTCTAATTACATATGTAGAGAGATGACTATTATAATCAAATACATTTTAGATCAAAGTTATTCTGACATATTTATTTTTGTACATAAATATTATTGTGGTGACTTATAATTAGGCATAATTTACACGATTCACATAAATGACTATAATTAGTATAAATTTTGCCTAGCAAGACCATTTTTTAAAAATTGCATGTCTTAGCTCTCCTGTTATTAACAGTTCTCCTGTTGATGGTTTTTCTCGCACTACCACCATTTTCAGATCACCATTACCTTCATTAACATCAGTGTCAACACCATCGTCATATATAGTCTTTGATAAGAGAGTTTAAGAGCTCCAGGTAAAATAAACCTGAGTGTGAATTTTGGATTGATTATTTGCACAATATAAGATCCTGATAGTTTCCTCCTCTCTCAAATGCACATATTGATAACTTTTCAGGTAACTGTTGAGATCATTGAGGGTGGTAACGTTTGTACAGCTGTAATTAGCCCAGTATCTCTTGCTGTGCCTATGTCCTCCTCTGCTGCAATATATAGGATGTGATAGGATACAGATTCTCATGCTAAGTCCTCCCCTACAGTCGCTGGGGATTCCCTTTGCCAGGTCTCCAGCTCCCATGCCCAGCCTGTGCTTCTATGAGTCACCTGGGATCCTGAAGCAGCTGCTCTTCAATGATATGGGAACCGTTTAGAGGGTAGAAAATGTACTTAAAACTGTTTATTTACTACAATTTCTAACTCAATTAATTGGAAAAAAATCTAAATAGCTCTCCCACCTGCTCCCTAGAAGCTTTCGCCAACTGAAATCCTGTGGGTGTGCACATGTTCCTCCGTGGTTTTCTGCACGCATGAAGGTTGCAGTCCCAAATCGTGCTTTTAACGAACAACAGGAACCTGGGCCTGACTCCTGGATGCTTATTGCTGCTGCTAAGTCTCTTCAGTTGTGTCCGACTCTGTGTGACCCCATAGATGGCAGCCCGTCCCTGGGATTCTCCAGGCAAGAACACTGGAGTGGGTTGCCATTTCCTTCTCCAATGCATGAAAGGGAAAAGTGAAGTCGCTCAGTCATGTCTGACTCTTCATGACCCCATGGACTGCAGCCTACCAGGCTCCTCTGTCCATGGGATTTTCCAGGCAAGAGTACTGGAGTGGGGTGCCATCGCCTTCTCTGGATGCTTATTAGGTGATGACAGATACATTTACTGATCCCCAGGCTTTGCTCTGGTCCCTGATTGTGCTAAGTGCATGTCACTCATGTTCACATCCTGGCAGGGCCTCCAAAATACACATCGGAAGGCAGATGTCTCACCGAGTACGAAGAGGCTCCGCATTTAAACTCTCGAAATCAAATGAAAATTAAAAATAGGTTTATTGAGGTTTTAGAGTTAAAAAGATTTAGGGTTAACCTCTCTTTACCCCATAGGTTAAGTATGTCACTGGGGAAGAGACTTTGCCTGAGACTGCTCTCTCACTGTGTGACAAGGTGCATGAAATTCCTGATTTCAAGAAACTCCTTTACCTTAAGGCACTGTCTCCATTGTTTGGGCTTCCCTGGTGGCTCAGTGGTAAAGAATCTGCATGCCATGCAGATGATGTGGGTTCTATCCCTGGGTCAGGAAGATCCCCTGGGGAAGGAAATGGCAATCTGCTCCAGTATTCTTGAGTGGGAAATCCCACGGACAGAGGCGCCTAGTAGGCTACTTTCCATGGTGTCGCAAAACAGCTGGACACAATTGAGCAACTAAACAACAGCAAACGTATCTTCTGAGGATAGGGGAGTGGCTTTAGATGTTGCTATGCTTCCTCTTGGATTATCAGACTATCTAGAAAGAAAATACTGATCTTGTAATATGGCATGTGGGGCTGAAAGAAAAAGAATGGTCACCGGGGCACTAGCAGTTTCAATTCCACAGTTGGTTACCCTGAATCTCCTAGGGGAATAAAGAGAAGGTATGTTTTAAAAAAGTAAATAGCACCTAAAGGGTAAGGATAAGGAGCAGAGAGGCCAAGCATCATTAACTTCATAATTTTCATCCCAATCTGATTTTGTAAATGTCAGTATCTTAGATGGAATTCAGTATTTGCAATTGAGTGACTTTCATGTTAACTGTCTTTTCTTACTGCTAATTTTTCATCACCTTTCACACTTATCAGCATCTAGCATACTACTTAGAGAAGGCAATGGCAACCCACTCCAGTACTCTTGCCTGGAAAAAATCCCATGGGTGGAAGAGCCTGGTAGGCTGCAGCCCATGGGGTCGCTAAGAGTCGGGCACAACTGAGCAACTTCACTTTCACTTTTCACTTTCATGCAGTGGAGAAGGAAATGTATTCTCCAGTATTCTTGCCTGGAAAATCCCAGGGACAGAGGAGCCTAGTGGGCTGCCATCTATGGGGTCGCACAGAGTGGGACACGACTGAAGCAACTAAGCAGCAGCAGCAGTAGCTGCAGCATGCTACTTATTTTATTTATTTAATCTCCTACCACTCAAGAGTCAGAACTGTATCTTTTTTTCTTTGTTATATTTTCAGTACCAAGGATGGTGCTTGGCACATAGTAGGTCTCCAAGAACAGTTGTTAAGCTAATGAACACATTCTCACATGCTGGTCTTCCAGCCCATGTCCCTACCTTACTGTGTTCCTACTGTCTGATTTCCCTGTTCTGTTCCCCTCTATGTGCCCTTATAGTTGGTGACACTGAAGTAAGTGAAATGTGGTTTACCATGAAGATAAAAATCCCAGTCATATAATGGAATAATCCAGGCTTGCGGATATGAGGACTAATGTCTCACTTTCTGACCTTAATACTTACATGAATCAGCTTATAAAAAAATGAGAAATGAGAATGGCTCTGGCATCACATATATGTTTGCCTGCCTCTCAGAATTAAACACACATGGAACATTTCTAGGTCCTTATGGAAACAGAAAATGAATATGGGGCAATTCCATATGTATGGAACATATGTCTGCTCTACATATCATTGATATCAGTTTGATGACTACTGACATTTTTAGACTTTATGTGTTTCTAGATGTTTGCAAATTGATGCTTATTTGAGTAGCTGAAGGCTCTTTTGATGTTAGTCTACTTTGGGAAAGATTTTTATGTGCTTTCACAGTCTTTAATCTGTATAAGATAGAAATCATTAACCCTTCTGTATGGCCCCTTTATTTCCATGAGATTCTTGAGCACTAGCAACAGCATATACCAGCATCCTCCACTGGAAGATGCATGTTCACTGCACATGCAGATGTGAAGTAAAACTTAGCCACCATTCATATCTACAGATGAAAGGAAGCTGTTTTACTAGTAGTTCAAGTTGTTGCTAATTCAAGATTTATTTTTGTTTGGCTTTGAAATGTCCTTTACTACACTGCTTTTTGCTCAGCTTGTTTCTACTTTTATGCTACCACTATTTCTATTTCCTCCAAGTACTAGCCCTCCTTTGGAACCTAGAGGTTCTTCTAGACCCTTTGCTGAGATTTCTTCCTGTAGGGTCCTGAGTAAGACTCTGGTGAGGCTCCTGTTTCTTTCATGTGTGAGTCTAATGAGATGTTTTTTTCCTCCCTCAGTGTCTACTGAGCTAAATGAGAGCTAATAGCTTTCTAAAAGAATCCTAAGACATTTATAGCTAGTTAATGTCCCTTGGCAATCATCTATTAATTTTTATGTTAGGAAACTGAGATGCTATGTGTTATTCATTCATCCATCCATCGACCCATCCATACATGCAACAAGCAATTTTGAGTACTTATTATGTGAAAGACACATGCTAGGAACTGAAGAAGACTTCAGTTCAGTTCAGTTTCTCAGTTGTATCTGACCCTTTGTGACCCCGTGGACTGCAGTGTGCCAGGCTTCCCTGTCCATCACCAACTCCTGGAGCCTGCTCAAACTCATGTTTGTTGAGTCAGTGATGCCATTCAACCATCTTATCCTCTGTCGTCCCCTTCTCCTCCTGCCTTCAATCTTTCCTAGCATCAGGGTCTTTTCCAATGAGTCAGTTCTTCACATCAGGTAGCCAAAGTATTGGAGCTTCAGCATCGGTCCTTTCAATGTATATTCAGGATTGATCTCCTTTAGGATTGACTGGTTTGATCTCCTTGCAGTCCAAGGAGCTCTCAAGAGTCTTCTCCAACACCACAGTTCAAAAGCATCAATTTTTTAGCACTCAGTTTTCTTTATAGTCCAACTCCCACATCCATACATGACCACTGGAAAAACCATAGCCTTGACTAGATAGACTTTTGTTGGTAAAGTAATGTCTTTGCTTTTTAATATGCTATCTAGGTTTGTCATAGCTTTTCTTCCAAGGAGCAAGTGTCTTTTAATTTCATGGCTGCAGTCACCATCTGCAGTGATTTTGGAGTCCAAGAAAATAGTCTGTCATTGTTTCTATTGTTTCGCCATCTATTTGTCATGAAGTAATTGGACCAGATGCCATGATCTCAGTCTTTTTGAATATTGAGTTTTAAGCCAACTTTTTCACTCTGGCAAAACATGGTCCACTGGAGAAGGAAATTGCAAACCACTTCAGTATTCTTGCCTTGAGAACTCTGTGAACAGTTTGAAGAAGACTTAAAGGGGAACAAAATACATAATCCTATCCTCAGGCAACTTAAAGTTTAGTAGGAAAGCTTAGAATTCTAAAGAACTAACAGTAGATTAAGACAAGGATAAAAGTTATACAGCCTAAATGGTTAATTTTGACTAGAGAGTCAGGAAAAATTTGAAGAGGGAGTATCTGAACCAGGTGGATTCTATAAAGTGTTGGTAAATGGAAAATGGGGTTAAAGTGCATTTCAGACAGAAGGATCACCATCCACTAACACCCAGAGGTGTGAAAATGTATTACACATCCAGGGAACTCTAAAGAGTAGAGTAGAGGGGGTACACGAAAGATTACTGGCAAATGAGAGAGAAATGTAGGTCGGAGTTGGACCATAAAGAAGGCTGAGCACTGAAAAATTGAAGTCTTTGAATTGTGGGTGCTGGAGAAGACTTCTGAGAGTCCCTTGGACTGCAAGGAGATCAAACCAGTCAATCCTAAAGGAAATCAACCCCGACTATTCATTGGAAGGACTGATGCTGAAGCTGAAGCTCCAATACTTTGGTCATCTGATGTGAAAAGCCAGCTCATTGGAAAAGACCCTGATGCTAGGAAGGATTGAAGGCAAAAGGAGAAGAGGGCAGCAAAGGTTGAGATGGTTAGATAGCATCACTGACTCAATGAACATGAATCTGAGCAAACTCCTGGAGATAGTGGAGGACAGGGAAACCTGGTGTTCATGGGGTCACAAAGAATTGGACACAACATAGTGACTGGACAACAACAATAGTGGAAAACTATTTTGAGAGCAAATCACGGTGATCTGACCTTAATTCTTTAGGTAATGGAGAACAAACTATCATAGATACAATTGGTTCTGAAGTTCTGCTTATGGTAACTCACTATTACCTAGCTTTGGTAGAGAAGAACATACAGAGCCAGCTAATGTAAGGGTACTCTTTTCTACTGGTTTCTTCATTCACAATTGTATATCTGATACTTTGAGAATCCAGTTTTCCCTTTACGGACAGATACAGATAACTCAAGCCTCATCATCTGTAAAGACAGGACTTGATAGGGCTTAGGCTATTACCAGTGAGAACCTTCACTGACAGGGCCCTGGCCTTGGCCATGGAATGGAAATGAAAGAAGAGTCTCACGTTGTACCTAAACTTTCCCTCATGGAATGAGATCTATTCTATAGCTATAGAAGATGTTTCACCTTGGCTCAGGACAAGGCTTTAAGGTAACAGAAAAAGAAGTGGGCACTTCAGGAACATCTAGAAAATAGAAACTGACTACCGCTGAAGGTGGAGAAGGAAATGGCAACCCACTCCAGTGTTCTTGCCTGGAGAATCCCAGGGACGGGGGAGCCTGGTGGGCTGCCGTCTATGGGGTCGCAAGAGTCGGACACGACTGAAGTGACTTAGCAGCAGCAGCAGCAGCGCTGAAGGGCTGTAGCTCTATATAGGTGTTACTGAGGGAAGACTCTGGCTGCTAACAGTTTCAGCAGTATCCCTCATACCTCAGACAGTTTAACTTTGGCTCCTGTGCTTCTTCCAGAGGCCATTTCTTGACCACGGGGCACCTGAGCCCTAAAGCCACTGTAGTATTGGAATGTGACCCTTTCTTGAGTAGACTTTATAGGATTTTATACCCTGGTTCTTGCCTTTGCTGCCCTATCATATGGTTATATATAATAGTGAGGAAAAATAGGAGATCAGAATTCAAATCAGCACATTCAGATGGTTTGTTTAAAATTTTGCTAAAAGATTAGTGTGGACTGTTACTGGAAAGTGCTCGCTAATTATTGTTGTCTGAACTAAATAATCTGGCACTTGATCATACTGTGCAAACTTGGTTTCATGAGGCATAAATCTCCTTTTCTCTGCAAAACTAAATAGCTCTCTGGGGGCAAGGTCTTCTTTAGTTAGTTTAATTTCTAACAGTTCCTATCAGTGCTCATATGCATGTGCACAGTGGCTCAGTGATTTCTTGCATGATTTTTTATTGTGTTTCTGCAAGACCTCATTGCTTAGATTAAGTATTCAGCACACCCAAATGGTGTGTTTTTACCTAGTTACTCACAAACAGGGATGTCACCTTTAGAAACTACAGATTCCATTCTGAATTAGACAGTGTGCACTTCTAATAGGACTGTGACTCGCTTCCCATAAAGGTTAAAAAGTGTGCGTGCGTGCGTGCGTGCGTGTGTGCGTGTCTGTTGGTGGTGGTATGTCCGTGATTAAGGCATTGTAGATTTTTGCTGTTGTTGTTCCTAATGTATCTCCAATGGCAAACAGAGCACTATAGCCTACAGCAGGTACTGAGTAAATACTTACAGAACAACCTAAAAAACAAAGTGGAGAAAATACAAGGAAACTTTATTTGAAATCTGATACCTCATGTTCTAACTAAACTCAGTCCAGGAAATGGAGCTGAAAGTTGGGAATTAAACATAGCAGTACAAATGGGCAAAAAAGAAGTGATCCTGGATCTAAATACAAAGACCCCAAGGGTCTTTTAGGGCAGCCTGGTTACACAGGCTTGAGACATTGTGGGCCTAAGTCAGGCTGGTCAGTTTCTACTTGTGCTACATTCTATGGAGGCACCATTCTGACCAATCCATCTCAAGAGTAACTAATCTCAAGGTGCTGGTTCTTTAATTTTGGGTAACATTTTCATCACCCCCAAATTATTGGGGTACACCCTTTCATGGGCTCCCTTGTCTTCCATTCAGCAGCCAAACCTACTTGTACCCCCTCCCCATGCCCCCTGTTTACTTCCAGAACTTACACTAAATAAAGCTCAAAGAAGAATGTCCTCGCCTTTGTTTTTATTTTCTTTGCCCTGGCATCCCCGTTTCTGAAACAGTCTCACGGGAACAGTTGCCCGCATGTCATTTCCCCAGCTTTCCTCCCACAACTGATGGTGCCTTCCTGCACACACATGCTCGGGAGTGCTGCTCGTAAGCTAGCTCATCCAGGAGGCTAACTATGCTGTGCTTGAATTGTCTTCTTCTTCTTCCCCTCCAAAGTCTGCCTTCCCAGGGTTCCTTTACATCATGCTTCTATTCGGTATCTTGTTCCTATCGCTATGAATTAGTTTGAGCTAAGATATTTAAGAATTACCAATACTGCATCTAGATAGTTTTATTTTAAAATCAGTCTTCAATGCTTTGATTCATAAAAGTGAATAATAACTGGGATTTTAGGCATGCTACCAGCAGGATGGCATAGATTGTGGCTACAATAAGAATAGTCACTCACAGCCACCTAGTCTTAGGGCTATCAAGTCCTTTCATCCGTCTTATGGATGTTGTTGCACAGAATTAAAATGAACTAAAGAGCAGTGAAATATTTGTTTTCGCAGGATTGTCTCTTGAAAGTACACACTCATTTAGCAACTGGGTTGTAGTCTTAACTATGTCACTAATTCTGCAAACTTGAACTACTGCTGATTCATTTCTGAAATGAACATGGCTAGATAATTTGGTCTAACAGTCCCTGATGATAACAGTAACTGACATTTTATTTATGAACTATCTGCCTGAGTAAGCATTTCATTATTCTAGTATTCAGCAAATATCTTTTGAGTGCCTTCCATGTACCAGGCACTGCAGTAGGTACTAAGGATGTGATAGTAAGCATGACATGTGAAACTCCTGCCCTCATGAAGCTTACATTCCAGTGAGGGAGAAAAAGAGCATGCAATAGGGAGTGAATGTGACTTCACATAAGACTGAAAGCTGTGAGGAAAAGTAATGAGAGGGTAACAGGCAGGAAAGCCAGGGGTCTCCAAACGGAGGAAATAGCCTGCAAGTGTCAGACATTTTTATCTCTCTTAAGCAGCAGGAGGAAACCAACTATTGATATTTTTTTCTTCTCTATACAAATTTTTTTTTTAATTTTAAAATCTTTAATTCTTACATGTGTTCCCAAACATGAACCCCCCTCCCCTCCCTCCCCATAACATCTCAGTGGGTCATCCCCATGCACCAACTCCAAGCAAAAGGAGGTTTCTCTTAAAATACTGTGTTGCCATAATGACACCTGGTTTCAGCTGAAGTTAACTGTTCTCAAACCTAGAGATAACCAATGCATTTCTCTTATGAAAATGTTTATCTTAAGCTATGCTAAATGTTCTATGCATTTACTCCAAACTCTGTCTTCAGGTCGGTTCTGCCTCTTGGCTCAGAACCTACTTGACAAACCAACATGTTATACTCAGATATTGTTCCCCTAATCTATGTAAACGAAACTATTTGTATGGTGATTTGCCCTTCTTCAAGATTCAAGTTATTCATTTTTTTGGCCCAGAATGAACCATTTGGTGCCAAGATGATCCCAAAATGCATCTTATGGGTGAGGGGCCTGGTGCCATTCTGAGTTTTAAGACATTCCTTTCTTTCATTAACAGACTGCTAGTGACTATATAACATCCAGCTGAAGACTAGCAGGGGGGTACTCTTTCTGCCCCCTTCTGATGCCTATGTCAGAAGCTTTCTCTATCTTCTTTATACTTCAATAAAACTTTATTACACAAAAGCTCTGAGCGAGCAAGCCTCGTCTCTGGCCCCGGATTAAATTCTTCTCCTCTGGGGGCCAAGAATCCCGGCGTCTTTGCAAGATTCAACAACAACCTTTTAGTAACATATGATCTGGGTATAAAGAGTGAGGGTCTGCGAAGGTCTAGGTGGTTATTTAAGGTGAAATGACGGTAATGTTGGGCCGCCCCGGTGGTGCAAGAGGTAAAGAACTTGCCTGCCAATGCAGGAGACTCAGGTTTGATCCCTGGGTTGGGAAGATCCCCCAGAGGAGGGCATGGCAACCCACTTCACTATTCTTGCCTGAAGAATCCCATGGACAGGGGAGCCTGGTGGGCTACAGCCCATAGGGTCACAAAGAGTCGGACACAACTGAAGTGACTTAGCATGGTTGTGAGGTTACATTTGAGTTGAGCTCTGAATGGTATGAGAGAGAAGCCACAGCGAACATAAGAGAGAAAAGAAAGAAGACAAGTCAGAGCCCTAAGCCTGGCGAGGCTGGTGTGGAACGGACAGGAGGAAGATTGCAGGACGTGAAGTTGGAGGGAGTCAGCAGTGGGATCTCATAAGCCTTGTTAATTGTATCGTGTGGGAATCACATCAACCCTATGCTATGGGTAGGCGTTGTTATTATCTCCATTGTACTTGTAATAAAACTGAGGCTCAGAGAGAATAAGCAATTTCTTCAGGTTCGCACATAGTCTGTCCGTGCCTGAGCCAGGGGGTCTGTCTCCAGAGAATCCACTTTTGACCTTTGTGCTCTGTTTTTAAATAGGAAGTTGAGATTGAATTGAGATGGTGTTCTGATAAGAAGTGGTTGGAGGTTTTTTTAAAATATAAATTTATTTATTTTAATTGGAAGTTAATTACTTTACAATATTGTATTGGTTTTGCCATACATCAACATGAATCCACCACAGGTATACACGTGTTCCCCATCCTGAACCCCTCTCCCTCCTTCCTCCCCGTACCATCCCTCTGGGTCATCCCAGTGCACCAGCCCCAAGCATCCAGTATCATGCATCAAACCTGGACTGGTGATTAATTTCATATATGATATTATACATGCTTCAATGCCATTCTCCCAAATCATCCCACCCTCTCACTCTCCCACAGAGTCCAAAAGACTGTTTTATACATCTGTGTCTCTTTTGCTTTCTCACATACAGGGTTATTGTTACCATCTTTCTAAATTCCGTGTATATGCGTTAGTATACTGTATTGGTGTTTTTCTTTCTGGCTTACTTCACTCAGTATAATCGGCTCCAGTTTCATCCACCTAATTAGAACTAATTCAAATGTATTCTTTTTAATGGCTGAGTAATACTCCATTGTGTATACATACCTCAGCTTTCTTATCCATTCATCTGCTGATGGACATCTGGGTTGCTTCCATGTCCTGGCTATTATAAACAGTGCTGCGCTGAGGTTTTAAGAAGAGAATGACATGGTTGAAAGCTCTGGCTTTCATGTAGAGGAGGAGTGGAACCAGGGAAACCAGTCGGAAGGTGACTGAAGTGGTCCTGGTGAGGAGACAGTGGCTTAGGTAGACCATGGTTTGCTTGCTCTTAGACCAAGATAGATTAAGGAACACTGCGCCATGTCAAAGACTGATGCATGTGATTATGCACTTGTGCATCTTTGGGCTTATTTTTATTTTCAAAATTATTTAGGCTTAAAAGTCCAAAAAACAACCCACCCATTTCTTCTACCCACCACCCCATGCCTCTGGTAACCATCAGTTTGCTCTTGGTATCTATGAGCATGCACACACATACCACACACACGCACACACATATGTATAGACATATACATATATACGCACTAAATATTTAAAATTCCACATATAAGAGAGATCATATGTATTTTTCTTTCTCCAACTTATTTCATTTAGCACAATGCCCTTGAGTTTGTCACAAAAGGCAATATTTCATTATTTTTATGGCTGAATAACATATATATAATTGTGATAATGTAATAGTATTTCTTTATCCATCCATCGATGGACATTAAGTTATTTCCATGTCTTGACTATTGTGGATAATACTGCAGTGAACACAGGGATGCATATGTCTTTTTGAGTTAGTGTTTTGTCTTCTTCGGATAAAAACCCCAGAAATAGAATTGCTGGATGATATATCATAGTTCTACTCTTTATTTTTTGAGGAACCTCCGTAGTGTTTTCCATCCTGGCTCCACCAATTAACATTTCTAACAGCACCACATAAAATTTCCCTTTTCTGTACATCCTCACCAGCCCTTGTTTTTTCCGGTTTGTTTTTAATAGCCATTCTAACGGGCGTGATATCTCACTGTGGTTTTGGTTTGCCTTTCCCTGATGACTAATCATGTAGAGCATTGTTTGATGTAATACCTCTCTTTGGGAAATGTCTGCTCATGTCTTCTGCCCATTTTTAAATTGAATTATTTCCTTATTTTGCTATTGAGTTATATGAGTTCTTTACATGTGTTGGATGTTAGCTCCTTATCAAATATGTGATTTGTAAATATTTTATCATATTCAGTAGGTTGCCCTTTTCATTTGATTGTGGTTTCTTTTGCTCTACAGAAGTTTTCTAGCTTGCTGTAGACCCACTTGTTAATTTTTGCTTTTCTTGCTTTTGCTTTTGGTGTCAGATTCAGAGAATCATTTCCAGACCTATCTCAAGGAGCCTACTGCCTATGTTTTCTTCTAGGAGTTCATGGCTTCAGGTCTATGTTCAAGTCTTTAATCCATTTTATCGTGTCAGATAGTGGTCCACTTTCATTTTTCTGCATGTGACTGTCCACTTTTCCTAACACCATTTATTGAAGAAGCCGCCCTTTCCTCATTGTATATTCTTAATGCTTTGTTGTAAATTATCTGACCATAGATGTATGGGTTTATTTCTGGGCTCTCTATTCTCTTCCATTGATCTATGTATTTGTTTTTATGCTGGTACCATATGATTTGAATTACTATAGCTTCGTAATAGAGCTTGAAATCAGAAAGCGTGATACCCTCTGCATTATTCTTTCTCAAGATTGCTTCGACTTTCCAGAATTATTTATCTTTGTGCTCTTATCTTTTGCTCCTGTATCTTTGTGCTCAATATGTCTGTTTTAGTTTGGGCTTTATTTGGGATGGAAGAGAGTACATTTGATGATTTAATGTATTCAGATTTATCAACCTCCTATAAATACAGAGGATTTCACCTCTCCCAAGAGCAGAGCATTCAAGTGGCAGTGCCTTTTTTGCAGTTTTATGAGCTGAGTTGAGAGAATCTATTTGAAAGTTTGGTGTTTGAGATTTTCAGCCTCTTCACTGTGTTGTATATATATTTTAATACTTTAGAGTTAACATCATTTTTATGGACAAATATTCTTTGTGTCTTTTGAAAAAATAATATTTTAAAATTGATTCATTCTCTTTTAAATATATATTAACTTAGTATTCTTGATGTCAAGCACCTTGGGGTACATTCACATAGTTAAGGCAAAATAACCTATCCTTAAGTTCATTCTATCTATTATGTTATAGCTGTTTAATTTGTTGATGTTCTTATAAAGTAGATCACTAGCTAATTCCACATTTAGGAAGATGTACTGAAGCATAGTCTGGTTTAATTAACTAATTTTTGGTAGCAAATTGGAAATAGACTCTTCACTAGCAAATAAAATAAACTCTTAATAGTTTAACTAGAAATAGACTTTTAGTTTTCTTGATTCACCTAGAGCTAGTGCTTCTAACTATTCTGTGACAAAAATATATACATACAACACATTTGTATAGTACATATAGTAATTTTATAATTACTTTAATAAATATATAATTAATTCTGGGGTGACCAAAACATATACATAAATATTTTTTTGCATAGTAAGGGATGAGATATCCAGCGAAATTATCTTTCAAGTATAAAAACTAAATATGAATATTTATAGACAAAACAACGCCAAGGAGGCTTGCCACCAACAGGACTTAACTGAAAAATATATTTTATGTGAAATAAAAATGATCTCAGGAAGAGGGTCTGGAAAGAAAGAGGAAATGGTAAAAACAAGGCAAACAAAAATAGTGAACAAGTTGGTGTGAAATAGTAACAATGAGTTTGAGGGTTAAAAGAATCTATATATATCTACAATTCTAGACAATAATAGCTTATAAATCGGGAAGGAGGTGATTGATTCTTTTATTGTTGTAGGAAGGTAAAGACATTAATTTAAGACTTTAATATAAATATATGTTAAAATTTCTAAATTAACCTTTAAAACAAGAAAGAAAAATTATGTAACTTTAAAGCAAGTAAAGAAGAAAATACAGTGAAGGAAATGTCTAAAGGCAGACAAAATGAGAAATAAGAAATCAGATGATCAAAGTAATCCAGATATATCAAATAATTATGATCAACTAAATGGACTCAACATCTAACAAAAGTTAAAGATTCTCAGAGTGGGTACATAAAAAAATTCAACTTTATTCTATTCATAAGAGACGCACTTATGACATATGATTAGAAATGAATAGCATTAGAAATGAATAGATACAATATTTATCTTCAGAAGAGAATCAGTTCACCTGGAAATTATAGAAGGTTTAATTGTTATATATCTGAAAAAATAAAGTATATATGGTCAGTGCTATAAATGAAACTGATAAATCCACCCTTTAGTGGGAAATTTTAATACTTTTTTTTTAGTAATTCATTGTTTAACCAGACAATCAGTAAGGATACAAAAGATTTTAAAGATATGATTAATAAGACACTACACATACATTTGTATAGAGAATACGTATTATTTTCAAACATACATTCATTTCAGTTCAGTTCAGTCACTCAGTTGTGTCTGACTCTTTGTGACCCCATGAGTCGCAAAAAATTACAAAAGTGATCATATACTAGGCCAGGAATAAAATTTCTAAAATTTTTAGAAAATTAATGTCACACAAATCTACCTTCTCATTACAGAAGAAGTTAGTCAGAAATCAGTTACTAAAAGCCTTGGGAAAAAAACATGTTTGGAAATTTAAAAAATATACTTCCTAAATGACATATGAATCAAAGAAATCATACTAGATATGAGAAAACACAGAGTTCAGAAGAGTTATGCAAATACTGTGTAGCAGAATTTGTGATGTCACTCGAGGGATACTTAGAGAAAAATCTCTATCCTTAGAGCAAACCTTTTCTGTAAAGGAATAGCTACTAAAATATTGCTAGTTACAGACACAGTGTTGTCATACCTACTCTACTTTGCTGTTGTAGCACAAAAGTAGCCACAGACAATATGAAAACAAATGGGTGTGGCTGTGTCCCAGGAGAACTTTATTTACAAAAGCAAGTCTGTGGGCTATTGGTTTGCTGACCTCTGCCTTAAAGACTGATGTTAGAAAAAGTGAGTGGTTGAATTAATGACTCATTATCTAACTTAAAATCTTTGGAAACAAAACAGAAAATAGACCCAGAGAAAAGAAGAGGAAGGAAATGGTAGACACTAGCAGAAATAAAAAGAAAGACTCTCTAGACCAAAGCCAAAATCTGATTATTTCAAAAGATTACTTTGGACTTCATTGGTGGTACAGTGGCTAAGAATCCTCTTGTCAGTGCAGGCGATGTGAGTTTGATCCCTGGTCTTGGAAGATCCCCCATGGCGTGGACCAGCTATCCGGTGTGCCACACTGGAGCCCATGTGTTCTAGGGCCTGTGAGCCACAACTCATGCGTCCACGCACTGCAGATACTGAAGTCTGTGTGCCTAGAGCCTGTCTCTGCCAAAAGAGAAGCATCTACATTGAGAAGCCTGCACACCACAACAAAGCGTGGCCCCCACTCACTGCAGGCCCCATTCATTGCAGCCCCCACTCACCACAACTGGGGAAAGCCTATGCACAGCAACGAAGATGCAAAAAAATACATGAATAATTTTTGGAAAAAAGACTGCTTTAGCCTGACTGTTCCAGAAGGCAGATCCTTACTTAGGTCAAGACTAAAGTTTTGAACACTTTTTCACTTGAGAGATAACAAGCCCAGGGCTGTGGGTGTGAGGTTAAAAGAAAAAGCGGGGGGCGTGTAGAGAAAGCACAGAGAACTATCAAAGGGCATAGTCCATCAGCACATTCATTCAGCAGTGTGACCTAGCATCCAGGTGACAGTGAAGGGGTGAGCTGGTGTGAGCGGGCCCCGTGCAAGAGAGAGAAAGTAGAATGTGTTCAAGAAAATCCAAGAATGCACACTGTGTTTCAAGACAAAGACTAATAATGTCTTTCAAAGTCTGGTAAGATTGATGTAAAAAGAAGAGAAGGCATGAGTAAGCAGTATTAGGAACAATATTGTTAAGTCTCTGATGCAGCAGACACTGAAATGATAAGAGAATATAATGAACCACGTTTATGCCAATGATTTGGAAAACTTAGGTGTTAGGTCAAATTCCTAAAAGAGTATAAATTAGTAAAACTGATTTGAAATGAAAAAGAAAATTAGAATGCTCCTAAACACTATTCAATGAATCACTGTATTTAAAAGTTTCCTTCAAAAACTGGGGTCTAGGTAATTTATTAGACAAATTCTACAACAGCAAAAAAAAAAAAAGAAAGAAAAAAAAAAATCAAGCAACCGGTAATTCCAATCTTGCAAAACGTTTTGAAGGAGTGTAAAGAGAAGGAATACTTCCAAGTTAATGTGTGAGGTCAGTACAACCTTTATATCAAAATCAGTTAACTATTATTTAAGAAAGGAAAGTTACCAAATTCACTTTTGAACACAGATGCAAAATCTTAAGCAGAATATCATTGACTGATTTTTATCAACAGATGAAAAAGTTATGAGTGTCAATTGGTATAGCCACTTTGAAAAACAATCTGGTATTGCCAGGTCTCATACATACCCAGGCCCCAGCAGTCCTAGATGCTGTCTCTAACCTTACACACACGGACATGTGTTCAAACACGTTCATGATATTGTACAAACAGCCCACATACCAGTCAACAACAGCATGGAAAAGGGTGTGCATACTGTAGATATATATTTACATAGATTTGTAGAGAACAGTGAAATGAATTAGCTACCTGCAACAGTGTGGGCAAATCTTATGAACCCAGTGGTAAAAAGCAAGTCCTTGAAAGCTACAAATAGGTGGTCTCTCTTAAAAACGAGCAAAACTGAATAATGTTATTCATGGGTACACACACAAGTGGTAAAGCTACTAAGGAAATCAGGAGACTGAAAAGCCTGCACATCAAGAGACCTCTGGCAGATGAAAAGAAGGAGAAGAGGGCTGTGTAGGACGGGTAATAGGTGACATTCTGTTTCTTATAATGGTGGTGGGGATATGAGGGTTGTTGTTGTTATATCATAGATGACATTCCACACACACACACATGCTCAGAGGAAAAAAATAAGCATTTCCCCCAAAGAGTTAAGACTACCACATAATTCGATCCAGCAGAGGGAAGGGTCATGCTGGGTTTGGGGACTGGAGAAGTGTGGGGCTCTGTGCCTGTGGAGGGATGGGCATGTGGCTGAAGGGTGGACTGGAAGGGCAGATAGAATCCTATCTATCCTATAAAGATCCTTGTCTGAGATCTGTCTTTTGGAAGGCAGACTTCTGACCATCTTTGGGAGAGAATATGAGAGGGTAAGTCAGTGATCAGGAGAAAACATAAAACTTTAAAAGTTTAGCTCTGGCAAGAGGTGACAAAAGGATTATCAAAAACAGTAGCAGCCAGGACAGAGAAGAGAGGAAAGATTTGAAAGGTTTTTCAGAGACAGAATGGACAGGACCATGTGAAGCCTGGTGGATATGGAAGAGGAGAATCAAACGTTAAGATGACCTCAGGGATTCTAGCCGGCATCATCAGAGGGATGTACCTAGGCTATGGAAGCAAGAGGAGGCATTTGTGTGTGTGTGTGTGTGTGGTCCAGCAGGGAAGGAGAGAGGAAGATGACAGAGCTTGAGGGATATCCAGGGTTGGCTTGTCCAAAGGACATTTGTTCACTGCCCTCCTAGAACCTGTCCTACTACACTGCCTGCTTCTTCTGGGAAGACAGGAACCTCATACCTTACGTTATTTGATCTTCCTTAACTACTCCTGACTTAGTGGTCCCGTTAAGCCCTCTTACAGGGCTTCCCTGGTGGTGCTAGTGGTAAAGAACCTGCCTGCCAATGCAGAAGACATAAGAGATGCTGGTTTGATTCCTGGGTCAGGAAGATCCCCTGGAGGAGGGCATGGCAACCCACTCCAGTCTTCTTGCCTGGAAAATCCCATGGACAAAGGAGCCTGGTGGGCTACAGTCCATGGGGTCGCAAAGAGTTAGACATGATGGAAGCGACTTAGCACAAATGCTCACACACACAACCCCTCTTATGAGGACCACTACTCTCATATGACTGTCAAAACCTTTGCATAAGATGCAGGTTTGGAGAACTTACCCTCTGAGCAGTGTCTGGGATGTGTACGTGGTCAGGGTCTAGGAAGCCCTCTTCTTACCATCTGTCCAGCTGAAAAACAGCCATTCTAGGGATTCATTTGTTTCTTTACATCTCAGAAAAACTTGTTAGAATTCCAAAGTCATTTTAATTGAGATAATAGATTCATGTCCAGAGAATCAGAGGACCTGGAGTATTCATTTGCTAGAACTGTCATAATAAAATGCCACAGCCTGAGTGACTTAACAGAAATTTATTTCTCACAGTTCTAGAAGCTAGAACTCCAAGTTCAAGGTGTTGGTCAGTTTGATTTCTCTTGAGGTCTGTCTCCTTGGCTTGCAGATGGCTACCTTCTCTCTGAGTCCCCACATGGCTTTTTCATTGAGTGTACACATTCTGGCCGCCTCTCCCTGTTGATATAAGGATGACATTTCTATTTTAGAGGCCTACCCTCTGACCTCATTAACCTTGTGTGTGTGTGTCTGTGTGAGTCGCTCAGTCGTGTCCGACTCTGCGACTCCATGGACTATAGCCCGCCTATCCATGGGGATTCTCCAGGCAAGGATGCTGGAGTGGGTTGCTATTTCCTTCTCCAGATTAACCTTAATTACCTCTTTAAGGCCCTGTCTTCAAATTCAGCCACACTGGGGAGTTAAGGCTTCAACATATGAGTTTGGAGGGAGGACATAGTTCTGTCCATAACATTTGATTCTCATCAAGGCCTAACCACACATTAGAGGTGCCAGCTGGGGCAAGTGACTTTTCTTGCACTCCTGCCCTCGTCATAAAGGAAGGTGCAAGGACTAGAACACTGGATCCCAAACACTGGCATGCATTAGAATCACCTGTATGGCTTGTGGAAACCCAGATTACTGGGTCCCATCCCCATAGTTTTTGATTTGGTGGACTAAGGCAAGTGAGACTTTGCATTTGAAAAAGTTTTCAGGTGCTGCTGGCTGCTGCTGGCTCAGGGACCACACTTTGAAAACCATTAGGATAGAATGGGATAGCTTTAGCATTCTATGATGATCCAATGAGAAAGTCATAACTTACAGCCTTTGTCAATTGGAGTTGCTCATCTGAATCACATAACCTGAAAGTTGATCCAAGAGGCTGTTTCTCAGTTCTCCAAAGGATGGTGCATAACTTGTACCAATCTAGATACATAAAAGGGAGGTTCTTTCATCACAGAGAGGGGATATCTTACAATATGAAATCTCCATCCCCTCATGGACACTCTGTTGAAAAGGACTGATAATTAGAGGTCCAAGCATGCTCAGAGGACTCCAGTAATGAACTTTTACTTTTCTCAAGGTGGTGTCCACAGCCTGTAAGAGAGCAGAAACTCTATCTCACCTGTCATTGCCTTCTGTCTAAAAAGGATTTTTTAAAAAATCAAAAGACAGAAGAGTTCAAAGAGATTGTAAATTATTTCTAGACCAGAAAGCTATTTTTTTTTTTTAGAAGAGGAAACTGAGGTTCAAGGATGACCTATTCAAAGCCACACGACAAATTAGTGGCAGGGCTGGAACTAGAACTGAGGTCTGATGATTCATCTGGCCAGTTCAGGTGCTCCATACCTACTTAGCATGATAAACAGATGATTCAGCAGGACAAGTAAGAGGGACAGTAAGGGAGTGGATGGGCAGGGCTTCTGCTTTCCAGTGGAGCAGCAGGTCCTGCCCCCGCAGCTGCGGTGGGGTGGATTACATCAGCATTTAGGAAGGGCTGCGTATGTTACGTATGTTACGTAAACGCTCCTGCGGGGAGCCTTCACTGACTTCTGGCCCCTGCCATCTGCAAATTTCCACAGTGTGGGGTTTAGGAAACTGACAATTAGTTGTGTTGCCTCAATCTCAGTTTTCAGAAATCAGGAATAAAATACAAGATAATGAAAGTTATGCTCCTAAAAAGAACTTTGTACCCGATCAAAGTTGAGAGATAGTCTTTCTTCTCAGCTGAGCTAGGATGTAGTGTTCATTTCTTATACTGACATCAAGCTCTGATGCCCATTTTCTGCTTGGTGCATTGATATCTGTTGACTAAGGACTGGAATGTTTTAATAGGGGAAATTTCCATGACCTGCAATAGTTTAAAAAATCATTTCAAGGTAATCTCTCATTGATGTACCTGATATTATCCAGTGGTCTTGATGAGGGTAGTTAGAGCCAGTTCATGTCAGTCAGTTTCCTCTTTCATATTCCTTTTTCCATCCCCCAAATCCAGAATCAGAAACAAGATGCTTCCCTTCAGAACTGCAGGATTTTCATTAAAAAAATTTTTTTTCCAGCTACCAGAATTTTTGCCTAAGATTTTGGCTCTTATTACAATTTTAATCAAACTATGAATTTCCCAGCCTAGCTCTGAGACTAAACCTCGAAGCCATTTCCAAAAGACAAAGACATTTCTTGTTGATGTTAACTCACAGCTCAGAGGTTCTGTTCAAATTCTAGCCCCTAGGTCCCTCCTCCTAGGCAATGATGGAGGACAAATAGTGATCTGTTAAGAGATATTTAGATATAATATCTCAAGGGATTCTAAAGGTGCAGAAGTATAAAACAGAGTTGGTTGTTTTAAATGTTCTGTCTTGCTCCAGATAATTAAGACAGAAAAAACATCCATAGCAAAGCTTTTTCTGATAATGGAAATGAGGAATTGGAGTCAGGGAACATCATGATTTTCTTATTTTCCTATCTTTCCACTATATATATATGTATATATATACATACATACATGCATATATATATATAAGAGCAGTCATCAAGGTAATGCATGCTGCTGCTACTGCTGCTAAGTTGCTTCAGTCGTGTCTGACTCTGTGTGACCCCATAGACAGCAGCCCACCAGGCTCCCCTGTCCCTGGGATTCTCCAGGCAAGAACACTGGAGTGGGTTGCCACTTCCTTCTCCGATGCAAGAGAGTGAAAAGTGAAAGTGAAGTTGCTCAGTCATCTCCAACTCTTAGCCACCCCATGGACTGCAGCCTTCCAGGCTCCTCTGTCCATGGGATTTTCCAGGCAAGAGTACTGGAGTGGGGTGCCGTTGCCTTCTCCCAAGATAATGCATGGAGCTGTCTTTACTGGGAGTGCGATTTTATAGCATCATCATGGTATAAGTAAAGTCTACTTCCACAGGTCCTCTGAAAGTTCTGAGTTCTTTAAACACAAGGGGATAGCTCTTTGCTTCCCCACAAGCTCCCAGTTTCCCTCACCTGCCCTTTGTTGTCAAACGAAAAACAAAAAATAGCCTTCATCTTTTATTCCCTTTCTCCTTTGAAGCCTAACAAACACCTCCTTTTTGTTTTTTTCTCTGTACTGCCTTCTCTGTGGTACCTCCTGCTGAATCACACAAGAGAATTTATTTTGGGCTATTTTGTCACTATTTTTTGCTCTCCCTCACTCCCCTAGTTTGACTTCCCAGAAACTCACACTTCACCATGTTGTTTTTTTTTTTAATTTAAAAATCTTTAATTTTTACATGTGTTCCCAAACATGAACCCCCCTCCCACCTCCCTCCCCATAACATCTCTGTGGGTCATCCCCATGCACCAGCCCCAAGCATGCTGTATCCTGCATCAGACATAGACTGGCGATTCAATTCTTACATGATAGTATACATGATAGAATGCCATTCACCATGTTTTGAATTTTTCTGCCCTTTCCATCTTCAGGGTGATTTGTGATCATCCTTGCCTATTTTTTTTTAACTGTCTGCGGAAAAGAGATTGCTCCTTTAAGTGAAAAAGCATTTTTTTTTCCTTTTAGTATTTTATTTCCTGTCCTCACATTTTGAGATTTTCAAAATAGTTGGACATTTATTATTATCTTCTATCCCCATTGTTTTGATTTCAGTTTTCAGATGAAGTAGCCAGGAGTCATGCCATCCCAAGAATAGAAGCAAGCTTTTGCTTCAGTTTCTGATTATCTGGCCCAGTTGCAAACAGCTTGACTACTTAATCAAAAAGATGTCTTGGGTGTTTGCATTTTTCCTGTACAGTAGTAATTTGTGGTAACCTCTGGCTTTGGAGCATGATTACTGAAATGGAGAAAGGTTAAGGAGGTTTCCAAAGGTGGCAGCTTCTAGCAATCTTATTTTAAGATTCAGAAAGTTCTGAGGAAAAAGTCCTGAATTGTTATTGCACGCTTATATTCAAAAATACTTATTCACCTGCAGGAATTTTTATTGTTGCTTTTTACAAAGCAGTATTACTGCCCAGTAATGAGAAGTACCAAAGGCAGAAAACTCTTTGCCTTTATTGAAGGTGAAGTTTCCATCCATCCTTGTAAACACCCACAACTCCATTGACTTAGTTTAACATTGTATCTAGTACCAAAATCTGCCAAATGGCTGAACAGATGTTATGGTAGTACTGAGCTGAGTAATGAAAAGTTATTGCTTCCTAGAACGTATTTCCCAGTACTGACCATGTTCCAAATGAAGGCTGAAATTAGGAGAATTAGACCCCACAGTGGCTGTATCCACACTGGTAAATGTTTCCTAACAAAGCTCTTAGTTCTCCATTTGCTTGTTTTTGACATATTCATTCTTAGCGGACACAACTTTTTTCCAAAAGAAGTTTTAGAATCAGCCAGTTCATATAGAAAAAAAAAATGTTTATTTTCCCAGGCAAAATATTTTTTCCAGGTGGCATTTAAAACCACTGGTTTCAAAACATTCCTCAAATGTTTCCACTCAACTCTGAAGACTGGTTCTGGGTTAAAGACTTTTGCTGAGTACATTTAATACAAGCATTTTGAAGATGGTTTCTTTAGACAACGTGATCTATTTTCTATTCATTCTACTTTCAGTTGAGTTATTAAATCTATGGCCACTAGAAAGCTGAAGTGAGCAAGGAGGAGGGTTACAAGATGTGACTTAATATACAGAATAAAAGAGCAAGACATAAAGGTTATATTTAATAAGCATAAAAGCCCTGGGCTTAGACATGACTACTCTCGCATAGGATGACAAAAGTCTGGATGCTGTAGCTTATTTTCAGAGGTTTATTGTTGAAATCCACTTTCCCAATCCTCCCCACGTTTTATAGACATGAAAGAAGAGTTCAGAGATGTGAAATGACTTCCCTAAATTTGCACAGTTGATAAACAGCACAACCAGAAACAGAACTCCTATTTCTTGGTTTCTAATTCATTTCTTTCTTTCTTTTTTTTTTTTTTCAGTTGTTGCTTTTTTCAGTATGAAGTAACTGTGATATAGTATCTAAAATATATGGTGCAGTCAGGTAAGAGAAGAATAGAGCAGAGTGTAAACCTATCTATTCTCAACCGTCAGCTTATGCATTCAATAAATATTTATTGAGTAGCCACCCTAAGTCATGAATTATGCTAGGCATAGCATTAAAAATGGCTATTCAGGTTATCATTGAACAACTATTCTGTAATTTTGAATCACATTTACAATTCTGGGGGTACTGTGCTTAATCACTCAGTTGTGTCCGACTCTTTGTGACCCCATGGACTGTAGCCTGCCAGGCTCTTCTATCCATGGGATTCTCCCGGCAAGAATACTGGAGTGTGTTGTCATTCCCTTCTCCAGGGGATCTTCCCAACCCTGGGATCAAACCCAGGTCTCCTGCATTGCAGGTGGATTCTTTACCATCTGAGCCACCAAAATTCCAGCAGAATTATGGGGGAAATACCTCTGAACTCCTAAGAATAGAATGGCTGTCTCATGAGGTAGTGTGGTCCCTGTGTCCAGCCAGGAGCTGAGTAACCACCAGGTGGAGATTCAGTAGAGCATTTCTGCCATGAATGACATTACAGCTTAAAGTCCTACTTGAGCAGAGGAGAAGGTAATAGGGCAGAAGAGGGCCTCAGACTTCATTCTCTGTCAAGTGTGGGCTCCACCTGGGTCCTCCTGGCAGAACGATCTACGTCCTGGTGCACAGACATCTCCTGAATTGCCAGCACCTCATTTCATCCAGCCACATGATAGTCAAGAGAAAATACATTTTTTAGTATTGAAAAAGTTTCAAATTACAAAATTAATATTCTCTGCTTATAGAAGTTCAAACATGACATAAATCCATACATATAATTCTTTATCACATCATCCTCCTATAGAGCAGTTTGGAGTGCATTTCTCCAAGTAGTTTCTTCTGAATATACTAACATATATTATTATATATAACTAATATATTAGTATATTAGTTACTATATTATTAGTAATATAACATATTATATATGATTAATATATATTATAACATATTAATGTACTCCCTTTCTGAATAAAAATCAAATTACATTATACTGAGTTTGCAACTTTTTAAATTTAATTATCCTAGATAATTTTCCATGTTAGTATATTTATTTTAAGAGGCTATGTAGCATTCTATTGAATGGGAGTATCATAATCTAAACCTATCTTTTATATTTTTGTCTATTTCTAAAATAATAATACTATAACAACTTCGAAAGGATGTTGAGTTTTCTTTTTTAAAAGATAAATATGACAGGTGACTTTTGGAATATGGAAGAGAGAACAAAACTTTCTTGTTCTCTCTGTGTGTGTTGGGGTGAGAGAGACATAACTGATGGGGAATTGATCATAAACATTTACCAAAAAAAACAGATTGCAATTTGTAGACAAACAGTGGCATTCCATTGCTCTTACTGACCTAAAGTGGTTTCGGTGCAGTGCTACCGACGTGAATGGAGTAGACCTTCTTCTCATTATTTACCTTCATTCTTAAATAAAATATGCACCAAAGTATGGCAGTGCCCTAGGAAGCCGCAAGACCAGGAGCCCCAGGATCATTTGGGAGGGGCATACAGTGATTATTCAAGGATTTACTTCCTAATTTGAATAATTGTATCCAGGGAAATGTTTCAACTCTTGATATCCAAATGTAAGAATTGACATGGGTTTAACTGTATAAGGTCAGAATTCTTCAAAATATGCTATTTGGGGGGTATATCCTGTCATAATTAGAAATCCTATTAACACCAGAAAAAATGGTATGCAAGGTTCTCCTGTAACTCCCTCTTTATAACATACCAGAAAAAGCGAGAGGGAACCAGCATAATCATATTGCTTTGCTGGTAAATGCCCTAAGAAAATAGTGTGGCAGAAGACAGATTAGTGTTGTGGATTTTTTTTTTCCATAAGCTTTATTTTTTAGAACAGTTTTATATTTACAGATAAAAATGAGTAGGTAGTACAGAGTTCCCATATTACTCCCCTTCGCCCTCATGCAGCTGCTGCTGCTGCTAAGTCGCTTCAGTCGTGTCCGACTCTGTGCGACCCCATAGACGGCAGCCCACCAGGCTCCCCCATCCCTGGGATTCTCCAAGCAAGAACACTGGAGTGGGTTGCCATTTCCTTCTCCAATGCATGAAAGTGAAGTCGCTCAGTCGTGTCAGACTCTTCGCAACCCCATGGACTGCAGCCCACCAGGCTCCTCCATCCATGGGATTTTCCAGGCAAGAGCACTGGAGTGGGGTGCCATCGCCTTCTCCTCCCCCTCATAGTCTCTTCTATTATTAGCATCTTACATTAGGATGGTCCATTTGTTACTGTTAATCAACTGATATTGATACCTGATTATTAACTAACATCCATAGTTATTCAGATATCCTTAGTTTTTACCTAATGTTCTTTTTCTGTTCCAGGATCCCATCCAGGATTCTATACCACGTTTAGGTGTCATGTCTCCTTTAGATTTTTCATGACAGTTTCTCAGAGTTTGTTGTTGATGACTTTGACGATTTTGAGGTGTACTCATCAGGGGTACTGTAGAAGACGCCTCTGTTGGAATTTGTCTGGTGATGTTTTTCTTATGTTAGGCTGTGGTTCTGAGTTTTTGAGAGGAAGATCACAGAGGTGAAGTGTCGAGTTCATCACATCATATCAAGTGTACATGTTACCCAGATGATTTATGACTCATGGTGCTGACCTTGATCAGCGGCTGATGCAATGTTTGTCAGGTTTCTCCGCAGACAAGGTGCTTTTTACCTGCCTATCCACACTGTCGTCTTTGGAGGGAGGTCACTATGCACAGCCCACATTCAGAGTGGGGAGTGATGCTCCACCTCCTTGGGGGTGGAGCCTACATACATTATTTGGAAGCCTCCTGCATAGATTTGTTTCATCTCCCCCTTTATTAATGCATTCACTTATTTTCTTCAGTGTGAAACAGTGCACTGGTCCCCAGTCTTTGTGGCACCAGGGGCTGGTTTTGTGGAAGACAGGTTTTCCACAGACTGGGGTTGGGGGGATGGTTTGGGGATGAGTCAAACTAATTAAATTTATTGTGCTAAGGATAATCTGTATTTGCAGCCACTCCCCAGTGCTAGCATCACTTTCTCAGCTCTACCTCGGATCATCAGACAGTCCATTCTCACAAGGAGCACGAAACCTAGATCCCTCATGTGCACAGTTCACAATAGGGGTTGTGCGCCTATGAGAATTTCACGCCACCCGTGATCTGACAGATGGTGTAACTCAGGTGATAATGTAAACGATGGGGAAAGGACCCCTGAAATAATGGATACTTGTTTTATACTTTGAGTTATAATCCGGTATCACTTTGTTTTGTGGCTCATATTGTTTCAGCTCTTGGGAGCTCTTTCGGTTGGCTTCTGTGCTCTTTTGACATACCCCTGTCATTTTATTTTTCCAGTAGTCATGTATGGATGTGAGAGTTGGAGTATAAAGAAAGCTGAGCCCCAAAGAATTGATGCTCTTGAGAGTTCCTTGGACTGTGACGGGATTAAACCAGTCAATCCTAAAGGAAATCAGTCCTGAATATTCATTGGAAGGACTCATGCTGAAGCTGAAACTCCAATACTTTGGCCACCTGATGCAAAGGGCTAACTCACTGGAAAAGACCCTGATGCTGGGAAAGATTGAGGGCAGGAGGAGAAGGGGACGACAGAGAATGAGATGGCTGGATGGCATCACCAGCTCAATGGACATGAGTTTGAGCAAACTGCGGGAGTTAGTGATGGACAGGGAGGCCTGGTGTGCTGCAGTGCATGGGGTCACAAAGAGTCAGACACTACTGAGCAGCTGAATTGAACTGAGTGAAAAATTTGTTTCCATCCATCCACCATCCATTTACTTAATGGCTCACTTCTGGTCTACACATGTAACAATATCAGAATTATTGACCCTTTGTTTCCCTGTGGGAGACAACTAAGTCTACTAGATGGCAGGGCCATGTGCAGTTCATTTTGCCTTTAGTCTTATAGACTTCATTCATTTCCAAAGTTACATGGAGTAGCGTCTTCTCTGCACCCCTCAGTAAGTTTGTTTCATACATTTGCAATAAAATTAGATTCTTGTTGTCATCATATCCATTCTTTTTCAATGTTTTCTCATCTTCTCAATGATTTTTCTAAATGTGCATGTGTTAGGATTCACTTTTTATGCTATAAAGTTCCGTAGGTGTTGACAGATGCTTAGTATCATATATCCACATTATAGTATCATATAGAATAGTTTCATCGCCCTAAAAATCCCCTGTGCTTCACTTCACCCTTCCTCCCCTGGACCCCTGGCAATCACTGATCTTTTCACTCTGTCTATAGTTTTGGCTTTTCCAGAAGGTCATATGTGTAGTTAGAATTATACAGTAGGTGACCTTTTCACACTGGTTTCTCTCAGTTAGCAATGTGAACTTAAGGTTCCGGCATGTTTTTTTGTGGCTTGAGAGCTCTTTTTATTTTGTTAGTGAATAATATTCCATTGGGTGGATGTATCCTAGTTTGTTTATCCATTCACCTATTGAAGGACATCTTGATTGCTTCCAGTTTTGGCAATTGTGACTAAAGCTGCTATTAATAATATTCATGTGCAGGGTTTTGTGTGGACATAAAGTTTCAAATCAATTCAGTAAATACGTCAGAGCGTGAATGCTGGACTGGATAGTAAGACTATGTTTACTTTGTAAGAGGCTGCCAAACTGTCTTCTAGAGTGGCGGTACCATTTTGCGTTCCCAGCAGCAATGAGTGAGACTTCCTGTTGCTTGGCAACCTTGCCAGCATTTGTTATGTCAGTTTTCTGGGTTTAGCTATTCTAATAGGTGTGTGGCGGCATCTCATTATTATTTTAATTACCAATTCCTAATGACAAATGATGATAAGCAATTATTCATAGTGCTTTCGACCATCTGCTTATCTTCTTTAGGTGTCTATTGAGATATTTTATCTGTATTTAATTGGGTTGTTTGTTTTCTTATTGTTGGGGGCTTTTTTTTTTTGTTTTTTTTTTAGCCATACAGAATCTTAGTTCCCTGGCCAGAAATCAAACCTGTGCCCCCTGCATTGGGCGCACAGTCTTAACCACTGGACTGCCAAGAAAGTCCCTATTGTTGACTTTTAAAAGTTCTTGTTATACATCTTTAGATACAGATCCCTTTAGCAGATATGTGTTTTGCACATATTTTCTCCCATTCTATGCTTGTCTTTTCATCCTCTTAACAATGTCTCTCATGTGTTGTTAAATTTTTTAGTCTCAAAGAACAGCTTTAGGTTTGAGGCCTTCTGGTGGTAAACAAGATCAGTTGTTCTGATACAGCCAGTACTTTCTTCCCCCCCTTCCTGTTTTGATATCCGCTGTTCCAGGTTCTCCCTGCCAGGCCAAGCCCACCATGCTTTGGAGTCTCTTGCATTGACTTAACTGGGCTGAAGCAGTGGGGAGGGAAATAGGTACCAAAAACTCAAGAGATTTGGTACTTAGTTCTGGGTCTGCTTATTGCTAGCTATGTGGCCTTAAAAAGATAGTGGCGTTTCTTTGCATCTCAGTTACTTTGGCTCTGGTACCCTGTGTGTGTGTTTATGCTTCCTCTGATACTCTTTTAGCTGATAGTGAATAAGATATGATTCACAGGCAAAAGCTCTAGTGTCAAAGCTTTTGATTCGTATCACTGAGGCTTAAGGTTGGCTACTACCATTAGTCTTTTTAAAAAATTGAAGCATAGTTGGACTTCCCTGGTGGTCCAGTGATTAAGACTCCAAGTTTCCACTGCACATGTGTGATCCCTGGATGGAGAACTAAGAACATGCATGCCATGCGATGTGGCCAAAAAAAGAATTAAAGTAGAACTGATTTATATTTCAGGTGTACACCAAAGTGACTAAGTTATGTATACACAAACACATGCATTATGTATATATTCTTTTTCAGATTCTTTTTCATTATAGGTTATTACAAGATACTGGATGTAGTTCTCTGTGTTATACGGTAGGTTCTTGTTGTTTATTTTATATATAGTGGTATGTTTCTGTTAATCCCAGATGCATAATTCCTAATGTATCCCTGCCCTTTTCTGCTTTGGTAACCATAAGTTGGTTTCTAAGTCTGTGAGTCTGTTTTGTAAATAAGTTCACGTGTATCATTTTAGATTCTACATATAAATGATATTAGATGATGGTTGTCTTTATCTGAGTTACTTCACTTCGTATGAGAAGCTCTACATCCAGCCATGTTTCTGCAAATGTATTTCATTCTTTTTTATGGCTGAGTAGTATTCCATTGTACTTATGTACCAGATCTTCTTTATCCAGTCATCTGTTGATGGACATTTAGATGACTTCATGTCTTGGTTATACAATTAGCTTTTAAAGCAGAAGCCTGTCCTACTTCTGTTCATGCATGGTGGTGATTTAAAGAGTCAGTGTTGAAGCTATCACTGGATTATTTCTAAAAAATATACAAAAGTAACTCTAAATGTCTCACTTAACACATCAGGACTTTGTGGACCCATTTGCTTTTTGCTCAGAATATTATGTTTACCATGGGCTATAAATATCCCCGAGACCTAAATGAGCTTTCCTTTGGAAAATGCTTCTCAGAATGTAGAACCTACTCTGTAAGGCCATCTTCTGACATTGTTATACCAAGTAGAAAGGTTTAGAACGGCAAACCCAGTATTATTTCATCGTCTTCACTCTTCTGAGACATATAAATGTATTTTTTATTTAATTTGAATTTAAGAAAGAACAGCCTTATTTGGAAGGTAGCAATGTACCGTCAAGTCTGTTTTTTTGCCTTGGTAAGATATTTCTGTTATTCCATTTGCCAAAGGAAGCAGCTGAAAGAGTTTAAGGAGGATATTGATGTTTTGATCTCTTTTTAAAAGAGCTTAATGGTGCAAAAGATATATTATGGGGACAAGAGTGGAAACAGGGAAACACATTAGAGAGTGATTATGATGGGCAAGACTAGAAAATGGCTTGGACAAGTGGGGGTAGAGAGACAGCATCAGAGTTGGTGCCTATTTGGGAGGTTGGGCTAAGTAGACTTGCTGAGAGATTGAACGTGATTGGTGGTTGCTGGGATAAGACAACCAACCGCACTGATTCACCCAATACTGTCCCAGTTTTAGCACGGGTCATGTTAGTAGGGAATTATCCACTCTTTAAAATCAGACATTGGATTAACATATCATGAAGATTCCTCTTGGCTCTAAATTGTGTGTTACTGTGATTCTGTGAAATACTCCTTTTAAAGCAGTTTTCCCCCCAATTAATAGAAGGTCTAACAGCAATCTTGGTTTGTTTTGGCCAGGGCCAGGGCAGACACTTCAGGAAAAGTCTCCTCTATAAGAATAACATATCCCCCCTCACCCCATAACATCTATGTGAAAGAGAGTCCTCTCCCAGTAAGGGAGCTTTAGCTTCTATAAAAGAGATAGCTTTCTAACTGTATAGCCCTGGGAAATGGAAAGCTGTGACTCCTCGCTTTTGAGAGATCTTTGAAGAGCCGTTTGGACATCCATTCATCTGAAGGCTGTTCAGAATCAAAGAAAAGGTTGACATGACCTTCTGAGATCAGTTTGTGATTCTGGCAAATGGTTTGAGTTCTATAGCAAAAGAAGATGGCAAATGCAAAATTTAATGAGTGTTTATTGTCATTACCCAAGATAAATGTTTAACATTCCACTTTCTCAGATACAGGTGACGTCCATGAGAATCCTTAGAGATGCATTTGACCTTGAAGCTATTCAATTCAACCTCTCTGCCCCACCTGCCAAGAAATCATTTGTGAAAGAACCATGCAGTGAGATGCCCATTTGTTAGTGTTTTATCCACTCAGTTCTAATCCTCTCTTTGGAATCTGGTCTGCCCCCACCTTTTCTGATATAGTGCTGCTTTCTATTTGCTTTTCTTTCTGCAAACTGCACACGTTAAGTGCAAACATTTTGACTAATGCCATGTGTGAAGCCCTGAAACTACCCATGGGGAAATATCTGGAGTCTTTTCAAATTCTGTAAATGAGAGCATCTTTACAAAAAAGAAGACCTGCTAGGTGTCAAGTAGCACTTCATAATGCAGCTCTTGACTCATTATTTGAAAATGCAGGGCCTTTCATCTGCTTTGCAAACCTGCTCTGGTTGATTCAATCAGCTTTCTGAGCGTGGCAGGAAATTGTGGTACAGGAATGGGGGTCGGGAGTAGTTTCTTACTAACTCTTACACACGAAGCTTCAATACTTTGGGTCCCTGATGCTGACACATTTGAAAAGACCCTGATGCTGGGTAAGACTGAGAGCAAGAGGATAAGGGGACAAAAGAAGATGAGATGGTTGGAGGGCATCATTGAGTCAATGGACATGAATTTGTGCAAACTTGGGGAGATAGTGAAGGATCGGGAAACGGCGTCCCATGGGATTGCGAAGAGTCGGACCTGACTGAGTGACTGAACAGCGAAGAACAATAACTCTTACATATACTGTCTATAAAATAAGGAGATCTTCCTTTCAGAGATGAGTTTCTCCAGGCTGAGCTGCAAGTGTACCCTGTCCTGTGATCCTGATTTCCCTAGAAATTCACAGGTAAAGGAGCTGGACTTCACTGGCTAGTCTGCGACAGACCACCTTTAAGCACGTTCACCATGCACCCTGACAGTCAAGACCGTGGCATTGCCAGGCAGGCTTATCACCCTTACATCTTCTAAAAGAAGCGTGGGATTTGGAAAATCGTGTTTTCAGTATTTAATCATGAAGGTTTCTAACTTGTGGTCATTTAATGGCAAGGAGAATAAAACATGCTTACAATAATAGCTAATATCTATTTTGTATCATGCAATAAGTCATTTACTACCCTCCTATTGTCACTGTGAAGTATGTTATTAGCTTTATCAAATAGATGAGGAAATTGAGGTTTGGAAACTTTAGGATGTTTGTCCAGGCTCTTTCTGCTGACGAACATTAGAGATGGGTTGGCTGCTACTCCGGCTACCCCATAAGACAGTCAAAGCCATGATCATCTTTTCTTCTGCCATATTTGCTTCTGGGATATTACAGAACTAGTCTTAATCCAGTTGAGACGTCTAAAGGGTCTGGACCTCTCAGGCTGGTGTTTCTCCTACTGCAGCTGCATTTGTGGAGACCCTTTGTCACTTGAACTGCCAGAAGGAAATGGCTGCTTCTCACCCTGTTCTTCTGGTCTGGGCAGCACTGATGCCAGTGGTACCCAATGGTGCTGAGATGCAGAGGATGAGAGCTTGGTATCTCCTGGTACCTATGCTGACCAGGTTCCCACCTCCTCACCTAGCTCAGTTTTGGGACTTTCTCTCCTTTTTCCTTTGAAATTATTCATTTATTTATTTATTCAGTAGTTACTATTAAGTACCCACTTCATTCAGGACCCTGTTGTAGATACTGTGAGGGAAACAAGTGAAAGACCTACAGCTAGGACATTTGGATGGAGATGCCTAGCAGATGGATAGTAGAGCTATACCTGAATTTGGGAGACAGATGAGGACTGTAGCATAGATTCTTAAGTCATATATATGATGAGGTTCAATGAATCTAAGTGAAGCAACATGACTTACTGGAAACAGTTCAGAATTTGAAGTAAGAAAGTCTATGTTAGAATCTCATTTCTCTCTATTCCTGAATGGTTGACCTCTGGCAATCTATATAATCTCAACTAAACTCAAGATTCCTTATCTCTTAAAACAGAATAATTATCATTTCTACTTCACAGCTTTGTCACAAGGAAAGCAATAAAGTATTCTGACATGCTGTTAATGTTCTATCATGATTTATGTCATTGTTGTTATTATTACCATAGTTACTGTCATTAACAAATGAGAAAGACAAAAGTAGGTGAGGGTGGATCTTCATGGAATCAACCCCCTGGTTACTGGCTATCATATTTGAGGTGGGCTTAGAAGTCTGAATTTGAATTGGTAGACCTTTCTCTATGGACAGATGCAATGGTACAATCAGAAGAAACAATGATAGTTAAGAATACATCAAAATAAAATGTAGAGAAAAAAATTGTCACATATTCTCTTGAATTTTGGTTTCTTCCTTAGTAAAATGGAAACACATATATGTTTGTTCTGAGAATAAATGAAATTAAAAATGGGTATTCAAAGCCTCTTAGCACAGTCATCGCCCATAATAACAATGCAAGGCATTGGCCCAGTGACTACTTAGAACAGTCTGGTTATGATGGTTGGCTAGTGCTGCCACTTGCTTTGACCACTTACTCAAGGGTTAGTCCCTCAGCTCTCCCATCTATATATAGATGGTTTATTGTGACAGTACTTGCCACATACTAGGCATCCAATCAGGGTATATATTATTAACATAAGTTTGTATAGTGAGTTAGTATGAGAGTTGAGATCCATGGAAGCTAAATACTTAAGACAGATGGGAACAAACGAGAATTTCCCACCTGTTTTTTCCATTAGTCAGAATCAGTTGTCTAGACTGGTAGGAAGTTAGGACCTGCTTCTGACTATTCCTATATTCAACAGAGCTTGAGACAAAGGACCTAGAAAAGACAGGTGGACCTGGAGTTGCCACAGGTGAGCTATTTATAGGTAAAGATGATAAACAGAAGCAAAAGTAGAATTTATTGCCCAAAATTGTGTAGGGAAAAGGAAAGATTGGCTCATTTCACTCACTTGCAAGACTATAACCAAATAAAATATTAAATTTATGGGCTTATGGATTCATTAATTTCAGTAAGCATCATAGTCAGGCTGTCAAACAACCAAAGATTTGAACTCCAAAACAATAATTAGAGTGATGGATTGTTATGGTAAGTCACAGTTTGTCAAAAGTAATTTATAAAAGCTATTGTTATAAGTTTACGTAAGAAGTCTTTAGTTGTATTCATTATATCAGAAGCACTAGAATCTTTCTGGAGGGGCTTTCTCTTAGCAAATTTGAGAATGTTTTTGTTAAAGTCTGGTGATTTGGTGATTTTTCAAATTGAAGTGTGTACAATAGACCCTTGGAATTGAACTGAATGAATGATAAAAATATCAATCTGTAAAGCTAGTCTGTTTTTAAAAGGTGTTATCTTGGACTAGATTATCAGCTCTTAGCCTTGACTGAAGGAAGATTTACTTTAGAAATGAATTTAATAATAGCAGCTTATACTTCCTTAGTAATGCTATTGACGTCTGTGATTCTGTTTCTTAAGCCTGGCAAAGCTTCCTCCCTGGACAAGCAGGGTTGGGGGGGGCTCTGGGCCCAGCCTTGGCTCCCGAGGTTCTGGACTGAGGGTGGGGTCAGGCAGAGCTGATGACAATACATCAATCAAGGTGATCTGAGAGGATCTTGGGGGTGTGCTGGAAATCAAAATCCAGGGAGCCCCTCTGAAGAGGCTCCTGAGAGGGGACCAAGACACAGAGTGGAGGCAGGGACACAAGTTCAGAACAGGGGAGTGTATGGAGACTTCCCTGGTGGTCCAGTGGTTAAGAATCCATCTGCCAGGGCAGGGGACGTGGGTCCAGTCCCTAATCTGGGAAGACCCCACATGCCACAGAGCAACTAACCCCATGTGCTACAACTACTGAGCCCATGAGCCACAACTACTGAAGCTCATGATCTCTAGACCCTGTGCTTTGCAACAGGCAAAACCACTGCAGTGGGAAGCCTGCACATTGCAGCTAGGGAGCAGCCCCTGCCCGCTGCAACTAGAGATAGCCGATACACAGCATGAAGACCCAGTACAGCCAAAACGGGCACTGTTGTTGCATTTGGAGAAAGCAAACAACAACAAAAGAACATGTGAAGCTGGGTAAGGAATGAAGGGGAGAGAGTCCGCTGAGTCACTGGGATGGAGTCTCAGACACTTGCAAGCCCTCACGAACTCTGACATCTGGAAAGAAAACCTTTCTTCCAAGTCTTAAGAAATTGTTCAGTAGGAAAGATTAAGGTTTACTCTCTAGGCACCAAGGCAACATTTAACTGGCTCAGAGGTTAAAGCATCTGCCTGCAATGTGGGAGACCTGGGTTCGATCCCTGGGTTGGGAAGATCCCCTGGAGAAGGAAATGGCAACCCACTCCAGTATTCCTGCCTGGAGAATCCCATGGACAGAGGAGCCTGGTGGGCTACAGTCCGTGGGGTCACAAAGAGTCGGACACGACTGAGCGACTTCACTCACTCACTTTCAGTAAGCATCCAATAAATGGCAGATAGTAACAGTTATAATATGGAAAGACAGGATTTCAGGGGCCAGAGTTTAGCAGAGTCATTGATTATCAGGTAGTTTAGTCCAGATACTTCTTTAGAAAGACTGAGTCCCATGCCTCGTGACTTTCCCTGATTCTCTTGGATGGGTCTTTAGGAAGTGGAGGGTACGTTCTGGCCTTCTTTCTGTCCTGCCTGCCTTTACCTGTCTGTTTGCTGCCACTGTCTTTGTTTTCTCACCATGTGGTCTGGTACGTGACATGTGTGGTGTTTGCAGCAAAGAGAGGTCTAAAAATGTTGAAAGAGGGCCTAGCCCTCTTTTTCTGATACTTAATCAGGCCTGTATTATTTAGGTACTACCTACTATACTTCTTTAAGATGACATCAGCTCTGTTCTTGAATGATCTGAGAAAGAGCAAATAAACAAGACCCACCAAACAAACAAACAAGACCCCCTGCTCTTGTAGGGACTTACTTATTTGGGGAAACTTATTTGCCACATTGCTCTTGCTTACTTGACAAGAGAAATGTAAGGCTGTGTAGATCAGAGAGTGATCTGGGCATCACTGTCATCCCTGAGGGACCTGCATGGCACCCCATATTACCCTAATCTGTCATGGATTCTCCTAGGCTTCAGAATTTTTCTAATGTGCAAACACCTTCAAGTTTTAAAATTTGAACCTAATTCTATAGACTCAGCCACCCAGATTTCCCAATTTGCTGAGTTTCTGTATTTAAAGTTATTTTATAATGCCTATTTAAAATGAGCAATGATCAAGCTTTCCTGGTGTCTCAGTGGTAGAGAGCCCGCCTGCCATGCAGGAGACATGGGTTCGATCCCTGATCTGGGAAGATCCCACATGGCAAGGGGCAGCTGAGCCCTTGTACCACAACTATTGAGCCTCTGCTCTACAGCCAGTGAGCCACAACCGCTGAAGCCCGTGAACCCTGGAGCCTTTGCTGTGCAACAAGAGAAGCCCCTGCAGTGCAAAGCCCATGCACCGCAACTAGAAAGTAGCCCTGCTCACTACAACCTAGAGAAACGCCTGCTCAGCAGCCAAGACCCAGCACAGGCAAAAATAATAAATGAATAAATAATGAGCAGTGATCTTTATACATAAGCTAGAAAATTTAGAATTTATGACTATTTTAATACATAGCTTCTCCTTTCACCAACTTTTAATTACCGTTTAAACACAAACATACAGAGTACTTTCTCCCTCCTGGCATCACTGTTGAACCTGATCATGTTTGAGGTCTTTTAGATGAGAAGTATTTTACATGAATGACAAACTTGTATTGGATCAGGTTGGAAGCTTCACTGGAAGAAGGGCTGCATTGAAGACCTTTTTACAAACCAGTATAGCATCACTGCCTTTTACCTTAAAGTGTGAGGGGACTTGCTTCACCTCTGATTACTTTCTTCTGTGCTGGCAGAGGAGAATGGAGTCAAGTTGGTTCAAATCCTGGCTGAGTGACCATTAACAACTCACATGTTTGCACTGTGCTTTGCTTTTTACTGTGATGAAATGAAGATAATTATGCTAACTTCATGGACTTGGCCAGAGAAACTACATTGGATCAAGCAGGCTGGGGCACAGGTGTGGCTCTGTCCTGGGCACTCCTGCCTGTGAGCTCAGAGTCGAGCAGCCATCTGGGAAACATGTCAGGGTTTTTTCTCTGGAAAACTCTCTCAGCCTCTGTTTGTCTTACTCAGAGTTTGACAGTGTCTCTAGCTGACTCATACAGAAGGGGGTTCAGGCAAGACTGAAATGCATCAGATTCAGTTCTGTATCCAGGAGTAAAATTCTCTGTTGTGCTAATGAGAAAAAGAGGCTGCAGAAACATAGCGACCTGACATGATTCAGCCTGGGACCCGGATAGAGCTCAAGACCTTAATTCCTGCCCTAGAGTCTAATGTTCATAAGAGTTTTGACTGCATATCCTTGTAATGACTGTTATTGAAACAGGGGTAACAGCAGTGTGGAAAAAGTTGGAATAATTTTACCTTGATTTTAACACTATTAAAGCTTGCTTCAGTCACAGTCCCCTGCACCTCAGCAGCAGTTAAACTTGTGAAGATGAGGCCCCCTCACAACCCTTTGACCAAGAACACAAAGTGCTGCCTTCCCCACAGGGATGATGGCTGTTCTTCTACCAAGGAAGAGTGATAATCGTAGCTCACAGTGAGTCCTTAACTACATGCCAGGTGCTCGGATAAGCACTTTTCAGGGGCTTAGCGTATTCTAAGCACATTTCTATTCCATCTTTCTTACACTATTCTAAGTACTATTCTAAAGAGTATATCAAGTGCTTAGAGTATTCTGAGTACGTTTCAAGTACTTAGGTAGTTAGAGTACATGGATTTCTTTTGTTTTTTCCTCGGAGCCTCTTGATGAGGTAGGTACTCTTTACTCCCCCAGTTTAGCCTGACCCACCTTCTGCTTCCTCCATTCTTACAGACTAGTCCTGGTCACTGTCACTTCTTGCCTGGGTGCTGCAATAGTCTCCTAACTACTGCCTTCATCTTTCCCCCCTTCCACCTCTGTTATGCAAAGGAACCAGCATGAGGCTTCAAAAGTATAAATCAGATCATATAAAATCATTTGTTTCTTATACTAAAAAGAAGATACAGCAGTAACAATAACAAACAAATGTTTCCACTCATTTTCTAACATCAGTTCAGTCGCTTAGTCATGTCTGACTCTTTGGGACCTCCATGGACAGCAGCACGCCAGGCTTCCCTGTCCATCACCAACTCCTGGAGCTTACTCAGACTCATGTTCATTGAGTTGGTGATGCCCCATCCAACCATCTCATCCTCTGTAATCCCCTTCTCCTCCTGCCTTCAATCTTTCCCAGCATCAGAGTCTTTTCCAATGAGGCAGTTCTTCGCATCAGGTGGCCAAATTATTGGAGCTTCAGCATCAGTCCTTACAATGAATATTCAGGACTGATTTCCTTTAGAATTGACTGCTTTGATCTCCAAGGGACTCTCAAGAGTCTTTTCCAACACCACAGTTCAAAAGTATCAATTCTTCAGCCCTCAGCTTTCTTTATAGTCCAACTCTTACATCCATACATGACTACTGGAAAAACCATAGCTTTGACTAGACAGATCTTTGTTGACAAAGTATTGTCTCTGCTTTTTATTATTCTGTCTAGATTGGTCATAGCTTTTCTTTCAAGGAGCAAGTGTCTTTTAATCTCATGGCTGCAGTCACCATCTACAGTGATTCTGGAGCCCAAGAAAATGAAATCTCTTACTGTTTCCATAGTTTCCCCATCTATCTGCCATGAAATGGTCGGACTGGATGCCATGATCTTAGTTTTCTGAATGTTGAGTTTTAAGCCAGCTTTTTCACTCTCTGCTTTCACTTTTATTAAGAGGCTCTTTACTTCTTTGCTTTCTACCGTAAGGGTGGTGTCATCTGCACATCTGGGGTTGCTGATATTTCTCCTAGTAGTCTTGATTCCAGCTTGTGCTTCACCCAGCCTGGCATTTTGCATGATATACTCTGCATAAGTATTAAATAAGCAGGGTGACACTATACAGCCTTGACGTACTCCTTTTCCTGTTTGGAACCAGTCTGTTGTTCCATGTCCAGTTCTAACTGTTGCTTCTTGACCTGCATACAGATTTGTCAGGAGGTAGGTATGGTGGTCTGGTATTCCCATCTCTTTGAGAATTTTCCACAGTTTGTTGTGATCCACACAGTCAAAGGCTTTGGCATAGTCAATAAAGCAGAAGTAGATGTTTTTCTGGAACTCTCTTGCTTTTTCAATGATCCAGCAGATGTTGGCAATTTGATCTCTGGTTCCTCTGCCTTTTCTAAAACCAGCTTGAACATCTGGAATTTCATGGTTCACGTACTGTTAAAGCCTGGCTTGGAGAATTTTGAGCATTACTTTGCTAGCATGTGAGATGAGTGCAATTGTGCAGTAGTTTGAGCATTCTTTGGCATTGCCTTTCTTTGGGATTGGAATGAAAACTGACCTTTTCCAGTCCTGTGGCCATTGCTGAGTCTTCCAAATTTGCTGGCATATTGAGTGCAGCACTTTCACAGCATCATCTTTCAGGATTTGAAATAGCTTAACTGGAGTTCCATCACCTCCACTACCTTTTTTCGTAGGATGCTTCCTAAGGCCCGCTTGACTTCACATTCCAGGATGTCTGGCTCTAGGTGAGTGATCACACCATCTTGGTTACATGGGTCATGAAGATCTCTTTTGTACAGTTAGCTCTTCTCTGTGTTCTTGCCACCTCTCCCAACATTCTCTATTCCAGGTTTTCTGCACAGTCCTCAGAAGTGCTGCAGGATCAGGCCTTTAGTCTCCTGCTCTTACCCGTGCTCAGCTGGCTTCTGTCATCGTGGTTTCCTTGTCATGTGAGGTCCTATGTTTCTGCAGCCTCTTTTTCTCACTAGCACAACAGAGAATTTTACTCCTGGATACAGAACTGAATCTGATGCATTTCAGTCTTGCCTGAACCCCTTTCTGTATGAGTCAGCAAGAGACACTGTCAAACAAACTCTGAGTAAGACAAACAGAGGCTGAGAGAGTTTTCCAGAGGAGAAACCCTGACACGTTTCCCAGATAGCTGCTCGAGTCTGAGCTCACAGATGGGTAACCGAGACACAGTTCTGCCTCAGGGCCTTTGTACTTCCTGTTCCCAGCACCTGGGAGGTTCTTCCCCTAGGTCATCATCATCATCGTCTCCTCCTGCTTCTCCTTTTCTGGCTGTCTCTCTCCCCATCTCTTTCTCTCATGTCATTGAAGCCTCTGCTCAAAATGTAGTCTCTTCGGAGGGGCCTTCTCTGGCCCTTTGTCTAAAACAAAACCTCTGTTCCTCTGTATCCCCTTATCTGTCTTTATTTTGATGATTGAATTAATCACTGGAAAAGACCCTGATGGTGGGAAAGATTGAAGGCAGAAGAAGAGGGCAACAGAGTACGAGATGTTTGGATGGCATCACCAATTCAATGGACATGAACTTGAACAAACTCTGGGAGACAGTGAGGGACAGGGAAGCCTAGCATGCTGCAGTCCATGGGGTTATGAAGAGTCAGACACAACTTGGTACTGAACAACAACAAATGTCTCCCCTCTTTACAAAATAAAGTTCATGAGGACAGACGTTTTGTTTCATTCATGACCACATATCAGCACCAAGAACAGTACCCAGCATATGGTAGTGCCTTATATAGATACATTTTATTTATTGAGATGCCATTAAGTACAATAAAATATACCCACTTAAGTGAACTTAAATGTGATGAATTTTGACAAGTGTATAAACCTGCATAACCACTACTACAATCATTGATGGAGCAGTCTCCCAAAAGATTTCCTCCTGTCCCTTTATAGTCAGTATAGTCAGGCCCTGCCCACTGCCCAGCTCCTAGGCTCAGGCAAACACTGTTCTGCTTTCAATCCCTATAGGTTAGGTTTGTCTTTTCTAGAATTTCATGTGAATGGAATCCTGTAGTGTGTACTCTTTTGTGTCTGGCTTCTTTTGTTTAGCATAATGTTATAGATAGGATGTATATCTATCTATTCTAGGTTGATCTGTCTGTCTATGTATCTCTCCACTGATGTTATTTCATGTACCAGTGGTTTGCTTCTTTTTTTTGCTGAGTAGTGTTGTATTATCTGCATGTATCAGTTGATCAGTTCACCTGCTGATGGGTGTCTACAGTCCTTGGTTCTGATGAATAAAGTTAAAGAAAGTGAAGTTACTCAGTCGTGTCTGACTCTTTGTGACTCCATGGACTGTAGCCTACCAGGCTCCTCCTTCCATGGAATCTTCCAGGCAAGGATACTGGAGTGGCTTGCCATTTCCTTCTCCAGGGGATGTTCCCAACCCAGGGATCGAACCCGGGTCTCCCGCACGGCAGGCAGACGCTTTACCGTCTGAGCCACCAGGGAAGCCCTGCTGGGGCTGTCATTTATCTGGTGAATAAAGTTGTTATGAACATTTATGTAAGTCTTCTTGAGGATACATGTTTTCATTCTGTCTACTAAACACCAAGGACTTGCTTAGTATATATTTGAATGAAGTTTACAAATGGGGAATTGGAACCTTAAAGAGAGTAAGTGACCTTCTGAAGAACACAATTGGCAAGTGGGCGAGCTGTGATTTGCCCCTGAGTGGTTCAGCTCCACAGTGCCTTCACTTTGAATCTTTCCTTGAGGATTTCTATAGCCCCAGGCAACTAAGGAGTCTGGCACGTGCCTCAGAGAGGCCAGCTCCTCTACTCTTGGAGACGAAACAGTAGACTGGGGTCTGAGCAGATGTTGGACACCCACTTCCTCCCTGATTCTCTTCTTCCCTTCCTGCCTCCCTTCCTCAGCTCAGAGCAGTAGTGGCTCTGTTAAGGGGAAGATGGTGCACAGGACAGCTCCTAGTCTGGTCGGAGCACACGGCATGTTCCCTGCTAACTGTAGGCTTCTCGTCCACGAGGCTCATGCGCCTGGATGCAGGTCATCAGCTGGGCTGGTGTAGTTTTACTATTGCACCTTCATGTATACAGAGAGAAACAGACCCTAGATCGCAGCTCTCCTATTTGGTAAAGCAGCTCTCTCTTCCTCACCCAGGACTCACCACTGTGCGCCCGCTAAACATGTAACAAAATTATTACAAAGACTAGGACCCCTTGGCAATCTATAGCCTCACTGGTTGGATGGTGAGCAAATATACACTAATGCCATTTTTGCAAAAGCATTACACAAATAAAACTACCTGACCACGCATGGCTCTCTCTATTCCACCAGTGTGGAAACTATATGATGGTATCAATAGGATAGCCTTCACAGGAGAGGATGAGGAAGAATAAAGTTCACGGATGTCTCCTTTTGAAGAGTAGCCAGAGCAGAGAAAAGTAAAAGAAAATGCAAAAGTTGCAGGTGCCCAGGCCTCAGGCAGCATCTTTAATGCAAAACATGGACTAAATTAGCAGCAGAAAGGGCTTGCTTCACTGTGAAGTTAACAGCTCCCAACCTTGAGGAGCCCTCTTATTTTGTGTTTTTCCCTTCTGGAATGGCAGTGCCTTGGCTGATACACAAGCCAGTGGTCCCTGGTTCCTGGTGTGTGAAGAATAACCTGACGCCATGTTAAAAACATAGATTCCCAGAGCCTACTGTCAGTGATTCTCAGCTAATCAGTCTAGAATGGGACCCAGTAATCTGCATTTTAGCAAATCCCAAATGATTTAGATGATTGTTGTCCCAGAACCATACTTAGAGAAAGAGTGACTTAACCTCAGCATCTTCCTCTGTAAGCAGGGTCCTGTGCAAGCCCCAGGAAGGGAACTGACCAGCAGCCAGCTGATAAGGCACTGCCTGAGCCATTTGGCCCCTGACCAGGTATCCTTAGCCAGGCAGGACCGTCTTCCAACTGTCTTCATAGTCCCCCAGGAGGTGAATCCAGCAGGGTAAAGGTATGCGTTTGTTACGCATTGCTCCTGCCTCCTGTGGTGTGCCACTTATTTTTTGTACCAAAGCCTCTGCAGCTCTTGTAAATAAGAACTCCCTGTTGGCTTGTGTTACAGCATTCATTCTTTGGTATTTTTGTCTTCTGTTCTCTTTTGCTTTGCTTGTTCCAAAATGAGCAGCCTGGTGTTCCGCCTCTCCTCCACATCATGGGGTTGTTGGGAGAATTAAGTGAGATAATGCATGTAAGCCATGGAGAGTAGGGCCTGCCACAAGCACTCAGTCAATGTTAGCTGTCTTCATCATCATCATCATTTCATGGGTATAATCCTGCATATTTGTATAAATGTGTTTATATGTTTAAACCCTCTGATCACATGCTAAAACAGAGGCCCCAGGACCCAACTCTTAGCCTGGCAGCCAAGGTTGACTGCAGCCTTGCTTATCCATCTTAGCTATCTCTTTCACCCAGTGTTGTAATAGAGTTGAATTGCTCAGTTTCCCCTCTACCGCATCCCACTCCATGCTTTTCCATGTGGCTTCTCACCCTTGACTCTAGGCTTGGAAAGTCTTTCTCTGAAACATTGTATGTTTCATCATGACTGTCTTTCAGTGCTCAAGACAAGACGGTAAAGTCTTCCCCTCCCCCAAAGTTTCCCTAACCTTCCTGGAATGTATTAATATTTTCCTCTTGTGAAATCTGTATAATTTATTTCCCTTGTCTTATGCCACTTACACTTTTTACATCGTGATAGTATCTGTTGAGCTTCGGTCTTCTCTCCTCTATTAGAGAATAAGGGCAGTGGCTTTAGCACAGGGCAGTGAATTAGGTACTTCTTTGTAAACTCACTCTGTCCTAACTTCTTCTTCCCCAACACAGTGATCCATACAGAATGGCAGTTCCACGCACGTTGAATAAATCAGCACAGAATGAACATTGCAAGGGTGTCTTGTGCATCCATCAGCAACAGAGAGAAAGCAGGCAGCTGTTTTGCAGTGCCTACTGTCTTTGTTTATCTCACTTTATCCTTGGAAATGGCAACCCACTCCAGTATTCTTGCCTAGAGATTCCTGTGGACAGAGGAGCCTGGTGGGCTGCTTGTCCATAGGGTTGCACAGAGTCGGACACGACTGAAGCGACTTAGCATGCATGCATACATTGGAGAAGGAAATGGCAACCCACTCCAGTATTCTTGCCTGGAGAATCCCAGGGACAGAGAAGCCTGGCGGGCTGCCGTCTATGGGGTTGCACAGAGTCAGACACGACTGAAGTGACTTAGCAGCAGCAGCAGCAGCATCCTTTGCAGAGAGACTTCCTTAGCCAGTGTGGCCAGTGCTCTGGATTTTCATTCTTACCTTCCTCCTCATTCCAATTAAAATGTCTTGGTTCTGTGTTGATTACTGACTTGCTAACGATTGATAACTAATTTGAGTATGTTGAAGCTTGATAATAGATTCAGAGCTTTCTCTTCCATTTTAACCAGTTGTTGTTGTTCAGTTACAAACCTGTGTCTGACTCTTTGTGACCCCATAAACTGCAGCACGCCAGGCTTCTCTGGCCTCTCGGAGTTTGCTCAAACTCATGTCCATTGAGTCGGTGATACCATCCAACTATCTCGTCCTTTGTCATTCCATTCCCTTCCTTGCCTTCTATCTTTCTGAGCATCAGGGTCTTTTCCAGTAAATCAGCTCTTTGCATCAGGTGGCCAAAGTATTGGAGCTTCAGTTTCAGCCTCAGTCCTTCCAGTGAAGACTCAGGGTTGATTTCCTTTAGTGTTGATTGGTTTGATTTCCCTGCAGTCCAAGGGACTCTCAAGAATCTTCTCCAGCACCACAATTTGAAAGCATCAATTATTTGGCACTCAGCCTTCTTTACAGTCCAGCTCTCACATCCATACATGATTACTGGAAAAACTATACCTTTGAATTTGGCTTTCCTGGTGGCTCAGATGGTAAAGAATCTGCCTGCAGTGCAGGAGACCTGGATTCAATCCCTGGGTCAGAAAGATCCCCTGGAGAAGGGAATGACTCTGGTATTCTTGCCAGTTGAATCTATGCACAGAGGAGCCTGATGGGCTACAGTCCATGGGATTGCAAAGAGTCAGACACGACTGAATGACTAATAGACCTTTGTCAGCAAAGCAATATCTCTATTTTTTAATATGCTGTCTAGGTTTGTCATAGTTTTCCTTCCAAGGAGCAAGCACCTTTTAATTTTGTGGCTGTCTTCATCATCTGCAGTGGGTTTGGAGACCAAGAAAAGAAAATCTATCACTGTTTCTACTTTTTCCCCATCTATTTGTCATGAAGTGATGGAACTAGATGCCGTGATCTTAGTTTTTTGAATGTTGTGTTTTAAGCCAGCTGTTTCACTCTTCCTCTTTCACCCTCATCAAGAGGCTCTTTAGTTCTGCCATCAGAGTGGTGTCATCTGCCTATCTGAGGTAGTTGCTGGCAGTCTTGATTCCAGCATCTGGTTCATCCTGCCTGGCCCTTTGTTTGATGTACTCTGCATTATAACCAGTACAGATCTCTAATGCTCAGTTTTGGGGTGCTGGGAAATCCTTTAGACTGTGGATTCTAGCATACAGGATTCATAGGTTACAATAGGAGTTATTACAGTAGTTTTTCAAAGCCACAGGTATACTAAAGATGTGTGTGCTGACTTAAAAAAAAAAAAACACTCTTTGAGATATTTATTTTTGTATTTTTTAATTTAATTTTTAGATGCTTACTCCTTGGAAGAAAAGTTATGGCCAACCTAAATAGCATATTCAAAAGCAGAGACATTACTTTGCCCGCAAAGGTCCGTCTAGTCAAGGCTATGGTTTTTCCTGTGGTCATGTATGGATGTGAGAGTTGGACTGTGAAGAAGGCTGAGCGCCGAAGAATTGATGCTTTTGAACTGTGGTGTTGGAGAAGACTCTTGAGAGTCCCTTGGACTGCAAGGAGATCCAAGCAGTCCATTCTGAAGGAGATCAGCCCTGGGATTTCTTTGGAAGGAATGATGCTAAAGCTGAAACTCCAGTACTTTGGCCACCTCATGCGAAGAGTTGACTCATTGGAAAAAACTCTGATGCTGGGAGGGATTGGGGGCAGGAGGAGAAGGGGACAACAGAGGATGAGATGGCTGGATGGCATCACTGACTTGATGGACGTGAGTCTGAGTGAACTCCGGGAGTTGGTGATGGACAGGGAGGCCTGGCGTGCTGTGATTCATGGGGTCGCAAAGAGTCGGACACGACTGAGTGACTGAACTGAACTGATAATTTTTCAAGCATATGTAGGTATAACTGTAATTAGTAAAATGAAATTATTTTTTAAAGGAATTACTAAATACATCTTTTTTGCCAGTGTGCCTTTTCTCAATAATGGGGTCTTAGCTTAAAAATCTGGAGAAGACAATGGCACTCCACTCCAGTACTCTTGCCTGGAAAATCCCATGGACAGAGGAGCCTGGTAGGCTGCAGTCCATGCAGTAGTGAAGAGTCAGACACGACTGAGTGAGTTCACTTTCACTTTTCACTTTCATGCATTGGAGAAGGAAATGGCAACCCACTCCAGTGTTCTTGCCTCGAGAATCCCAGGGATGGCGGAGTCTGGTGGGCTGCAGTCTATAGGGTTTCACAGAGTTGAACATGACTGAAGCGACAGCAACAGCAGCAGCAGCAGCTTAAAAATCACTATTATGTGTTGAGGCCAAGAAATTTTTGTTAAAAGAGAGGTTATAGCATTGAAAACTTTGTTTCTCCCCATTGTGCTGTCTTGTTTGGTAGCCACCAGCCATGTATGGCTATTAAGCACTTGAAATGTGGTGGTGCAACTGAGGACTGAAATTTTAGATTTTGTTTAGAGTTTAAAACTTAAGTTTAAAAAACGGACACTGTTTATAATAGCCAGGACATGGAAACAACCTAGATGTCCATCAGCAGATGAATGGATAAGAAAGCTGTGGTACATATACACAATGGAGTATTACTCAGCCGTTAAAAAGAATTCATTTGAATCAGTTCTGATGAGATGGATGAAACTGGAGCCGATTATACATGAGTGAAGTAAGCCAGAAAGAAAAACACCAATGCAGTATACTAACACATATATATGGAATTTAGAAAGATGGCAATGACGACCCTGTATGCAAGACAGGAAAAAAGACACAGCTGTGTATAACGGACTTTTGGACTCAGAGGGAGAGGGAGAGGGTGGGATGATTTTGGAGAATGGCATTCTATCATGTATACTATCATGTAAGAATTGAATCGCCAGTCCATGTCTGATGCAGGATACAGCTTACTTGGGTTGGTGCATGGGGATGACCCACTGAGATGTTATGGGGAGGGAGGGGAGGGGGGTTCATGTTTGGGAACACATGTAAGAATTAAAGATTTTAAAATTTAAAAAAAAATTAAAAAATTAATAAAAAAAAAAAAAAACGGACACTGAATCCAGCTGTTGGAAATGTTTTAAGTATGTTTGGAACAACGTGGATATAAGGAGCTACTTTTTCAACTGTAAATTTTATAAAATCTAAATACAAATCAGGTATTGCTGGTGAAAATTTAACATCATAATTGAGGTGTGTAGTAAATCAGAATTATACACCAGATTTCAAAGACTTAGCATAAAGCTACATAATATCTCATAGTGACTTTTTAATATTGAGTCCATGCTGAGGTTGGAGAAGGAAATGGCAACCCACTCTAGTATTCTTGCCTGGAAAATTCCATGGGCAGAGGCACCTGGCAGGCTGCAGTCCATGGGGTCACACAGAGTCAGATATGACTGAGTGACTTTCACTCACTTCATGCTGAGGTGACAATATTTTGGATCTATTGGGTTAAAAAAAATGTTCTGAACAGTTGTTTCACCCTTTTCTACATGTTTAAAGTGAGGCTTCTAGAATGTTTATATTACATGTGTGTCTCACGTGATACATCTGTTAGACAGTGCAGCACGAAGCTGTGCGGCTCAGTGGTTAGCTCATTGTTCACAGCACAGATCTATTCTTTCTCCATATTCTCAGTGTTTTATGTGGACCAAAGAGGTTCTGTGATTACCTTAAAACAAGTGATTATACATCTGTGTCTCTTTTGCTGTCTCGCATATGGGGTCATCATTACCATCTTTCTAAATTCCATGTATATGTGTCAGTATACTGTACTGGTGTTTTTCTTTCATGGCAAAACCAATACAGTATTGTAAAGTAAAATAAAGTAAAAATAAAATTAAAAAAAAATAATAGTAAAAAAAAAGTGATTAAGAAAATTGCTGCCTTCTATGCAACCTCATGAACACTCCTTTGTAGGATCCCCATCCGTACCTTTCCTCTAAATTCTCATTTTAGCCAGATCATGATTTTTGTTAGCAGCTTGTAAAACCATGGGCACAATAATGGGAAAAATGCAAGATACAGTAACAGTGAGAATATTCAAATATTTGGACCTGTGCAGGCAAACACATTCAGCTGAAAAGCAGAGGGCCAGACAAGGCGCTGACATGCTTTACAATAAAGGTCCTTTTCTACGATGGAGAAGAAGTGACAAGATGGACAGAATTTTGTCCAACAAGGAAGCCCCAGATTGATGAGCTTGAGAAGAATGCACTCCAGAAGAAAGTGATTCTCTCCTTAGAGGTTATTAGAAAAAAATTTAAAGAAGACTAGACAGAGAAATTCTAGACTTGAGCAAGGCAGACTGTAGAAATGTTCAGAAAAAGCAGGAGATATGATTCCATGGTATCTAATGTGAAGTCACTCAGTCATATCCAACTCTTAGACGGCAGCCTTACAAGGCTTCTCCATCTATGGGATTTTCCAGGCAAGAATACTGGAGTGGGTTGCCATTGCCTTCTCCAGGAGATCTTCCTGACCCAGGGATTGAACCTCGGTCTCCCACATTGTAGGTAGATGCTTTACCATCAGCCACCAGGGAAGTCCACAGAAATGTCAGAAAAAGCAGGAGATATGATTCCATGGTATCTAGTTCTAACAGAAAAGAGACATCAATAGTGTTGGGGCTTTCTCAAAAAGTAACTCAGTTCAGTTCAGTTCAGTTGTTCAGTCACGGCCGACTCTTTGCGATCCCATGAATTGCAGCACGCCAGGCCTCCCTGTCCATCACCAACTCCCAGAGTTCACTCAAACTCATGTCCCTCAAGTTGGTGATGCCATCCAGCCATCTCATCCTCTGTCATCCCCTTCTCCTACTGCCCTCAATCCCTCCCAGCATCAGAGTCTTTTCCAATGAGTCAACTCTTCACATGAGGTGGCCAAAGTACTGGAGTTTCAGCTTTAACATCATTCCTTCCAAAGAACACCCAGGACTGATCTCCTTCAGAATGGACTCGTTGGATCTCCTTGCAGTCCAAGGGACTCTCAAGAGTCTTCTCCAACACCACAGTTCAAAAGCATCAATTCTTCAGTGCTCAGCTTTCTTCACAGTCCAACTCACATCCATACATGACCACAGGAAAAACCATAGCCTTGACTAGACAGACCTTTGTTGGCAAAGTAATGTCTCTGCTTTTCAATAGGGGTTTTGAATTGATAGTCATCTCAGTATGAATTTACTGTGTGATGTGCTTGTTAAAGAACTAATGTGAATTTGGGTAACACTGTGGTAGACAAAGATAAATTGGAGCACGGGTTTGCTAGGAAAATGACTAGATGTTGATTAGTTTAAGCATTGTGAGCTAGAAGGAACTATTGCACCCATGGAATCATAGAGCTTGGAGACACACAATCAATGGCTTTAACTACTCAAAAAATAAGAGAATTTTGCTATATGCGAGGGATTTGCTATACATAGGCTAAATGCAGAACAATGGGACTAGTTGGTAGAAAATGGGGGAGGTGGATTTGAGCCCGACAACAGGAAGCATTTTCTAATAGTGAAGATGGAATGGAATATCATAGGAGGAAACAAGCCACCCCATCTCTAGAGGGAGGCAAGGATGCCTGGATGACACTGGGTATGTCTCATATCAGAGAGGTCATTCTGTTTAGTACTGGGAGTAAACATTTATTCATTCATTTAAATGCTACTGAAGACATGCAGATTATTTAAGAGCTATGAAAAATAAATAACAAAACATTATTTTTATTTCTTTAAGTGCATTATTTTCAGCAGCCAGAGGCTGTGATCCCACCAGTGGTTATGTCATCAAATCAGAAAACATGCAGTTTACTACCAGATGTTAAATTCTGTCACATTGCATTTCTGAAAAGAACTTCAGAAACTATAAAGAAAATAAATAGAAAAGAAGTAACTACAGAGACCTTATCTTTATTTCCTCTGAATTCTTACTCTCCTCCTTTTTTTCATCTCTATTTCCTTTTTCCTGCCCTTTTTCTTGACTCTCTTGTTATTTTCAGATAATTGATTTATTTTAAAAATATTTATTTTGAGCTCAAAGTTTTAAAAACCCTTTTTTGTTTAAAGTATACAAGACGATTATTTCATCCACATGTGTATTACAAATTGATGGCCATAGTTGGGTTAGTTAACACCTCCACTTCCTCACATAATTATCATTTGCATATGTCTGGTGATAACATTTAAGGTCTACTCTCTTCACAATTTTCGAGTATACAAAGCAGTATTGCCAACTATAGTCATCATGCTATAGACACATTATGCCTCCAGAATTTGTTCATCTTATACCTGGAAGCTTGTCCCTTTAACCAACATCTCCCCATTATTCCCACTCCCTAGTTCTACCCTGGTAACCACCATTCTACTTTCTATTTCTATGAGTTTGCCTTTCTTGGATTCTACATATAAGTGAGAATAGATAGTATTTGCCTTTCTCTGGCTGATCTTATTTCACTTAGTACAGTGTCCTCAGGGTCCATCCATGTTGTTACAAAAGGTAGAGTTTTCTTCTTTCCCTGGCTGACTAATATTATTCTTTTATGAATCCATCCATCTGCTGAGGGACACTTAGGTTGTCTCTGTGTCTTTGCTGGAGTGAATAGTGCTACAGTGAACAAGGGGGCACAGTTATCTCTTTGAGATAGTGATTTTGTTTCTTTTGGATATATACTCAGATATGGGATTCCTGGGTCACACAGTAGCCCTAGTTTTAAGTTTTAAGCCCTAGTTTTAAGTATGAATGTCCATACTGTTTCTTATAGAGGCTGCACCAATTTATACTACCACCAACAGTACACAAATGTTCTCTTTCCTCCACATCCAATACTTACTTCTAGTCTTTTTTATAATAGCCATTCTAACAAGGGTGAGGTGATATCTCATTGTGGTTTTGATTTACATTTGCCTAATGATTAGTGATATTGAACGCCTTTTAATATATCTGTTGGTCATTTCTGTGCCTTCTTTGGAAAAATGTCTATTCAGATCCTCTGCCCATTTTAAAAGCAGATTTTTGTTGTTGTTGTTATTGAATTGTATGAATTTCTCATAGACATTGGGTATTAACCCCTTTAATCAGATGGATGGTTTGCAAGTATTTTCTTCTATCCCATAGGTTGCCTTTTCATTTTGTGATTGCTTCTTTTGCTCTGCAGAAGCTTTTCTTGATTTTTCTTGATTTTCAAGAACCAGTTCTTGATTTTTGCTCTTCTTGCTTGTGCTTTTGGTGTCATATCCACGGAATTGTCTCTAAAATCAATGTCAAAGAGCTTTTTCCTACCTTTTCTTCTAGTAATTTTATAGTTTCAGGTCTTACATCTTCAATGCGTTATTCTGTGAGTGGTGTAATCCAAGGGTCAAATTTCATTCTTTTCTATGTGAATATCCAGTTTTCTTAACACTGTTTATTGAAGAGACTGTCCTTTCCACACTGGATGATCTTGGCTGCCTTGACAAATACTAGCTGATCATATATACATGGGATTTTTTTCTTGGCTCCTGATTCCATTTCATTGGCCTATGTATTTGTTCTGTGCCAGTACCATACTGTTTTGATACCTGTAGCTTTATAGTCAAGTTTGAAATCAGGAATTGTGATGCTTTTCATTTTGTTCTTCTTTCTCAGAATTCCTTTGTCTAATTTGGTCTTTTGTGGTTCCATGTGAATTTTAAGATTGTTTTTCTTTGTGAAAAATACCATTGGAATTTTGATTAGGATTGCGTTGACTGTATGTATGGTTTTTGTCTATCAACATTTTAACAATATTAAATCTTCTGATCCTTGAACACAGATACCTTTTCATTTATTTGTGTCTTCTTCAATTTATTTCATCAGTGTCTCTCAATTTTCAGTGTACAGATTTTTTACCTTCTTGGTTAAATTTATTCCTAAGTATTTTATTATGTTTGATGCTATTGTAAAGGGGATTGTTTTCTTTATTTCCTTTTCAGATATTTTATTGTTAGTATGTGGTAATGCAGTTTAGCTTTGTGTATTGTATCAATATCCTGCAGATTTACTGAATTTGTTGATTAATTCTAACAGTTATTTTCGTGGAGTATTTAGGATTTTCTGTGTATAAGATCATCTCATCTGCAAATAGTTTTACATCTTTCTTTCTGATGTGGATGCCTTGCATTTCTTTTCCTTGTCTAGTTGCTTTGGCTCAGACCTCCAGTACTATGTTGAATAGGAGTGGTTAGTGTGGGCACCCTTGTCTTTTTCCTGATCTTAGTAGGAAAGCTTTCAAACTTTCACTGTTGAGGATTATGTTGGCTATGGGTTTGTGATATATGGCCTTTATTATGTTGTGGTACTTTCTTTTTATACCATTTTTTTAAGGTTTTTTTAAATCATGAAAGGTTGTTGAATTTTGTCAAATGCTTTTCCTGAATCTATTGAGATGCTCATAACATTTTAATCTTTCATTCCATGAATATGATATATCATATTTATTGATTTTTATGAAAACCATCCTTGCATCTCAGAGATAAATTCTTGCTCATGATGTATGATCTTTTTAATATACTATTGAATTTGGTTTGATAGTATTTTTTGAGATTTTTTGCATCTATGTTTATCAGAGATATTGGCCCATAGTTTCCTTTTCTTGTATTCTTATCTGGCTTTGGTATCAGGGTAATGCTAGCCTTGTAAAATGAGTTTGGGGGTATTGTGTTGGAGCCCCTGGGTAGGCAGGTCTTGCATCTGGACTAGAGAGTGGGGAGGCTTGATGTTTCGGTATATGGGGACAAGTCTGGAGCCTGCTGTCACTAGTGTGGGCCTGGTGTTTGAGTCCATGGTGGTGGGCCTGGCACCTGGGTCTGCATGGGCAGGCTTACATGGTGGGTCAACAGGTATCAGGGACCACAGTGTGGGCTCAGCACCTGGGACCCTGGGAGGTTGTCTGATCCTTGGACAGGCCAGGAGCTTGGTTTTCCAGGAACTGGCCTGGTGGTTGAGTCTATGGGGTCCTCTGGTGGTGGGGCAGATCAGGAGTCTGGGTCCAGGGGGTATGGCTTGGCTGGGGCCTGGGGCTTTAGTGGTGAACCTGGCTCTGGGTCCATCTGGAAGGTTGGGTTTGTGGGTACCCACCTGGAGTCTGGGTTTGCAGGAGCTCATTGGAAGCCTGGGGCCACAGGAACTGCCTGGGCCATGAATGCTGGCCAGTACTGGGATGTGCTGGGGGCCTGGGTTTGATGGAGAACACTGGGAGCCTCTTTGGATCACAGGAATTGGCTTGGTGCTGGGTTGGGCTATGCTGAGGTCTTGAGAATGAGTACCCACTTCACTTTCCTCTCCTAGAGGAAGGCTGTTTCTCTCTGAGCGGGGCTGCCTGACTTGGGGGAAAGAGATGGAGGTGATTTGAATCTGTTTTTTTACCCTCCTCAATTCATCTTCTCTTATTTCCGTACTTCATCTAAGTGCTATAATTCCTCACCTGAAATCCTTAGATCTTGTGAAGGTATATTTGTGTGAAGATAATGGTTCCAGTTGATATTTCTGGGAGGGGACAGGTATTAGAAATGCCTGTACTAACATTTTGTTGATGTTCCCTCAGGTGATTTAATTTAAATGGTGGGGAAATCCAATTGCATTAATGAGAAAATCTGAACAAGAAAAGAAAACCACAGACCTGTATCCCTGATAAATATATAGTTGTTCCAGTCGTGAGAACATGTACACAGAAACCTTAAAGCAAGAAGAAAGAGAAAACGAAGCCCTAGAACGCTTCTGAGACTTAGGCTAGACGAGGACCATTTCAGATGAACGCAATTATTGGTTTGATACTAAGGCTGCCGGTAAAGGGATTTGTTCTCAACAAGTTAAACAATGCCTGTGCATGTTGCTGTTGTTTAGTTGCTAAGCCATGTCCAACTCTTTGCAACCCCATGAACTGTAGCATGTCAGGCTTCCCTATCCTTCATTATCTCCAGGAGTTTGCTCAGACTCATGTCAGTTGAATTGATGATGCCATCCAACCATTTCATCCTCTGCCGTCCCCTTCTCCTCCTGCCTGAAGTCTTTCCCAGCATCAGGGTCTTTTCCAATGAGTCAGCTTTTCGCATCAGGTGGCCAAAGTATTGGAGCTTCAACTTCAGCAGCAGTCCTTCCAATGAATATTCAGAGTTGATTTCCTTTAGGATTGACTGGTGTGATCTCCTTGCAGTCAAAGGGACTCTCACGAGTCTTCTCCAGCACCAGTTTGAAAGCATCAGTTCTTCAGCACTCAGCCTTCTTTATGGTCCAAGTCTCACATCCATTCATGGCTACTAGAGAGACCATTGTTTTGACTATATGGACCTTTGTCAGCAAAGTGATATCTCTGCTTTTTAATGCCTGTGTATACCATGATTTGGAGAAGGCAATAGCAACCCATTCCAGTACTCTTGCCTAGAAAATCCTATGGACGGAGGAGCCTGGTGGGCTGCAGTCTATGGGGTCACTAAGGGTCGGACACGACTGAGTGACTTCACTTTTACTTTTCACTTTCATGCCATGGAGAAGGAAATGGCAACCCACTCCAGTGTTCTTGCCTGGAGAATCCCAGAGACGGGGGAGCCTGGTGGGCTGCCGTCTATCGGATCGCACAAAGTTGGACACAACTGAAGTGACTTAGCAGCAACAGCAGCATGCCATGATTTAAAAACAAAGCAAAATTCACCCCCCTCTTGATGCAGAAGTACAATATTATACATTTCTAAGCTGTCCCCATATCCCTGAAGCTGCACCCAGTAGCCGTGCTGGCTGATCTGATGACAACATATTTCTTTAAGTGCCCAGATTTTGTATGTTGCAAAGAGCGCAGGAGATCTCCCGTTCAGCCTCAACATTTTGCAGATGTGAAAATTGAAGCCCACAGAGATAACTGACTCATGTAAAGTTGTGTGGCTTCTCTGCAGCCAGCGATCTCTTAGATTGGCTGTAAAGTTTTCCTTTGCTGTGTTTATGGGACACATAGTCTAATCAATGTATGTATATAGATATTGTTACTAGTGTAGACAGGAAGGGGGAATACAGGCTTGAACTGAACTCTAGTTTTATGGCAGTTTTGTTATTCTGCCAGTAAATTGCAAAAACCCATTCACTTTGCTCAGGTTGCCTAGTCAATCGCTTTGGAAAAGCCAGCCCAGCTACCAGCTCTCCAAGGTAAATCACAAAAAGACATTAGGACTCAGCCTAAGGAACAAACAGACCCCTACAGAGTTTGAACTGCCACAGCTTTTCTGAATATATCCTTTAGACTAGATTCTGGGTCATAGCCTGGTTTTGCAGTTTGAGGAGGGGAATCTCTCTCCCTGTTACAGTCTCTCCCTCTTTCCCATGCTGGCTTCTTTTCCTAAGCCCTGGTGAACCACTTTGCATCTCTTCTTTAAGCATCAGCCAGGCTTATAAGTAAGCTTGGGATGGGGGGTGCAGGGTTCAGCTTCAGCAGCCCCCATGTTGGTCTGTGCAGCCCATATCTGTTGCAGGCTTTGCCTTTGAGACCTTTCTGAGGCTGTTTAAGCTGAGACCATAGGATGTGGTGAGATTTATAGATGTGCCTTCTGGCCCCATTTTAGTGGCAGTCAGTTCAGTGACATGTTCAGTATAAAAAGGGTGCAAAATGCAGTGAGTCACCCCCTGTGGGTCCACCCCGTCAGAACAGGGTCTCTTCACTCACAGTGTCCACAGCATGGCACCCTTAGCAGGGAGAGCAGTGAGAGGGGGTCTCCATCTGATGGTGGATCCTAGTGCCTTGAGATCCAAGAGACAAGCCTGAAGGGCCAATCTCACAGCAAAGTCCAGAAGAGAAGATTTCAGTCAGAGAGAAGGCAGTGTCCCCAAAGCTTTACCTTCCTCAGTGCACCTCAAAATGATGGCTCATTATCAGGGACGTTTAGACGTCAGGAACATCTCCCAGGTTGGGGGAGGGCCTGAGTGATCCCTGGCTTTGTACCAGCACGCTTACATGCAGCAACCACTCCCTCCTTGGTTGAAACTCATGTCACTATGTGCCAGATTCTGCTTTACACATTTGAATGATATAAAAATCACTGAATCCCTAAAACAACACAGTATTCCCTGGTTTGCAAAGAATGAGGCTGAATCACCAAAAGGTAAAGTTCACTCACCTAGGAAGTGGCCAAACCAGGCAAGCTGGCTCCGAAACTAAGTCCTAACTGCTCTGCTCTGGTGTCCCACGATGGACCTTGTTAGCTTCCTCCTTCCACCTTCTAGCATTCTCCTTACATTCTAGCCATTCCACGGTCACAAGAACCACTGACACTCTTCCACCCCTGTGCCTTTGTTCAGCTTCTTGACCTTGGATATTCCTGGCCTTCTCCCTGTTTGTTAAAACCTACAAATCACCCAAGGCCAGGCCCATATGCTGTCTCTTCCATGAAGCCTACCTTCTCCTTCTAGCTGTAATAATTTCTTCACCTCTGTGCTTAAGGAACACTTTTATTAGACAGTCTTGTCCTGTTACCGTCATGACAACCATCACTTTGTAATCCCTCATCTGTCTATCTTTCTGTCATCCATCTATCCACCCATCGTCTATCTATTCATTGATCATCCATCAATCTTCTATTATCCATCTATCTATCTTTTGTTGTTTAGTTGCTCAGTTGTGTCCAACTCTTTGTGACCCCATGGACTGCAGCACACCAGGATTCCCTGTCCTTCACTTCTATCTGTCGTTATCATTCAACTCTAATTTATCATCTGTTGCTCAGGTGTCTCCCTGTCCTAGTTGGAAAAGGAAAGACATCCTGCTTATTTTTTTCTTTTTTTCTAAAAAATTCTTTTCCACTATGGCTTATTACAGAATATTGACTATATTGCTTTGTTTATTGAATATACATGCTTTGTTTATCTATTCTATATATATTTGGCTTATTTTTTCTAATCACTGGATACCCAACATCTATAAGAGAGCTTGGATTCAAATATTCATTGAATGAATGAGTTAATAAGTGAACAGATATTTGTACCATTCCTTTAGTTGCTATCACATTCTGCCGTATGTTTTAGTTTTCTTTATGAAGTATTTCTCTGCCAAACTTGGTCATAAACCTCTAAGGCTTAGAGCATGGACAGCATCTGATTCATCCCAGCCTCTATCCCACACCTAATCCAGTGTGCCTAGCACATGGGAAGTACTCCTCAGTGGATATTTGTTACTTGAATTGCAGGGGCCTCCTGACACTTTCAGCCATCACACTGCCATTTATTTGAATATTTCAAACAAGTGTTTCAAAATGCATCTTTTTTCTCCCTTGTAGGAGCCTTGGTACCATGGCAACGAAATTGGTTTGACTTGGAAGTATGTCTTAAGAGCTGAAGGCTTGTTCTTCTACCTGCTGCTATAAAAACCATGCAGTGAGACACTTTCCAAAAAGAGCTTTTGTTTCCATCTGAACAGATTTGAGTAGGTAGAGCCCTTCACACTGCACCCTCTGACATGGTTTCCACCTGGTTTTCCCCATCTCCGCTTCTCACCCCATTACTGATGAGTTATTTTGAGGCCTGTAATCATGATGTCAGAAAATCAACAGTGGTCATCCCCTTGGTGCTCTCATTGGCTCGGGACACTGAAGTCCAGACCTCCCATGCCAGATGTGCTGAGAAAGGCGGCTGGCAAGCCGTGCTGCTTGCAGAATGGACACAGCTGGCCGTGAAGAGTGCTGACTCTCAGTTCTTGGCCAGGTTTCTCATCTTTCATGTAGGTAATCACTGTTGTGGCCCCAGTGTAAAATAAACTTTTTGAAGTGGTGATATATACCCAGTTTTCCATTTTCCAGCTGGGCATTTTATGGGAATTGTTGTGCCAGGATGCTGGCATCTTTGGTGCAAGACAAGCAAGGCTGGAGCCAGGATGGAGCAAGTCAAGTAACGTGAGTCAGGTAAAGCATCAAGAGGAGCCAGAGGCAAAACAGGACCCAAGGCAAAGTCAACTTTAAGGCCACTTTAGACAGGCAGGGAAAACACACGTATACACCGGAAATGAAAATAACTGCAGAAGCAGCTGTTAAGAGGCAGGTGCTACTTCCCACTGTCTACCACCTGCATTTCAGGGAGATTCAGACCCTAGAATATAAACGCCAGGAGACAAGAGTTTGGGTCTAGTTTATATCCTACTTTATCCCCACCTCCAAGAATAGTTCCTGACACAGAAAGGGTGCTCAGTATATATTTGGTTAATGAATAAATGAACTGAAGGCAGATTTTTAAAATTTAATATTTATAGCATATTTAGCAAAAGCATTCACCCACTGCATCCCATGTGATCCTGTAACAACTCTTTGAGGGAATATATTATCCTGTTTTATGAATGAGGAAGCAGGCAGTGGATAAAGGGACTAAACAGTGCGGTCACTCAGCTGGAAAGTGGCATCTCAGGGCCTCAACCCCAAGCTCCTTCTGCACTTGGAGTCAATCACCCCTCAGCAGACAAGCCAACAGGGATGGGGAGCTGGGAGCCAGGAACAGACTGACATCTGACAAGAGACCTCATGTCTGTTTTCTGGGAGTCAGGGGCTGGTCCTTCCAGTGGGCAGTGCAAGACTGGAGACACAGCAGCTCTTGATGCTTTGCAGGCTGTGGTGAGCGTGGCCAGGTTCTACAAACAGTGCGTCCAGGGCCGGCTGTGAGGTGGGGGGTTGGCAGAGGGCCAGTGGCCTAAGCCAGCAGTGATGCTGCTCTGCTGAGCCCTCCCGAGCATCAGCCAGTTTATTTATGGGGTGTTTCTGCCAAGATGCTGAGGCCTGGAGGGCTCTGATACTCACCCTGGCTAACGAGCCTTTTGCCTTCCTGCTGCTGCTGCTGCATGGATGAGAGCTGATACCTGTGGATGCCTGGCTTGCCAGGTCCTGTGCTAACTGCTCCACATGGGGCCCTTACGGCAATGCCATGGAGGAGGCACCAGCGCTGTTCTCAGTCTGTAGACCAGGAGACTCGGGCTTTGATGGTGTCCTTGCCTGGCTCTTGAAGCTTTGCCATCTCTTTACTGTATGAATCTGCCTGCAGTGCAGGAGACCTGAGTTCAATCCCCCGGTTGGAAAGATCCCCTGGAAAAGGGAATGGCAACCTGCTCCAGTATTCTTGCCTGAAGAATTCCATGGACAGAGGAGCCTGGCAGGCTATAGTCCATAGGGTTGCAGAGTCAGACATGACTGAGTGACTACGCTTTCATATTTTGATCACTATACAGTGTCTAAACAGCTTGCAGGTCCTCTCCTCTTGTGAAGAACCTGGCCTTTCACCATGTGTCTCCTGCTTCACCTGGACCACTGGCTGACCCTTGTTCTCTCCTCTTCCTTGATCTGCCTTTGCTGGCCTCCCACCTGCAAGACCCTCTCGTTTTTGTCTCTCCTTGTGATTTAAAGCTCCACTCAAGTTTCAGCTCCTCATTGGCCTTCCTGACTATTCCAATCTGGGTTAAACTCTGCCTTCTTCAAAATCATGAGTCCTTTAAGTTAGTACACGACGATAGATATCCTTACATTGCTCATGTTTCTGTGTCTATGTTATACGTGAACTGGGTTACATACCCTTTGTAGGCAAGGGCACTGTCCTAGCCTGCTCTGGCTGCCATAACAAAATACATAGACTGGTGGCTTAAAAAAAGACTTTTTGTTTTTTTCTCACAGTTCTGGAGGCCAGAAGATCAGGGTGCCAGCATGGTTGGGGTCTGGTGAGAGCTCTTTTCCTGATTTGCCATGCAATGGCATTTATGGAGTGTTCTCATGTGATGGGCAGGGGACAAAGTAAAAGGGGAGGGACAGAGACAGGAGGAAAGAAAGGAGAGAGGATGGAGGATAACTTACTCTCGCCTGTCTTTCCCTGTAAGGGCACTAATCTCATCATGAGAGCCCCACCCTCATTATCTCATCTAAATCTAATTACTTCCCCCAAAGCCCTACCTCCTAAAACCTTCATATTGGGAGTCAGGGCTTCAACAAGAATTTGATGTCATTTCCAATAGAAAACACTATCTCATACTTCTCAGGTGTGTCTCTGCCTTTGGGCCAATCAATGAGTTTACTGACCTGCTCTATTTTCAGCTAGTTTTCCAGGAATGGTGGATTTTTGGTGTTTGAGTCCTCTCTTTCCTAGTCTCTTTTGGATCCACATCTGCAAATGGCTGATGAGAAGCGTCCTAGTTCATCACTTTCTGTCTTAAGAGTGCATCTCTGTTTTAGACTCCCTACTTGTTTTTGCCTTCTTTATCATCTCTGTATAAACACCAGGAAAGATCCAGATGATTTGAGGTATTTATTCCTAGTTCATCTACCAGATGAGAGACTTTCAACAAATTAAATTTCTTTGAACTTTGTTTCTGTGTCTGTAAAAAATGGACCGAGTAGTATCTATTTTCTAAGTTTGCCACAGGGTCTAACCAAATTAATGAGGCAAAGGGTCTGCTATAGTAACTGATCCACCTATTTTTAGGGAAAATAGTGTTGGGGATACACCACTGAGTGGAATCAATATATTTTTTTGGACATGTGTCAGATATTGACTTAACAACTGCTCTATGCTTTGTTTTTTATTGTCCAGGATAAGTTTTCAGGAGATGACTTGCTTTTTGTATTCTGATGCATTTTAAATTACATATAATCCTAGAAAAAGGCATCATAATGCTTAGTTCTGCTGCAGATCCTCAACAATGAAATTGGATTCCCTTGAATAGGTTCAAGACGATTAAACTGAGGGCTGTTGGAAGCAGCAAATGTGAAAGAGGAAAGGCAGTACATGATCTAATTTGTCTCTCAGTCATCGTGGCTACATGAAGATGCGGTCAGTCCTTGGGGTTTGCATGAAGAGGGTGAGAGGGCACTGTGCTCTTCAGAGCAGTGCAAACCCCCCACCTTTCCCCCACCCACCTCCCATGAGCTTTCAGGGCTACATCATCTCAGAGCACAATCCTTCCTGAAGCGCCCTAATGGCTTAATTTATAAGCAGCTTACATGGAACTGAAAACACAACGTTTCCTTTTAAAATAGCTAAGAGTTCTGACCTTACAACCTTTAAAATACAATATACATCTCCTCAGCCATTTCACGGCACAGGAGTTGGTCCCTACACAGTATCTATTTCTGACTCCCAATACAAGTGTCTAAGGCTTTTCCTCCCAAGAGCTGCCAATATTTCTGATATTTTCTAAAAGTGCAAGACAGATGAAATGGAATTTGAAATCATTTTAAAATATGTTTCAGTAGGAATAGAGAATAAGAGGACAGAAACTATCAAAGATAATTAAAATTCACAGATGATTAAAGAAAATAAATCTAATTTTACATGATGGTATAAACCACCTTCCTCATAAGACCTTAAATCAGGGATTCTGGTAGAAAACAGAGTTTCAGTTGGTATCTTTATTTTCTCTGTCAAATCTCCAATGGAGCAACTAATCAGTAGTGAAATGTTGAAAAGATAGGTAACTAGAGGGAAGAAGATGAGTAACAACAACAACAACAACAAAGAAATCAGAAAAGAAAAAAAAAAGCTCATTTCAGACCCTGGATCCTCAGCATTAGAATAATTGAGTGTTGACTGTGGCTGCCTTCCTAACTGACTGATGTGGGACTGATTCTAGACTCATCCCTCATTTAGTCAGTGGCTAAACGTCACTCACATATATACCCCCCACCCCCCACCCCCACCCACCCAATCTCATTCTTTCTCTGTCTTGCTCAGTGCCATCTCTGCCTTCTTTGCTTCGAGCAGCCCAAGCAGAGGGAAGTAAAAAATATCCATACTCAGTGGCATCAAGAAAGGTGCCAGTTTCTCAACATAGCAGATAAAATGTATTTCTTTGGGACAGTTTGAAGTCATAAATGGTGGCCTGAAATGAATCTCACTGGGGTTTAAAAAAACCAACAGCAAATCTGTGTTTTGAATGGCAATGAAGTAATGTTATAATTGAAAGCAGGTGTGCAGTATATTGCACTGAACATTCAACAAGCAGAAATGTAATCGTGGTAGCATGTGTTTGGGGCATTTTGGATGCCCCCCAAAGCCCCCCAGGACATTCAGCAGCTGCAGTCTGCTGCTACACAGCCTTGGCCTTCCGTGGGTTATAGCCAGCCTAAATCAGAGCTTCAAGTTCATGCCTCTTGACTCTAAACCAAAGAAGTGCTATTATTTATTTTTAAAAGCTTTTTTGAGTACTTGTTATAATCATCACATTATTAAAAGCATAGCTATCATTTTTTTATTCAAGTAAGATATTTTATTAAATATGTCAAAAGAAAATAGTGTCTAGTGGGGAGGATCCAGCCTTTGGAGTCAGAGTTGGGTTTTAATCCTGGGCTCTATGAATATGGGTAAGTTGAAAAATTTCTTTGAGTTTTTGTTTTCTTAACTATAAAATGGGGATAATACCTACTTTAAGGGGTTGACCTATTTTTAAGTGAGATAAGGCACAGACTGAATGTGTGTCTTCCTCAAGAATTCATATATTGAAAACTCACCCCACGGTGATAGCATTAGAAGGTGGGGGTCTTTGGGAGGTAATCAGATCATGCAGGTGGGGCCATCACAAATGGGGTTAGTGCCCTTATAAAGGAGATCCTAGGACATTTCCTTACTCCTTCCACCATGTGAGGTTCTGTGTATGAATCAGGAAGGAAGCTCTCACCAGATGCCAAACCTTGATCTTGAACTTTCCAACCTCCAGAACTGTGAGAAGTAAATTTCCTCTGTTTACAAGCCGCCCAGTCCGTGGTATTCTATTACAGCAATCCAAATGGACTAAGACGGTAAACAAAGCATTTAGAACACCACTTGACCCATGGTAAACACTCAAGAAAGGGCAGTGACTGTTACTGCTGTTGCTATTGCTATTGTCCTCCCTGCTCTGCGGATGGAAGAGAGGTTGATTCTGTAGCTGGTAATAGAGTCTAGCCACCTGGACTGAGAGATGAAGAGTAGAGATAAGGAAAGAAGTCGTCATAGTCCTCAAAGAACCTTAAAACTCCTAAAAGGAGGGAAACCCAGCTCCATCAAATTCAAGAGAGATTGAAAGGAGAAGGGCAGAGTTCTGAATGAGGCCAGTTAGGGAAGTTTCAAGGCTCCAAACTTGAACATGGGAGTCGTGTTGTGAACCCCTCTTTAAATCCACCACAGTGAGATCAACAGTGGTAGAAAACTGCCACACATGGGGGTAAGAGAGGGAGCCCAGATTTGAGGCAAACATTTTTTATTGAAATAAAATCTTCATACCACAGTAAAATGGAAGGAGCTCGCATGTAAAGTTTGAATTTTGGAGATTGCATCCAACTCTATAATCCCGGTTCTGATTAGGACATAGAACTTTTCTGTCAACACAGAAAGATCGTTTTTTCCACTTTTCAAGGAACTTCCTCCTCATTCTAGAGACAGCCACTTTCTAATTTCTAGTACTGTAGTTTTACCTGAGTTGGTATTTTATCCGAGTGGAATCATCACACTATATGTACATTTTCCTTTTTGGCTGCACCACACAGCATGTGGAATCTTAGTTCCCCAGACTGAATCTGAGTGCCCAGCATTGGAAGCCCAGAGTCTTAACCACTGGACCACCAGGGAAGTCCCCCATATATACTTGAGAGCCCTTCAAAGTTGTCCCAAATTGCGACAAAGGGACAGGTCTGTTTTGTTCTCAGTTATTGGATAAAAGCTGTCTCTGGGGACAGAATCTAACTCTAGTGAGGTAGATCCTTTTTGCAGAAGAAGGTATCTGGAAAGTAACTCAGCTGTGAACCACAAGAGCCAAACACTTGCAGCTAGGGGAATGAGGGTTTTGGTCTAAGAGGGGGCGCCTAGGTAGCTCACCACAGCATCCACTGCACCGATCTAAGAAATTCTCTCCTACCGCAACGTCATGCTTTCTTTTTTCCTCTGAAAGTTTCATAGTTCTTTTGCATTGTCTATGACTCATCTCAAATTTATTTTTGTGCATAAGCGAGTTAGGAATTGAAGTATTTTTTCTTTCTTTTTTTTTTTTTAAAGACAGATATCCAGTTGTTCCAGCACCAATTGTTGAAAAGACTTCCCTTTCCCTATTGAATTTCTTGATGCCTTTGTTGAAATCAATTGACCACATGTGTGGGTCTATTTTTGGACTCTCTATTCTGTTTCATTGATCTATTTATCCTTATATGAGGCAGTGTTTGAAAGAAATCTGGCAGAAACGGCATAACCCTTTTTGATCAGGAAGGTAATTTAGTAGCTTAGGGAAGCAAGGAAAACAGGATAGTTTATGCAGACTCACTAAGGCAGATTATACAATAATGGCCCCCCATAATTAAAACCTGAAGTAAATTGCATGGTATGTGCTCAGAATTGATGAGGCCATGCCATGGTTATAAACCAATCTTGAAATCTTAGTGGCTCACTCTTACAGAAGTCTCTTTCCTGCTCACATCACACCTGGTGTGAGCTGAGTGACTCTCCTGGGTACCTCTTCTCCAAGTGATGACTGGGGACACTCCAGCTGCCTCCATCTTAGAACTATGCCGTTTGAAACTTAAGCATTCCACGGTGCCATGGACAGGGAAGAGAGAGCTGAAGGTCCACGTGGGACATTTTTAATTGTGTGCCCTAGGTGTGCTCACACCATTTCTGTTGGTATTTAACTGCTCCGTACCCAGTCACATGACACAAGGAAGACTGGGAAACAGTCTTTATTAAACACGAGAATCGTCTCTGCCGCAGGTGAGCCTGTGCAGTGAAGACACGGGCCTTTCCTTGTGGGAAGCTTTTTAGTAGAGCTGTTAAATTCCTGAGATCTATGGCTAGATTTTCCCAGGTTCAATCCTGTTTCTTCCCCCTTACTACATGGGTGACCTTGAGCATGTCACATACATTTCCTGATACCCCAGATTCTTTGTCTGTAGAATGCAATGGATAATAATACTAAAGTAGTTGTGGTGAGAATTTAAAGAATTAGTGTACATATAACCCTTAGCATAGGCTTGGCATACAGTAAGTATTAATATTTAATGACATTGTAGTTATTATTATGTGCATTCATAGAAAGTTGCAGGCATTACTTGAAAGGGTTCAGATCCCTAGGAGCCAGTCAGCCTAGCTTCCACCCGTCTATTCAGTGTTTTGTTCCACAAATCCTGGGAACTCTTGGAGGGACTGCAAGGACTGAAACAGCTCTGTGCTCCGCTGCCTGTTTCTGAGCCTCACACTGCTTTCTGTTTTCAATTAAAGACATTTAAAAAAAATTCAGGTACAGCTGGCTTACAATATTATGTTTCAAGTGTATAGCAAAGTGATTCAGATATATGTGTGTGTAGTATATATATATATATAATTATAATTTTTTTGATTATTTTTCATTATATGTTATTATAAGATATTGAATACAGTTCCCTGTGTTATGCAGTAAATCCGTATCTGTTTTATGTATAGCGAGCTTTGCTACACTGCTTTAAACTTACAGGTGTTGTTTCCTGGGATAATGTTAAGGGCTCAAAGGCCATACATAGCAGAATTTTAAAAGAATGTTTAGTTCCAAGCATCTTGGATTGTAAGTATTTTGAAGCTTTCTCATCATCTTTGATAGAGGATAATGTGGTCAGTGATAAGCTGATTTGCAATGACAGCCAGTGAAACCCAAGTTGTTTAAATGAGAAGCAGATGAGGAGAGAGGACCTAGTGTCTTTTTATGGAGCAAACTAGAAAGGTGTACTCAGTATTTGTTTGGCTTATCACAAGTTAGTTTTAGGACAGAGGGTAGATTGAAAATATGTTTTATTATTATGATTAATCAGAGTTAAAGTCTTGTCTGTGTTACTACAAAGGTTCCCTTTTCTTCCTTCTAAATAAAACTGGATAAATTACTTCACCCCGCTGAGTGTTAATCTCTCCACACCTAAATGGGAAAAAATTGTAGACAGTATTGATAAAAGACAACGGATTCTGATAATCTTCTGATCAGGAAAAAAATTATAATCTTCTGATCAGTAGCAGTCTGGCTACTGCTTGATAATCACATACAACTGGAGAAATGTTGGTGACATTGTGAAACACTATGGTTTCAAGAATTTGAAATGCTGATGATGTAATATTCTGAAATAAGATAAAAATGACACTCGGTTATTGATGACTAGTCATGCAGCTGTTCCTTATAGTTTAGAAGGACTAAAATTGAAGGGTCATGCTGTGGCAGGGGTGGGGGCGGCTGGGGAAGAGTGGACACTAAAGTCTGGTTTGACTTTTTTGTTTATTTGCTTTCAAAAAGTCTTTTGTTATTATTCTGTTAACAAAATGCACTCGACTTTGACTTGGACTGTCGTGCCACCTAGATTTTATCATTGTTTATTTGTTTTTCACTTAATTGGAAGCAAACAATGCAATTAAGTCAACAAGAATAGAACTGAGACTGAGCCATCGAGTTCTGCTTCAGTTCCTAAATTGGTGAGTTCTCTCTCTGTCGATCTTATCTAGAGAGGCTCCTGGTGCCCCAGCCTCAGCAAAGGGACTGACTGGAGTCTGCTCTTGGAGGCAGGAGATAGAACTCTGTATGGGGGATTCTTAAACAAGTCCCTATTGCTTGCTCCAGGGAAATCCTTCCAACTTTTTATTTTAAGGTGTTTTCTGTCAGGGAACATTTGTCTTTGAGTGACTTCTAAAGTTCCGTTAGCCATGGGAAGGCTGAACTAGAAATGGCTTTGTGATTAACTACCAGGGTGATAAGCACTCTAGTATTCTCTAGCGAGAGGGCTAAAGATAGCAAATTCCACATGCTGTACTTATTATCAGAATGCCAGGGAGACAACTCACATTACTTGGGCTTCATTCATCTTACATGGTGTAGCCAGTTGTGTATTTACACGTTGTCAAGCCGAACCCCTTGGAGTGTTCTGCAGCTGGTACAGGCTGTATGGTATTCCTCTGCCATGTAGGACATTCCTTTGTAGCCCATGAAGCAACACATGTCCCCTTAAGCCTAGTCTTATGGAGATCCAAAATTGTCCTTAGCCTGCAAATCTATCTCTAGTTCTGTTGTTCTCAGTTAGCATCATAGCAGTGAAACCTTGATAACCAGCTATTTAACAGAGATGGTATTTTTAGGAAGCAGTGGCTTATTCATGGTTTATCAAATCTATGCTATTCACCCACGAATTTAAATCTTAGGATGTAGGTCTGGGTCTTTATCACCTTATAAAGATCAGTTATCTCCTAAATTGTTTCCAGCTTCCTATTTTTTTTCCTGCCTTCAGTTGATCAGAACAAACTCCTTAAGCCTCTTAAGCCTTGAAAGTGTCCCCCATACACAGAAAACACAAAGGCTTTCTGTTGCCCAAATGAAGAAGTCCCACTTCCGTAGCTCTGTCATCCGGCTCCACCAGATTTCTAACCTTTTCCTATTAATCTTAGAATGTTGGAGAGAAAAAGGATTTTCTAAGATTCCAATCTTAGAAATGCCCAGCACCCATACAGAAGGGAAGCTTTGCTCAAGGTTACAGTGGGAATTAGCAGCAGCACCCCTGGAATGGATGCTCTGTGAGGTCACAGCAGTATTTTGCTTATTGCTGACACCGGTGCCCAGAGAGCCAAAGATTCAATAAATGTTTATTGAATTAATTCATGAAGGAGCCAGCCCTACACCGCCAGTCATCAAAATCTGAGCTCAGCTGTCTTCCTGTCTCCCTCTCTTCTCGGCAAACCCCACCCTATTACTCGTCCAGGTGTCTGCGTAGGGCATACTCCCTACTGTGATGGCTTCTCTCAGTCTAATTCTTCCTTCAAGACTCAATTCAGTCCTGAGATGAAAGTGAAAGTAGCTTAGTCATGTCCAACTCCTTGGAACCCCATGGACTGCAGCCCAGTAGGCTTCTCTGTCCATGGAATTCTCCAGGTGGAAATAGAGGAGTGGATAGCTGTTCCCTCTTCCAGGGGATCTTCCCAACCCAGGGATCAAACTCAGGCCTCCTGCATTGCAGGCAGATTCTTTACTCTCTGAGCCACCAGGCCAGTTCTGTCCTACCACCACTCAAAATCATTCTTGATGGCTCCAGATCTCACCTCCTCTCACTCAGTGGGCCTCCTGTGGTATCTGCGCTATTCATGCTCACTAAGCCCAGGCTGCCGTGCGTGGTGCATTGATCCCGGTCACCTAGGGGCACCTTCACCTCCTCACCCATGTCAGCATCTTCTGCTTTGCAGGAAATCTGTTCGTGGGTAGTGAGTGCGGCAGTGTCACTGCATATGATGGGTTTCATTCAGGCTGTTATACGCCTCACTCCATCTTCTTTTCAAGTATCTATTATCTCACCTACCTACATGTCTGTCTGCACCCATCTCATGTCTTGGGTGTGCCGGGATAATGGTAGGTATAACAGTTGTTTCCAGAATGCATGGAGCAGAGTGTAGCACAGGAATCCACGGAGTTCAGATAAAGAAGGAAGGACACCACAATTAAAATCTGAGCACTTTTAGAAGAGGAGTGGAAGTTGGCCAGACAGAGAAGGGCAGAGAGGACAATACAGGCAGCTGTAACCTAGAAGCACAGAGCTTGGGGAACTGCATGTAGTGTGATGTGGCCAAGGAAAGACTGTGCACGCATGGGGAAGTGGAGGAGATGAAACAAAGGGTGTCGGCAGCGGCCAGACGCTAACGAACTTGTCTGCAGAAGGGTTTCAGCTTGACTCCGCACTCGTTGTCATTTTGTCTCTGAGAGTACAAGACTGGGAAAACGACATAAATCCTCACAGAGGGGTGCTAGTTAAAAATTATGGTTTATACTTGGAAATGAATACCATTCAGGAGGATAAAGTACATCTGTATCTGTTCATATGAGAGACTCTGCAACTTAAAATGGGTAAAAACCATTTATGTAAAATTACAAATATCCATGTATCAGTTCAGTTCAGTTCAGTCGCTCAGTTGTGTCCGACTCTTTGCGACCCCATGAATCACAAGCACGCCAGGCCTCCCTGTCCATCACCAACTCCCGGAGTTCACTCAGACTCACGTCCATCGAGTCAGTGATGCCATCCAGCCATCTCATCCTGGGTCGTCCCCTTCTCCTCCTGCCTCCAATCCCTCCCAGCATCAGAGTCTTTTCCAGTGAGTCAACTCTTCGCATGAGGTGGCCAAAGTACTGGAGTTTCAGCTTTAGCATCAGTCCTTCCAAAGAAATCCCAGGGCTGATCTCCTTCAGAATGGACTGGTTGGATCTCCTTGCAGTCCAAGGGACTCTCAAGAGTCTTTTCCAACACCACAGTTCAAAAGCATCAATTCTTTGGTGCTCAGCCTTCTTCACAGTCCAACTCTCACATCCATACATGACCACAGGAAAAACCATAGCCTTGACTAGACGGACCTTAGTCGGCAAAGTAATGTCTCTGCTTTTGAATATAATATCTAGGTAGGTCATAACTTTTCTTCCAAAGATATCACAGAAAAAACTGTGATATCTGAGAAACTACTAATAGTAGACTTTCTCAGGGTCTGAGATGAGTGAAAAATTGACATTTCATTGTCCATCCTTTAGTAATATCCAATACCTCATTCTCCTGATGCGAAGAGCCGACTCATTGGAAAAGACTCTAATGCTGGGAAAGATTGAGGGCAGGAGAAGAAGGGCACAACAGAGGATGAGATGGTTGGATGGCAACTCTGACTCAATGGACACGAGTTTGGGCAGACTCTGAGAGATACTGGAGGATTGGGAAGCCTGGCATGCTGCAGTCCATGGGGATTGCAAAGAGTCGGATATGTCTGAGCGACTGAACAACATTAAAAAACTCAAAACTGTATCTGTATCACCTTGACTAAAAGAAAATCCTTACTTAAAACATGAGCAGTTCTTTATACCTAGGGTCACTTGGCATCCTGAGAGATTTTAAATAAGGAAGTGATGTGATAAGATTTCCTAAAGATGGTAAGCCAGCACTGAAGAAGGCGACGGAGAATGCTGACAAAGGCAGGAGACCACGTGGTGGGCTGAGACTCCTGCAGGAATCCCAGGCAGTGCTGAGAGGCAGCAGCGGAAGTTAAGGTCAAGTGCGATGGAAGAGTGAAGGATGAGCATGCAAGAGCTCTAGGACAGGCATATGAGGAGCAGGGAGGAGGGCAGCATGACTACCACGTTTGTATTGTAGCAACTGGCTACCTAGTGTTGCTGCCACTGGAGAGGGAACATGGGAAAAAGAATTTTTATTTTAATGCATGCAGTTTTTAGATAGGTCACATTTGAGGTGCTTCTGTTAGGCAGTGGGTATTCTTTAACTAGGAGGACTGGTGGTCCTTGTTGGTATCTTCCAAGAATTGCCTTACAGATTTCACACTAATAACATAAATGGACACCCACCATTTTCATGGCATCCACAGCACCTGAGTCTCACCTTTCAAACCACAGGGGTCCAGTTAGTCTTTAGTTAGTAGGACCAAGAAAGCAGAAAAACCGAAGCAGCTCTGGCCCTGTGTCCTCTGCCCCTGTTTGATAGGGAGGAAGTTCTGTCTCCTTGATCTCGAATATAAGACCCATCCCCCCCACCTCCCGAGAATCTTGCTGTTTGTGATACAGTGTGATACCAGGGTTTGAACCCAGACTAAAGAAAGATGGTTTGACTGCTTACGCTTTTTAAATTTTCAGGGCCCAGCAGTCTAGTTTGCGTGCTTCTCTAGGTACTTGAAAAGGTAAAATGAAGGAACGTAAGTTTAGTTTACCAACCTATTTATTAAGTTTATTTCATTTACTAAATAATACATTCCAAAGGCAGCAGGGTGGGGGCGTGTCCCTCCAGAATTATCTGGATACTTCCCCTCTGATTGTAATTCAGTTTCCTGGACATAAATTGAGTACTTTGCACTTGTTTTGACTAATGATTTTCCAAAGGTTGATTGGGGGTGGTATGGGATTTCTAGGGCTATCTCATAAGCATTTAAAGCTAAAGGGTAACTACAGAAGGAATAGGAAAATCAGACTGTAATACAGTAGCCTTGATGTTTACCCCTCCAAACCTAGGTGGTCCCCAGAATAGAAAGAAGACTAAACCCCTTCCTAGGAAATTTGACATAAACCAGTTCTTCAGCTTTTTCTTTATTCTCCTACTTTTTTGTCTGTATTAAGAGTTGTTTAATTTCAGCATGTGTACAGCACTTGCCATTTCACTCATGGAAGCGAGATGCTGTGTGATTAGTTAATAAGTGTTTATTGATTACTTCTGGGCCTCTTGGCAGAATTGAATTAGAGCCAGGTGCTACCCCTTTGTACTCATTGGTAATTTTTTTTTTTAGTTTCCTTGTAGAAGACGAAGAAATATATTCTCTTTGCTAACAACAGTGACAATGGAAATTTTCTTTCTTACCTCTGTAAATGCCAAGATACTTAAGTGTGGCTTCCTATTTTTAGCTGAATGATGAGCAGTATGATTCAAGTCATTTTCTTCTGTAGCTGCCTCCAGTAGTTTTTATATATAAAGGAAGGAGACCTGAAGTTAAAAAGTGGCTGCTTCTTCCTACAATAAAAAACAAAAGCAAAACCTGAGAGTTTAAAATCTGAATGACAAAGCCAAATATTCATCCTCTATGTTATCACTGATTTAGGGCAGGAATGCCTTGTCTTGTTAAAAATTTTCATGAAATGTATTGATGCCACTACCCTCCTTCCTTTTCTCCGAAAGTGCCTACTTTTGTAAAACAGAAATAACACTTTTTCAAGAAGAAAGAATGTATGGATTTAAAAGTCTGAAATGTTTATAATTGTTTTAAAATTTCTAGCCAATTTATATAAGTTGGTGGCAATTCATTTTATTCGTAAGCCCTGAAATTCTTTCCCTTCCAGCACCACTCCCTTGTCTGCTTTATATATTCTTAAAAGAAGGTATAAATTAAGGATAGAATGCCTAAGTTCTTCTACTCACTGGCCTTTGATTCCTTGATGCCTTCATTTTATTATAGCTATGACTTATTTCCAAATAATGAAACAAATTTTAAGGTATCAGAGAGTACATTCTCTTGGAGAACAAATGTTTATATGAATGTATAATATTAATATTGATCATTGCTGTTGTTGTTCAGTCACTAAGTCAGGTCTGACTCTTTGCAACCCCATAGACTGCAGCACTCCAGGCTTACGTATCCGTCACTATCTCCCAGAGTTTGCTCAAGTTCATGTCTATTGAGTTGGTGATGCTATCTAACCATCTCATCCTCTGCCACCCTCTTCTGCATTTGCCTTCAGTCTTTCCCAGCATCAGAGTCAGAGTCTTTTCTAAAAAGTAGGGTCTTTGCATCAGGTGGCCAAAGTATTGGAGCTTCAGCATCAGTCCTTCCAATGAATATTTAAGGTTGATTTCCTTTAGGATCGACTGGTTGGTGATCATTGCCATATCCAGAATTCATAAAATTGACATGAACTGGTACACTCAAATCTGTTTGAAACCATGCCAGCATGGGCTGAAATGATAATTACTGAGAAATAATGGGCAGGATGACAGTGCTTCTGCTATAGCTTCCTGTAAGTTGTTGCTTTTAACCATCTTAACCATTTTAAATGCACAGAACAGTATTAAGCATATTCACATATTCACATGATTGTGCAACCATGTCCATAAATTTTTCATCTATCAGAACTGAAATTCTATACCCTTTAAACAACAATTTCCACTTCCCCCTCCCCTAGCCTCTAGTAACCATGATTCTTTATAATTTGGCTGCTCTAGAAACCTTACATAAATGGGGTCATACAGTATTTGTGTTTTGTGACTGGCTTATTTCACTCAAGATTCATGCATGTTGTAGTGTGTGTCAGACCTTGTCTCCCATTTTAAGGTTGAATAGTAGTCCATTTTATGTATATACCGCATTTTGTTTATCCACTGATGGCCAATTGAGTTGCCTTTACTTTCTGGCTATTGTGAATAATGGTACTGTGAACATGAGTGTCAGACAGTTCTTCTAGATTCTGCTTTTGATTCTTTTGCATATAATCACTGGAGTGGGATTGCTAGATCATATGGCAGTCCTGTGTAAAATTTTTTTGAGGAACTAAATACTATTTTGCATTGCAGATGTATCATTGTATATTCCCACTAACAGTGCACAAGGGTTCCAATTTCTTTGCCTCTTCACCCACACTTGTTATTTTCTGTTTTGTTAGTAGTCATTCTGATGGGTATGAAGTATGTATTTGCTTTTTGTTACTTGATGCTTAATTATGAATAATTAAGGACCACCAGATAGTTGAAGAGAGTTTGATAAATGAAAAAGAAAGAAAAATGAATAGAAAAAAATGACCTCACAGAAAATAGAAATTAGTCAAATGGTAAGAGAGCTTTTTTTATGATTTTTCAACAAATTGTGAGTAGATATTGTACCCATAAAACCAGATGCTCTAAAATGAACAAACGCTCAAACAGTTAAAATGTGACTTGATAAATAACAAGGTTCTACTGTATAGCACAAGGGACAATATTCAATATCTTATAATAATATATAATAGAAAAGAATCTGGAAAAGCTGATTCATTGATGCAAATGAATCAATTTGCATATACCAGGAACTGACACGTTACAGACCATATACTTGAAATTTTTAAATGTGGCTATTGAAATTTTAAAAATACTGAAAGCATAGAAGGTAACTTTGATACAGTCTCTTACAAAGTAAAATAAAGAGATAGAGTAATGGAAAAAATAAGTCATGGAGAATAAATATAGAAGGATGAGACAGACAGAACAAACAAAAGAGAAAGAAGAAACTTACCAAGCAAATGTTTAAGATAATTTTTTTAAACTGAAAGACAAGAATGAAAAATTTTTTGAATGTCCAAAACAAATGAATAAAGCATGGTCCAGAGAGAAAACACACAGTTTCAGAAAGTTCTGAATGGAAGTTTTTATGAACTTCTTGAGAAAGAAAATAACAAAATAAACATAAAAACAGGCAAACCACAAGGGAACAAGAATCACAGCAACAAGGGATGTAATTTGTTCATGAGATAAAACTTCAGGTTTTTGAGTGAAAATTTTCAATTGAGATTTGCCTATCCAGCAAAATTATCTGGCAAATGTGAGAGTAGAGTACAGATATTTTCAGATATTCCCTGAGAGGGAGAAAAAACAAAAGAGGAAGGTGAAATTCTGAAAATAATTTCAGCCCAGGAGTGTAATGAAAGAGAGTACCAGGGTAGCAGCTCGGTTGTACTGACTGGTAGCAATTAGTCTTGATTGGAGCAGGAGGAAAGGTTGATTTAGGAAGAAGCTATCAGAGTAGGTGTAGGTGAGGGAAAGACATTCCCATATAATATATCACTCCCTTTGATTCTCTAGATAATATAAGAAAGTGATACAGATAGACATTATAAGAAGGAAAACAAAAGCAACTAGAAACTCAAGGAAAGGTAAAGAACCATCAGTTCAGTTCAGTCGCTCAGTAGTATCTGACTCTTTGCGACCTCATAGACTGCAGCACACCAGGCTTCCCTGTCCATCACCAACTCCTTGAGCTTGCTTAAACTCATGTCCATTGAGTCAGTGATGCCATCCAACCATCTCATCCTCTGTCGTCCCCTTCTCCTCCTGCCTTCAGTCTTAATCAGCATTAGAGTCTTTTCCAGTGAGTCAGTTCTTTGCATCAGGTGGCCAAAGTATTGGAGCTTCAGCATCAGTCCTTCCAATGAATATTCAGGACTGATTTCCTTTAGGATTGACTGGTTTGATCTCCTTGCTGTCCAAGGGACTCTCAAGAGTCTTTTCCAACACCACAGTTCAAAAGCATCAATTCTTTGACACTCAGCTTTGTTTATGGTCCAACTCTCACATCCATACATGACCACTGGAAAAATCATAGCTTTGACTAGACAGACCTTTGTCAGCAAAGTAATGTCTCTGCTTTTTAATATGCTGTCTAGGCTGGTCATAGCTTTTCTTCCAAGGAGCAAGCATCTTTTAATTTCATGGCTGCATTCACCATCTGCAGTGATTTTGGAACCCAGGAAAGTAAAGTCTCTCACCTTTTTGCCATGAAGTAATGGGACTGGATGCCATGATCTTCATTTTTTAAATGCTGAGTTTTATGCCAACTTAATATAACCATATTGTACCATTTAGCTCTCAGAGTGAACAATATTTATGGAGTCATCAGTATATAGATACTGTTTAGCCTAATTCTAAAAGTTGAAATCAGTATGGACAAAGTGTGGAAGACAGTCCCTGACTACAAAACAGCATGTAAACGATATCAATCTTACACCATAAAAATGTAAATATGAGGAATAGAAGTTCAAAATTGGAAATTGGATGGAGAAATGAAGGGTACTCATAATCCTTCATTCCCACAGAGTGGGAAATCAAGAAAATCATTACTTATAGCAGATGGAAGAAGAAATGAAGAGAGAATTTGTTGTTGCTTATTCACTAAGTTGTATCCGACTCTTTTGTGACCCCATGGACTCTAGCCCATCAGGCAAGAATACTGGAGAGGGTTACCATTTCTTTTTCTAGGGGACCTTCCCAACCCAGGGGTCAAACCTGCATCTCCTGCAGTGCAAGTGGATTCTTTACCACTGAGCCACCAGGGAAGCTGAAGAGATAAGTATAGTATCTGGGATTCCCAGGTGGTGCTGCTGCTGCTAAGTCACTTCAGTCATGTTCAACTCTGTGTGACCCCATAGATGGCAGCCCACCAGGCTCCCCCGTCCCTGGGATTCTCCAGGCAAGAACACGAGTTGGTTGCCATTTCCTTCTCCAATGCATGAAAGTGAAAAGTGAAAGTGAAGTCATTCAGTTGTGTCCGACTCTTCACAACCCCATGGACTGCAGCCTACCAGGCTCCTCCATACATGGGATTTTCCAGGCAAGAGTACTGGAGTAGAGTGGCATCGCCTTCTCCACCCAGGTGGTGCTAGTGGTAAAGAATTCGCCTCCCAATGCAGGAAACACAAGTGATGTGGGTTTGATCCCTGGGTTAGGAAGATCCCCTGGAGGAGGAAATGGCAACCCACTCTAAGAGAATCTCATGGACAGAGGGGAATGACAGCAGCTGAGATGCAGTAAGGCTGTTGTGATATTTTATTTTATCTCATTTCTTGACCATTTGATTTTAAACAGTATGTATAGATTACAGTGATTAAATGAGAATTTTTAATAACATATTAAAAGTAAACCAATAGCAAATAATGGAATGTAATAATAGCACACGACATCTATAAAGAAACACAGAAAATATTTGTTGTACCTTGAACAGTCTGAAGGTAAAAATACAATGTGATCATAACTTCATCAAATATATATAAATGTGAGCAGAAATTAAAATGTAATATTCCGATAAAATAGGTATTGTGTGAAATTGTGAATGATTCTTTCTTTGCAAAATTTAATATTTTTATATTACTTTTTCAAGGATGCAGTTTAGTATTTATTATTATTATTATTATTATTATTATTATTATATGCAGCTGTTTTACCTTTCAGAAATATTTACGAAAATGTAATGTGACAGTGAATTACATGAGAAAATAGCATCCTATAAATATGCTGCTTTGGCACTAAGAAAGGTCACTTTGGCTATAAAAGAGTTACAATGAAGAGGACCATTTATATAGGCTATGCTGATCAGTTTCCAATTTCTCCCATTTCAAATATATAAATTATTGCTGAAAACATGGTTTATGTTTGTCATAAACGGATTTTATGTCACTAGATGAGTTGGCTTCGTTGCTGGAAATCTCTGCTTTTATTCCAAGCAGTGTCTTCTTGTTGGGAGACAGGAGAAGAGATGGGCTTAGTTTCTAATGTGCTTTGCAAATGAAAGCAATCATCAAGCATAGCCCATCTGTGTTGTCAATTGGAGATTTACAAAATTTGGGGTTGGTATATCCTTTGGGCTGGGCCAAGACTGGCTTCAATACCTGGATACTTGGAGGCATCAGGCACTACACCTGAGCCGCTTAATACTGATGTTTTCCAAACTACTCAGGACTATAGAACTTCCTACTAATTTACTTTTCTTTCTCTATTGATCTTATGATGTTGAAAATAGGGGGAAATGTGTTCTATTGGTTTTCACAATTTCTTATTTACAGGAATGTGCAGAAGAGAGTTAATATAACTCTCTTGCCTAGCATTTGGGAAAATTTGGCACTTGACTCATTCCCTTTAGAGATAAGGGCAGTCCACTGTGCCTAGACTGTTTGCACAATGTGATCGTGCCAAACACCTGCTCGCTTCTGGAAATCTAGCATGGTGGTATGTGGTAGGCAGAGGGTGCCTGTGTGACCATACCCCAGTAAAAACCTCATGTGCTGACACTCTGATGGGATCCCTAGACAGAAACATTACACATCATTGCATTTCTGGTTGCTAGAGAAAGGAGAATACACAAATGTACATTTCCACAGGAAAGAGAGGGCAGAAGGAAGCCTGACATTGATTTTTCTGCCTGTCTTTTTCTATTATGATCCAGCTGTGTATTTTTACTATGTGGCTGTGACATATCCTAACTAAGAATACAGCTATATGCTGAGTTATATGAATCCTAGTGAATTTCTGAATGTGGAGGTGACTCTTTTGGGACCCATAAAATAGCAAGAAATAGATTAATCATGACCCCTTTCTCTCATTTCTCCAAACAACCCCTTATCACCACCAAGTGAAAGATTTAAGAGTAATTTTCAAACACTTTTTATAACGAAGAACTTGAAGTCCAACCAGTCTGAACCAGTATGTCTCCATTGAGGTTATACTTTCCACTTTACTTTTGAATAACTTTAACATTTCATGTTTTTAAATGGAGTTGATGTTGAGCTGCTAAGTGGTATTTGACTCTGATTCTTTGCGATTCCATGGACTGTAGCCTGCCAGGCTCCTCTGTCCACAGATTTCAAACAATTGACTGGTTTGATCTCCTTGCAGTCCAAGGGATTCTCAAGAGTCTTTTGCAACTCCACAGTTCAAAATATCAAGTCTTTGGCACTCAGCTTTCTTTATGGTCCAACTCTCATATCCATACATGACTACTGGAAAAATCATAGCTTTGACTAAACAGACCTTTTTCAGCAAAGTAATGTCTGCTTTTTAATATGCTGTCTAGGTTGGTCATAACTTTTCTTCCAAGGAGTAAGCGTCTTTTAATTTCATGGCTGCAATCACCATCTGCAGTGATTTTGGAGCCAAAAAAAATAAAGTCTGACACTGTTTCCACTGTTTCCCCATGTATTGTGCCATGAAGTGATGGGACCAGATGCCATGATCTTAGTGTTCTTAATGTTGAGTTTTAAGCCAACTTTTTCACACTCCTCTTTCACTTTCATTAAGAGGTTCTTTGTTCCTCTTCACTTTCTGCCATAAGGGTGGTGTCATCTGCATATCTGAGGTTGTTGATATTTCTCCCCGTATTCTTGATTCCAGCTTGTACTTTGTCCGGCCCGGCATTTTGCATGATGTACTCTGCATAGAAGTCAAATAAGCAGGGTGACAATATACAGCCTTGACGCACTCCTTTTGCAATTTGGAGCCAGTCCACTGTTCCATGCCTGGTTCTAACTGTTGCTTCTTAACCTGAGTACAGATTTCTCAGGAGGCAGGTCAGGTGATCTGGTATTCCATCTCTTTAAGAATTTTAAGGGATTAGAAGAGGGTATAGGTTTTCCTAGGTGCTCCAGCCACATTTGCCTTCACTCTGAAAGACTGTCTCCTTAAGCCTCAAGGCTTTTATAAGTGTTGTTTCTCTGCCTGGGGCACTATTCCACCTACTCTTTACAATGCTCACTCCATACCCTTACATTAGTCTTTGGCTAAAAGCTACTTCTTAAGGGAACTCTTATCCCCACAGGTAGATAGGTGTTTTTTTTTTTTTAATACTCTGGTTGTGTTCTGTACTTTGTCTTCATAGCATCCATCAATTAAACCCTTTTTTGATGTCTTTCTCTTCTGCTAGGGGCTGCCTTGGTGGCTCATATGGTAAAGAATCTGCCTGCAATGTGGGAGACCTGGGTTCAATCCCTGGGTTGGGAAGATCCCCTTGAGAAGGGCATGGCTACCTACTCCAGTGTTCTTGCCTGCAGAATTCCATGGACAGATGAGCTTGGTAGGCTACAGTCCTATAAATTTAATGAGAAAAAGATGGTGTCTGTCTTGTTAACTGTTGCAGCCCTAAAACCCAGGACAGTGCCTAGCAAATCCTCAAAAAAATTTATGTTGAATAAAGGCATGAAGAAACTCTGTTTGGTTGCAGCAGTAAAGGTTTTGGTCTCATTGCACATGTCTGTTTCTTAGGTTGGGCTGAGCTACAAGCATATCTTAAGATAAGGTTGGAGTACCAGTAGTTTATTTAGAAAGTGATTACAAGAAGCATTGTTAGGGGAGCTGGGAAGCAAGGCAGGGAAGGGAAGCCAACCCAGGGTGAATAGCAGGTTATCTCCGTGGGCACAGTGATTCGGTCCTGCTCAGGGCCTCCAAGACTGTGCAGAACATGCCTCAGAGTTATTCTGAGGGGTGAGAAATTGGGTGTCTAGTCACTAACTCCCTTTTCTATCTTGTCTGAAGGCTGCTTCCAGCCTATTCCATTTGAGGGCCTAGCAGGCTCCTGCGGTGAGGGATGCCTCCTAGGCAAAGAGGAGAAAATGCTTATAATAGCAGGACCTCAGCCTTTAGTGGAATGCTGTTGAGGGGATACCATGGTGGGTCACCAACAGCTTCTGGGACAGTCAGAAATGCAACTGGGTGAAGTTGAGGCAAAGAGTATCTATAATTGTGTCCTGTGGCAAAAATTAAAGGAAAAATAAAACCTTTGCCTGTGCTCAGTTGCTCAGTTGTATCTGATTCTTTGCGACCCTTTGGACTATAGCCCACCAGGCTCTTCTGTTCATGGAATTCTGCAGGTAGGAATACTGGAATGGGTTGCCATTTCCTTTTCCAAGGGATCTTCCCAACCCAGGAATCAAACCATCTTATGCACTGGGAGTTGGATTCTTTACCGCTAGTGCCATCTGCAAAGTCCCCAAACTTTGTATATGCAGTTGTTATTGTTGCTCAAGTATATTTGGGAAGTGTGTGGGCCAGTGAATTTGCACAAAAAGCTAGCACATGATGTATGTATAGCTGTAATCACAGGAAAGCTCATATTGGCTTAAAGTTGGAGATGTTGAAAAAGGTTCTTTCAAAGTCCCTGAATGAGGGGCTGAGACCATCTCACCTCTGTCCCATGCAGTCATCTCTGCCAAGAGAGATGTGGTCAACAGTATTTAAGTGTGTTTTGTAATTGCTCAAACATTTTTAGGAAACAATCCTCCTAGCTAGAATCTAATAACTGACCTGACTTTAACAAGGAACTGAAAGATCCCAGGACTGAGTATTGGACCATAATCATTGCTTGCTTTCAAAACATCAGCAAAAATATCAACTTTCTATGTACCTACTGACTTTCCTCTCAGTGGAGTGGTTTTATTGCTAGAGCAAGGCTATTGTAAAGACCACAAGAATCATGCTGAGAACCTATGCAGCATGTGTGAAAATGCAACATTTTCTATGTCATTACTGGGACTCAGGGGAGAAAGAACCACATATTACAAAATAAGGTGTGGAAAAGGAATAAAAATAGTAAAAGTTGATTATTTGTTGGGAAGGAAGCAATTACTTGTTTTAGATTGAAATTGATCATGAGCCTACTCTAACCCATTATAGTTGAGAAGCAAGATGGGAAAAATTCAACAACATGAGGTGATTGTTGAGTTGGACCCCAGGCTAGGAACTCTCTGTTCTGTTCTAGGCCTGGCACATTGCCAATTTGGTGGCTCTGGGAACCTCTGATGGATGCTGGTGCCTAATGATAAGCTTGAATTCCAATCTTGAATCCTTGTATCACCACATGGCATTTTCTGTTGGCCTTCCTGACTGATCCCAGGGAAAGGGGACAAGCACCACTGAGCAAGGACCATGTGCCTGACCCAACATTAGGTATTCTAGCATATAGTATCTCATTTAACGCTTCTAGCAGCTGCATAAGCTAGATGTTGCAATCTCCTTTCAGATGAGGAAACTGAATCACAAAGAAATTAAGCATTTTTTCCCAAGGCCAGACATCTAATAGGTGGCAGGGCCAGACCCACATGTGTCTGGCTCCAAAGTTTGTGCCACCCTGTGTGGCAAGGTGACCTCTCCATTTTCCCATGACCTTGGGAAATCAGTTGAAGTGTTATTACCCTTGTTTCTCATGTTGGGGAATTTAAGCCCATACATTTAACACTGCTCAGCAGTGTCTCCTTCCCAGAGCAAAATAGCCCTTTATATTAGTTGTGGTGGCTACCCTATAATGGGCTGAGATGGTGGGGAAGGAAGCAAGGCATTCAGTTCAGTTCAGTTCAGTTCAGTCGCTCAGTCGTGTCTGTTTTAGACCCCATGAATCACAGCACACCAGGCCTCCCTGTCAATCACCAACTCCTGCAGTTCACTCAGACTTGCGTCCATCGAGTCCGTGATGCCATCCAGCCATCTCGTCCTCTGTCGTCCCCTTCTCCTCCTGCCCCCAATCCCCCCCAGCATCAGAGTCTTTTCCAATGAGTCAACTCTTCTCATGAGGTGGCCAAAGTACTGGAGTTTCAGCTTTAGCATCATTCCCTCCAAAGAAATCCCAGGGCTGATCTCCTTCAGAATGGACTGGTTGGATCTCCTTGCAGTCCAAGGGACTCTCAAGAGTCTTCTCCAACACCACAGTTCAAAAGCATCAATTCTTCGGCGCTCAGCTTTCTTCACAGTCCAACTCTCACATCCATACATGACTACTGGAAAAACCATAGCCTTGACTAGACAGACCTTTGCTGGCAAAGTAATGTCTCTGCTTTTGAATATGCTATCTAGGTTGGTCATAACTTTCCTTCCAAGAAGTAAGCATCTTTTAATTTCATGGCTGCAGTCACCATCTGCAGTGATTTTGGAGCCAAAAAAAAATAAAGTCTGACACTGTTTCCACTGTTTCCCCATCTATTTCCCGTGAAGTGATGGGACCAGATGCCATGATCTTCGTTTTCTGAATGTTGAACTTTAAGCCAACTTTTTCACTCTCCACTTTGACTTTCATCAAGAGGCTTTTTAGCTCCTCTTCACTTTCTGCCATAAGGGTGGTGTCATCTGCATATCTGAGGTTATTGATATTTCTCCCGGCAATCTTGATTCCAGCCCAGTGTTTCTCATGATGTACTATGCATATAAGTTAAATAGCAGGGTGACAATATACAGCCTTGACATACTCCTTTTCCTATTTGGAACCAGTCTGTTGTTCCATGTCCAGTTCTAACTGCTGCTTCCTGACCTGCATACAGGTTTCTCAAGAGGCAGGTCAGGTGGTCTGGTATTTCCATCTCTTTCAGAATTTTCCACAGTTTCTTGTGATCCACACAGTCAAAGGCTTTGGCATAGTCAATAAAGCAAAAATAGATGTTTTTCTGGAACTCTCTTGCTTTTTCCATGATCCAGCAGATGTTGGCAATTTGATCTCTGGTTCCTCTGCCTTTTCTAAAATCAGCTTGAACATCTGGAAGTTCACAGTTCACGCATTGCTGAAGCTTGGCTTGGAGAATTTTGAGCATTACTTTACTAGCGTGTGAGATGAGTGCAATTGTGCAGTAGTTTGAGCATTCTTTGGCTTTGCCTTTCTTCGGGATTGGAATGAAAACTGATCTTTTCCAATCCTGTGGCCAGTGCTGAGTTTTCCAAATTTGCTGGCATATTGAGTGCAGCACTTTCACAGCATCATCTTTCAGGATTTGAAATAGCAAGGCATTACAGAATAACAAAGCTCTCACTAGGTTTAAACAGTGTTTCAAATATTTTCTGCAGAACCCAAAAGAGAGTTTGGAGAATCAGAATATCAAGGCATGTGGTAATCTGAATCCGATGATCAGAAAGAAAGAATTTATGTTTCATGATCTAACTTTCCATGTGGTTTTGACTGGCCCAGATTTCAGATCTTTTGTTTTTTAGACATGAGGGCATGGAGGTGGGTGGGTGTGAGACACCTTAGTTTTTTCCATCACTTTGAGTCACAAGTTGTCACTTTGTCTGCTGAACTGATTTTATGTCTTTGGGGTGTTATCCTGTGAAGAGAACTGTAATATCAGTGGAAGAATTCTTTCCTTCATTGCATAAGATTCTTGGCTGAGGCCACAAACTAATTTGATTCTGAAACGATGCTGTATAGAAAAACTCATCTTTGAATCTCTGGGGCTTCCTCCAACTGAAATGTGCCGACTCTGTTTTTCACAAGTCATGCTAATTTCCACATAATGTAGCGATGGCTCAGGCAATAACAAGGGGGAGGGAAATCGATTTTGAAAGCCAATTCTGAGAAATGAATGGAAAAAAAATTGAAATTTGAAAGGTAGGGAGAATTGGTATAAGGTACACCATGAGTCATGACGAGTTTTAAAAATGCTGATGCCTGGGTCCTAGAGGTTCCGGTTTCATTGGAATGGTATGGTGTGAAGCTTTGGCACTGGGATTTTACAAAGCCAAAATCTGAGAAGCACCAGGTTAGAAAGTAATGTGTGTTCTTCCCTGAGTTGTGATGTCAACGTAAGTTTTAAAGAAAAACCAAAGTTTACTGAGACGTACCAGAAGGCTTCCCTGCTGGCTTGTTCGGTAAAGAATCTGCCTGCCATGCAGGAGACCTGGGTCAGGAAGATCCCCTGGAGAAGCGAAGGGCTCCCCACTCCAGCACTCTTGCCTGGAGAATTCCATGGACAGAGGAGCCTGGCAGGCTACAGTCCACAGGGTCACAAAGAGTCAGACACAGCTAAGCAGCTGACACTAGGCCAAGAAGGTGGTTGTGAGGTCTGATTGAGAGAAACTAGCCCTGCCCTCTTAGTGTGCACACATCAAAGTGTCACTTTGCATATTAGTCACAAACCCAGGGGGCTAGCTGGAGCTGGTACCTCAAGCAGTGGACTAATGGGAGAGCAGTTCTTTGGAGATGATGTTTTTACTTTTCATATTTCTTCACCCAGAGCTCCGGGAGCACTGCTGTGTTTGTAAGAGTTTGAAATCTAAAAGTGGAAGCCATCCAGGGCCATTTCATCTCTACCATGGGCTGCATAATGCACTGCGCAGAAGTAGTTTGGCACCGGGCATTTCTAAATGTCAGACTAGGCTCTCAGATGACTGACAGGCAAACCAGAGAGACAGGCAGAACATAAAACTTGAGCTGGTGATAGAATCCGTGCCGGACCCTTGACTGACAGGCTGCCGGTGACCCAGGCGGGAGCTCTACTGAGTCTTTCCTCTGGAGCTGGAGCCCCACATTTGTCAGACATCCTAGAAATCATATCTGGCTGCTCTCTGCAGTGACGAACGTGGACTTGCTTCACTATGGGGCTCGTGCCTGTTAAGTCCTCTCTGGTTAGCGGAGTGATTTATTTTGGGGACCGCTCACCTCGGAATTGAGTTTTTTGGTCTGCTCTGCCTGTCCCTGGGGACATCTGGCTCAAGTGAGTGGGTGTCTGACTCCACCCACCTGAGCTGTCATTCAGGGACACAGATGTTTTGGAGTCATGCCTTTTCCTTGGATTCTGAAGAGATGTGGGTGTTTTCTGAAGTGATCTTGTATTCAGTTGTTGGCCCACTTGGGTAATTCTGAAGAGTTGGATGTATTCTAACCCAAAGTGTCTCACCTCACTGAAAGAGCCCCGCACAGGCTTTGTTGGGACTGCCCTCATTTAGATTAGAAATTGGAAAATATACTCAGTCTGTGTGGATGGGAGTGGAGCGCCCCCCATCATACCCTTGTGGTTAACACCGTGGGTGGCACAGCGAACCCCTGCCCAGTGGGGACAGTCATGGCTTTCACCTCAGTGATCTTCTCCTGGCCTCTGCCCACAGAGAGCCATGTCACCTGCTCTCTGAAGTAATGGGACTTTATCACAAGCTCTCCAACTCCTGTCTCCTCGACTCCACTCTCTAGATCAGAGGTTTCATGCCCTTATGATCACAGGGCCAGACAGGGGTGTGACAGGTCAGGGTAGAAGACACTGGGGGTTCTAGGCACTGTGGCAGACTGGAGAACAGGGGACCCATCTACTGAGAGCACCTGCTCCGGAACTTCAGCCAGTTGTTGCCAAGAAGGGACTCGAGACCCCAGAGTCTCAAGACAAACGGTAAATATGGAATAGTGGGAAATCTCTTGATTGTATATGTTGACAGCAAGTTAATGTTTTAAGGAGAACAAGACAGACAAAAACTTCTATGTGTCAGATACGGTCTGTGGCTGCCGCTTCTGGTCACTCACTCTCAGACGCAACCTCTTTCAGCAGTAAAAAGAATGAATTGTTCCATGGTATGATTTACAAACAGTTCATCTGTTCCCTTGTTGATGAAAATTTGGACTGTTCTCAGCTTGGAGCTATTATAAATAAAGATGTTATAAAGACTCTTGGTTAAAAAAAAAAAGGAAAGAAGCAACCTCTTTCTACGCCTGTGGATCTCTCTATCCCTCTACTGCCACCCCTGCCTCTTGCTGCCTCTCAAAACTATACATGAGCATGTAGGAGGGACCCAGTCCAATATCAGGGCTCACTGTTACCAGTGAGAGAACAGATGATGTGGGTGTGGAGCCCTTTCACCCACAGAAACTTCATCCCACAGGATGGAAGACTTGGGCACCTTCCTCCTTCAACACCCTTTAAAATCTTTGAAACCCAACCAACTTCTTTATTTCCTTGGTCAAGAAACTAAGCCAGATGTATTTTGTTAATATCGCTAACATAAAGCAAAGAATAATGTTTGCAGAAGAATTGGAGCTTGTATATTCCCTGAGAAGGAAACAGAATACATTTGATTTTTGTGATCTGTCAAAAATCTAGTATTGCCTTGCCCTTCTCCAGGGATCTTCCCAATACGGGGATCAAACCCAGATCTCCCGTATTGCAGGTAGATTCTTTACTGTCTGAGCCAACAGAGAAGCTATCTGACTTAATATTGATAATAATAGTATACTTTATTTAAACTCTTTCTCTAGTATCCCATTCAACTCAGGATTCCTTAAAGAATGATCCTTTATAAATTTAAGGTACCCTTAAATGAAATGTGTGACAAACACACAATGCTTACAGAAACTATTCAGGAACTTTCTTTGTGTCTAAGTTTTGTTTTATTTTTTCAGAGTGTATAGATCGTGAAATGTCAGTGGTCAAAGCAAAGCTGATAGGTTTTGTTGTTAGAAACTGTCAAGGTGGCTGTTCATCCATAGCCTTTGTGAATATCAGGTGTGCTAGATTTTGGTGTAGCAGCAGTAAGAGGGATTTGTGGCTTTGTAATATCTTTACTATCAAGAACATAAGTAGCAGACTCGGGAAATAATGTCTGGCAACCTCAGAGTCAGAAAATTGGGGATCTGAGTCAAAACTAGGTCACTGAAGAATTGTATTGTACTGAAATGTACTGTGGGTCATCCCTGGTAGCTCAGATGGTAAAGAATCTGCCTGCAGTGTGGGAGATCCAGGTTCAATCCCTGGGTCAGAAAGATCCCCTGGAGGAGGGCATGGCATGGGTATTCTTGCCTGGAGTATTCTGTGGACAGAGGAGCCTGGCAGGCTACATACAGTCCATGGGGTCACAAAGAGTTGGACACAACTGAGCAACTTTCACTCACTCACTCAAAATGTACTATGCTTGATAGAATGCTATACAATGGCAAGTGAATCTGTACTAGTTTCACTATGTGTAAAACAAGTGTATGGGATTTCAGGGGGAGAGATTGTCCCATGCTTTCCTTGCCCAGGCAGGGCAGGCTTTGGTTTCCTCCTGAGGGAATGAGGTTGCATGGGAAGCACCGTGAAGCGCAAAGGCGGGCAGGGACCTTACGTGAGGGGTGACATGTGGTGCAGACCCCCGGGGCAGAGCTGAGCCGTGCATCCGGCTCAGAGGCTAGTGAGGGCCCCAACCTGGAGGGGTTCCCTCCCCCTGGAGACTGTGGGCATCTCCAGTGGTCAAGGCACCACAGTGCCGATGGGCAAGCACTGTAAGCTGTCACCTGCCCACAGCATGCTAAGAATGGACCTTTCAGATTGTGCTCATATTTCCTTATTTTCTGCCTTGACTGTTTGCTGCTGCTGCTGCGTCGCTTCAGTCGTGTCCGACTCTGTGCAACCCCATAGACGGCAAATTGTAGCATTAGACATAAATTCAGAATCTTGCACCAGGGTTGGGATTTAGTTGAGCAGTAATTGAGTCCTGAAATCACAGAGACCTCATGGTAAAGAACGCAGGCTTAGCACCCATGACACTTGGAGCCAGATCCTGGTATGACCTTTGACAGGGGACCTCCTCTGTCTGAGTCTCCATTTCTTTACCTGTGAAATAGAGTTGTGTTGTGGCGAGATTTTGATGACATAATTTGCATCTGCCTGTTACCATTTTAAGGACAACATTTATAGTCCTTGTTAAGGTCTGCATTGTTACAGTATAATAAAGCAATTGACCCAGAACAGAGCTCTCTTTCCCTATATTTAAAAATATAACCTTGAATTGTTCATGGGTCACACCTCTTCACCTGTACCTTCCCACCCACAGGCAGGAAGAAAAGTGATATGGCAGCTGATACTAACATAAATCTAAAAGAAAGGTACATTTTTAATTACAGCTGTAGCTATAAAGATATGCATATAAATATATATGCATACATATAAAGATGTATGTGTGTATGTGTGTGTATACCTATGTGCAAACAATCAAATCCTAAAGCTATATTTTAATGAACTTCTAAAATTGAAGTATTTTTCCCTGGGAAATTCTATGGGGTCACAAGGAGTTGGGCATGACTTAGCGACTAAACCACCACCAAACTTGAAGTAGAACAAATAGAGAAGTCCCTATATCATAACAATGCAGCTGAATGAATTATTACAAAATCTATATAACCCTAGATAGGAAATAGAATGGATTATTAGAAGAATCCCCAAAGCCCCTTCCATGCCCTGCCCCTCTCCTTCCCCCTTCCCCCAAGGAGCACTCTGACTGGCTTTGTAACCCTGTGGCTACCTTTTGCTTGTTTTTGAACTAGATGGAATTGTGAACATATTCTTCTGTGTCTGAATAATTCCACTTAAGAGTTACACTTGTGAAACTCAAACATATTAATGTAAAAGACAAAAAAAGTATGTCCTAACACTAGGTAAATATAAGTTAACTGGGACCATCCTGGTTTATATTGTCTTATAATTATTGATGGCACATTTTTTCACTCTTGAAAGTGTCCTGATTTGGATAATACATTGAGTGACTAACCCTGCCTACCACCAAGGTAGAGAGATGAAATCCTTCCTCCCACATACCCTACAGGCTCCCCTTTTGTCACTGCTTTTTCTTTAAAAGCCACTCTCTCAATGATGAAGATAATTGATTGAACCTGTTGCTCTCTGCGCTCACGGGGTGGGAGCGCGCACATGACACCCTGGGCCATTTCCCAGCTTAGAACTTGGTGAAGCTGCAGAGGGCTGAGCTCCGTCGTTAACCTGAACTTCCTTTACTGAGACCGTCTTCCTTCACGGGAGCTGTGAGAATCAGGTAAGAGAAAGGGGTGCTTTCCTGAGGTACGGAAGGAAGCGGTAAGGTTTCTTGATTTTTTTGGAGTTGGAAAGAAAAAGAAATAGCTCCCATGGTGAGGTGCCTGAGTTGGTGTCCATTGGGGAGCAGTATTGCTGAAATTATCACTGATTTCTTTCTTGCCCCAACTCAGTTTAACACTCTGAAGCTATGACCTGAATGAAAAACAGCAGCCTGTGAACCTACTTTTACAAGGTTTTTTTTTTTTTCTTTTTGTATTTTTCTTGCCTCTTATCTCTGAGTGACTGGGTCAGTTATACTCACTTAGAACCAAGGCAGCAAGGCCAGGTTCATCTTAGAGAAACAACTTGCCAGGCTAGCTGCTTGCCTTTACCACCCACAGTAACCTGGTCACCCTGAAACAGCTTTAGTTACCATAAGAAAATGTTCTGGTTATCAGGACATGTTAAAGGCGTTAGCAACCCTGGGCCAGAAGTGAAGCAGTGTTTTTTAAAAAATTATTTATTTGGCTGGGTCATGTAGGTCTTAGCTGTGGCCTGATAGGTCACGCAGGTTTGTAGCACAGACTTGCTAGTTGTGGCTTGCAGGCTCAATAGTTGTGGTACACAGGCTTAGTTTCCCAAAAAGGGATCAAATCCCTGTGTCTTGCATTGCAAGGCAGATTATTCAGCACTGGTCCATCAGGGCTGTTACTATTCGCACCCAGTGAAGTATGTCCCTTGAGCATCTCATTTAGTGTTATCTTCTGCTCAGCTATTATGAGATCTTAAAAACAGCACTGCCTTGTTGGGGCAACCATCCTGAAGGAGAATAGAGTCAAGAAACCCCTGGATGCTTTCCTTCAGATGATGGAAGTTCTGCCTTACGTTTGTAGAGCATTTTTAACTTCTCAAAGCTCATTCAAAAAGTTAATATCTTTATCCTTAAAGTAATAGCCTTGGTCAGGACAGATGTAACTTTCTTGTTGATTTCACAAGCACTCTGTATTGTATGAATTTAAGCCACCTGGTAAAACCCTGTAACATGCCATCCAATGATTACATTCAGCTGTCCCCCTCCCCAGCTGAATACTAAATAGCCATTAAAATGATGCTGTAAAGACAGAAATATAGATCAATGGAACAAAATAGAAAGCCCAGAGATAAATCCATGTAGCTATGGACACCTTATCTTTGACAAAGTAGGCAAGAATATACAATGGAGAAAATACAATTTCTTTAACAAGTGGTGCTGGGAAAACTGGTCAACCACTTGTAAAAGAATGAAACTAGAACACTTTCTAACACAATACACAAAAATAAACTCAAAATGGATTAAAGATTGAAACGTAGGACCAGAAACTATAAAACTCCTAGAGGAAAAGATAGGCAAAACACTCTCCGACATAAATCACAGCAGGATCCTCTATGACCCACCTCTCAGAGTAATGGAAATAAAAGCAAAAATAAACAAATGGGACCTAATTAAACTTGAAAGCTTTTGCACAACGAAGGAAACTATAAGCAAGGTGAAAAGACAGACTTCAGAATGGGAGAAAATAATAGCAAACGAAACAACTGACAGAGAATCTCAAAAATATACAAGCAGCTCCTGCAGCTCAATTCCAGAAAAATAAACGACCCAATTTAAAAATGGGCCAAAGAACTAAACAGACATTTCTCCAAAGAAGACATACAGATGGCTAACAAACACATGAAAAGATGCTCAACATCACTCATTATCAGAGAAATGCAAATCAGAACCACAATGAAGTACCATCTCACGCCGGTCAGAATGGCTGCTATCAAAAAGTCTACAAACAATAAATGCTGGAGAGAGTGTGGAGAAAAGGGAACCCTCTTATACTGTTGGTGGGAATGCAAACTAGTACAGCCACTATGGAGAACAGTGTGGAGATTCCTTAAAAAACCAGAAATAGAACTGCCATATGACCCAGCAATCCCACTGCTGGGCATACACACCGAGGAAACCAGAATTGAAAGAGACACGTGTACCCCAGTGTTCATCGCAGCACTGTTTACAATAGCTAGGACTATTTGTTGAACTATTGACAATGTTGTGTTAGTTTCATGTGTATAGCACATTCAGTTACACATATTTAGTATATATATTCTTCTTGAAATTATTTTCCCTTATAGTTGATTACAAAATACTGAGTATAGTTCCCTGTGCTGTATAGTAGGCAATTGTTGGTTATCTATTTTGCATATAGTAGATATACTCCTAGTTTATCTGTTCCCCAGCCTTTCCACTTTGCTAACCAGAAGTGTGTTTTTAAAGAGTCTGCAGATGCTTAAGGCTCCAAGATCCCTTAATCCAGGGCAGTCGTCCCTAACAGGGAAAGATGAGATTCTTTCCCCATTATCATTATGAAGTAGTAGGCTGCAATCCATGGAGAGTCGGACACGACTGAGCGACTTCACTTTCACTTTTCACTTTCATGCATTGGAGAAGGAAATGGCAATCCACTCCAGTGTTCTTGCCTGGAGAATCCCAGGGACGGGGGAGCCTGGTGGGCTGCCGTCTATGGGGTCGCACAGAGTCAGACACGACTGAAGCGACTTAGCAGCAGCAGCAGCAGATAGAGAAGCAAAACATCTACAAATACGTCCTGCAAAAATGATGAAAAGTATTTAGAGAGAGGTTGCTTTGGGGGAAAGGGGATAGAAATCAGTGTAAATGTTGTGTTTTAAGAGTGCGTTCTTGGTCATAGTTATTTCTGTACAATGTAAGAATATCAGGTGGGAATGACATTATAAGACACTAATACCTTCAGAGTTGTTTTTGTGGTTGATTCATTCACAAATGCCTTCCTCATAGACCAGAGAAAATTTCCAGGAATGGTAAATCTTATATTTGATAGCATTTTGGGATCAATTATGATCTCTTCCCCTCTCTCAAATCTGTATCCATATGAATAATTGAGCAAGGATATCGACCAAGATGTTAACAGTGATTATCTCTGGGGTAGGACTGTGGGTGATTTAATTTTCCATTTTAGTGGTCAGTGAGTTTTCCATAGCTGTTTCCATTTTATAGATGAAGAGAGGCAATGAACAGCACTGCTGAAGTGGTATGATCAGTAAATACCAGTGGAATTTAGATTTTCTGATTCGATTTTCACTCCCCAAATACTGAAGGTGCAGGGGAGGCTTGCATTCACTTGTTGCATCCGGTATGTGAAAAGGTATTCACCAGGTGCTGGGTGTTAACTGTCATATTTGTGCCGATTCCCTACCTACCTTGGATAAATATCTTTTATTCATTGCCTTAACCCAGACCTCTACTTGAGAACCTGATATATGGAAATACAGACAGTTAGGCTAGTGTTGTTTTTGTTAATACTAGGCTGAACTTAACATATTAAACAGCTTTGCTAGGCTTAGGCCACCAGCTCTGGAGATGATCCATTAGGCATAAATCCTGCACAGACTCAGAGCATGTCTCTCAGGACTTGTCCGAAGCATGAGGTGCCCAAGGACTACTATTCAAGGACTCAGAAGATTTGCTGCTGTGGGATATCAAGTTTGTGTTTTTAGACTTGGTGCTATTTGTTGTTATGAAATCGTATGCCCAGTAGGGCCGAGACTAATGAGGCTGACCATGGTGTCAGCTGCAGAGATGTTAGTGGCCAGTGAGTTTCCCACAGATGGAAAGCGGTGGGCAGTGCCAGCCCCTTGGGCTCAGCCCTGACCCTATTGTGTGTGATTACATCCACCATCACATGAATAGAGACAGGGTTATTTAAATGAGCAATTATTGGCATTTCACTCTGGTACGTTGTGTCTTTTTTTATGGGACAGCAAAGACATGAATGAATGGCTGGGACAGCTGATTGGGACATCAAGAATTGTAAAGACTTCACTTCTGAACCAGGACTCTATAAAGAGGTTTGAAATCCAGTCACTGATGAAAGATCCTGTTAGCCAGCTAACTATATTGGTATTTGCTTTTTAACCGTGTATGGCAGCAAATTAAACCTGTGAGAATGCTTTCTCTTTTTTCAAAATTCTGAGCCAATATCTTTATAAGATACTTGGGTTTGTGAAGATAAGCAAATATAAACTGTAAGTAAGGTGTATACTTATAGCCGTAAATCTAATACTGAAGACTATGCTGAGAAATGCTAAGATTGATTTTGTTTTTTGCTGTTAGTGGGTATTAGATGCTTTTAGTAATCAGAGATGAATTGAAATACTTTGTATGTCAATGGTGAGTGACTGAACTGAACTATATATGCCTGATACATTTTAAATATTAACATTCTTAGTACATATTTAAAATGTATCAGGCATATATAGTTCAGTTCAGTCACTCACCATTGACATACACAAGAAATGAAGATGTCTTTCAATATTGATAGGTTTGATGAAGTCTCTGAATATTCTTTCAGGTCAAATTGTAAATTTCACTATAGAATAATAATTCTGTAAGAAAACTTTTAGTAAACATGTATGATGCATTGATATAAATATAATTTTAGAAAACATAAAATGAATCATTTTTCTTTTTTCATTGAAGTAAATAACCATGATTTTGTCTCCCATCAGCTTCATGGCCAATAATTATATTCAAGTATTTCTGTGTATGCTTGATATCCAACGTTGAACTTAAACAGTTAAGAGGAATCTGTTCATAATCAAGTCCATTGTTTTCTCCAGTTTCTTCAAAACATCATCACTCTTAGTTAGATTTGGCTGAGTTCTTTAAATAAATCCTGGATGGTTTCCAAATTAAAGCCAGAAGAGAGATTCTTAGCTAGCCATAATTTTAGATGAGTTGTAAAAAAATAAATGGCATTGCCAAAAAGCATATGGAATATCTTGTCAACCTAGAGATAAACAGTTGTTTTGCATGGATGTTTCTCACTTGTAATAGCAGGCCACATGCTCCTGTTCTGTCAGAAGTCTTTTGCTTCTCCCTTTCAAGGGTGATGTGGTAGTAAAAAAACAGTTAGCTTGCATCTGGGATGGTGCCTTTTATTAGAAGAAATGATGACAGTATATAAAATCAAAATATTGCTTGTGCTCTTGTTTTTTAGCTTATACTGGTGACTATAAATGACAGACATATTGGTGATCTTTAAAGGGAAGAAACTCTTTTATTGAACTTTTATGTGTCTGTTTCAAGGCATCTGGTCCCATCACTTCATGGGAAATAAATGGGGAAACAGTGGAAACAGTGTCAGACTTTATTCTTTGGGGCTCCAAAATCACTGCAGATGGTGACTGCAGCCATGAAATTAAAAGACGCTTACTTCTTGGAAGGAAAGTTATGACCAACCTAGATAGCATATTCAAAAGCAGAGACATTACTTTGCCAACAAAGGTCTGTCTAGTCAAGGCTATGGTTTTTCCAGTGGTCGTTATGGATGTGAGAGTTGGACTGTGAAGAAGGCTGAACGCCGAAGAATTGATGCTTTTGAACTGTGGTGTTGGAGAAGACTCTTGAGAGTCCCCTGGACTGCAAGGAGATACAGCCAGTCCATTCTAAAGGAGATCAGCCCTGGGTGTTCATTGGAAGGACTGATGGTAAAGCTGAAACTCCAATACTTTGGCCACCTCATGTGAAGAGTTGACTCCTTGGAAAAGACTCTGATGCTGGAAGGGACTGGGGGCAGGAGGAGAAGGGGATGACAGAGGATGAGGTGACTGGATGGCATCACTAACTCGATGGACGTGAGTTTGGGTAAACTCCGGGAGTTGGTGATGGACAGGAAGGCCTGGCATGGTGCAATTCATGGGGTCACAAAGAGTCGGACACAACTGAGGGACTGAACTGAACTGACTATGTGTCTGTTTGCTCATTTAATCCTCAAAATAATTCTAAATGCTGAACAATCATCCCTTCTCAACCAATTTAAAAAATGGGCTTCAGAGCTGCTAACTAATTTGGCCAAGGTCACGTAGGTGGGAGTGGCTGTGATCTGAATCAAAGTTTATGTGATACCAAAGCTCAAATTTGTTGGGCTAGACCATCCTCATTAGCCTGCTGGTTCGTCCACACACAGTGACTGTCATTGAAATGGATAATTCAATTAGCACAATGACTTAGCACAATAAACATAATACAAAATAGGGACCACTTTTAAATGAAGAATATCTGCTTATTACTGTTGTTACTTTTAACTGTCAAATTTGGAAAAGACTAAGCTTGAGTCATTGTGAAAAGCGTATAAACCAAGCAAAGTACTTAAAAACCGAAAAGCATTACTGGTATAACAAAGTCTTCATGCAAATGGAAAATAGTTGGGTTCATAATACATTCATAATAAATGTACAAATAGGACTGACACCAGATTTTTGAAAGCTATAGACTAGTTTTTGTTTTTTTTCTTTCTAGACTCTTTTGTGATCCTACATTGCCCGCCAGGCTCCCCTGTCCATGGGATTTCCCAGGCAAGAATACTGGGATGAGTTGCCATTTTCTTCTAGTCTTTCTAGACAGAATATGTACTTTTAACCTATACATATAATCTTTGCTTAAAGTCCTCCCCTGCCCTCCACAGCCATTATCAGATATCAAGTGTCCTAGAGGCCATCTCTTGGGGAAACTTGGAAGCAGAATTAAAACAGCATGAGTCAAATGGTCCAAATTTAAGTCCTAGTTGTGGCACTGACTAGTTTGGTGACCTTGGACACATGGAAAACCTTGGTTGTCACATTTGGAAAGTAGAACCATAGTACTTCCTAGGTTGCTGTGAAAGCCCCAGTGAGATAATGGTTATGGAAATACTGTAAATACATAGAGTCCTCTGAGTCAAGAGTGATGATATTTTCTATCAAACATAAAAAGAAAGCTTCAGTCTTGTTGGGTGGGTATTTTTAGTGTGAGCTGTGGCTTAGTGATCTGAGTGAGCAGCCATGGCTGGTTTTCATTTTCTACGGCCATAGTCCTGGTGCCAGAGACAGGCTGTAAACCACACTCTTGACACACTAGGTTAAGTATGTGACTTGGAGTTTAACTGGGTAAGACGTGCTCTTTAAACTGTCTTCTATCCACTCTGTAGGGATATTCCCAGGGACTTTTCACTGAGTTATTTGGCCAAGATTCTAGGCTAAGAGACAAGTTTCTGGGACCATGGGATGTTTACCTTGCCTTCCATAGTGAAAAGAAATATGGCTGAACAAACCTGGAGAACCATGAAATCTCTCTGGTGTGCTGATATAGTCTTTTAGCCCATACATATTATGTATTCAATAGTTTCTCCAGTAGAAAACAGCTGTCAACTCTGGATACAAGCAGGTAATGCCTATAGATAGTAATGATGTGTATTAAAGATATTTCAAGTACAAAAATCCAACTCAAATGAGCTTGCAAAAATGGGAAAGTTATTTGCTAATGTAATTGGATAGTGATGGTGTTGGCTTCAGACCCAGCTGAACTGAGGATTTAGGTGATGTCATCAGGATTCTACTCTGTGTCTCTTGGGCTCTGCTTTATTTTCAGGCAAGTTCTCTCTATGGGGACAAAGAGACCCACAGTGGCTTCAGGTTCTTAGCATCCTCACCACTGTAGATCCTGGAGGAGAGAGTACATCCCTTTCTTCTCTGCCATCTCTGTTAATTCTAAAAAGGACTTTCAATGGCCACGCTTAGGTCATGTGCCTACCCTTGAGCTAAGCAGTGTACCTTGAAGGATGTGTTGCTCTGGTCATCAGCCTGAGTTGCCTGCTCATCCCAGTGGCTAGGAGGGTATTCAGTTGTAGTCAGGGGTTAGGATGGAAAGAGCATCGCGGTGGTTCACTAACACTTTGTGTGTTCTGAGGGGCATACGTGGACACAGCAGTGTGCCTGTCTGTGTCATTGTGTGCTCAGTCCTGTCCGACTCTTTGCGACCCATGAACTGCAGCCTGCCAGGCTTCTCTGTCCATGGAATTTTCCAGGCAGGAATACTGGAATGGGTTGCCATTTCCTTCTCCAGGGGATCTTCCTGACCTAGGGATTGAACCCACATCTCTTGTCTCCTGTATTGGCAGGCTGATTCTTACCACTGCGCCACATGGGAAGCCCAGCAATGTGAATGGATGCCAAAGAAATGCTTTCTTCCCTTACGATCTTTTCTGATTAGAGAGGTGATTAGGGAGGAGGGAGTCTCAAGCAGTAGATAACTGATGACAGATAACTAACGCCCTTTGCCCAGATGGCTGGGCCTCTGAGTATTTTAGCGCGCCTCGCAGGAATCCTCCAACTGTTTTCCCCTCACCTACGGCCTCACCCCACCTCCATAAAACATCTATCTGTGATCTATTCCCATCAATCTCTGACAGTAAAAGGGTTGACCAAATGAGATTTAATTGCCTCTCAAGAACACTTACACTGGAGCTTTTCATTTTAAGGATAAGCTTTTAAGAGCCAAGGAATCAAACAGTGGACAGAGGGTCTCTAAATGGGGGTCAGACAGCGCTGCCCTGCAAATGCTCAAGTACATGCTATGCAGGCAGGTCCCCAGTCTGCTGTGAGCTGCAGTTTCTGGCCCTGTGTTCTGAAGAGTCAGTTTGGATGTGGCTGACATTTAGCCAGCCGATGAGGACCCTCCTGCTGAAGAGAGGAGAAAGGTGTCAGGCCAGACTATGGATTCCTTCCACGGATGTTTATTGAATTCCTGATACCTGCCGGGTTTGAGTCTGGGTTTTAAGGATATATCAAGGAACAAAAGCAAAGCTCCTGCCCTCATGGAGTGTTCATTCTGGAACAGAGAGAACAACAAGAAGTAAAAAAGCAAATAAATATGTGTGTCAGCAGGGAAGTAAAATGGAGCAGTGGGAGTAGGCTGTGTCTGGTGGAGGGGAGGCGCCTCACTGGACAAAGGCCTGATGGCCGAGTGAGAGCGAGCCTCGGGGGACCTGTGGAGAGGGTTCCAGGAAGAAGGGACAGCAGGCAGCTGTGCCTGAAACAGGCCTTGCTTGACGTGACAGAGCAGCAGCAGGTGAGGTAGCTGGAGCCAGAGGGCTGGGGGCTTCAGAGGCCACTGTGAGGACGTTGACTTGTGCTGTGAGAGAGACGGGAAGGTCCTGAGAGGTGACATGCCCCTGTAACCCAGTGAAGGCCTGAGAGCTGGGTAACTCATTCTGTCATGGGATGGAGTAGGATGGTGTTCATGTAACTTCATACCAGCCAAGTGGAACCCTTGCTCCTTGGCAGTGGGAGAGAGTGAGTAAAGAGAAAACGGTGGTGTCTGCAGAAAACCAGAATGTATGAAGAAAGGCATCTACTCCTAATATGGCTTCTGGCTTCCAGATTAACTGTGAGTTGTATAGTTACCATCTGAGTGGTTCCTGCAGCACGTATATTCTTTCCTTCCCTTTTTCCCTCACTCGAGAGTCAAATCTAGTAGGATTCTCCTGTACACCATTGCCTGGGAGTAAGGTTCCCAGATTTAGGAAAGAAAAAGAGCACCCTACTAAACCTTAATTTCAGATAAACAAGTAACTTTCCTATATGTCCTAAATGCTATATGCCATCTAGTATTTTTATCTGGCAGCCCTCCTGGGCAGAACATCAGTATTTTTAGTCTGAACCTCAACTGCTACCCTCGTCGAATGAAAAAATGAATCTTTAAGGTTTATAGCCATTAACTTAAAGTGACTGATACATGGAAAATATTCTTCACAAATTTGACAGAAATATACACTTATGCATATGTATCTAGATGGGAGTTTAAAAAACCCTTAAGTACTTCTTTTCCGTAATGCAGCAGGGGGTCCACTTTTAAACTGCTAACCCATGGCCTTGCTGTCTGCAAGTACAGACAGGAGAATTCCAGTTATCCGGTTGGTTTGGCCAAAATCCTAGGTGACTCCATTCTCCTTAGAAATACAGGACACAGTCTGGGGCCTCCTCTCTGTGTGCAGCTCTTGCCTCTCTGGTCTCTCACTCAGGCTCCCCCTGGGGGGCCCCTCCCCAGGCCATAGCTTGGAACCCCCAGAGGCAGAAAGCAGGGCCAGCTGGAGGGCTTACCACCCTGCTTTGCCTCATGGCCACTGTCTTCAAAACTGTTGTTTTATATGGAATATCTTGTCCTAGATTTTTTCTCTTTTTTTGTTGGCATTTCAAGTGGGAGGGTAAGTCTGGTCCTTTTGTCTCATCTTGGCTAGAAGTGGGTATACAAGAGACAGTATCTTAGGAGTTTCTCACTCCTGGAGTTCTAGCTATGCTTGCAAAATAGCTAAGTTAAAACCCACCTCTTAGAGGAAATCAATTTATTTTATAGTCTAAAAAGCTACAAGGGAATCAGGCAGTGCTTGTTCCCATTGCCTTTTTCCTTTGGACCTGGAATGGATGAGCATTTCAACTCAAGAGACTCAGAAAAGTACCGGGGTCTGGTGGTCCTAGGATTCAAATCATGTTTATAGCTTGAAGCAGTCCAAAGCAGGGATAAATTCCAGAGAATGTAGAAGTCAGGTTCAAATAGATTCTGTTTCCTTTCTTTCATTGTTTGGTTTTGAACTTGGGAAAATTGTGCGTCTTCACTGCATAAACGGGATCTGAGGCTCTGCGTATAGTGCTAAATGAGTGAGAGGAACTATGTAACTGGCCCATAAAATGCAGCTGCTTGGGGAAGACATGTCACAGCACCGATAAAGCAGATATCTGGGCCCAAGCTATTGGCCCATCAGACTCAGGGGCGCTGTTGCTCCTTATGTATTTTTAAATAGCCAAACATGACACTTTACTTCTTCAGAGTGCTTGACAAGCCCAAGGCTCCCTAAATTGGAATCATCTGGGAAGAACTGAACAGGCAGGTAGCCGCTACAGTGGAAATTAATTATTCACCACATGTCAAGATGCTGGGAATGATTTGCTACAAGTTTAGGCAAACTTTTTGTCACTCAAGTTCATCCTCATTATTCAAACACAGGACTAGCCATCCATAATGGATTCAAGAAGAAAAGCTTGTCAGGTGAAGAAAGTCGACTGCTCAGCGGCACTGAGTGATCTGTGTGTGCTTCATTGCCTTATTTTCATCTAATTGTCAGAGAGACTTGGAATTGAGTTGTAAACATCTCTTGGAGATGTTGCTCTCCACTGTAAATTGTTTCATCTCCAGAGTGATGGGAGGGGAAGGGGCCTTCAGACAGCACAGCAGTGGGTGGAGAGCCCAGCCGGGTACACTTGCCACATCCATCCCTGGCTTAGGAGCTCACTGCTGGTACCCTGCTTAGGCCCCTCTGCCTGGATTTCCCTTGCTCTGGTTGCTTAAAAGTTGCTTCCCCACTGCTGAAATTGTCTTGCTGAACCCCTGGGAAAAGTTATGAGATAGCTAGACTCAGGGTAAACAATAGATCATTGTCTCTACACAACGCTCAGCCATCACCTTGACATCTTTGAGGTATTAAGTGACACAGGTAAATGTCCTTCCTGCCTTAAGAAATATGGGGCAGACATTTGTCATCAAAGCAAACAAATCTGGCACATTCTATTCAAATGCACATCATAAGAGGAGTTTGTGTGGCCACATATAGACATGAGAAGGAATAAGGTATAAGCATGGGTAGGTAGGATACTTGTGGGGTGATTAGGCAACGTCACCTGTTTCTTGGTCATGTTCTGTTTTAAAAAAACTATTTTTCTAAAATTTACAGATTGAATGAAGCTGCCAAAATCTGAATCACAGAATTTACCGCAGCATCAAATTTACCTTGAGTTAATTTACCTGACTGCTCATATACAAATGATCATGAGGGCTACAGAAGTTTCACACTTTCTGAGAGGTGTCTGTGCAGATGCTTCTGTGCAGGTCTCTTTCACTGATGGCTTCTCATGGACCTCGCTGGTGGCCATCACCTCGGCAGTAAGCCCCAAGACATAGGGAGAAAACTGTCAGACCTCTTGGTCTGTCTTTCCTGTCTTGTGGAGGTTTTCAATAGTCATCAGCTCCATGAAGACATTTTCAGGCCAAATTAACCTCGAAGAAAGAATTTGTCACAGTTGTCCGCCAAGGGATCTCCTGTTACCGTGAATGTAATATCAAATGTATGTTTCTTGTGGGTCAGTTACACCTGTTGATGCCACTCACTAGGCTCCTTAGTGAAGAGTTTCTGTTATTGAGGATATTTACTTGGGCAAATAGATACAAATACAGCCACTGAAATGAACTAGACATCCCCCTCTTGGACACAATTTTGGGCTCACAGAGGCTATAGTTTCTGGCAAAAGAATGCACCTAATGACCCCTTTGGCCCCAGTTGGGAAGGGCAGCTTGCACTGGTCCCTGACTTGCTGCTGACCTCTTCCATGTGCCAGAGGTATGTTCCCAAGCTGGATCTGGGTTTGGATGCCACTCCACCCCGGGGGGGCAAGCTGACAGTGGAAACTCCAATGCTTGTTAAGCCCTTAGGAGAATCAGCAGCTGGTAGTGTGTGGGTTTCCATCAAGTAAGTCGACTGTCACCATAAGGATCACTTTGCAGCCATCCCTACCAACAGGCCATGTGTGTTGGCAGAGGTCTCCTGCCCTCTGCGGAAAGAAGAGGAAAGCCCCATGGCTTCCCTTCAGGGCCTAGCCTTTGTCACCAAGGCTCAGGAGGACGGGACTCAGGCCTTTTCCTGCCCCACTGGGGATGGACGGGGTTTGGTTGTAGCTCCGAAGCTGAGCAGAGTGGCTAAATTGAGCTCCTGCTCTGCTGGTGCATTTTCAGAACTGTCCTCCGGTTTGTCTGTTTCACACCCTCCCACTTCGGCAGCTTCCTGTTTGCAAACAGATTGGCTTGTTAAATGGAGAAAACCAAGTTTATATGCATTTGTGTCAGGGGAAGGAGGAGGAAAGCCAGTCTTCCTGGAGGAAGGCGGCTGGGGTTGAGTCTTGATAGAGAAAAAATATTATGTTCAAGAAAATAAGGTTCCATAGGATGGTTTCTTGTCTTTTCTGTTGTTTTCTTTTTGAGGATGGGAATGGAGTGCCCATCTCTGAGCCTGAAAGCAAATATATCATCTTGATAGTCATGATTTTTTAATACCAAGGTTTTCTCATGTATAAAATAACTCTACTTTAGGAGAAGAAAAATGAGGTGTTCTTGCAACCTCTTGAATTCTGGCATTTGTGCTTCTAGAAGGGGCCTGGCTATGCTTTTTAATAAAGGAAAGTAACTAGTATTTTCAAGGAAACATGGTAAAAACACACTTGTATTTTCAAAACACTTTTTTTTTTTTTTTTTGCTGATTTAGAGGATTCTCAAAAGATTTATGTCTTGGGCAAGAATTCATCCTATTTTAGCAAACTTCTGAAAACATGAACATTAGAAAGAGATTCTATAACAAGTGTGATTTCCAGAAGACTTAAAAGAACTCTGAATGTTCTTTTAAAAGCAGTCATTACAGTGCAGTATGTTAAGTGAGAAAAGTGCCCCAGTGCCATAGGGGCCCTGAGGACAGCGAGACAAGGGAGTGATCACTGCCAGCTAGGGAGTGGGGAGCTTCAGAGAGGAGTTGCCACTTGAACTAGACTTTAAAGGAAACTTAGAAATAGGTGGAGAAGATAGAACATACTCTAGCCAGAAAGAAAAGCATAAGTGAAGACAGCAGGATATGGAAGGGCTGGACAAAGTGGGCTGTAGCAAGAGTTCAGTTTGGCCAGAAAAGGAATCATGTAAAGGAAAGTGATGTGGAGAAGGCATTGGCGACCCACTCCAGTATTCTTGCCTGGAGAATCCCATGGACGGAGGAGCCTGGTAGGCTACAGTCCATGGGGTCTTGAAGAGTCAGACACGACTGAGCAGCTTCACTTTCACTTTTCCCTTTCATGCATTGGAGAAGGAAATGGCAACCCACTCCAGTGTTCTTGCCTGGAGAATCCCAGGGACAGAGGAGCCTGGTGGGCTGCCATCTATGGGGTTGCACAGAGTCAGACATGACTGGAGTGACTTAGCAGCAGCAGAGGAAAGTGATGCAGGACTGATAGCTGGGGAAACTGGACTTTAGCCTATAGAAAACTTCCTATAGAATAAGCTAGCCTGTAAGGGATGTGTAACTGAAAGTTTTTGAATAGGAGATGACTTCCGGTTTGTATTTTAAGACAACTAGCTCTGGAGGCAGTGTAATTGAATAACTAGGAAAGGCAAAGGTAGAAGCCCTGCCAAGACCAAGCATAAACTCATATCCAGAGACATGAGGGCCTTGACTTCAGATACTGGGAACAAGAATGAGACAGGGTGATGGATTCATAAGATATTTAGATGGTGTAGAGAACAGGATCTGTAAAGTTGAGTTGCTCTAGGGAGTCAAGGCAGTCTGCTGGCTTGAGGGCAGAAGCCAAAATACAGTTCTGAGTTTTAATGGAATGAATGGAGGTAAAGAACAGGCAGCTGTGAGGACAGATGACTCTATTTCCAGAAGCTTGAAAGTACAGGAAAGCAGAACATTGATCAGACTTTGGTGGGAGGGCATGGGGGTGGTACACAGCCATCCTGCTCTGTGTTTCAAGATGAGGGAAGTTTAAGCTCTTGGTGGCAGTGAGTCAGGGATAGGACCAAATAGAAAGATAACAAGTAGAATTATAAGAGCAAGGGGATAGTCAGTGGGCAAAAGTTTCTGAGGAGACGTGGGCAGGGGCTGAGAATCAGGAACTAAGTAAAGGAGAGAAGTCAAAATTTGAAAAAGCCACCGTGACAAATTGAGGTTGCTGAAATCCTCAATTCTCTCAGTAACAGTGGCATCGTAGACTTGAAATTCTTCAACTTGCAACGAGCATCTTAGAGGTATCGGTCCTCTTTATGCCTGCTGTTGACCTCTCTAGAAGGGGTGGGGAGTCCTTTTCAAGTCAGGAGGTTGGAACAGGCTATTGGAGGTGGCCTATGCCAGGAAGCAATCAGTCTGATGTTGGACTCTAATCACAAACATTGAGTTCCTGCTCTCTTCACCTTTTTGTTTCCTTTTTAAAAATCGATATGCTTTTCTTTGGACTTTAGTTTGAAAAGACATAAGGAAATAGTGTCTTGTAAAGTGTTCTTTGGCACTTAATGGTGATAGTACCTTTGCCTGATAATGTGACCACATAAAGTACATTTTTTGTGCTTCATCTTGGTAACTTGGGCATTAGGTTTGATTACTGCTAAGAATCCTGCTTGTAGCTCTAAAATTCTGTGGTGGTAGCTCTAAGTTGAATTGGTGCCCATTTATAAGACAGGAAACAGAAGGAAAAAGTGATACAGCATGTGCTCATCAGTGAGGGAGCCAGTGTCAATGGGCCACATATGTCCAAAGTCCCCGTGTTGCCTTTCCAGGCATCTGCAGCGCAAGGACATTCTGCCTGTGTAAGCAGCGTATGCTTCAGCTCAGAATATATGCCAAGCACACTTGAGAACTTTCATATTTTGCAGCTGAAGTACAACACAGCTGGCCTCCTAAATGATGTAAAGTCTTCCTCTCCACCAGCAGAATTAAAACTAAGAGACTGTTATGGTGCCTCTAAGAGAGCAGAGATGCAACCTATAATTATGAATTTATCAGACAATAGGTGACTTCCCGCAAGCAATCCTTAACGTGTTACCCTAATCACACTTTTTCCTTTGGAGAATCCAGCCTTGTTTTCACAAAATTGAGTTGCATGGAAGGAAAAGAGGATGGAATAGGGGAAATGGATGTGTTGCTCATCCATCAAGGGTGCAAAAAGAAAATTGATGGGTTTTCTCCTTAAGGAGAAGGGGGCGACAGAGAATGACTTGGTTAGACAGCATCATCGACTCAATGGATATGAATTTGAGCAAACTCCAGGAAACAGTAGAGAAGAGAGGAGCCTGACGTGCTACAGTCCATGGGGGTCACAAAGAGTCAGATTTGACTTAGCAGCTGATCAACCACTCCTTACCTGCCACTGAGCAAACCAAAAGATAGAGGAAGCAGAGTGTCAGGGAGATGGGTGTTCAGTAGGTGGCCTGCGTGTCTCAAGCCTGGGGTCCTCTGTATGTCCCTCCACAGAGCTTAATCCAGGCCTGTGTGTCATGTTACTTGTGTTGGTATTTACGTTTAGCCACTGTTTGGTGGAATTCGTTGCCTTTCTTGCTGTGAGAGAACTGGAAGGCTTGCGCCATCTAAGGGAAGGAGAAAGGGAGACGTGTGCATAGAGGAGACTGCAAAGGAGCATCAGGAGCCGTCACAAAGGGACAAGTCGTGTGTGACGCCTGCCACTTACATGGAATGGCCAGGATAGGAAAATCTATAGAGACAGAAGACAGACAAGTGATTGCCGGGGCTGGGGAGAAGGTTAAATGAGGAGTGACTACCAGTGGGTACAGCATTTCTTTTTGAGGTAATGAAAATGTTTGAACTTTAGGTGCTAGTGAAAGCCGTGAATTATATCTTAATAAAACTGTCCTGTATAAAGGGAACTTCAGTAAACCAAGCACCTTAATTGTGGAAGAGGTCGGGCTAGTGCAGGGTTGGGGGGCAGAGGAATGTTGTAAATTGGTGCCACCTCTCCCCTACTTTTCTCCACATCCTTCAGTAATCAGGCTGAGCCCACCCAAGTCAGGGAATTACATGTTTATGCTTATATTGAATATAAGTTATAAACCAGAGACCAACATGAAAGGGACAGCTCATTTCAAAATCACAAGACTGTGAAAAATGTTTTCCTTGGTGTGATAAGCACAAAGCAGCCACAGTGTAAAAGGACCTGGAGGCATCCAAGGCTTTGAATTACCATCATGTTTCACATCACTCCTGACAGTGTTTTCTTTTTTCTTTTTATTTAACCCCAGAATAAATAGAACCTATTCTTGCAAGAATGGCAATTTAAAATCTTTTTACTTAAGTTGAGTATGTTTTCCATTATCTGTGGGCTTACCCTCAGTCTCCTATCTGCTTGGGATCCTGCTGAGTTGCTGTTGCTTTAATTCTCCAGAGATACCCAGGGAGTTAAAATGGACAAGTTAAAATGAAAGGGATGTGAGGAAATCCAACCCAGCCACTTGTCAGAGCAGGCACATGGGCAGCAGATCTGGGAGGGCCAGGTTCACCAATCAGTCTTAGGAATTAGTCAAGTTCCAGTTTCTAGCTCTTAGGTTTGTAACGATCAGTTCTTAGTAGAACAGTTTGGGAGGACCAACTTCTCAAATATAAAGGATGTGTACACATGCATTAAAACTGGAAATTCAGAGGCTCAGAGGAGTGACTGACAATCCCAGCTTCACATGTGGGATGAAGTCAGGAAGCCAGAGTTGTAACCTAGGGTTTCCACCCTCTTCTGCTGCTCATCATCTTTTCTCCCTGCAGCATCAGCTGCCACATGGGTCCATCTGAGTGAGGACTTATGAACTGGACTGCTAAAGGGCATCTGGGAACCTTCTCTGGGCTTGGACACTTGTGACTAAGCTAAGCCACATCCTTCTGAATTGAGCCTCTTGAAAGCCTCTATGAGGTTCTGATGAAATGTGGCATGACGTTTAGGTAAACTTCTCAGCTAGGCCCTTTGGGACTCAATCACACAGAATCCAGCTTGTTTCTTTTGGAATTCCCCCAAAGACCAGCATGATGCCTGACATGGTGTCAGATGAGGGCTCCAGGAGAGAAGACTCATACACACAGGTCATTTATTTCCAAGTGGTGGTCAGGGGTCCAGGATGCCCTGGTGGGGCACTGGCTTTGGCTTACTGGTAATTAAAAAAAACTCTGGAGAAGCAAAATTTTGATATTCCATTCTAATTCTGTTCTTTAGTGAATCCAACATTCTGGTAAAAATAGGATCTTATTAGCATGATCAGAGTGTCACAGGGGAGGTGGAAATTTAGTGGTGATTCCTATCCAGTCAGGCCAGGGGTACTAAACAGACTCCACCTGAAAAGTAGTTAAAAGTTTACTTTAAAGTTAGCTGTGAAGGATATGGAATAAGTTTTCCTAATGAAATAGTGGTGTAAATGTGGGTTTTAGGTAATAAAAATTGAGCAGAGCTGGAATTAGCTAACTGAGGAAGGGGGGGAAATCTAGGGAGTGTAATAACCACCTAATCTTTTGAAAGAGAGGAAGAAAGGAGGTGATCAGGGAAAGATCTTTCTTAATATAACCCCCTCCCCCATTTCAGTCATAAAGGAGTTCTGTAAACCCCAGATGACATCATTCCTACCTAATGTTGGAATTCTCAGTCCTAAAGAACTAAATTTTCATTTTAGATTATGCTCGTGTAGGGCCTAATCATGCTGACCAGACTCATGGGAGTTTATCAAGTAAAACATCAGTTTGTTAATTCTTATCTAGAAACCTATCTTTCTGATGACTGGAAAACCACCTATTTATACCAGCTGCATCTTCGAGATAGTGCTTTGGAGTAATAGCCCAGTTATCATATGTATTTAGAAGCAGAACAACAGCAAAAAAGGTTGGATTTTAAAGGAGCTTTATTTAGTCACATAAAATGTGGAAGGTCTTCTACTGAGGAACAGACATATTTAGTGGCAAAAATAATAAAATTACCAGTTTGATAGTATTGGGTGATTACTAACATTTTTATTTTTCACCTTCAGATTTGATTTCTTTGCAGTGCAACTCAGTGCGTCTTTATAGTTGACCAATTATGAGTGACTTCACTTTCTGTTCTCACTTTCATGCATTGGAGAAGGAAATGGCAACCCACTCCAGTGTTCTTGCCTGAAGAATCCCAGGCACGGGGGAGCCTGGTGGGCTGTAGTCCATGGGGTCGCGAAGAGTTGGATACGACTGAGTGACTTCACTTTGACTTTTCACTTTCATGCATTGGAGAAGGAAATGGCAACCCACTCCAGTGTTCTTGCCTGGAGAATCCCAGGGACGGGGGAGCCTGGTGGGCTGCCGTCTATGGGGTCGCACAGAGTCGGACACGACTGAAGTGACTTAGCAGCAGCAATTATACTTCACTGGGAACACACTTTCAATAAACTGCTTCCCATTTGCTTTCTTAGGGAACTTCTAAGTTTCAAAGTGTGTGGATTTCTTAGTAGTCCCATGAAAGTGAAAGTGAAGTTGCTAAGTCATGCCTGTGGACTGTAGCCCACCAGGCTCCTCTGTCCATGGGATTCTCCAGGCAAGATACTGGAGTGGGTTGGCATTCCCTTCTTCAGGGGATCTTCCCAACCCAGGGATTGAACCCGGGTCTCCCGCATTGCGGGCAGAGGCTTTAACCTCTGCGCCACCAGGGAGGCCCTAGATATGGGTGATCCTTTGCAGCTTTTCTAACTTTGGGATGTTCTACTTCTTACCTTGTATTCATGCTGAAATTTAGTATCCATTGAGGAAGGGCATTGAGGTGCAATGTATTGGTAGAAGTACCAAGTCTGGTAGACTTCAGACATAGACATAATCAATTGCTATATTACAATTGCTATTATAGAGGGATCAATAAATAAAGGCAATGGGGCTTGGTTAAGGAGGCTCAGAAGTCCAGGCAAGGCTTCATGAAACAGAAATTGGATGATAGATAAAGAGTTTGCTGGATCCTAAAGGGATGGGTGCATGGTGAGCCCTTCCTGAGCACATGAAACAGCATGGGCAAACCATAGTGTGAGGGAGCCTGTGTTTCATGGGCATGTCACTATCCCTGAAGCGTAGAATTAGCAGAAGGGGTGTGGCAGAGGAGCCTGGACTTAAGACAGCTAAGTAGGAGCCAGACCAGGAAAGGCCTTGCATCTCCTGTAAAATAGTTTCCACTGTAGCCTGTAGGTTGTAGGAAGCCACTGAATTCTTTTTGAATAGCGTATTTTGAAGGTTCCAGGCTTGTATCAATATATTGTAATTCTTATCCAGCATGGGGGCCAAGTTCGACACAGTTCTATAAAGAAAGGTTGCATTTATTTTTTCTGGCAATGGTTGAGGCAACTGCACATTAGCTTTTTGTTTTCTTTGAGGAAATTTTTTATTGTGTTTATATATATAAACACATATATATGTATACACACACACATATATACATACATACATATATATTTACAGCTTCCCTGGTGGCCAACATACATTTTAAGTACAATCCAGTGGCATTTAGTACTTTCAAAATATTTGTAATCATCTCTACTGTCTATTTCTAAAACTTTTCCATCACCCAAAATAGAGACTCTAACCAATAAGCAAAAGCTCCCTGTACCCCTCCCTCAGTCCCCTGGTAACCTCTAGTCTTTGAGTATCTGTGAATTTGCCTATTCTAGACAATTGAATTGTTTCTACCTTTCGGCCATTGTGAATAATGGTGCAATGAACATTGGCCTACATGTATCTATTTCAGTCTCTGCTTTTAGTTCTTTTGGGTATAAACCTAGAATTGGAATTGCTAGGTCATATGATAATCCTATGTTTAACTTTTTAAGAACTGCCAAAATGTTTTCCACAACAGCTGCACCATTTCACATTCCCACTGGCCATGTAGGAGGGCTCTAATTTCCTTACATCCTTGCCAACACTTATTTTTCCTTTTTGATGTTGTTTTATTTTATTATTATGGCCATCCTAGTGGGTGTGAAGTGCAACCTCATTGTGGGTTCATGCCCACTAGTTCTGAGATATGCAAAGACATTTTCTAGTAAGTAATATCAAGCTCTGAAGTCGTTTTTGTCCCTGAGGCTTCGTGTTTCTGTTTTTTGCCATGAAAAATGTTTGATTGTAGATTTTTATTTCCAAATGAATGGTTGTTGGAGCATTCTTTAAAAAAAAATTTTTTTTTTAAGTAAGACAGCTCTATGCTCTGAAATGCCCTCTATTGCATTCAGGGTCAATTTGCTGAAACAGCAGCTACTGGCTATACCAATGTGCTAGCGGTACAAGTCCTACTTTCTTTGCCCTGGTTCAGATCCTCCACATCTCTGGGATGGACTAGGGCACTGGCCTGCTTTCTGCCCTTCCTGCCTGTGATCGCCCTCTCTTCTAGTTCTAAGAGCATAAGCGTTGGAATCAGATCCTCATCAGAGATACTCAGAGCTGTCACTAGATGTGACATCTTGGGCAAATCACTTAATCTCACTAAGCCCTGTGTCCTTACCTACAGAAAGGGGAAGCAGTAGTGTCTATCTGACTGGTCTGCTGTAAGGACAGTACACGCTGAGCCCTTGGTATCTGGCTTAGCATGATGAGCACACTCGAGAATTGTTAATTTGGGGCCCATTTTGCAGCCAGCAGACTTACCTTTCTAATAATCTGATTATAGAACTCTTCTATTTGAACTCCTTTGGATTTCTACTTTCTCAAAACAAACTTCAAACGATTTGGCAGTGCACACAGGGCCTTCACACCCTGGGTTGCTAGCCTTGTGTACTGTCTCACCCGCTTTCCTCAGCCTCGTAAGCCCCCAACTGGTAGAGCCCAGACACATTCATGTCACCAGAGCTTAGTGTTTGCTCTTCCCTCTGCCTGACTGAGCCTCGTATAAGGGGTTTATCCTTGATTCTGGAAGTCCGTAAGAAGACGCCCTTCTCTGTGAAGCCCCATCAGGCATGCTGAGCTGGGTCATAGCTCACTTCTCTATATTACAGTGATTGTCTGTTATCACATGGGTGGTTTTGCATTCCTCTGTCTTACTTATCTCATTTATTTTACGCATCCAGTAGGGGTTTCATCAAGATGTGAATATGGTAATCAATTACCTGCGTAAGTCCTTTGCAGAAAGCAGCTCTACACCCTTGTTCTCTAGCTTGACATGGTTTGGGCAGGATTATGGGTAGAATTTCCTTATCTTAAAGCTCATCTGTCTTTCCTGGTAGCCGTATAATCATCAAAACAGACTCCTTAACAGTGAATCTTATTTGCTTCTGTTGATGTTGACCATGGTTTGCTTCTGTTGATCTTGACCAGTTTTTTGTTTCTTTGATTGGTATGTGTTTTTTTTTTCTGTACATTATTTTACTCTATTTTTTAAAACTTTTAATTTGATATTGGAATAACAACGTTGTGATAGTTTCAGGTGGATAGCAAACGTACTCAGCTATACGTGTACAGGTATCCATTCTCCCTCAAACTTCCCTCCCATCCAGACTGCCATGTATCACTGAGCAGAGTTCCCAGTGATACACAGTAGGTCCTTGCTGGTTATCCACTTTAAATACAGCAGTGTGTACATGTTAATCCCAAACTCCCTAACTATCTCTCCCCAAATCCTTCTTCCCCACAACCATAAGTTCATTCTGTTAGTCTTGTGAACAACCATGTTTTATTTATTCAGCAACTTTATTGAACACCCAGTTTGTAAAAGTCACTAGAAAGCCCCCCTAAGGTAGACAAAGAATTGCATAAGAAGTTTCTGTTAATGAGGCTTCTCAAAATAAATGGTCTTGCTTACCCTGTGGCTTTGAAAAATGTAAAATCTAGTAGGAGAACTTGTAGTCTTTATCATTTCCTTCAGAGGCCTTAGGAATTCTGAGTCCTCATGGCATCATTGTATTTCCAAAACAGCTCATCCTTCTTGGTTGACAGATGGGGCCACTTGTAGCCCTGACTCAGCTCCTGAATTTCTGGTGAAATCTGAAACTAGAGAGATGAGAGGAATCCTGCTGTTTGCAAAAAAGTCAAGAGGGAGCTCGCAATAGGTAGCAAGCAATTCAGCAGTAAACACTCAACAAAATAATCCTGTGTCATCTAGAGTCTACAGAGAGTTTTCTTATGCCGGCTGTTTAGTCTGAAACTACTAGGTTGAGACTCACAATTTTGTCAGTTTTTGCCCTTTAAAAAATGTTCCTTCATTGTTTATAACCTGACTCCCTCATCTTAAAACAAAAACTACAAATTCAGTAGCATTCTTTTGAAAAGACATTAATGAAAGGGGGGGAGGTGAGTCAGGAGAAAAGTGCCAGCAAAAAGCACAGTTTTGAAAACTAGACATAAAACTGAGTTCTAAGCTTCTTGACAGTTAAGACAAAAGAGAATAAAAGAAAGAAAAAATAAAATAAATAAAGACCAAGCATGGAATTAACACTTTGAAATATTATGATTTCAAAAACTTTGAAATTGCTTAGCTGAAAGTTTTTCTTAGTTTTTAAGAAAATATGATTATAGGTTTCCTCTCTGGTACTTCACATCTTGAGATGATGTTGGATCCACACTTGGAGTGAGAATGGGCTTTTGTTCCTAAGTTTGAAAGATAGCCGGCTATGGGCACTCACTATTATTCCATCTTTTTCAGCTGGTCATTAAAAATGTCATCCCTAGAAGTGGTACCTTACCATCGTTTTAGTGGTCAAAGTGTAATGTTTTTGTACTAAAGGCAGTTTAGTAGGTACAAAGTGACACAAGAGTTACATAGTTTATTAACTGCCTCTAATTGGATTCAGCCATCCCAATAACTCTCTCATGGTTTATCATCATCCACATTTAACATGGGTAAAACTGAAACTCATAAAGGTTGAGTAAGTTAACTGCTGATTTGTGGCAGAACCAGGATGGAAATCAGGTCTGGGGATTCTCTGGCTTATTTTCTCCATTCTACCACACTCAACAAGTATGTGCTGGGTCCCATAGTTACTAGCTAATTAGTGCTTCTGTTGGATGCAAGGGTTCACAGGAGAATGTGCAGCGAAGCTTTGAACTGAGTGTGTATGGATAGGTGAGTCAGTGGGTGTTCATTAAAAAGATACAGTGGTATCAAAATGTAATGTTGTACTCTGGAATTTAGCCCCAATCTCATTAAGAGAGCTGGTGTCAGAACATATTTCAGTCTAAGATTCAAACTGTGATGATTGGTAATTAGTAATAGAGAACTCTGCTCATAGCTATAATTTTATGTGTTTTTAAGTGTTCTCTTCAATAAATGTTTATAACCAGTATTCTTTCTTTCTTGAAAAATACATTTTGGGATGATGACTTAAAAAGAAATAAACTTTTATTCTCTGAAACTGGCTATTGTATGGTAGCCCATCCATGGAAGTTTATTCATGACTGTCTTGGAAATGAATTTTTATGCATCTGTGCAAAGCTTGCCTCACGTCTCCAAGTGGTACCAGACACCAATCAGTGGCATCGCAGTGAAAGCCAGAGATGGAAAGGGAGCAAGTCCAGATCCACTAATATAATGCAGGATACTGGAGCCAGACATTAAAGAAGTGTTATGGCTGCATATCCTTTCCCCTATTCCTGCTGGGAAGTCTTTTTCTAGATAGGAGCTCTGATTCAAAGAAAATAGCAAAGATCAGGTCTTGAGTAACCTAGAAATGTTGGTTCAGGAAATATTGTCTTGATGAACTCTTCTCTTTTCTCTCCTTCCATCCTAAGGCATCTCCTTGACCTCACCTCTTCTCCTTAATCTATCTCAACCATCGTGTATAATAATCTACTGTGTATGTCCAGTATGTGTGTATATTAAGCTCCTTGAAGAAAAGGTTGACCTCTTTGTCTTGTTGTAGACGGCCTCCTGCTATTCTTCAACAAGAAGGAATTCCTAGATAAGCCTCATGTTTGTCATACAGGGAGAACTATGGTACATTTCTTTCTTTCTCCACATCTTTCTCCACCTCTTGTATTACAATGTGCTACTTCTATGTCAATGACACAGTGATACTTGACAAATGAGCTCTTAGTAATTAATAGCAATGGGCACTATCTCAGGTTTAACAAACTCTGCTCCATAAAGGATATCACTTTCTCTCCCTTTATTTTCTTTATGAAAATTATCTGTATGGGTACAGATATTAAGATCTATACTTTGAAGATTTTAATAACTCTAACCCAAATATTTTGATAAAGAAAATCCTCTATATTGTTGAACAAACAACAAAAACAGAATACCTCAGTCCCTTGTTTCTGGGTCTTCCCATATCCACTTAAGGGAAAATAAATCACCCATGTGGAAGTATAACCAACTTTAATCTAATTTTATTCAGGATTTTTTTTTTCTCTCCTGTCTTTGAAAAGGAAGATGTGTGAGAAAAATTCTCAGATTCATTACAATTCTAAGATTACTTGATTCCTTAGTCTTTTCTAGCATTCGTATAGTAGTCAGGGCCAATTCAAATTTTTTTTTCTGCAACTTGATTTTTAAGAGTGAATAGTACAATTAAATTTTATTTTAGAGGAAATAGTTTAATGGAAAAAAAGAGTTGTTAACATGACTCTCTAGGGTACTACATTAGACTTTTCATTGAAGTGGTTTTTGAGAGATAATTGACATATTAGTTTCAGGCATACAACATGATGATTATATATATGCATATGTTGTGAAATGATTCCACGATAAGTTAACATCTGTCACCACACAAAGTTACAAATTTTTCCTCTTGTGATGAGAACTTTTAATATCTGCTCCCTTTCAGTTCAGTTCAGTCACTCAGTTGTGTCCAACTCTTTGTGACCCCATGGACTGCAGGATGCCAGGCTGCCCTGTCCATCACCAACTCTCGGAGCTTACTCAAACTCATGACCATTGAGTCGATGATGCCATCCAACCATCTCATCCTCTGTCTTCCCCTTCTCCTCCTGCCTTCAATCTCTTCCAGTATCAGGGTCTTTTCAAATGAGTCATCAGGTGGCCAAAGTATTGGAATTTCAGTTTCAGCATCAGTTCTTCCAATGAATATTCAGGACTGATTTCCTTTAGGATGGACTGGTTTGATTTCTGTGCAGTCCAAGGGACACTCAAGAGTCTTCTGAACACCACAGTTCAAAAGCATCAATTCTTCAGCACTCAGCTTTCTTTATAGTCCAACTCTCACAGTCATACATGACTACTAGAAAAACCATAGCTTTGACTAGACAGACCTTTGTTGGCAAAGTGATGTCTCTGCTGATGTCATTAAAAATATGCTGTCAAGGCTGGTCATAGTTTTTCTTCCAAGGAGCAAGCGTCTTTGAATTTCATGGCCTCAGTCACCATCTGTGGTGATTTTGGAGCCCAAGAAAAGAAAGTCTGTCTCTGTTTCCATTGTTTCCCCATCTATTTGCCATGAAGTGATGGGACTAGATGCCATAATTCGTTTTTCAAATGTTGAGTTTTAAGCCAGCTTTTTCACTCTCCTCTTTTACTTTCATCAAGAGGCTCTTCAGTTCTTCTTTGCTTCCTGCCATAAGGGTGATGTCATCTGGGTATCTGAGGTTATTGATATTTCTCCCAGCAATCTTGATTCCAGGTTGTGCTTCATCCAGCCTGGCATTTTGTGTGATGTACTTTGCATATAAGTTAAATAAGCACGGTGGCAATATACACCTTTGATGTATTCCTTTCCCAATTTGGAACCAGTCCGTTGTTCCATGTCCAGTTCTAACTATTGCTTCCTGACCTGCATACAGATTTCTCAGGAGGCAGGTAAGGTGGTCTGGTATTCCCATCTCTTTAAGAATTTTTCACAGTTTGTTGTGATCTACACAGTCTGTTGTGATCTACACAGTCAAAGGCTTTGGTATAATCAATAAAGCAGAAATAGAAGTTTTTCTGGAATTCTCTTGCTTTCTCTATGGCCCAACTGATGTTGGCAATTTGATCTCTGGTTCCTCTGCCTTTTCTAAATCCTGTGTGAACATCTGGGAGTTCATGGTTCACATACTGTTGAATCCTTGTTTAGAGAATTTTGAGCATTACTTTGCTAGCATGTGAGATGAGTGCAATTGTGTGGTAGTTTGAACATTCTTTGCAATTGCCCTTCTTTGAGACTGGAATGAAAACTGACCTTTTCAAGTCCTGTGGCCACTGCTGAGTTGTCCAAGTTTGCTGGCATATTGAGTGAAGCACTTAAACAGCATCATCGTTTAGGATTTGAAATAGCTCAACTGAAATGCCATCACCTCCACTAGCTTTGTTCATAGTGGCCCACTTGACTTCACATTCCAGGATGTCTGGCTCTAGGTGAGTGATCACACCATTGTGGTTATCTTGGTCATGAAGATCTTTTTTGTATAGTTCTTCTGTGTATTCTTGCTACCTCTTAATATCTTCGGCTTCTGTTAGGTCCATGCCATTTCTGTCCTTTATTGTGCCCATCTCTGCATGAAATGTTCCCTTGGTATCTCTAATTTTCTTGAAGAGATCTCTAGACTTTCCCGTTCTCTATTTCTTTTCATTGATCACTGAGGAAGGCTTTCTTATCTCTCCTTGCTATTCTTTGGAACTCTGCATTCAATTGGGTATATCTTTCCTTTTCTCCTTTGCCTTTAGCTTCTCTTCTCCTCTCAACTATTTGTAAGGCTCCTTAGACAGCCATTTTGCCTTTTTGCATTTCTTTTTCTTGGGGATGGTGTTGCTCCCTGTCTCCTGTACAGTGTCACCAACCTCCGTCCATAGTTCTTCAGGCACCCTATCACTTCTAATCCCTTGAATTTATTTGTCACTTCCTCTGTGTAATCGTAAGGGATTTGAGTTAGGTCATACCTGAATGGTCTAGTGATTTTCCCACTTTCTTCAGTTTAAGTCTGAATTTGGCAATAAGGAGTTCATGATCTGAGCCACAGTCAGCTCCTGGTCTTGTTTTTGCTGACTGTATACAGCTTCTTCATCTTTGGTTGCAAAGAATATAATCAATCTGCTTTGGTGTTGACCATCTGGTGATGTCCAGTGTAGAGTCTTCTGTTGTGTTGTTGTATGAGAGTTTGCTATGACCAGTGTGTTCTCTGGGTAAAACTCTGTTAGCCTTTGCCCTGCTTCATTCCATATTCCAAGGTCAAATTTGCCTGTTACTCCAGGTATCTATTGACTCCCTGCTTTTGCATTCCAGTCTCCTATGATGAAAAGGACATCTTTTTTGGGGTGTTGTTCTAGAAGGTCTTGTAGGTCTTCATAGAACTATTCAGCTTTAGCTTCTTCAGCATTGCTAGTTCGGGCATAGACTTGGTTTACTGTGATATTGAATGGTTTGCCTTGGAAACAAACAGAGATCAATTATTTTTGAGATTGCACCCAAGTACTGCATTTTGGACTCTTCTGTTGACTATGATGGCTACCCCATTTCTTCTAAGGAATTCTTGCCCACGGTAGTAGAAATAATGGTCATCTGAATTAAATTCACCCATTTCAGGCCATTTTAGTTCAGTAATTCCTAAAATGTCAGTGTTCACTCTTGCCATCTCCTGTTTGACCACTTCTAATTTACCTTGATTCATGGACCTAACATTCCAGGTTCCTATGCAGGATTGCTCTTTACAGCATCAGACTTCACTTCTATCACCAGTCACATCCACAACTGGGCATTGATTTTGCTTTGGCTCCATCCCTTCATTCTTTCTGAAGTTATTTCTCCACTCTTTTCCAGTAGCATACTGGGCACCTACTGACTTGGAGAGTTTATATTTCAGTGTCCTATCTTTTTGCCTTTTCATACTGTTCATGGGGTTCTCAAGGCAAGAATACTGAAGAATACTGAATCAACTTCCAAATATAGAATACAACATTATTAATTGTAGTCACCATGCTTTCATTATATCCCCTTGACTTACTCGTTTTATAATTGGAAATTTATACCCAAAACCATCTTTACCTATTCCGCCTGCCAGTACTTCTCACCTCTGGCGACCACCTGTCTGTTCTATATCTGAATTTGGCTTATTTTTAGACTCCATATATAAGTGAAATCATACAGTTTTTGTCTTTCTCTGAATCATTTCACTTAACATAATGGCCTCAACGTCCATCATGTTGTCATAAATGGCAAGTTTATTCTTTTTTATGGCTGAATAATAGTCCATTGTGTGTGTGTGTGTGTATCTCACAATTTCTTTATCCATTCATCCACTGACCAACATTCAGATTTTTTCTTTGTCTTGGCTGTTATAATACTGAAGTGAATATAGGGGTGCAGATATTGTTTCAAATTAATGTTTTCATTTCTTTTGGGTAAATATGCAAAACTGTAATTGCTGGATCATATTTTTGTTTATAGTTCTAATTTTAATTTTTTTGAGGAACGTCCATACTGTTTTCCATGGTTCAGTTCAGTTCAGTTCAGTGTAGCAGTACCAATTTACATTCCTACCAACAGTGCACAAGAGTTCCCTTTTCCCCTCCATCCTTGCACTTCTTATCCTCTTTTTTTATATCTATAATAACCATTCTGACAAGTGTGAGGTGATATCTCATTGTGAGTTTGATTTGCTTTTCCCTGTGATTACTGAGTATGGGCATCTTGACACATACTTGTTGGTCATCTATCTGTGTTCACTGGCAAAATGTCTATACAGATCCTCTGCCTATTTTTAAATCAAACTGGTTTTTGGTTTTTTGCTATTATATCTATGTGAACCGTGAACTTCCAGATGTTCAAGCTGGTTTTAGAAAAAGCAGAGGAACCAGAGATCAAATTGCTAACATCCGCTGAATCATCGAAAAAGTAAGAGAGTTCCAGAAAAACATCTATTTCTGCTTTATTGACTATGCCAAAGCCTTTGACTGTATGGATCACAATAAACTGTGAAAAATTCTTCCAGAGATGAGAATACCAGACCACCTGCCCTACCTCTTGAGAAACCTATATGCAGGTCAGGAAGCAACAGTTAGAACTGGACATGGTACAACAGACTGGTTCCGAATAGGAAAAGGAGTACGTCAAGGCTGTGTATTGTCACCCTGCTCATTTAACTTATGTGCAGAGTACATCATGAGAAACGCTGGGCTGAAGGAAACATAAACTGGAATCAAGATTGCTGGGAGAAATATCAATCACCTCAGATATGCAGATGACACCACCCTTATGGCAGAAAGTGAAGAGGAGCTAAAAAGCCTCTTGATGAAAGTGAAAGAAGAGAGTGAAGAAGTTGGCTTAAAGCTCAACATTCAGAAAACGAAGATCATGGCATCTGGTCCCATCACTTCATGGCAAATAGATGGGGAAACAGTGTCAGACTTTATTTTGGGGGGCTCCAAAATCACTGCAGATGGTGATTGCAGCCATGAAATTAAAAGATGCTTACTCCTTGGAAGGAAAGTTATGACCAACCTAGATAGCATATTCAAAAGCAGAGACATTATTTTGCCAACAAAGGTCCATCTAGTCAAGGCTATGGTTTTTCCAGTGCTCATGTATGGATGTGAGAGTTGGACTGTGAAGAAAGCTGAGCACCGAAGAATTGATGCTTTTGAACTGTGGTGTTGGAGAAGACTCTTAAGAGTCCCATGGACTGCAAGGAGATCCAACCAGTCCATCCTAAAGGATATCAGTCCTGGGTGTTCTTTGGAAGGACTGATGCTAAAGCTGAAACTCCAGTACTTTGGCCACCTCATGTGAACGGTTGACTCATTGGAAAAGACTGATACTTGGAGGGATTAGGGGCAGGAGAAGGGGACGACAGAGGATGAGATGGCTGGATGGCATCACTGACTTGATGGACGTGTGTTTGAGTGAACTCCAGGAGTTGGTGATGGACAG